>NC_084902.1:29505028-30105028 GCF_949316345.1 Pungitius pungitius | reverse complement strand
ATATTTACACCATTTAAAGCCCTCAAGGACTCTCCCACTCAACCACTGGCCTCAGGGAGTCACTAAGGGGTCAGGGGTCAGGGGTCAGAGGGATCGGGCCCACAGCGTGAACGTGTGGTGTGACCTGTTTGAAGTCTGGAACAGGAAACAGCTGGTCGATCCTGGACAGGAAGTCAGAGATGAGGGACTGGAGGGCGGAGTCAAAGTCGTGGTGGAAGACCTCCTGAACCACAACAGAGACAAGCAGGTCTGTGAAGCAATGTCTTTAAGGTGGAGGCAGTGGGGGGGGGGGGGGGGACTGACCTGGAGGAGGCGCAGCCTGTCCTGTGCACCCAGAGTCACCAGAGCGGAACACGTGTCATTCACCTGGTGGGCAGACCGACAAGATATGATGACAAGAATCAACAAGAAAACAAAGAAGAAGAAGAACCCTGGAGTCCCGTCTCACCGTTGCCATAGAAACAGAGTGGACTCTCTCCAGGTGATGAAGCTCAGGGTCACAGAGACTCACCTGAAGACGGATCAGAGGGGATGGATGGATAAGTGATCAGGTACAAACCACTGAGGCTGACATCACGCGTCACCATGACGACACACAGCAGCTTATAATGAATGAAGTCACCTTGGCCCTCAGGGCCAGCAGCAGCAGACTTCTCTGTCTGTCAGTTAGCAGCTGTGGGACCGCCTCGGTTACCAGGGCAACGAAGTCCTGGAGCATCCCATAATGCCTCACGCTCTGCCGGCGAGCGACCTGCCACATCGCCGCCGTCAGAAGGCGGAGGGGAGGGAGCAGGAGGCGCAGGCAGGAGAGGGGGGGGGGCGAGGCTGAGGAGGGGGAAGACATTAGAGATGGATGAACGTCATTCAGCACTGAGATTTACCAGGACACCTGAACCTAACATTCATCTTCAAGAATAACATACTCACAAACCATCACTTAACGCAATTGCACCTTCTTGCTCTTCTGAGTTTGTCTCCTTCGGGTTAAAAGTGTCAGCTAAATGACATGTAATGCAATAATTACACTATTAATTATACATAGACATAGCAAACATCGGCCATATTGGACATTAACCATCTTATTTAAAAAAGAAAGTCAGAATTTGCTTGGATACAAATCCCAGCCAAACCATTGAATGTAATGACAGGGTTGGATTTAAATAGTAGATCAGATCTTTTTGAATATCTCAGAGGTTGTACTAATAGTGTGTATTGATGAATGCTTTGATATTGATCTATTGCTGGTTGTGGTGTTTACAGACATGACCTGGGCTTGGACCGGTTAGCTAGTGGGCTAAAGCGACCTCACTTTACTTATCCAACTAAGACAGTAACAGAGTAAACTCCAGCTCACTCACATTTCTATTTAATACCACTCTTGAAATGTTCGTTTTGTAGGTGGAGTTCGGATCACAATTCAATAGCAAACACATAATTCGGGCAAGCCAGCCAATGTTTGCCTGCAAGTTAGCTAGCAGCGTGTTGCTAATGTTACAAAGCAGTAAATATATTAATTACGTACCCATAATTATTCCCACGCGTCTTCTTCCTTTCTTTACACACTAAGAGGAAACGCTTCTTCTTCTTCTTCTCCTTCTTCTTCTTCTCCTTCTTCTTCTTCTTCGTCTCCTTCTTCTTCTTCTCCTTCTTCTTCTTCGTCTCCTTCTTCTTCTCCTCCTTCTTCTTCTTCTTCTTCTTCTTCTCCTTCGTCTTCTTCTTCGTCTTCTTCTTCTTCTTCTTCTCCTTCTCCTTCTCCTTCTCCTTCTTCTTCTTCTTCTTCTTCTTCGTCTCCTTCTCCTCCTTCTCCTTCTCCTTCTTCTTCTTCTTCTCCTTCTTCTCCTTCTTCTTCTTCTTCTTCGTCTCCTTCTCCTTCTTCTTCTCCTTTTTCTCCTTCTTCTTCTTCTTCGTCTCCTTCTTCTTCTTCTTCTGTGGTGTTTAACGCTTGTATCATTTTGTTGAATTAGCGCCATCGTCTGGTTCACAACAGCCAAACTTCCCCCATCAGCCCTGCTACTCGCAGCTTGCGAGGTTACGCTAAACCTTACATGTAACCTTACATGTAAGGTTACATGTAAGGTTACATGTAAGGTTACATGTAACCTTACATGTAACCTTACATGTAACCTACATGTTACCTACATGTAGGTTACATGTAGGTAACATGTAAGGTTACATGTAAGGTTACATGTAACCTTACATGTAACCTTACATGTAACCTACATGTAACCTTACATGTAGGTTACATGTAGGTAACATGTAAGGTTACATGTAGTGCTGGGGCTGCTCTGTGGAACACGTGTCAGGGTGCTATTCATTTGTGCACAAGCGAAAACCCAATATGAAGTATTTATCAACTATGACACATAAGCAGAGATCCATGAGTCTTTGATCATTGTAAGACCCTTCATGACAAACAATGCGTTACCACGGCAACAGAATAAAATGAATACTCCCAACAGTGATGGTGATGCATCATTGATGTCATAAGGCTATACTGACCACCTTTAAGGTCAATCTGTTGAACTCAATAGAAGTACATTCAATTAGAAAATGTGTCATTTCTGCCATCAGCTGAATGTGTGAAAATATTTGCACGGAAATGTACGCTGTACACCTAAATATGGTGTTTTTGGCATATTCTCCTCTTAATTTCCTTAAAAGCATCTTGACTGAATTTATAACCGATCGCATTAAGTCTGTAGAAGGAGTTGGTTGAACAGCTAAAAACTATGAAAAACGTAAATGTAAAAAGGAAATGGCGATGGATGTTGAAGTCACAGAATATTATTCCCAATACAATCCTATCATGTGACATGTATAATGGTTGCTGTTCAGTAATGTGATGGGGGATAGAATACATCTTCCATCAATCAAATGACCAGATGGAAGTGATATCGTTACATTATACATAAAGGTATTTCCCCGATAGGACCCCTGGTGCTTTAATGACGTCACTATTTAGCTCAGGTTGACGAGCGGCCCTGATGACGCGTCCAAGATGGCCGACAGGCCCCTGAGCTGTAACTTCCGCTGCCCGACTGTTCGTGACGATGGAGACCTGATGGAAGAAAGGAGACTGACTGGTGAGTTATGGTGTGGACTGAGGGCTGAAGGGCGAAAATACGACAAAACCACCTCAAACCAACACATAGAAACACTTGTCGCGGCGTCCATTGCTAAGTGGGCTAACATTAGCTCACGGCTAACTGGTGCTAACGTCTGTGCGCGCGCTTCTTTCGCTGATTTCTAGTGGTCAAATTAACCTGATTCATAGCGTTCTGTTTGGCTTTGGTTATAGTTGATCGATGGATTTACTGATTGTTGTGTTTTACAAGAACAACATTTAATGTTTTCCCTCGTTTAAAGTTGGCGTTTCTATCCGTCCTCAAAGAGCTGCACTTCCTTGTGTTGACCACTAGGGGGCGCCCTCCATCCATCACATGGGATCATGCTGCTGTGCGGGGATGACGTGTTTATGTGCTTAAAAGATCTAAACTGAATCATGCAACACATGAACAGTGAACTCTAGTCTGCACCTGAAGAAAGGCTCTTTACTTGGTAACAGTATCGCTCATTTAAATCATTCCTTTTTCTTCTTTATTGGGTCTCAGACGGTGTTTTTGTATTTGAATGATTGTGTGACTTCAAAGTGTTGGTTTTTCTTTCTGAATCCTCAGAAAATGTTGGAGGAGCAGCTGGAAAACAACAAGGTTCAAGACAAGCGGACGGAGGACGAAATGAACAAAGTAAGGAAACCTAAGTGATTGATAAACATTGATGATGATGATTGTTTCTGGTTTTTATTTACAGTAGATCAGGGTCAGAGTTACATCATCCATATCATTACAGTATGAATCGGGGCCTTGTGAAAATGTGACGTAAAGGGCCTTAAATGTAGTTGAACGTGGTCACTTACCTCCATCATGTGTGTCACCAGACACATGGTAATAATATGATGAGATTGTTGGTGTAAGATCTGATATCCCTCCCTGTGCTTTGGGTACAAGGTTTTGAAGTTGATGTAAAATGTCTCTTTTGAAATAGGACGGAGCCTCTTGAAGCGTGTGTCTAAATGTCTGTGTTCTTTGTGCAGGCTGCTGAATGAGCAGAGACACTTGAAGGTCCTGGAGGAGACGAGGAGGAGGATGGAGGAACATTTGGTAAGTGTCAACTCAATTATTACTAGTAGCTGTTAAAGTGGCAGCAGGAACGTTTTAGTTATTGTGATAGTATTTGATTACAAATTGGAAAAAAAACAGTCATTTATATCATATTGCTACAATGATTATTAGTATTAATAAGAACTTTAAAGTAAAATGTTTAATAAAACTCTTCAGTCATAGAATAGTATTTAATATTAAATCATGAAAATGTAGTTCAAAAGAATACTCAAATTATAGTATGCAACAAGGAAATACAAAATATAGTGTTATACAAAAATCATGGTCTGGTTTGGCGTTAAAAAGTAATGAAAATCATATATTATGACGTAAAGTGTAAAGATGACTCAGTATAATATGCTGGAAACAAAATGATTGTCACAAAAATATTAATAAAATTCATAGAATAGTGTGCTAACAAAGTTATTGTATAGTGTGACAAGAGCCTTAAAATAATGATGTAGTAAGCCAAAGAACTATCATATAATATATATATATATATATCATGTATCAATATAACAAACATCATTAAAGATTGTATAGTATTTTGTAAAAAAGTTTAGTAAAAAATGTCATAAAGTAGTATATTATGTCATAACATGTAGTATAGGATGTCATGAAAATGCTTTTTAAATTGTTATATTATTATGTGATGAAATGATTATACTACAGCTTAATGAATTCATAAAAAGTATTGCACAATATTTAATAATTGTTTTAAAATATTATAGTATTTCGTATAAATTAATTATATTAAAAAGTCTTATTAAACAAGTCATATTATAGTATGTCCTTAAGTATAAAAAATATAAATATATTACTTTAAATATATTAGTAAGCCATGAACCATTTTAGAAAGGTCACAATATGGTATTTCATAAAAAATATATAAAATCATTGTAAGAGTAATAAGCATCAGAAATAAAATAGCAATTTCGTAAAAAATTATGAAAATGTACACAAATAGGTTTTTGAATACATCGTGGAAAAATAAATTGCATTGTGTGCTAATTTAAATTAATAGTATGTCTAAAGTAAAAACCAACAAGTGTGTGAATTTGATGTATTTGTTGTAGTATTCATTCAAGTGTGTTAATTTGATGTATTTGTTGTAGTTTTCATTCCAGTGTGTGAATTTGATGCATTTTCTAATGTTGTGCTTTTCCTCTTTTCTCCACATGAGGGCGCAGTTTCCAGACCTGAGGACGGCAGGTTTCTTCTTCTGCTCTGCGGTTACTCTGAGGAGTAACTTTGACAGTTTGGGGGTGGTTCAGCTTTTGTCAAATGTTTGCTGTGCAGCTGAATTTTAATAAAGAATAATGTAGCATAACCCCCTGCGTGTGTCTCATTGAAAGCCCGGGAGGAGACGGACGTCTCTACTCTACCGGGGCGATGCACACTGATGACCCCACAGCGGTGGGAATCGAACCCGGGTCTGACGCCACCCAAACCGGGGACGGCGCAACCACGCCACCGTGTCATTCACCCTTAAGCATGTTTGTTTGTTGCCTTTGACTTCTTCATGTGACTGAACAACCTCAAAAATCACCCACCTGCAAAAGGCTAGAACCCACGACCTCACGCTCACGGGGCAGTCGTCTTCACCTGGAGCTATTTGCTCAGACACTATTCTCTGCTTCATTAAATACTTGTCTTCTTCACTTTGGGTGTTGAATCTTAAAACAAACTGCAGCACACAAGAACCGAACCCACAACCTTCTGCTTACAAAGTGTTCTCTCATCCCACTGAGCTAACTGATCTGATGTAACCACTGGCTTCATTGTACATTTGTCTCCTTTGTTTGGGCTATTTGGCTCTAAAACCTCTCCATAAGGGATCTCAACCCCAAACCTCTGGACTCCTTACTAGTCATGTGACACTCTGATGATTTTCCACCTGCTTGTGCTTTACAAGATCCACTCAAATGGCTCAATTATTGAGAACGTTTCAAAATGTCACATTGGGAGATAGACCTTAATGGTCACCGTGCCCCGGGATCGAACCCATGACCTCCAGCCTCTGGATGAGTCCTCTACCACGCTGAGCCATCACATCTGAGCCGCTGACCTGTTGCAACGTCACAAGACACAAGACAATTTCCATGTATGTACAACATACTATGGCAATAAACGTTTCCTGATTCCTGAAATAGTTCTGCAAACACAAAATCAAACGGTTCATATTATGAATCATTAAGAGTTCTGGTGGAGTTGTAGCAGACCTTCCTGAGCCACATTTGGGAATCGATCCTTCCTCCTCAGGGTGCCGTGTGTCAGTTCTCGTCAGCTCCTCATCTGGGTGAGCTAATCCCTGAGGGGCAAACTGGCCCATTTCTTCTGGTATTTGTTCTCCACTCTGCTGAGGAGGAACCTCAGAGGATCCTCAGGATGGATCCTCTCACTTCTCTCAGGCATCAGCGCACAGACTGCATTGAGATCATGTGCATGTGTGGGTTCTTTTCACACACTATACTATGAATACAATTAAATAATGAAATATATTTTGGGTTTTGTCTGTAGAACATCATGTTCTTGCATGATTCTGTTTGGTTTTCACTTTTAAATTCTGATTTTGTTAGATTTTCTTGTTAAAACACTAATATTAGAGAACATCACCTTCCAAAAGAACTGATAAAGAAAAACAAAAACATATATAAACGTATGTTTATCATTTAGCTGACGCTTTTATCAAAGCAACAAGTGCTTTCAATAACGAGGGTACAGAACTAGAACAAAAAGCCAAACTACACCAGTGCTTTGTAAGGAAGTGCTAACAAAGTGCTGATTCGTCCTGGTGTGGTCGGTGCAGGTGTGTTTTCAGTTTCACAGCCTGAGACACGCGTTCCTGAGAGGTGGAAATAAGGATCTGGTGGTTCACTGTGTCAGATCCTGCAGAGATATGTAGAAGGACAAAGACAAGGACGAGGACAGAGGACAATGGACAGAGAGGCTACTTTGTCGTTGTGGAGTTGCCTAGCGACAGCAGTCTGTTTTTTTATGCCGTTCCATATGTTAGCAGAATTATCCTCGACACTGAAGTGAAATCATTGAACAGAGCATTTTTTAAATGCTTGCAAGCATGTAGCAGAGTTAACACAAGTGATGCATCAAGTCTCCTGAAAGGAGTCCTCCTTTGGCTTTGGATGATTTAGTTTTAGGAGCCACCACTGCGCTCTTTCACATCCCAGAGAGACAGAGAGCATTGTTATCCATGATTGAAGGAGATGAAGAGAAACCCTTGTTGACTTGATCAGCTCTCCTAAATGTTGACTCATAAATACTCAAGATGAGTTCCTGGGACACTGTCCTCATCTTGAATTGATTGAGTTATCAAAACGGATCTGTTTAACACAGCAGACCGTGTCCCAGTTCGAGAGGTCAGAGACCTTCTCTTCACTCACTCTGAACCTTAGTTGAATTTTCCCACCACCATACTATTATTGTTTTGACTGGTTGACTACCAAACTATACGTTTTTCCAACAATCTATACTATGACAATGCTTCAATCATTTTAGACATTTTTACGGAATATGAGATATGAGTTGAAAAAGTGAAAACCAAACAGAATCATGCAAGAACATGATGTTCTACAGACAAAACCCAAAATATATTTCATTATTTAATTGTATTCATAGTATAGTGTGTGAAAAGAACCCACACATGCACATGATCTCAATGCAGTCTGTGCGCTGATGCCTGAGAGAAGTGAGAGGATCCATCCTGAGGATCCTCTGAGGTTCCTCCTCAGCAGAGTGGAGAACAAATACCAGAAGAAATGGGCCAGTTTGCCCCTCAGGGATTAGCTCACCCAGATGAGGAGCTGACGAGAACTGACACGCGGCACCCTGAGGAGGAAGGATCGATTCCCAAATGTGGCTCAGGAAGGTCTGCTACAACTCCACCAGAACTCTTAATGATTCATAATATGAACCGTTTGATTTTGTGTTTGCAGAACTATTTCAGGAATCAGGAAACGTTTATTGCCATAGTATGTTGTACATACATGGAAATTGTCTTGTGTCTTGTGACGTTGCAACAGGTCAGCGGCTCAGATGTGATGGCTCAGCGTGGTAGAGGACTCATCCAGAGGCTGGAGGTCATGGGTTCGGTCCCGGGGCACGGTAACCGTCAAGGTCTATCTCCCAATGTGACATTTTGAAACGTTCTCAATAATTGAGCCATTTGAGTGGATCTTGTAAAGCACAAGCAGGTGGAAAATCATCAGAGTGTCACATGACTAGTAAGGAGTCCAGAGGTTTTGGGTTGAGATCCCTTATGGAGAGGTTTTAGAGCCAAATAGCCCAAACAAAGGAGACAAATGTACAATGAAGCCAGTGGTTACATCAGATCAGTTAGCTCAGTGGGATGAGAGAACACTTTGTAAGCAGAAGGTTGTGGGTTCGGTTCTTGTGTGCTGCAGTTTGTTTTAAGATTCAACACCCAAAGTGAAGAAGACAAGTATTTAATGAAGCAGAGAATAGTGTCTGAGCAAATAGCTCCAGGTGAAGACGACTGCCCCGTGAGCGTGAGGTCGTGGGTTCTAGCCTTTTGCAGGTGGGTGATTTTTGAGGTTGTTCAGTCACATGAAGAAGTCAAAGGCAACAAACAAACATGCTTAAGGGTGAATGACACGGTGGCGTGGTTGCGCCGTCCCCGGTTTGGGTGGCGTCAGACCCGGGTTCGATTCCCACCGCTGTGGGGTCATCAGTGTGCATCGCCCCGGTAGAGTAGAGACGTCCGTCTCCTCCCGGGCTTTCAATGAGACACACGCAGGGGGTTATGCTACATTATTCTTTATTAAAATTCAGCTGCACAGCAAACATTTGACAAAAGCTGAACCACCCCCAAACTGTCAAAGTTACTCCTCAGAGTAACCGCAGAGCAGAAGAAGAAACCTGCCGTCCTCAGGTCTGGAAACTGCGCCCTCATGTGGAGAAAAGAGGAAAAGCACAACATTAGAAAATGCATCAAATTCACACACTTGAATGAATACTACAACAAATACATCAAATTCACACACTTGTTGGTTTTTACTTCAGACATACTATTAATTTAAATTAGCACACAATGCAATTTATTTTTCCACGATGTATTCAAAAACCTATTTGTGTACATTTTCATAATTTTTTACGAAATTGCTATTTTATTTCTGATGCTTATTACTCTTACAATGATTTTATATATTTTTTATGAAATACCATATTGTGACCTTTCTAAAATGGTTCATGGCTTACTAATATATTTAAAGTAATATATTTATATTTTTTATACTTAAGGACATACTATAATATGACTTGTTTAATAAGACTTTTTAATATAATTAATTTATACGAAATACTATAATATTTTAAAACAATTATTAAATATTGTGCAATACTTTTTATGAATTCATTAAGCTGTAGTATAATCATTTCATCACATAATAATATAACAATTTAAAAAGCATTTTCATGACATCCTATACTACATGTTATGACATAATATACTACTTTATGACATTTTTTACTAAACTTTTTTACAAAATACTATACAATCTTTAATGATGTTTGTTATATTGATACATGATATATATATATATATATATTATATGATATTTCTTTGGCTTACTACATCATTATTTTAAGGCTCTTGTCACACTATACAATAACTTTGTTAGCACACTATTCTATGAATTTTATTAATATTTTTGTGACAATCATTTTGTTTCCAGCATATTATACTGAGTCATCTTTACACTTTACGTCATAATATATGATTTTCATTACTTTTTAACGCCAAACCAGACCATGATTTTTGTATAACACTATATTTTGTATTTCCTTGTTGCATACTATAATTTGAGTATTCTTTTGAACTACATTTTCATGATTTAATATTAAATACTATTCTATGACTGAAGAGTTTTATTAAACATTTTACTTTAAAGTTCTTATTAATACTAATAATCATTGTAGCAATATGATATAAATGACTGTTTTTTTTCCAATTTGTAATCAAATACTATCACAATAACTAAAACGTTCCTGCTGCCACTTTAACAGCTACTAGTAATAATTGAGTTGACACTTACCAAATGTTCCTCCATCCTCCTCCTCGTCTCCTCCAGGACCTTCAAGTGTCTCTGCTCATTCAGCAGCCTGCACAAAGAACACAGACATTTAGACACACGCTTCAAGAGGCTCCGTCCTATTTCAAAAGAGACATTTTACATCAACTTCAAAACCTTGTACCCAAAGCACAGGGAGGGATATCAGATCTTACACCAACAATCTCATCATATTATTACCATGTGTCTGGTGACACACATGATGGAGGTAAGTGACCACGTTCAACTACATTTAAGGCCCTTTACGTCACATTTTCACAAGGCCCCGATTCATACTGTAATGATATGGATGATGTAACTCTGACCCTGATCTACTGTAAATAAAAACCAGAAACAATCATCATCATCAATGTTTATCAATCACTTAGGTTTCCTTACTTTGTTCATTTCGTCCTCCGTCCGCTTGTCTTGAACCTTGTTGTTTTCCAGCTGCTCCTCCAACATTTTCTGAGGATTCAGAAAGAAAAACCAACACTTTGAAGTCACACAATCATTCAAATACAAAAACACCGTCTGAGACCCAATAAAGAAGAAAAAGGAATGATTTAAATGAGCGATACTGTTACCAAGTAAAGAGCCTTTCTTCAGGTGCAGACTAGAGTTCACTGTTCATGTGTTGCATGATTCAGTTTAGATCTTTTAAGCACATAAACACGTCATCCCCGCACAGCAGCATGATCCCATGTGATGGATGGAGGGCGCCCCCTAGTGGTCAACACAAGGAAGTGCAGCTCTTTGAGGACGGATAGAAACGCCAACTTTAAACGAGGGAAAACATTAAATGTTGTTCTTGTAAAACACAACAATCAGTAAATCCATCGATCAACTATAACCAAAGCCAAACAGAACGCTATGAATCAGGTTAATTTGACCACTAGAAATCAGCGAAAGAACCGCGCGCACAGACGTTAGCACCAGTTAGCCGTGAGCTAATGTTAGCCCACTTAGCAATGGACGCTGCGACAAGTGTTTCTATGTGTTGGTTTGAGGTGGTTTTGTCGTATTTTCGCCCTTCAGCCCTCAGTCCACACCATAACTCACCAGTCAGTCTCCTTTCTTCCATCAGGTCTCCATCGTCACGAACAGTCGGGCAGCGGAAGTTACAGCTCAGGGGCCTGTCGGCCATCTTGGACGCGTCATCAGGGCCGCTCGTCAACCTGAGCTAAATAGTGACGTCATTACAGCACCAGGGGTCCTATCGGGGAAATACCTTTATGTATAATGTAACGATATCACTTCCATCTGGTCATTTGATTGATGGAAGATGTATTCTATCCCCCATCACATTACTGAACAGCAACCATTATACATGTCACATGATAGGATTGTATTGGGAATAATATTCTGTGACTTCAACATCCATCGCCATTTCCTTTTTACATTTACGTTGTTTTTCATCATTTTTTTCTGTTCAACCAACTCCTTCTAGAGACTTAATGCGATGGGTTTCAAATTCAGTCAAGATGCTCTTAAGGAATTTGGAGAACATTTAGGTGAACGACCTCAATGTGGTTTTATTATTCAATTCAATTCAATTCATTTCATTTTGTATAGCCCAAAATCGCAAATTACAAATTTGCCTCAGAGGGCTTTACAGTCTGTACACATGCAACATCCTCTGTGCCCAAACCCTCACATCGGCACAGGAACAACTCCCCAAAATATGAAAAAACCCTTCAATGGGGAAAAAAGGGAAGAAACCTTAGTGAGACGGTCAGAGGAGGATCCCTCTCCCGGGATGGACACACTGCAATGGATGTCATGTGTACACAATCAACAATGTAAAAGATGTACAATACATTCAATTTCTCTAACAGAAATGATACAAGTAATTGCAAGTAGCAGAACAGGTGTACGGCAGGACCACTGCAGGGACAACCTCCATCAGATAGAACCACCATCCACAGAGGCTTCTGTGGGGAGGGAGAGCAGAAAGATGTTGGTTTATGATGACAGTAATAAGAATCATATTTAAAGTAATGATGATGGCAGCAGCAGGTGTCAGCAGAGCCATGAGCCAGGAGTCAGAACCGGGGTCCGCACAAAACTATGATCCACGGAGACCTGCTAGGCGAGAAAGCACAAAAAACTACGTAAAGAAGCTTAATTAGTGATGTACATTAATAAAACATGGATGATTGTGGGAGGAGAGAGTGAGAGAGTGAGAGAGTGAGAGTGTGAGAGTGAAAGAGGGGCTCGGTGTGTACTAAGTCGTCCCCCGGCAGTCTAAGCCTAGAGCAGCTTAACTAAGGGCTGGTCCAGGCTCACCTGAGCCAGCCCTAACTATAAGCAATATCAAAGAGGAACGTTTTAAGCTTTATCTTAAATGAACTGACCGAGTCTGCCCCCCGGACTGAAAGTGGAAGCTGGTTCCACAAAAGAGGAGCTTGATAACTGAAGGCTCTGGCCCCCATCCTACTTTTTAAAACTCTAGGAACCACAAGTAGCCCAGCATCTACGGAGCCAGATGCCTTGTAGGACAATACGGTGTAACAAGCTCTTTAAGATAAGACGGTGCCTCACCAGCAAGTGCCTTGTAGGTGAGGAGAAGTACCTTAAATTCTATTCTTGATTTAACAGGAAGCCAGTGCAGAGAAGTTAATACAGGAGTTATATGATCCCATTTCTTACTTCTTGTTAATACATGTGCTGCAGCATTCTGAATCAGCTGGAGAGGTTTAAGCGATTTACAAGAGCAGCCTGATAACAAAGAATTACAGTAATCCAGTCTAGAAGTAACAAATGCATGAACTAGTTTTTCTGCATCACTTTGAGACAGGAAGTTCCTGATTTTCGATATATTCCGTAGATGAAAAAAGGCAGTCCTTGAAGTCTTCTTCATATGAGAGTTGAAGGACATATCCTGGTCGAACAGAACTCCAAGATTTCTGACGGTGCTGTTGGATACCAGAGCAATTCAATGCTTCAATCATTTTAGACATTTTTACGGAATATGAGTTGAAAAAGTGAAAACCAAACAGAATCATGCAAGAACATGATGTTCTACAGACAAAACCCAAAATATATTTCATTATTTAATTGTATTCATAGTATAGTGTGTGAAAAGAACCCACACATGCACATGATCTCAATGCAGTCTGTGCGCTGATGCCTGAGAGAAGTGAGAGGATCCATCCTGAGGATCCTCTGAGGTTCCTCCTCAGCAGAGTGGAGAACAAATACCAGAAGAAATGGGCCAGTTTGCCCCTCAGGGATTAGCTCACCCAGATGAGGAGCTGACGAGAACTGACACGCGGCACCCTGAGGAGGAAGGATCGATTCCCAAATGTGGCTCAGGAAGGTCTGCTACAACTCCACCAGAACTCTTAATGATTCATAATATGAACCGTTTGATTTTGTGTTTGCAGAACTATTTCAGGAATCAGGAAACGTTTATTGCCATAGTATGTTGTACATACATGGAAATTGTCTTGTGTCTTGTGACGTTGCAACAGGTCAGCGGCTCAGATGTGATAGCTCAGCGTGGTAGAGGACTCATCCAGAGGCTGGAGGTCATGGGTTCGATCCCGGGGCACGGTGACCATTAAGGTCTATCTCCCAATGTGACATTTTGAAACGTTCTCAATAATTGAGCCATTTGAGTGGATCTTGTAAAGCACAAGCAGGTGGAAAATCATCAGAGTGTCACATGACTAGTAAGGAGTCCAGAGGTTTTGGGTTGAGATCCCTTATGGAGAGGTTTTAGAGCCAAATAGCCCAAACAAAGGAGACAAATGTACAATGAAGCCAGTGGTTACATCAGATCAGTTAGCTCAGTGGGATGAGAGAACACTTTGTAAGCAGAAGGTTGTGGGTTCGGTTCTTGTGTGCTGCAGTTTGTTTTAAGATTCAACACCCAAAGTGAAGAAGACAAGTATTTAATGAAGCAGAGAATAGTGTCTGAGCAAATAGCTCCAGGTGAAGACGACTGCCCCGTGAGCGTGAGGTCGTGGGTTCTAGCCTTTTGCAGGTGGGTGATTTTTGAGGTTGTTCAGTCACATGAAGAAGTCAAAGGCAACAAACAAACATGCTTAAGGGTGAATGACACGGTGGCGTGGTTGCGCCGTCCCCGGTTTGGGTGGCGTCAGACCCGGGTTCGATTCCCACCGCTGTGGGGTCATCAGTGTGCATCGCCCCGGTAGAGTAGAGACGTCCGTCTCCTCCCGGGCTTTCAATGAGACACACGCAGGGGGTTATGCTACATTATTCTTTATTAAAATTCAGCTGCACAGCAAACATTTGACAAAAGCTGAACCACCCCCAAACTGTCAAAGTTACTCCTCAGAGTAACCGCAGAGCAGAAGAAGAAACCTGCCGTCCTCAGGTCTGGAAACTGCGCCCTCATGTGGAGAAAAGAGGAAAAGCACAACATTAGAAAATGCATCAAATTCACACACTGGAATGAAAACTACAACAAATACATCAAATTAACACACTTGAATGAATACTACAACAAATACATCAAATTCACACACTTGTTGGTTTTTACTTTAGACATACTATTAATTTAAATTAGCACACAATGCAATTTATTTTTCCACGATGTATTCAAAAACCTATTTGTGTACATTTTCATAATTTTTTACGAAATTGCTATTTTATTTCTGATGCTTATTACTCTTACAATGATTTTATATATTTTTTATGAAATACCATATTGTGACCTTTCTAAAATGGTTCATGGCTTACTAATATATTTAAAGTAATATATTTATATTTTTTATACTTAAGGACATACTATAATATGACTTGTTTAATAAGACTTTTTAATATAATTAATTTATACGAAATACTATAATATTTTAAAACAATTATTAAATATTGTGCAATACTTTTTATGAATTCATTAAGCTGTAGTATAATCATTTCATCACATAATAATATAACAATTTAAAAAGCATTTTCATGACATCCTATACTACATGTTATGACATAATATACTACTTTATGACATTTTTTACTAAACTTTTTTACAAAATACTATACAATCTTTAATGATGTTTGTTATATTGATACATGATATATATATATATATATATTATATGATATTTCTTTGGCTTACTACATCATTATTTTAAGGCTCTTGTCACACTATACAATAACTTTGTTAGCACACTATTCTATGAATTTTATTAATATTTTTGTGACAATCATTTTGTTTCCAGCATATTATACTGAGTCATCTTTACACTTTACGTCATAATATATGATTTTCATTACTTTTTAACGGCAAACCAGACCATGATTTTTGTATAACACTATATTTTGTATTTCCTTGTTGCATACTATAATTTGAGTATTCTTTTGAACTACATTTTCATGATTTAATATTAAATACTATTCTATGACTGAAGAGTTTTATTAAACATTTTACTTTAAAGTTCTTATTAATACTAATAATCATTGTAGCAATATGATATAAATGACTGTTTTTTTTCCAATTTGTAATCAAATACTATCACAATAACTAAAACGTTCCTGCTGCCACTTTAACAGCTACTAGTAATAATTGAGTTGACACTTACCAAATGTTCCTCCATCCTCCTCCTCGTCTCCTCCAGGACCTTCAAGTGTCTCTGCTCATTCAGCAGCCTGCACAAAGAACACAGACATTTAGACACACGCTTCAAGAGGCTCCGTCCTATTTCAAAAGAGACATTTTACATCAACTTCAAAACCTTGTACCCAAAGCACAGGGAGGGATATCAGATCTTACACCAACAATCTCATCATATTATTACCATGTGTCTGGTGACACACATGATGGAGGTAAGTGACCACGTTCAACTACATTTAAGGCCCTTTACGTCACATTTTCACAAGGCCCCGATTCATACTGTAATGATATGGATGATGTAACTCTGACCCTGATCTACTGTAAATAAAAACCAGAAACAATCATCATCATCAATGTTTATCAATCACTTAGGTTTCCTTACTTTGTTCATTTCGTCCTCCGTCCGCTTGTCTTGAACCTTGTTGTTTTCCAGCTGCTCCTCCAACATTTTCTGAGGATTCAGAAAGAAGAAACAAACACTTTGAAGTCACACAATCATTCAAATACAAAAACACCGTCTGAGACCCAATAAAGAAGAAAAAGGAATGATTTAAATGAGCGATACTGTTACCAAGTAAAGAGCCTTTCTTCAGGTGCAGACTAGAGTTCACTGTTCATGTGTTGCATGATTCAGTTTAGATCTTTTAAGCACATAAACACGTCATCCCCGCACAGCAGCATGATCCCATGTGATGGATGGAGGGCGCCCCCTAGTGGTCAACACAAGGAAGTGCAGCTCTTTGAGGACGGATAGAAACGCCAACTTTAAACGAGGGAAAACATTAAATGTTGTTCTTGTAAAACACAACAATCAGTAAATCCATCGATCAACTATAACCAAAGCCAAACAGAACGCTATGAATCAGGTTAATTTGACCACTAGAAATCAGCGAAAGAACCGCGCGCACAGACGTTAGCACCAGTTAGCCGTGAGCTAATGTTAGCCCACTTAGCAATGGACGCTGCGACAAGTGTTTCTATGTGTTGGTTTGAGGTGGTTTTGTCGTATTTTCGCCCTTCAGCCCTCAGTCCACACCATAACTCACCAGTCAGTCTCCTTTCTTCCATCAGGTCTCCATCGTCACGAACAGTCGGGCAGCGGAAGTTACAGCTCAGGGGCCTGTCGGCCATCTTGGACGCGTCATCAGGGCCGCTCGTCAACCTGAGCTAAATAGTGACGTCATTACAGCACCAGGGGTCCTATCGGGGAAATACCTTTATGTATAATGTAACGATATCACTTCCATCTGGTCATTTGATTGATGGAAGATGTATTCTATCCCCCATCACATTACTGAACAGCAACCATTATACATGTCACATGATAGGATTGTATTGGGAATAATATTCTGTGACTTCAACATCCATCGCCATTTCCTTTTTACATTTACGTTGTTTTTCATCATTTTTTTCTGTTCAACCAACTCCTTCTAGAGACTTAATGCGATGGGTTTCAAATTCAGTCAAGATGCTCTTAAGGAATTTGGAGAACATTTAGGTGAACGACCTCAATGTGGTTTTATTATTCAATTCAATTCAATTCATTTCATTTTGTATAGCCCAAAATCGCAAATTACAAATTTGCCTCAGAGGGCTTTACAGTCTGTACACATGCAACATCCTCTGTGCCCAAACCCTCACATCGGCACAGGAACAACTCCCCAAAATATGAAAAAACCCTTCAATGGGGAAAAAAGGGAAGAAACCTTAGTGAGACGGTCAGAGGAGGATCCCTCTCCCGGGATGGACAGACTGCAATGGATGTCATGTGTACACAATCAACAATGTAAAAGATGTACAATACATTCAATTTCTCTAACAGAAATGATACAAGTAATTGCAAGTAGCAGAACAGGTGTACGGCAGGACCACTGCAGGGACAACCTCCATCAGATAGAACCACCATCCACAGAGGCTTCTGTGGGGAGGGAGAGCAGAAAGATGTTGGTTTATGATGACAGTAATATGAATCATATTTAAAGTAATGATGATGGCAGCAGCAGGTGTCAGCAGAGCCATGAGCCAGGAGTCAGAACCGGGGTCCGCACAAAACTATGATCCACAGAGACCTGCTAGGCGAGAAAGCACAAAGAACTACGTAAAGAAGCTTAATTAGTGATGTACATTAATAAAACATGGATGATTGTGGGAGGAGAGAGTGAGAGAGTGAGAGAGTGAGAGTGTGAGAGTGAAAGAGGGGCTCGGTGTGTACTAAGTCGTCCCCCGGCAGTCTAAGCCTAGAGCAGCTTAACTAAGGGCTGGTCCAGGCTCACCTGAGCCAGCCCTAACTATAAGCAATATCAAAGAGGAACGTTTTAAGCTTTATCTTAAATGAACTGACCGAGTCTGCCCCCCGGACTGAAAGTGGAAGCTGGTTCCACAAAAGAGGAGCTTGATAACTGAAGGCTCTGGCCCCCATCCTACTTTTTAAAACTCTAGGAACCACAAGTAGCCCAGCATCTACGGAGCCAGATGCCTTGTAGGACAATACGGTGTAACAAGCTCTTTAAGATAAGACGGTGCCTCACCAGCAAGTGCCTTGTAGGTGAGGAGAAGTACCTTAAATTCTATTCTTGATTTAACAGGAAGCCAGTGCAGAGAAGTTAATACAGGAGTTATATGATCCCATTTCTTACTTCTTGTTAATACATGTGCTGCAGCATTCTGAATCAGCTGGAGAGGTTTAAGCGATTTACAAGAGCAGCCTGATAACAAAGAATTACAGTAATCCAGTCTAGAAGTAACAAATGCATGAACTAGTTTTTCTGCATCACTTTGAGACAGGAAGTTCCTGATTTTCGATATATTCCGTAGATGAAAAAAGGCAGTCCTTGAAGTCTTCTTCATATGAGAGTTGAAGGACATATCCTGGTCGAACAGAACTCCAAGATTTCTGACGGTGCTGTTGGATACCAGAGCAATTCAATGCTTCAATCATTTTAGACATTTTTACGGAATATGAGTTGAAAAAGTGAAAACCAAACAGAATCATGCAAGAACATGATGTTCTACAGACAAAACCCAAAATATATTTCATTATTTAATTGTATTCATAGTATAGTGTGTGAAAAGAACCCACACATGCACATGATCTCAATGCAGTCTGTGCGCTGATGCCTGAGAGAAGTGAGAGGATCCATCCTGAGGATCCTCTGAGGTTCCTCCTCAGCAGAGTGGAGAACAAATACCAGAAGAAATGGGCCAGTTTGCCCCTCAGGGATTAGCTCACCCAGATGAGGAGCTGACGAGAACTGACACGCGGCACCCTGAGGAGGAAGGATCGATTCCCAAATGTGGCTCAGGAAGGTCTGCTACAACTCCACCAGAACTCTTAATGATTCATAATATGAACCGTTTGATTTTGTGTTTGCAGAACTATTTCAGGAATCAGGAAACGTTTATTGCCATAGTATGTTGTACATACATGGAAATTGTCTTGTGTCTTGTGACGTTGCAACAGGTCAGCGGCTCAGATGTGATAGCTCAGCGTGGTAGAGGACTCATCCAGAGGCTGGAGGTCATGGGTTCGATCCCGGGGCACGGTGACCATTAAGGTCTATCTCCCAATGTGACATTTTGAAACGTTCTCAATAATTGAGCCATTTGAGTGGATCTTGTAAAGCACAAGCAGGTGGAAAATCATCAGAGTGTCACATGACTAGTAAGGAGTCCAGAGGTTTTGGGTTGAGATCCCTTATGGAGAGGTTTTAGAGCCAAATAGCCCAAACAAAGGAGACAAATGTACAATGAAGCCAGTGGTTACATCAGATCAGTTAGCTCAGTGGGATGAGAGAACACTTTGTAAGCAGAAGGTTGTGGGTTCGGTTCTTGTGTGCTGCAGTTTGTTTTAAGATTCAACACCCAAAGTGAAGAAGACAAGTATTTAATGAAGCAGAGAATAGTGTCTGAGCAAATAGCTCCAGGTGAAGACGACTGCCCCGTGAGCGTGAGGTCGTGGGTTCTAGCCTTTTGCAGGTGGGTGATTTTTGAGGTTGTTCAGTCACATGAAGAAGTCAAAGGCAACAAACAAACATGCTTAAGGGTGAATGACACGGTGGCGTGGTTGCGCCGTCCCCGGTTTGGGTGGCGTCAGACCCGGGTTCGATTCCCACCGCTGTGGGGTCATCAGTGTGCATCGCCCCGGTAGAGTAGAGACGTCCGTCTCCTCCCGGGCTTTCAATGAGACACACGCAGGGGGTTATGCTACATTATTCTTTATTAAAATTCAGCTGCACAGCAAACATTTGACAAAAGCTGAACCACCCCCAAACTGTCAAAGTTACTCCTCAGAGTAACCGCAGAGCAGAAGAAGAAACCTGCCGTCCTCAGGTCTGGAAACTGCGCCCTCATGTGGAGAAAAGAGGAAAAGCACAACATTAGAAAATGCATCAAATTCACACACTGGAATGAAAACTACAACAAATACATCAAATTAACACACTTGAATGAATACTACAACAAATACATCAAATTCACACACTTGTTGGTTTTTACTTTAGACATACTATTAATTTAAATTAGCACACAATGCAATTTATTTTTCCACGATGTATTCAAAAACCTATTTGTGTACATTTTCATAATTTTTTACGAAATTGCTATTTTATTTCTGATGCTTATTACTCTTACAATGATTTTATATATTTTTTATGAAATACCATATTGTGACCTTTCTAAAATGGTTCATGGCTTACTAATATATTTAAAGTAATATATTTATATTTTTTATACTTAAGGACATACTATAATATGACTTGTTTAATAAGACTTTTTAATATAATTAATTTATACGAAATACTATAATATTTTAAAACAATTATTAAATATTGTGCAATACTTTTTATGAATTCATTAAGCTGTAGTATAATCATTTCATCACATAATAATATAACAATTTAAAAAGCATTTTCATGACATCCTATACTACATGTTATGACATAATATACTACTTTATGACATTTTTTACTAAACTTTTTTACAAAATACTATACAATCTTTAATGATGTTTGTTATATTGATACATGATATATATATATATATATATTATATGATATTTCTTTGGCTTACTACATCATTATTTTAAGGCTCTTGTCACACTATACAATAACTTTGTTAGCACACTATTCTATGAATTTTATTAATATTTTTGTGACAATCATTTTGTTTCCAGCATATTATACTGAGTCATCTTTACACTTTACGTCATAATATATGATTTTCATTACTTTTTAACGGCAAACCAGACCATGATTTTTGTATAACACTATATTTTGTATTTCCTTGTTGCATACTATAATTTGAGTATTCTTTTGAACTACATTTTCATGATTTAATATTAAATACTATTCTATGACTGAAGAGTTTTATTAAACATTTTACTTTAAAGTTCTTATTAATACTAATAATCATTGTAGCAATATGATATAAATGACTGTTTTTTTTCCAATTTGTAATCAAATACTATCACAATAACTAAAACGTTCCTGCTGCCACTTTAACAGCTACTAGTAATAATTGAGTTGACACTTACCAAATGTTCCTCCATCCTCCTCCTCGTCTCCTCCAGGACCTTCAAGTGTCTCTGCTCATTCAGCAGCCTGCACAAAGAACACAGACATTTAGACACACGCTTCAAGAGGCTCCGTCCTATTTCAAAAGAGACATTTTACATCAACTTCAAAACCTTGTACCCAAAGCACAGGGAGGGATATCAGATCTTACACCAACAATCTCATCATATTATTACCATGTGTCTGGTGACACACATGATGGAGGTAAGTGACCACGTTCAACTACATTTAAGGCCCTTTACGTCACATTTTCACAAGGCCCCGATTCATACTGTAATGATATGGATGATGTAACTCTGACCCTGATCTACTGTAAATAAAAACCAGAAACAATCATCATCATCAATGTTTATCAATCACTTAGGTTTCCTTACTTTGTTCATTTCGTCCTCCGTCCGCTTGTCTTGAACCTTGTTGTTTTCCAGCTGCTCCTCCAACATTTTCTGAGGATTCAGAAAGAAGAAACAAACACTTTGAAGTCACACAATCATTCAAATACAAAAACACCGTCTGAGACCCAATAAAGAAGAAAAAGGAATGATTTAAATGAGCGATACTGTTACCAAGTAAAGAGCCTTTCTTCAGGTGCAGACTAGAGTTCACTGTTCATGTGTTGCATGATTCAGTTTAGATCTTTTAAGCACATAAACACGTCATCCCCGCACAGCAGCATGATCCCATGTGATGGATGGAGGGCGCCCCCTAGTGGTCAACACAAGGAAGTGCAGCTCTTTGAGGACGGATAGAAACGCCAACTTTAAACGAGGGAAAACATTAAATGTTGTTCTTGTAAAACACAACAATCAGTAAATCCATCGATCAACTATAACCAAAGCCAAACAGAACGCTATGAATCAGGTTAATTTGACCACTAGAAATCAGCGAAAGAACCGCGCGCACAGACGTTAGCACCAGTTAGCCGTGAGCTAATGTTAGCCCACTTAGCAATGGACGCTGCGACAAGTGTTTCTATGTGTTGGTTTGAGGTGGTTTTGTCGTATTTTCGCCCTTCAGCCCTCAGTCCACACCATAACTCACCAGTCAGTCTCCTTTCTTCCATCAGGTCTCCATCGTCACGAACAGTCGGGCAGCGGAAGTTACAGCTCAGGGGCCTGTCGGCCATCTTGGACGCGTCATCAGGGCCGCTCGTCAACCTGAGCTAAATAGTGACGTCATTACAGCACCAGGGGTCCTATCGGGGAAATACCTTTATGTATAATGTAACGATATCACTTCCATCTGGTCATTTGATTGATGGAAGATGTATTCTATCCCCCATCACATTACTGAACAGCAACCATTATACATGTCACATGATAGGATTGTATTGGGAATAATATTCTGTGACTTCAACATCCATCGCCATTTCCTTTTTACATTTACGTTGTTTTTCATCATTTTTTTCTGTTCAACCAACTCCTTCTAGAGACTTAATGCGATGGGTTTCAAATTCAGTCAAGATGCTCTTAAGGAATTTGGAGAACATTTAGGTGAACGACCTCAATGTGGTTTTATTATTCAATTCAATTCAATTCATTTCATTTTGTATAGCCCAAAATCGCAAATTACAAATTTGCCTCAGAGGGCTTTACAGTCTGTACACATGCAACATCCTCTGTGCCCAAACCCTCACATCGGCACAGGAACAACTCCCCAAAATATGAAAAAACCCTTCAATGGGGAAAAAAGGGAAGAAACCTTAGTGAGACGGTCAGAGGAGGATCCCTCTCCCGGGATGGACAGACTGCAATGGATGTCATGTGTACACAATCAACAATGTAAAAGATGTACAATACATTCAATTTCTCTAACAGAAATGATACAAGTAATTGCAAGTAGCAGAACAGGTGTACGGCAGGACCACTGCAGGGACAACCTCCATCAGATAGAACCACCATCCACAGAGGCTTCTGTGGGGAGGGAGAGCAGAAAGATGTTGGTTTATGATGACAGTAATATGAATCATATTTAAAGTAATGATGATGGCAGCAGCAGGTGTCAGCAGAGCCATGAGCCAGGAGTCAGAACCGGGGTCCGCACAAAACTATGATCCACAGAGACCTGCTAGGCGAGAAAGCACAAAGAACTACGTAAAGAAGCTTAATTAGTGATGTACATTAATAAAACATGGATGATTGTGGGAGGAGAGAGTGAGAGAGTGAGAGAGTGAGAGTGTGAGAGTGAAAGAGGGGCTCGGTGTGTACTAAGTCGTCCCCCGGCAGTCTAAGCCTAGAGCAGCTTAACTAAGGGCTGGTCCAGGCTCACCTGAGCCAGCCCTAACTATAAGCAATATCAAAGAGGAACGTTTTAAGCTTTATCTTAAATGAACTGACCGAGTCTGCCCCCCGGACTGAAAGTGGAAGCTGGTTCCACAAAAGAGGAGCTTGATAACTGAAGGCTCTGGCCCCCATCCTACTTTTTAAAACTCTAGGAACCACAAGTAGCCCAGCATCTACGGAGCCAGATGCCTTGTAGGACAATACGGTGTAACAAGCTCTTTAAGATAAGACGGTGCCTCACCAGCAAGTGCCTTGTAGGTGAGGAGAAGTACCTTAAATTCTATTCTTGATTTAACAGGAAGCCAGTGCAGAGAAGTTAATACAGGAGTTATATGATCCCATTTCTTACTTCTTGTTAATACATGTGCTGCAGCATTCTGAATCAGCTGGAGAGGTTTAAGCGATTTACAAGAGCAGCCTGATAACAAAGAATTACAGTAATCCAGTCTAGAAGTAACAAATGCATGAACTAGTTTTTCTGCATCACTTTGAGACAGGAAGTTCCTGATTTTCGATATATTCCGTAGATGAAAAAAGGCAGTCCTTGAAGTCTTCTTCATATGAGAGTTGAAGGACATATCCTGGTCGAACAGAACTCCAAGATTTCTGACGGTGCTGTTGGATACCAGAGCAATTCAATGCTTCAATCATTTTAGACATTTTTACGGAATATGAGTTGAAAAAGTGAAAACCAAACAGAATCATGCAAGAACATGATGTTCTACAGACAAAACCCAAAATATATTTCATTATTTAATTGTATTCATAGTATAGTGTGTGAAAAGAACCCACACATGCACATGATCTCAATGCAGTCTGTGCGCTGATGCCTGAGAGAAGTGAGAGGATCCATCCTGAGGATCCTCTGAGGTTCCTCCTCAGCAGAGTGGAGAACAAATACCAGAAGAAATGGGCCAGTTTGCCCCTCAGGGATTAGCTCACCCAGATGAGGAGCTGACGAGAACTGACACGCGGCACCCTGAGGAGGAAGGATCGATTCCCAAATGTGGCTCAGGAAGGTCTGCTACAACTCCACCAGAACTCTTAATGATTCATAATATGAACCGTTTGATTTTGTGTTTGCAGAACTATTTCAGGAATCAGGAAACGTTTATTGCCATAGTATGTTGTACATACATGGAAATTGTCTTGTGTCTTGTGACGTTGCAACAGGTCAGCGGCTCAGATGTGATAGCTCAGCGTGGTAGAGGACTCATCCAGAGGCTGGAGGTCATGGGTTCGATCCCGGGGCACGGTGACCATTAAGGTCTATCTCCCAATGTGACATTTTGAAACGTTCTCAATAATTGAGCCATTTGAGTGGATCTTGTAAAGCACAAGCAGGTGGAAAATCATCAGAGTGTCACATGACTAGTAAGGAGTCCAGAGGTTTTGGGTTGAGATCCCTTATGGAGAGGTTTTAGAGCCAAATAGCCCAAACAAAGGAGACAAATGTACAATGAAGCCAGTGGTTACATCAGATCAGTTAGCTCAGTGGGATGAGAGAACACTTTGTAAGCAGAAGGTTGTGGGTTCGGTTCTTGTGTGCTGCAGTTTGTTTTAAGATTCAACACCCAAAGTGAAGAAGACAAGTATTTAATGAAGCAGAGAATAGTGTCTGAGCAAATAGCTCCAGGTGAAGACGACTGCCCCGTGAGCGTGAGGTCGTGGGTTCTAGCCTTTTGCAGGTGGGTGATTTTTGAGGTTGTTCAGTCACATGAAGAAGTCAAAGGCAACAAACAAACATGCTTAAGGGTGAATGACACGGTGGCGTGGTTGCGCCGTCCCCGGTTTGGGTGGCGTCAGACCCGGGTTCGATTCCCACCGCTGTGGGGTCATCAGTGTGCATCGCCCCGGTAGAGTAGAGACGTCCGTCTCCTCCCGGGCTTTCAATGAGACACACGCAGGGGGTTATGCTACATTATTCTTTATTAAAATTCAGCTGCACAGCAAACATTTGACAAAAGCTGAACCACCCCCAAACTGTCAAAGTTACTCCTCAGAGTAACCGCAGAGCAGAAGAAGAAACCTGCCGTCCTCAGGTCTGGAAACTGCGCCCTCATGTGGAGAAAAGAGGAAAAGCACAACATTAGAAAATGCATCAAATTCACACACTTGAATGAATACTACAACAAATACATCAAATTCACACACTTGTTGGTTTTTACTTCAGACATACTATTAATTTAAATTAGCACACAATGCAATTTATTTTTCCACGATGTATTCAAAAACCTATTTGTGTACATTTTCATAATTTTTTACGAAATTGCTATTTTATTTCTGATGCTTATTACTCTTACAATGATTTTATATATTTTTTATGAAATACCATATTGTGACCTTTCTAAAATGGTTCATGGCTTACTAATATATTTAAAGTAATATATTTATATTTTTTATACTTAAGGACATACTATAATATGACTTGTTTAATAAGACTTTTTAATATAATTAATTTATACGAAATACTATAATATTTTAAAACAATTATTAAATATTGTGCAATACTTTTTATGAATTCATTAAGCTGTAGTATAATCATTTCATCACATAATAATATAACAATTTAAAAAGCATTTTCATGACATCCTATACTACATGTTATGACATAATATACTACTTTATGACATTTTTTACTAAACTTTTTTACAAAATACTATACAATCTTTAATGATGTTTGTTATATTGATACATGATATATATATATATATATATTATATGATATTTCTTTGGCTTACTACATCATTATTTTAAGGCTCTTGTCACACTATACAATAACTTTGTTAGCACACTATTCTATGAATTTTATTAATATTTTTGTGACAATCATTTTGTTTCCAGCATATTATACTGAGTCATCTTTACACTTTACGTCATAATATATGATTTTCATTACTTTTTAACGCCAAACCAGACCATGATTTTTGTATAACACTATATTTTGTATTTCCTTGTTGCATACTATAATTTGAGTATTCTTTTGAACTACATTTTCATGATTTAATATTAAATACTATTCTATGACTGAAGAGTTTTATTAAACATTTTACTTTAAAGTTCTTATTAATACTAATAATCATTGTAGCAATATGATATAAATGACTGTTTTTTTTCCAATTTGTAATCAAATACTATCACAATAACTAAAACGTTCCTGCTGCCACTTTAACAGCTACTAGTAATAATTGAGTTGACACTTACCAAATGTTCCTCCATCCTCCTCCTCGTCTCCTCCAGGACCTTCAAGTGTCTCTGCTCATTCAGCAGCCTGCACAAAGAACACAGACATTTAGACACACGCTTCAAGAGGCTCCGTCCTATTTCAAAAGAGACATTTTACATCAACTTCAAAACCTTGTACCCAAAGCACAGGGAGGGATATCAGATCTTACACCAACAATCTCATCATATTATTACCATGTGTCTGGTGACACACATGATGGAGGTAAGTGACCACGTTCAACTACATTTAAGGCCCTTTACGTCACATTTTCACCGATTCATACTGTAATGATATGGATGATGTAACTCTGACCCTGATCTACTGTAAATAAAAACCAGAAACAATCATCATCATCAATGTTTATCAATCACTTAGGTTTCCTTACTTTGTTCATTTCGTCCTCCGTCCGCTTGTCTTGAACCTTGTTGTTTTCCAGCTGCTCCTCCAACATTTTCTGAGGATTCAGAAAGAAGAAACAAACACTTTGAAGTCACACAATCATTCAAATACAAAAACACCGTCTGAGACCCAATAAAGAAGAAAAAGGAATGATTTAAATGAGCGATACTGTTACCAAGTAAAGAGCCTTTCTTCAGGTGCAGACTAGAGTTCACTGTTCATGTGTTGCATGATTCAGTTTAGATCTTTTAAGCACATAAACACGTCATCCCCGCACAGCAGCATGATCCCATGTGATGGATGGAGGGCGCCCCCTAGTGGTCAACACAAGGAAGTGCAGCTCTTTGAGGACGGATAGAAACGCCAACTTTAAACGAGGGAAAACATTAAATGTTGTTCTTGTAAAACACAACAATCGGTAAATCCATCGATCAACTATAACCAAAGCCAAACAGAACGCTATGAATCAGGTTAATTTGACCACTAGAAATCAGCGAAAGAAGCGCGCGCACAGACGTTAGCACCAGTTAGCCGTGAGCTAATGTTAGCCCACTTAGCAATGGACGCCGCGACAAGTGTTTCTATGTGTTGGTTTGAGGTGGTTTTGTCGTGTTTTCGCCCTTCAGCCCCCAGTCCACACCATAACTCACCAGTCAGTCTCCTTTCTTCCATCAGGTCTCCATCGTCACGAACAGTCGGGCAGCGGAAGTTACAGCTCAGGGGCCTGTCGGCCATCTTGGACGCGTCATCAGGGCCGCTCGTCAACCTGAACTAAATAGTGACGTCATTAAAGCACCAGGGGTCCTATCGGGGAAATACCTTTATGTATAATGTAACGATATCACTTCCATCTGGTCATTTGATTGATGGAAGATGTATTCTATCCCCCATCACATTACTGAACAGCAACCATTATACATGTCACATGATAGGATTCTATTGGGAATAATATTCTGTGACTTCAACATCCATCGCCAATTTCCTTTTTACATTTACGTTGTTTTTCATCATTTTTTTCTGTTCAACCAACTCCTTCTAGAGACTTAATGCGATGGGTTTCAAATTCAGTCAAGATGCTCTTAAGGAATTTGGAGAACATTTAGGTGAACGACCTCAATGTGGTTTTATTATTCAATTCAATTCAATTCATTTCATTTTGTATAGCCCAAAATCGCAAATTACAAATTTGCCTCAGAGGGCTTTACAGTCTGTACACATGCAACATCCTCTGTCCCCAAACCCTCACATCGGCACAGGAACAACTCCCCAAAATATGAAAAAACCCTTCAATGGGGAAAAAAGGGAAGAAACCTTAGTGAGAAGGTCAGAGGAGGATCCCTCTCCCGGGATGGACACACTGACATGGATGTCATGTGTACACAATCAACAATGTAAAAGATGTACAATACATTCAATTTGTTAACAGAAATGATACAAGTAATTACAAGTAGCAGAACAAGTGTACAGCAGGACCACTGCAGGGACAACCTCCATCAGATAGAACCTCCATCAGATAGAACCACCATCCACAGAGGCTTCTGTGGGGAGGGAGAGCAGAAAGATGTTGGTTTATGATGACAGTAATATGAATCATATTTAAAGTAATGGTGATGGCAGCAGCAGGTGTCAGCAGAGCCATGAGCCAGGAGTCAGAACCGGGGTCCGCACAAAACTATGATCCACAGAGACCTGCTAGGCGAGAAAGCACAAAGAACTACGTAAAGAAGCTTAATTAGTGATGTACATTAATAAAACATGGATGATTGTGGGAGGAGAGAGTGAGAGAGTGAGAGAGTGAGAGTGAAAGAGGAGCTCGGTGTGTCCTAAGAAGTCCCCCGGCAGTCTTTCAGTCTGACTACAGCGCTGAAGAGAAACCTGGAGTTGTTTTTCTCGATTAATGATGAGTAATAGGATGCTCTTGTGTTACGGAGAGCCTTCTTATATGTTTTAACGCTGTCTTGCCAAGTTAGCCTAGATCCTTCTGATTTGGTGGAGCGCCATAACCGCTCAAGTTTCCGCACAGTTTGCTTTAGGTTCCGGGTTTGAGAGTTATACCAAGGGGCGAACTTCCTTCTTGTTGCCATTCTTCTTTTGAGGGGAGCAATACCGTCCAGCGCCATTCTTAAAGAGCCTGTGGCAGTATCAACAAGATGGTCGATTTGTGACGGACTGAAGTTTTCACAGGAGTCTTCTGATATCTTGAGACAGGACACTGAACTTAGAGCAGAGGGAATGGTTTCTTTAAATGAGGCTACAGCGGTATCCGATAAACATCGACTGTAGAAACCCTTGGCAGGAGGAGGAGATTCTGGCAGTAGAAATTCAAAGGTTATCAGACAATGGTCCGACAGGAGAGGGTTCTGTGGAAAGATTGTTAAGTGTTCTATCACAATACCACACACAAGAACTAAGTCGAGGGTGTGGTTAAAACAATGAGTTGGTTTGTTTACAGTCTGACAGAAACCAATTGATTCCAGCAAAGAGAGAAATGAAGTACCAAGGCTGTCGTTATCGACATCCACATGAATGTTAAAGTCACCCACTATAATTACCTTGTCCGTTTTAAGGACCAAACTCGTTAAGAACTGTGAAAATTCACATAAAAATTCAGAATAAGGACCTGGGGCCCTGTACACTATTACAAAGAGAACCGGCTGGATTATTTTCCAGGTTGGTTGTGAAAGACTGAAAGTCAGACTTTCAAATGAGTTATAATCCAGTTTAGGTTTAAGGTTTATTAAAAGGCAGGAGTCATAAATAGCTGCCACTCCACCCCCTCGGCCTGTGCCTCGGGGGATATGAGTATTAACATGACTTGGAGGAGTCGCTTCATTTAAGCTAAAGTACTCCCCATCCGATAGCCATGTTTCAGTAAGACAGAAAATATCAACATGGTTGTCAGATATTAGTTCATTTACTAAAACAGCTTTAGAGCACAGAGATCTAATATTCAAAAGTCCCCTTTTAATTCTCCTAGTTTGTTGCACAGTTGTATTGTTACATTTAACTTTGATTAAGTTATTAAATATAACTCCTCGGTTGTTTACCTTTAACTTAAATAACGGTGTCCGTGGGGCAGAAACAGTTTCTATAGAGTTAATGACGCTGAGTGACTGCTCGGAATGAAGCGCAGAGAAGTGTGTAAGACTGCGACTCTGCTTCCTGGTCTGAACGCTGGGTCATGGGTCATTATCCAATCCGCCCCATATTTCCTGTGCATCCTGCTGGTTCTGAGCACATTTCCATGAAATTATTTTCACGTCACCTAAAGGCAAAAAGAAATGACACATTCTATAGTTTAATGTACTAATGTACTGCAGCCGCCATTATTCAACATTCTCAGTCATTCATTTCTTGTAACTTCACTGGACCCAAACTTTCCTGAGAATATCAGATTAAAGGTCTCAACGATGCTCCACTAACCCAACTGCATATTGCAGAATACAGATATTCAACAACAATTCCATAAGTAAATGTTGTATGTTGCACATTGAGCCTGATTGGTTTCATCTACTTGGTTCTAACTGGATGTCACCAATGCTTCCATTGAAATATTTACATTGACAACTTTGGATTTAGAGGCCACAAAGTTTAGAATAAAAGATGAAATAATCATTGACGCTCATGTTGGTTTTCCCACTCCCTTTATTATATTTTTGGTGTTTTCTTTGCTCTTAGTAATAACATAATAAACAACAGCACGTCCTTGTGTAATAACAGTCACAGTTTGCACTGACAACCTTCACTCAGAGTAACTTCCATGTCAGCAGATTCTGTTGCTGCTTCCACCAGGTTCATTCAGGCTGCTTAAAGAAGTGAATTAATATGTATTTAAAGCACCAGACCCTTAAAACCCTCTTTGATTGGTTTTTCATTCTATTTTTCTATCATTTATTTCACCAGAGATTATGTTTCATTTCTAAATCTCGTAATAATTAGCAAGAATCATTGGAAATATAAAGAATGAATGAAAGCATCGTCCCAGGTGACCACATGAAGACCTGCCAGCGTTGTTTCACAGCAGCAACATCTTCAAACATCTGTTGAAGAGCCGTGAGGTTTGAGGCTGGTTGATGGAGCTTCTGTCAGGAATCAGCTGAGAAGACAAGCAGACATCACTGATGAGTCATGACTTCTACTTTGTGTCTGATGGAGGGCAAGTATGAAAGATCATGAAGTCACATGACATTCATGCTCCTGAGAGGATGAACCCTCTGACCTTCACTTTGGAGCTTCCCTGAGTAACTTCCATTTTATATTCATATATAATGTATTAATACTACTGCAGTTCTGATCCTCAGGTTTGAGGCATTCATGCAGTAATTCATTAATTCAATCCTAATGAACTTCAAACATACCAGGTCAAAGGTCAGAAGGGAGCGGCCTTTAATTACTCCAGGCCATAGTGATGAGGGCTGGGTCTCCCTCTGCAGTGTTGGACCTGGAAGACCTGCGCCTCCTTTTACTGCTTGCAGGGCAGGTCTGTAAGACAGGCAGCATGTTCATGGTTAGACTGCAGCCCGTGTGGGCTCCACGCAGGTCCACACCACAGAACCCCTTTGGCTGTTTATGTTGTTAAAGTAGACATTTGTTCTGGAGGGAGAGACTTTGAGCAGGTTACATTATAACGTGATAAAGAACTCAGCTCCAGTAACAAAGCTGCTGACATATTAATGCATGAGGGATGATGCTCCTTCACCAGGAGAGGAACCACACAGGATCATCACTGATGGGTAAAGCAGCCTCTTCTCTGCTCCTGCTTACCGGAGCACAGGTTGTTCCCTCTTTGGGGCACAGCTCCACTTTGCAGTGCAGATAGATGGCAGATGTTTCTCCAGAGAACTGGAACACGTTGAAAGAGAAGACGTTGGAGGTTCCCAGTCCGTTTCCCTCCACCGTCACCGTCTGGTCGGCTTTGTTGGGGCATCTGCTCAGAAACAGGAAATCAGGTGAGTTCACCTGCTGCGGATCCTTGAAGCCGCAGACAAAGAGTTCTGTCTCACCCGGCGATGACGAGGTCGTATCGCGGGCTGCTGTCGGTGGACGGCTGGGTGGTGGCCCAGCAGGAGTCGGTCACCATGGCAACCGCGTCGCCGTCCAGCCCGTCCGCCTTCAGCTGCAGCCACACCTTCTGGTTCAGCTGGAGCTCGGTGCTCGACTCCACGAGGTTCTGGAGTCCTCCGTCGGTGTTGGCGGCCATCGTCAGGGTGTAGTTCCAAGGTCCGGATACGACCTGCAGTACCACAGAGCTGCATAGCACATACACACACACACACACACACACACACTTCAGCTTCCTCAAACCACAGCAGGCTGCAGGCCAACAAGCAGGTGGAGCTCAGCTGCTCTCCACTCACCTGTCTTTGATCCTGAAGGACAGGCTCTGGACGTCTGGCTTTGTGTAGAAGCAGGAGAAGTCGATCTGTACTTGGTCTTTCCGGGTGATGACGCCGTTCTGAGAGCCGTTCTTTGTCATGATGGTGTTCTTGTAGAGGATTTGGCTGTTGTTCATCTAGATTGAGACGGGAACACAAGGCATCTTCACTTCAGAGGGAGTAACTTGTTCACCTGTTTGTGTGCTGGTTGTGTGAACACAGTCTGCCACACATTCATAGGAACAACACACTTGTTGAAGGCCACCAACTAGAGGAGGGCACCCACCGAAACCTCAGCCCCACAGGTGTTGCTGGTGTCGAAGCTGAACTCCAACTTGTGGGTTTGTGGGTCCAAGTGACCTTTGCAGTTGGGGTCATTGAGGTGGAGGACGGAGGAGTTGATGCCTCGGCCCTGCAGCAGACATTCAGCCAGAGTCACAGTGGCAGAGTTCTCCTTGCAGACTGTCTGCTCGCCTGAAAGCCCAACAGCACAAGTATCAAGTATCAACATCTCAGTGTGGAGGGGTTAGCATTGGAGGCATTGGACTATTAAGAGCTGGTTTCATCTATCACGGAGGCAAAGACACGTCCAGCTTTAGTCTAGAAGAAGAAAAAGAAACCCTGCACTTGCTGCAGCGTGTGAAGTCTGACTGTACCTAACGAGTTGGTCGGGTTGAACTTGGAGGCAAATAAGGCCCGACAGAAGCAGCTGGCTTCACCGAGGAGTTCTCCACAGAACTCGTGCTCACTGCAGTACTGGTCCAGACAGGAGACCTGAGGGACAGCAGCTACACAGACACATGGACACATGAGATCAGACCAAACAGGGAGAAACATCCTTCAAGTCAACAAGTCCTGTGATGTGGTCTCCACAAATACTCCACTGGTCCTGGAACAGTTTTCAGGTACCTTTGTTCATCTGCTTTCATGTACTCGCCTCACTTCCACTTTTATTCTACAGTATTTATTGGAAAGACTGTTACTTCTCAGACAGAGATGATACATGAACAAGTGACGATTCTTTTCTACGTTCCGTGTATTAGACAACAACACCTGGTTATCGAGTCACAAAAGGCTTCACACCACTAAAACAGAGCATCCTAAATGAGCTAAACCTCCTCCAAGCAGCAGGTAGCAGAAGGTGGACGAGCATCTTACGGCATTGGACCGTTGTCCTCCAGTCCCCCAGTGGGACCTCCTTCAGGCTGCAGGACTCGGCGTAGGCCTCCAGAAACTGGCAGTGGAGACCGTCCACCGCCGGGTAGACGCACAAAGTGTTGTTGCAGGCGGCCACGTAGGCGTCCGTGTCGATGTGTTGGTGACAAGCATCGAAGGGGGGCTGATTCAGGAGCTCACAGCTGATCCAGCCATGCAGAGAGGAGGAACCAGAGAACAGTCTCGTGAGACCCTCCCTGGTCACATGACGGGGTGGTGGCACATAGAAAGGTACGATGCAGAGGACCTCATGCTGTTTAAAGGGGGGGGTCTGGTGGTTAGAAGGGTCACTTCTTACCGGTCAGCTGAGCGGCTGCAGTTGATGGAACTGTCGATGGTGTCGGTGTGCAGAGTGTCACAGCTAGGGAGGGGGAGGGGGGGGGGGGTGGGGGGGGACAAGCAGTCCGTTACATGACAAACCAGACACCACATCAGCCAATAAGAAGAACCCATCAGTCAGTGCATCAAGTGAAGACCAAGCCGTACCCAGCCGATGAGATCCGTTCAGCACTCAAGGTGGTGGTCAAGCCTTTATTAGTGGGGTTACCACACAAACCCTTTAAGGAAACATATGGTCCTGTTTGATATTAGGAGACAATTAGAGACAAATCAATGACCTTTGACCCTAACAAGCACAGCTATCATTCTGTCACTGGGTCCAGATAGGACCGAGGGTCCGGTACCTGACACGTGTGCCGTGTTGCCATCAAACACAACCCTCATGTTGGGGGCAGACAGCTTGGCCGTCACTCCAGTCTGGTCCTTGGAGAGCTCCACGCCGTAGAACCGCTGAGGCGTGGTGTTGAGATCCAGGATCTGGTCACCAACCTACATCCCAGCAGAGAGGAAGCATGAATGAACCACCGGCTGAAAGGTGCCGTCTAATGTTCTCTCTGCATATGAGAGGGACTGAAGCCAGGACCATGTGACAGCTTTCAATACCAGTTACTTCAGATAGAGATTATGGGATCCAATTAAACATCATGAGTTTCTATGGATTCAGTGCAAAGAAGTAAATATCTGACCCCTGAAAGCTGAGAAATCCAATGAGGGAACTTCAACCTGGTTCCATAGAAGTAAATATGATCACAAATAGAGCCTGAGATACTGATCACTCTGTGTGCTCCCTTTTCATTGGAGGAAAGTAACAACTACACGTATTACTTTATACTTCACTACATGAGTAGAAGTCTTTGAATACATCACAAAGTACCTCCTGGCTCGTAATGACCTTCAGAGATGAATCAACCCCCCCATGAAGACAAGGTGTTCAGATGGACCGTAGCAGCTCACCCGGACTCTTCCACCTTGTTCCAGATGAATGTCTCCAGTTTTCTGACTTATTGTCAAGTAGTCCAAGAAGGACACATCAGTACGGCGTCGCTCACGGAACCCCCCGATGAGAACCACACCAGGTCCTCCTCCAGACTTCATCAGAGCGTATTCACAGCGATCCTCCACCGAGTGGACCTCGCCGTGGAAGTCGATGAGGGTGGAGCCAGTCACGGTGCACACAGATGGGGGGGGGGGTTCACACCTGATGGAGAATCAGAGACACAAGTTGAAAGTTGTTCTTTCCTCAAAGCAGGACACAGAGACATTTAACCAGGACGTCTTCATCTCCTCCACAAAGTCTTCCGAGATAGAAATAGAAAGAGGACATACTTACGTGTTGTTTCCGAGGCAAGACCATCCGGCGTCACATGAACTGACGGAACCGAGGACTGCAGACTTAGAGCAGACTGTACTGGTACAGTTCTCTGGGAAGTCCGATAACTTCTCACCGTATCGTATAGGAACACCTGGGAGGGGACAGGAGGTTTCATACGAGCTTTAAGAGACAGAAATAATTGACATTTTAAGATATCACATTCACCAGAGGAGCCCTGAAGAGGCCCCCTCCCGTTATATGGAGACCACCTGGTTGGCTCACCTGAGTCTCTGCAGGAGCTCAAATCAGCATTAAATTTACTAGTCAGTTGTTGGGGACTAAGGGTCCATGAATCCACAATCAGGTTCCCGACCTTCGCAGTCAGCAACTAGAAAGACGTTGGACAAACATCAAGGTTAAAGCTGTGACTGAGGGACCAGTCTAGAACATGGATCTCCTTCCTGATGTTTAACTTTAGGACATTTCAGTGGAGACCTCAGCATCACATGACCAGAAGTTAACCTTTGACCCCCCACAAGAACTACAAAGGATCATTATTCCAATAAGCTGTGCACATGGTGACCCATTTCGTTCCTCTAATGAATTACTATTAGATTCAAGAAGATAGAAGATACTTATTAACAATTCACAAGTACCGAACAAGTACCGAAAAGACGTTTCAGTGAAACATGAGCGAATACTTTAATACATTTTAGAAAAACAGATGGCAACATTCACAGGTTTGTTCAAACTGAGCAAAGGGAAGTGTGATTGCTGACAGCCTTCTTTTGAAGAGGAAGAGAATCAATTGTTTGAACTCAAAATGGTGAGAAGAGTCTTTGACGACTCAATGAAACTAAAACATGAAACAAACTGCCGGATCGACTCTTCTGGCTGAAGATCAGCTTCAACTTCCCCTGCTGGGGACCATTGGTTTGGGGTCAGAGGTTACCATGGTAACAAAGGTACAGCTGGTAGATACTTACAGAATCTGAGGTAGGAGCAGTGGTAGCCTGGAATGAAGAAGCTGTTTGTGGTCCAAATTTAAGGAAAGTAATTGTAAACTGAAAGAACAAACAGAGGGGAAACAGAGAATATTAGGAAAAAAACCTTACTTTACTTTCCAAGATCTCTTCATCAAACGAGTAATAACATGGAACGGATGGAAACTCACCGTACTAACGGCATCTCTTAGGAAATTAAGTACCACCTTGCAAGTTGCTGTTCCCGTTATGTTAGGCAGAGGAATTAATGATGCTGGGGTTACAGTTATACTAGCCGCCACTTTCGCCACGTTTGATCTGGTTTGATTCAGCGTCACACAGTTTTGAGGTGGATCGTTGGCGCTGTCCAAGAAACAAATTGCCAAAGAATCCCTCAACCTTACCTAAAAAACAGAGACAGGTTCATCTGTTAAAGCATCATTTATAGAAACCTGATGAACCATTAGAAGAAGAAACAAGTGATGTCCACAGTGAACTGGTTGGTCATCTGGAGGTTTCTGGGTGAAGAGAGATGTGAGGAGATGAAGACCAGTAGATTCATTTCAATTCAATTTTATTTTGTATAGCCCAAAATCGCAAATTACAAATTAGCCTCAGAGGGCTTTACAGTCTGTACACATGAGACATCCTCTGTCCCCAAACCCTCACATCGGCACAGGAAAAACTCCCCAAAATATGAAAAAACCAGGTGGGGTCCTGTTCTCACCTTTCAGCTTCTTGTACTTTAGTTTTGTCAGATACTTTATAGTAGTACTAGTACTATAGTAGTACTCAACTACAGCCAAATGTGTTTTACTATTTCTACGTTATTGTCCAGACTCTGTTTAACATGCAGAATGTAACCCTGAATGAATGAGATGTAACAGTTGAATGCTGTAGGAGGTAAAGGAATGTTAGATAACAGCAGTAAGAGGGTTTAGTTTTACTCACGTCCATCCATGAGAACGAGTGTCCATAGAAGGTGATGGGACACGAGCTGATGCTCAACACTCCACCAGCAAGATAAAATGTTTGAGACATGGAGACGTCCACCTGGCTGGCAGCAACTACAGCACGAATGTGAAGAAAAGAACATCACAGGTGGATTAATACGCTTCTCTCCTCACTCACACTCCAGTCTGCAAAGATCAGTTTTCTCTGAAATGGATCTCAAGTCTTTAAGGTTCTAAAGTCCACTTCCAATGGCTGCTCACCTGCCAGCAGGAGGAGCAGAGCACCTGTCTTCATGGTGGAGAAGAGGCAGCAGCAGGTGGAGAGACTCTTTATGTGGAGACAATGAAGGAATAACAACAATACATAACATGAGCACTTCATCGATATGACGTCGGGCAGAGAGGACGAGGCTGCTCTTACCTTGTGGAGGTCGGGTGGAGCAGCAGGGAGATGGAGCTCTGAGGATGGAGGTCAGTGACGTCTCTCAGGAAGATGTGCCTGCTGTGTCTCCGTCTCCGTCCTTTATGCTGCTGCTTCTCTTCACGCCCAGAAGACTGATGTCACTTTGACATTCTCCAAAACTCCTCAAACTGGCTTCTCTTGTCGCCTTGAGGTGACTCGTTTGTCTCTGTGATCCCTCAAAGGAATGCATTAAAGAAGCCCTGGAGGAAATATTTCTAATATGAATATCATCAGCAGACATCTTCATCCTGGCTCGTCCCAGCGGGCGCAGGACCCTTGCGAAACTCCCTGATGGGAGGGACATCCAGAATGTATAGAGCAAGGGCCAAGGATCTTGCTTCTGGACCGTAGGCCCCTTCCCAGTCGACCAGGTACTGTACCCCTCTCCCACAACGGCAGCAATGAAGCAGGCGGCGTTCTGTTTAAGTAAGTAACCTCCATGGATGATTCATGAAGAGCTTGAGTACATTTAGTCCCCCAAGATCCAGATGGTCCCGGTTTTGTACCTGATTCAACTTTTACCTGGCCTTCTGTCGGCCATCTTGGTTTGGACCAATGTTTGTTGCATGATCTACAAGACTCTAATGTTTTGGATAATGTGCAACAATGCCATTAAACCCCATCTTTGAATAGCTCTGCTGTAGTAGCACACACGTGGAGTTTAAAATGTTGTAAAAAGGCACGTACAAGGTCATGCAGCTCTCAGGCCAAGAAGTTCTATAAAGTAGATGTCTAGATGTTTAAAATAGACGACTTTAAATCATTCGAGGGGGAGATGAGGTTACAGTAATGCTCCGTGTAGAGGTTTTAAGAGGAGGAGCTGATAAAGGAGCACGATGCTTTGACCCCCTCAGGGGTCCTCCCACCCCGCCAGGATCCACTTTCTTAGGCAGGTGTCCGTGGTTATCGTGTTTCAAGAAGAAGGAAAGCAGGTCCTGATACAAAACATGAAGTGTAGCTCAGCTCTGTGAGATGGTTCAGATAAACAGATTTTCTATTTCCAGACAGAATAGAGGCTACAGGATTGTGCTGATTGCAGGGATCCTCCTCTTAACCAACTCCTTCACCAGCAGACAACACCTGCCAAATGCAAAAAATGAGCCCATTCAAGACACAAATATTTCATATTCCTCTCTCTTCATAATGTACACAGCTCAGACAATAGACTTAAATAACATGAAAGCGTCTGTCATTCTCAGTATCTTTCCGATACCATGTGAGCTGCTCCGAGGCTGTTGCTGGACGAGATGCTTCAGTGAACTACTGACGTGGAGACGAGGGGTGGTGTGATGGAGTTAAACATAGGTTCCATTGAACAGGTCCCTCAGCATTCTGTCAGGTGCTTTATAGGTACTTTAGAAGGTTTGTGACTAACGACCTGTCAGAATGTTCCAGACGTCAAACATGAAGAGCCCGTGTTTGTTCTGAGATCTTTATGGAATTCTAAAGGTACTCAGGTTCAAATGAATGAAGTTTCTTTTATAGTTTCATTTTCAGTCGATCATTTTGATGTTTTTTGTGGTAAATATAATTATTATATTATTTAGTATTGCTTCTTTGAGTTGGAGTTCATGGTGTAAGGCAGCGGTTCCCAAACTTTTTCCCTGCACACCCCCTTCCATGTCCCACCCGGGTTGGCGCACCCCCAATTCACACTTTAAAAAAAACGCAACAAAACTTTATTTTATCGTCATATAAAGACTCGTGTTTAAACATGCGCAAATAACCAGAACACGCATGACAATAACAACATCAACACAGGCTCAGGAACAAAAAGCATTGCAGCAATGGGCTCGGCCTGTTAAATGACCGATGGACCTATAGCATCATCATCATCATCATCATAACACAACGGTTATGGAAATTAGAATGACAGTACATTGAATTAAACTGCAATGAATTACAAACGATCCACAACATTAAAAAGAATAGGTTCCGAAATAGATCAAATAAATAAAAACGAGGATCAACCGCAAACTTTTCACATGCGACAATGAAATGAGCCTACACACGATCCACAACATGATTAAGTAACAAAGAGCGGCTCAAACATAAAATAAATGAAAAGAGGATCCATCTTGAACTTTTTAAGTCTAGTGCAAAAGTCGCTCAGCCTGCAGCAAGAGAGAGAGAGAGGAAGGGGGGTGTCTTAGTATTCCCAATAGGCCTATATGTGTAGCAATAATATCAAATACTTACCCATCTTAATGCGACGGGTGGGCTTGCATCTGGGCACAAAGCTCTTCAAAGTTTGGCGCCTCAATTCCTTCTCAACAGCATCCAGTCTTTGCTGAGGTTTAGTTTTAACTGCTGCCACAGCAGAGAAACCAGCCTCGTGGCGAAGGGCATCAAAACTCTCAGGGCCTGCTTTGCCAAGACTGTGCACGACGTCAGTGACTCGGTCCAAAAGTCCACGAGTGGCTTTCGTTTGAACGGTAACTGCAGCTCAATCAGCTGCTCCTGCTCGTGAAACCACAGCTGTGGGACGAATCCAAGAGCCAGATGTGTCCACAGGTGGAAAGTGTTTCCGTAGCTGCGCGGCGAGTTGGTTTGAGGACTTTTTACACGCTCACCCAGGTGCACGTCATTTTCCCCCAAGAACTCGTGAAGCGCAGGGAAACACAGGTGTGTGTTCCCACTCACACAACTCGCCCAGAACCGTAGCGTCTTCATCAAGCCCTCAATCCTGTCTTGTGCGTTGAACACAGTTACCCTGACTCCCTGCAGACTGATTGAGTTCATTCAGAGCTGAGAAGATGTCTGCTAGATAGGCGAGCCTTTTCAGAAAATCTTCGTCATGCAAACTGGAGGCCAAATGAAACGGATTCCCCTCAAAAAACTGCTGCAATTCGTGCCGGAGTTCAAAGAGCCTTGTCAGCACTTTGCTGCGGGACAGCAGCAGTGATTTGTGTTCGCTGCCCATCTCATTGCACGACAGCGTGAATATTCGTGAATTTAGCGGACGCGCTTTAATGAAGTTCACCAGTTGGACTGCTGGCATGTTTTTGGCTGCGAGGGCCTCTCTGTGAATGCTGCAGTGTAACCAGCTGATGGATGGGCAGACTCTCCTAATACGAGCTACAAGCCCCGTGTGTTTCCCCGTCATTGATTTTGACCACACACAGCGCTCCCTGTCGATGCCATTGGTCCTCATAAGGTCCTCATAAGGTTTCCTGTCCTGTTGTTCGGGGCCGACAGAACAAAAAGATCTTCTTGTACCGATCCTTCAAAACGGACATACAGAAGATTGGCCAGATTTGAAACATCTGTAGACTTGTCTACTTGAGAGTAAAACTCCCTTTTCTTCACACGGCTGAGTAGTACAGCCAGGATGTCTTCAGACAGCATCAATGCGGCGCCACACACAGGAATCATCTCACACTCCAATCTTACACTCCACCATTTCTTTGGCCGCTGGCAAACACAAGTCTTCGGCGATTGTGTGCGGCCCCTTTCTCCCTCCTCTCCACCTGAGCACATACGAAGCCCGTAATGCGTCTTTTGTAGACCCAATGCATGAATGAAACTGCATTTTTGGGGGAATTTTCTGCAACTCCTCCAATTTTGCTTTAAAAATGTACGGGGCTTTTGACTTAAATGGCCATGTTTCGTGTGCACGTGACGACGGGGATAAGATGGCTTCAGACAGCTGTTTGCTAGAACTTCACTGCACAACACGCACTGAGGCTTCAGACAATCTGTATCGCCGATCCAAGTGAAGCCCAGACCCAGATAATTGTCATCATATTTTCTTCTTTTTTTCCCCATCTGGTGTTCACCCTCATCACTTCTTTTCTGGCATCTCCTACCCTCCTCTTGGGTTTCCTCCCGTGCATCTTCTGACTCTCGTTTTCTGTCTCTGTTCTCTGCGTCTCTGTTGCCTCCAAATCCTCTACATCCTCACTCTCTCTTTAACAACTGTATCATAAGACAGCAGCTGTCTTCTTCATAATAAATTATAGTTTTTATATTTAAAATAAAAGCGATTACAAAGGAAATGTTTACTGTTCATGCTTTTTTATTGTATGGAAAAAGGCTTTTATATATGTCAATGGAAAAATCCCACTTAAAAAAACTGACCGCCATTACATTTTTCCTCTCGGGGGAACCTCGCTTTGTGAATCTCTGGTGTAAGGAAACACATCCCCCCAAACAATTCAGAAATGTTCTCTAGTTTTGGTGCTAATGCAGAGTTCAATTAGTGGATCCTATTAATGAAGTTGAGTTTCTGTATTTATTCAAATCTGTTGTTGCTGCATTGCATTGTGGGTAGGGTTTCATTGTTGATTTCAAACGGTGCACTTTGTTACTCGTATTCCTGTTGAATTTGATGTAAACTTGAGTGAGGAACAGGAGATGATGTGTTCACCTTGATTCTTCTATTCTTAGATGATCTGCTGGTATCTGGTGGTCCATCACATGAACTCAGGTGAGCATCAGGTGCTTCTGTCCTCCTGCCTGACCACATTCTTTCAAAGGCAGCTGCTCTTCATCCTGAGGTGCTTCAGGTGCACCTGTGTCCAATTATAGTGCCAAAGATTCCTTTCTTATGACCGGAGGGAGAAAAGAGTTAAGAACAAATGCCAATGATATTGAATAAAATGTGGTCATAACCTTCTTGTTTTTGCGTGTCTTTGAAACAGAGTTCTAAAGGTGTTTTAAAGTGCATCACATTCAGTTCAACCGGTTTACTCTATTTTACACTGTCCCAGGGGAGGGTGAGGGACTGATACTAAACCACCAAACTATGAACAAACACAAAGCACCAAAGGGAGGAGAACGATAAAGAAGATTTAAGTGCTTCACATTCTATTAGTGACTCTTTACAGCGAGTCGGGGAGGAATGGACAGGTGTGGTCAGGCCAAACAATCAAAACGAAGATAACAGAACAAAACCTGACGTCTTCTTAAACAAAATGGCTTCTCTAGCTTCTGCAAGCATCAAAACCAAAACACAGCAATAAACCAAGTGTATCGAGAGGATCAGGTGTGTGTGTGTTGACATACAAGGTATCAGACTCACCTACTGTCCACAACCGCTCACCTCAACTACCAACAGATCGACTTCATCACAACAACAACCAAGGTAAGAGGGCCCCGACTTCTTTTCATTTGATCAGCTTGAGTAGGTGCACACCTCCACCTGCTGTACCCAAGTGTTTCAGGGTAACTGTTCCAACTGATTATCTCTTCTATACTTCACTTCAATCAGGACACACTCGGCCCGAATTGACAAACATTTATCACACAGTATAATATTGAAATAGTGCAGGATCTTTGGTGATTGGACTCCATCCTAAACCAGGATAATCAAGGAGCCGTGATGCCGAGTTCTGAATGACAGAATCCCCCCAAAAGATGAATTTTATATGAATAAAATGAAAAGAGTGTTACTTACCGCCGCCGCGAGAAAGGGTTTACATCCTCATTTTAGGTGAGCTAGCCGGTGTAGGACCAGTGACGAGTGGTCCCGTTAGACCCGGAGCCAGCAGCGGAGGATATCTAATGCACAACCTAAGTACTGTAAGCTACACAACACAGGGGGTCTCGGTGCCTGAGAAGGGAAGAACAGAGTTTAATGTGACTCCAACTAGACTAAAATGTCATTTGTTTTTCGTCGACGAAAACAAGACTAAAACTAAAAGAAGGATTAAAATGACACTTTAAAACATTCATTTTCATCTAAAGACTAAGACCAAATCAAAAATAGCTGCCAAAATGAACACTGCTGTGCACCGGACTCTGATGCCGGGAGGAACCGACCCGCTGCATCTCGACCACTTATTCACCTGAGGATGAGTGGCACACGCTGGGACAGGTGAGATCTTAGTACTTGTACTTAGTACTTGTACTGTGGTATCAGACCTGCAGCCCCCCCCCGGTGGCTGAGGAGGGAAACTGCATCATCTTAGTGTCAAGTCTTCTCTTTGAAACCCAAACTTCTGAACTCTGCGTCTTTGGTGGGCCGAATGCACATGAGGAACCGCCTTCTGGTCTACGTGGGCCGGGTCCTTTAGAGACTGCATATGCTGAACCAAGCTTTTCCTCTGCGGCTCCTGTTGCCTAGCAACCTGCTGCGTTCGACAGTAAAAGCCTTGAAAGACGAAAACGCCTCAAACGCAGATGGAGAAGGTAATCGCCTTAATCCATTTAATTTAGGAAGATATGCTTCATTTCCGCATCATGATACATTTTAGGCTGAGAGAACTTTTTACAATTATTTCAGCATGACGGAGTTCTAACGAAGATCAGTTAGTTACATTACATCACATTTTATCCAAAGCGACTCACAATAAGTGCATTTCCACCGTGGAGATACAAACTCAGAAGAACAAGTAACAAGAAGGTGCAACTTTCACGTCTAATGTGTATATAAACACGACATTGGTCACCAACGTCACGTAACTTCAGTGTTTTTATAAACTAAGCTGTGACGTCATGTGCTTTAATGTTTAAATTAGTAGATATTAGTATGGATTCTAGTACGTACTCTTGCTTCCTGTCTCCATCCTGAATACATAAACACTGCATGATGGGACACGCTGAGCCTCACAGGATCAGACGCGTCCTCTGAATCGACGGAAAAAGCTTTGGAGTTACGTATGTAACGTAAACACACGAGCCAGGTGCATTGTGGGAGGCCGTATTGTTGATGTTGAGGTGTTTTCGGGACATTGTGGACTCGCTCGTTGCTCAACCTGTTTACTGACACTCAGCTGCTGCTGTTAAGCAACACACACACACACAGGGCAGTTTGGGGTCAAAGGTCACACCATCTCACCTTCTGCTTGACCATTTTGGCCACCTGGATGCAACTTTTTAATCGGCTGTTTGAGTTTAAAAGTTAAAATTAAAATAATTAAAATATCAATAAATATGACTGTATCAATCATGTGACCCAGACAGACTTGTTGTTTGAGTCTGGGGGGGGGGGGTCAGGCGGTGTTACAGGGGGGATTCCACAGTATGGCATGTGCAGCTGCAGCAGAGGCTGCTGGGAGATCTATTTCAGGAGCCTCTCCAGGCTATAAAGGCCATCGGAGTTTCACCCGTCGACAGATTGTAACAAGACCAGGAGAGACCAGAAGAAAGCAGGAGATACCAGGAGAGACCCGGAGAGACCAGAAGAAAGCAGGAGATACCAGGAGAGACCCGGAGAGACCAGAAGAAAGCAGGAGATACCAGGAGAGACCCGGAGAGACCAGAAGAAAGCAGGAGATACCAGGAGAGACCCGGAGAGACCAGAAGAAAGCAGGAGATACCAGGAGAGACCCGGAGAGACCAGAAGAAAGCAGGAGAGACCCGGAGAGACCAGGAGAAAGCAGGAGAGACCCAGAGAGACCAGAAGAAAGCAGGAGAGACCCAGAGAGACCAGAAGAAAGCAGGAGAGACCCAGAGAGACCAGAAGAAAGCAGGAGAGACCCGGAGAGACCAGGAGAAAGCAGGAGAGACCCGGAGAGACCAGGAGAAAGCAGGAGAGACCCGGAGAGACCAGGAGAAAGCAGGAGAGACCCGGAGAGACCAGGAGAAAGCAGGAGAGACCCGGAGAGACCCGGAGAAAGCAGGAGATACCCAGAGAGACCAGAAGAAAGCAGGAGAGACCCGGAGAGACCAGAAGAAAGCAGGAGATACCCAGAGAGACCAGAAGAAAGCAGGAGATACCAGGAGAGACCAGGAGAAAGCAGGAGATACCCAGAGAGACCAGGAGAAAGCAGGAGAGACCAGGAGAGACCCCACAGAAAAAGATCCATGGACATCCAGACAGGTCAGGTGGTGCGCGGCCTTGGCGCAATGGAGAGCCTGGAGACGCAGCTCAGCTGCCCCATCTGCCTGGAGATGTTCACCAAGCCCGTGGTCATCCTGCCCTGCCAGCACAACCTGTGCCGCGGCTGCGCCAACGACCTCTACGAGTCCAAAAACCTCTACCGCTACTCCGGCGGCACCTTCCGCTGCCCCACCTGCCGCTTCGAGGTGGTGCTGGACCGGCACGGCGTGCACGGCCTGCAGAGGAACCTGCTGGTGGAGAACATTATCGACATGTACAAGCAGCAGCGGGAGAGCCAAGGCGGCGAGGGCGGTGAGGACCCGCCCCCCAAGGACCGGGACGCCAAAGAGCCAATGTGCGACGAGCACGAGGACGAGCGCATCAACATCTACTGCGTCACCTGCAGCACGCCCACCTGCTCCATGTGCAAGGTGTTCGGCCAGCACAAGGACTGCGAGGTGTCGCCGCTGCACGCCATCTACCAGGCGCAGAAGAGCGAGCTTCGCGCCGCCGTGGAGCAGCTTGCCGCGGCGGATGCCCAAGTGGCGGCGGCAGCGGTGGCGGCGGATGAGGCCTGCGAGCGCATCCGGGAGAGCGGCGATCTGCAGCGGCGCCGGCTCGGCGAGAGCTTCGACCTTCTGTTCGCCACGCTGGAGCAGCGCAAAGGTCAGCTGGTGGAGCGGGTGGGCGAGGCGGAGCGGAGCAAGGTGACCTCGCTCAAAAGCCTCGCCGAGCGCTACCGGCTGCAGCTGCAGGCCGGAGGCCGGCTGCGCGAGAAGCTGGAGGAGAACCTGAGGTCCAGCAGCGCCGCCGAGTTCCTGCTGGCAGCCGGACGGCTGCGGGAGGAGGCCCGGGAGGCCGTGGGGGGGGGGCAGCCGCAGGGCCCGGAACCGGGCTACGAGAGCATGGAGCACCTGAGCGTGGACACCCAGGAGGCGGAGCTTCTGCTCGCTGGCTTGGACTTCAGGACGGCAGGCGTGGAGGACCAGTAGGAGAAGGATTTTTCAGAATGGAGGAAGACCAGTAAAAAGGACTGGTTATGATGGAACTGGACCAGTAAGAAGGACAGTTTATGATGGAACTGGACCAGTAAGAAGGACAGTTTATGATGGAACTGGACCAGTAAAAAGGACAGTTTATGATGGAACTGGACCAGTAAGAAGGACAGTTTATGATGGAACTGGACCAGTAAAAAGGACTGGCTATGAGGGAACTGGACCAGTAAGAAGGACTGGCTATGATGGAACTGGACCAGTAAGAAGGACTGGCTATGATGGAACTGGACCAGTAAGAAGGACTGGCTATGATGGAACTGGACCAGTAAGAAGGACTGGTTCAGGTAACTTCAGGTACTCGAGGAGTCGTGCAATCGTTCAGGAACGTTTTTGTACTCGACTTTTTATACTTTTCTATTTTGTCTTGATTGTGGAAGCTTCATATTCTCAGTGTGTCTCTCAAAGTGTGAATAAAGTTTTATTTGAGCGGTGACTTTGTCCGTGTCCTTCCTCAGAGACTCTGCTGGTCCCTATTTAGCTGCGCACGTTTTCCTATATTTACCGGGGTCAGTGAACGCCTCGCCTTACTTCTGGAGGCTATTTCCTCTGAGTGGTGAGAGGACGGGAATAGTTCCAGAGAGGGTTTTGTACATGGGGGGGGGGGGGGGGGGGGGGTTATGTTTCTGAGGGTGACCCAGCTGGACTGAGGCATGCTGTCGGGTCTTTTTGTGGACGTGAGAAGGAGTGAGAACAGTAATTATAACAAATAGGAAAACCATTAGTGGCAACATCAGTATTGGTATTTGCACTTTAAATAAATAATCAGTCACTATTCTCCGGTTGGATTTGCATTCCAAAGTATGAATATTTATAATACACAGATAATCCCTCTAAATGCTAAAAATAAACCTGAGCGAGCGCTGAGTCATCGTCTAAGGTCAAAGTTCATCTCAGATATTTCACTTGAAGGTGTCAACGTGTCTCTGAGATCTCGAAGTGGATCAGAAACCAGAACCGGTCTTTTATTAGACGGAAGAACTGGATCCTCGACGACATTGACATATTGCAGCGGCCATTTGTCCAACGAAGAGCCGCACGCTTCCTTTTGTTTGAATCACTTCATTTTAAAGACGGCAACAAACACATACTGGTAACAAACTATTTGTCACCCAGGTGCATGCTGGTCCTACCTGGCTATGTCCTTAAGTAACCTCCAGGTGCCCACAGGATTAAACAAACTATATCTAAGAATAAATAATAGCTCCCACAGATATATTCGATTTATATTGAATAGAATTTAAATTCACAGTGGATAAAAAAGTCTGCACACCAGTAAAATTAAAATTGTATATATATAATCTTTTAGGGAGAAAAGTTTCAAACAAAAGCACTGGATTAATTTATTATTTTATGTACATAAATATGTGAATACACAGACAGTTTCATTAATGGCTCGAAAAGCATAGAGCAAGAACACTGGAAATAAAGTCTTATTTCATTCTAAAAAATTCTGGAATTGCATTTTACTTTTTTTAATTTATTTTGTACAAATTTGTACTAAATCCGATCAAAACAGGAATCACAATAACACAATTTAATTTAAATGAAATGTACGTGTCGGGCCTCATAAAACGTGGATAATAATTCGCTGTGTGGGAGCAGCTGAGCTGAGAGGAACCAAAGTGACATGAAGACACCTCCCAGCTGGACCCTGGGCTGCTGCATGGATGACGTACATCGCTTCACTCACCTTGTGAGGGCCACAACACGGATGGTGGGCTGTTGAAGGTGTTTGATGGGATCAGAATCCTGTTGCACACAGCAGTACCGATTTTCACCTCCAGGGGGGGCGTCAGGGAGTTCTGTTTGGAGAGAAAAACAAACAAGCAGCAGAAGAAGAAGTGCTGCAGAATGAAGGTGCGTAAAGGACTGAGCCCCGTTCCTCGTATCCGGAGAACTTTCATGATGAGATGACGTAGATCAGGCTGTTTAAATCACCATAGCAACACATCTGAAAACGTGAAGCTGCTCCGGTTCCTCTGACCTGCTGGATTAGTTCACCGCTCTCTTCCTCATTGATGAAGGAGCGAGAACTTTTCAAAAGCACGTGAAGCTGTAGAAACACGTCTCTGCCTCTCGGTCCATCAGCACCGGTTCCTCCCAAGGCTTCTCCCTGTACACCATCAGCTGCTCCTCCAGTCACCAGTCCGTCAAGCTCCTGTTTGCTGATGACACCACCCTCATTGGACTGATCTCTGGTGGGGACGAGTCCGCCTGCAGGTGGGAGTCTGACCACCTGGTGACGTGGTGCAGCGAGAACAACCTGGAGCTTAACGCCCTGAAGACAGTGGAGATGGTCGTGGACTTCAGGAAGAACGCACAGTACTAACCCATAGCATATATTTTATTATACTTTTATTTTTATCTTATTGCTGCACTATGTCGTCATTATTGTCTTCCGTCATGCACCAACCGCCAAGACAATTTCCATTTATGTCCAACATATGACGGCAATAAACGTTTCCTGATCCTGAAAAAAACGGGTGTTTTGTTGGGGGAGAACATCTGGAAAGCTGCTGCATGTCGTCCTCTTCGTAAAGTTCTGTTGGTTTATTTGTCTCTTAATCAACGTGATCAAATGTCTGATTATGATCAATAGATATAAACTGATACGGAGTCACACACACAATAAAACTCCTAGTTCTCTACACACTCATATGATACATCAGCTAATGCATCCTATTATTAGAATGCATCCTATTATTAGAATAGAACTATTCATTGGTATCAATTAGACTCTTTGGGCTGGTTTGTATCTATTTGTTGTGAAAGAGTTGAGATCATTCTCCTCATTGGATGAAGATGCCTCCATGAAGTACCTCCTCTGTGTACTTTAGTGTGTTCCTCTGGATGAAGTGTTTGTGAATACTAATGAGTGACGCATCCCGGTAACCATATCAACAGCAAAATTTAAAACAGTCAAACATTAAACCATCTTATAAACATGATAAATATTGATTAGGGAAGTTCTGCCAAGAATGAATTAGACCCACTTTAATGTTTACTTCGTAATGAAACAAAGGTGTATTCATATTTTTAGATGAAGTTGTTTTAATCAATGCAAGAAATGAAATGATGGTAAAACACACATTTAGGTATTTTACGAGTGTACGAATTTAAATGAAAGCATTTATTTAGTTAAGAGTGAAATAACCAAAAGCCTAAAATGAGAATATTATTGAAAAAAGGATAATTTACCGAGTGGAACACCACATTTTTTAATGAAGATTTTGATAATTTAATAGAATTTAAGAAATCATTGAATTTAATTTAGAGATAAAACGAAAACTACAAACTGTAGAATTAATCGAACACAACGTAACATTATATGTTCTTGAGATTAAATAAAGTACAGAAAAGATCCTTCAATTTAAAAATGTATCGGTTATAGATTTAGTGCAGCATTTTCCACTTGGAGTGAACCCTCCCCCCAATCCACCATCTTTGTGCCCTTAACAGATTTACCTGCCGCAGGTGAGTCAGCGGCTTCCGGTCGTCCACACCTCGGTCAGTCTGGCGTCTCGGTGTCAACGTCCACGAGACGACGCCGATGTGAAGCTGGTCGTCCGCCCAGGTGACGCCGGCAGAGACAGGAAGTCCCGCCCTGCTTCATAGCGGCCGTTAGCCTCCGAGCTAACGACTCGATTTCAAGGTTCTAACATCCTTCTTTTTGCTTTTGTTGATGCTCCTTAAAGGAGAAAGAAGTTTCTATACTTAAAGCCATTTGTCCGTCTGTGGCTCCAACGTGTGATCTAATATTCAACATTTTATTCATCTCACACAAAACAGATGTGTCATGATTTTAATTCCCCTCCATCACCTCGATCCCACATCCTGATCAATAGGACACACAATGGATCCTGACGTTACATTCAAACCCGACGGGATACTTCAGGTTACGAGTTGGATCCAGAGACTAGATGATGATTCCAAGCCAGATCCAAACTCTTCACACGTTCATTCACTCATTCATTCACTCTGCAATTATTTTCACACAGTTACAAGCTGGTGTTTTACATCCCAAGTGCCATGAAGAGATTAAGTTCAATATTCAGAGCTCAGAATGTATATGTACAAGAAACGGTCCGGCCACGCCCCCTTCCATCACCCAGACACCTCGTAAAAACCGGGTGGGCGGAGCTTACCGCCCGGCCCCGCCCACCTCAACGATAAAAAAAACAGACCAAAGAAGAAAAAACAAACAATGTTCCACAAGAAACCTTAAAAACTGAGGAATGAAAGAAATAAACAGAAGTAAAAAAATAAATAGCTGCTGGCGGCGGTTCATCAGGAGGTAGTGAAACGTTTCAGATGAATGGAGAAGCCAAACGATTGTTTAAACACACCTGGGAGCGCCAGGCGGGCGGAGTTTACAAAATCAGTGTCGGATTTACTTAAATACAGATTCATGCAGCGTAACATTCCTCCTAATATCATATTTTAATAGTTGAAATGCGGTTTGATGTTCTTCATCTCAAGTTGTTTCTAAGTGAGACGTACTGACTAAAGCCTGAGTGTGGAGAGCGTTACCGCGGCAACAAGCTAGAATTTCCCCTTTGCTCCATAGATGAACTTCTGCCTCGATGATGACGAATCTTTATATTCAATAATTGATCGATTCCAAACTTGACGTCAGGTTGTCTGCTGCAGGTTTAGTTTTAAACGGAGCTATCTCCACCCGTCCGGCGCTGCATGCAGAGGAAAACAAGCGCTGCTCGTCACTGCTGGGCCAGCAGGGCGCTGCGGGTGGCCTTCATCTTCTCCAGACGTTTGCACAGGTGGTTGTTGTTCACCTCCAGCTCGTCGATCCGGTCCAGAGCCGAGCGGAGCTGCAGTGAGACGGAGGACATATTTAAATATTGATGTTTCTCTGGGTGAAATGTAGGCTTCTAATAAATAATAATCAGCACCTCTCTCTGAAGCTTCCTCTTATCCGCCTTCAACTCGTCTTCGATCTTCTCTGCGTTTTCTGAAGCCGACTTGTATCGGGTCACCTGACCCTCCAGGCGGATCACCTGCGTTTCAGTGGCAGGAAACGTTAAAGGACGACGCGTCTCTTTGTTACAGCTTTGTCATCGTGGTTCATGAAGCTCCACCTACATTCTGCTCCAGGGTGGTGACTTCCTGTTCAGATTTGACCAGCTTGAACTTCAGGTCACTGATTTGTCTGTTGGCGTCTCCTAATAAACAAGAGAAGGACGTAAAGAGGACATCTACAGGCTGGGATGAGGACAAAGACACTATAAGACATCTACAGACTGGGATGAGGACAAAGACACTATAAGACATCTACAGACTGGGATGAGGACAAAGACACTATAAGACATCTACAGACTGGGATGAGGACAAAGACACTATAAGACATCTACAGGCTGGGATGAGGACAAAGACACTACAAGACATCTACAGGCTGGGATGAGGACAAAGACACTCACTCTGTACGTCCAGAAGATGAGAGTCAATCTCCAAATGGTCCCCCTCTGAATTCTGGACTTTGTCCGTCCCATTCTTCTGTCTCCGGTCCAGCTGAGACGTCAGCTGTCTCACCTTCACAGGGACATGATCAATGAAAGACGTTCTGCAAACAGAAGCTTGATGGACCCAGAAGGAAACATCACCTGATCCCGTAAAGTCTCCCTTTCTTCAAACAGCTTCTGCAGCCGGAGTTCTGCCACAAGAGAAGGTTTGATTTCAGGCTGAAGGTCAGAGGTCAACGCTTCAGGAGGACATCGTGACAATATCACAAATAGATCAGTCACTAGAGGCAGAACATTTTGTAATTTTGAATCCCCTTTTTTCTAAACTGTGGGGCTTTGACCCCCTGAAAGGCCACGAGGAGGACATCCGTCCACCAACCACCTGGACGGTTCTAAAGGAGGACGGACACAAACCAACGACCTCACTCTGCTTTCAGAACAAGACGTCTGTTGATTCAATTCAAATCCAAGTGACGTTGCACAGCATGCATTTTATTTTGAAATGTGACACTTTATTTTGAAATGTGACACAAGACGAAAGAATGCAAATAGATAAAATGTTTAACAAAGCTGGTAATAATGATGTTATTTCAGATACATGAAGCCCATGTGATCGACCTCCTCACCGAGCGCGCTCTCTCTGCCGCCGCGTGGCGCCTCCTCGAGGGGGGCGGAGTCAGCGGTGACCTCATCGACGCCCTGGCCCTGTCCCCTCTCCCCATTGGTGGAGTTCTCGGGAGGGACGACGACTCCGTGTTTCTGTCAGGGAGGAAACTGGTGAGTCATTTATCGATCAACCAATCAATCATTGCCTCGGGTCACTGGGTCCATCGGCTCGCGATCTGATTGGAGGGTTCTGTGACATCACAGCCAGATACCTTCAGTAAGTCTCTGAGGCCGATGACATCGACTCTGAGGTGGTCACGCTCAATCCGAACCATGTCGGAGGTTTCTCTCTGCCTCTCTAATGCCTGAGAGAGGCAGAGGAGGAGGAGGAGGAGGAGGAGGAGGAAGGAGGAAGAGGAGCAGCAGGTGGAGACGGATTAGTTCAGTCGAATAAGAAAGGTAAACAGGAAGTGAAAGAGGAGGAGTGATCAATAACACGGTGCTCTACCGCCATCTTCTTCTCTTTCCACTCAAGAACCTCCTTCAGGTCAGACACCTCCTGACAATAACTACTGCTCTTCAACCGGAGGGCAGACACCTCCTGGAGAAGGAGGAGTGAGTGGAAGAGGAAGAGGAAGAGTCATACAGAGTTAGTACCAGAAGAGGAGAGAAGAGGACAAGAAGTGAGTATTGATGGTGAACTGACCGTCAGCATCTCGTCGGTCCGTCTCAGAGCTTCTTCCATCTCTTTAAACTGGACCTGAAGGACTCGGTGGGCCTGAAGCTCGCGTTCAAACTCCTAAAGGACACGTTGGACCATCAGACCGCTTTACCTTCCAGGACCTTTGATCTGATCTGATGATGTCACACCTTGCTCCGGTCGTCACAGTGCCGCCGCGACTCCCACAGCAGCTCCTCCATGTCGCCGAGCTCCGCCTTCAGGTTCTCCACCTCGTACATCAGAGTGGACTTCTCGTTGTGGAGCTGCGCGTTGGAGACCATCGCTTTGCGGTACTTCTCCTCTGACTCGGCCAGAGAGTCCTGAACACCACAGTGAAGATAACACCAATATACAGTTATGAGAGTCCAGAGCACAGTCATTATCATTGTTAATAATAATAATCACATTAAATTAAGTGGTACCTTCATGTCTCTGATGGACGCCTCCGTCTCTACAGAGAAGGACGTGTCACAGCTTCCTCTGCGAGAAGAAGCTCCGCCCAGAGAGGCCAGCGTGGCGGCGGAGAGCGTGGAGGCGGTCCTAGAGCCCTGAGGGGAGGAGCCAGACTCATCATTGATGACATCACACGCCCATCAATTTAAAACGATTCATAGTGAGCGTTGACTCACTTTGTCCACGAAGTCTCTGTCGGGTTTCTCCTCCACCTGCACACACACACACACACACACACACACACACACCGTTACCATGGAGACAGCCTATTGATGAGGGGGAGAATGAGAGGAGGAAGAAGAAGAAGAAGCAGCTCACCACTGGGCTCGCACGAGCTGAACTGGCCCGAGAGGAGGCCCGAGAGCCGGAGCCCAGAAAGCAGTCAGAGGGCTGGGGGGGGGGGGGGGGGATTATAGAGAAGGAGGGAGGAAGAGCGGAAGAAAGAAATGAAGGAACAAGGAAAGAAGGTAGGAGGAGGCAGGGAGGATCAGTTTTGTGACCTGAAAACTGAACCAGACTCATTGAAACTTTAGAATGAGGCATTACTTGGTAACTATGGTTACACATGACAGTTCACAATAAAAGCATGGGTCCTAACCCTATCTTAGGTTCTTTTTAAGATGCTGACATCCGGTCCCTGGTGTAGTTACACACACTCACCCTGAGGCTCCCTCGGCTCCCCACAGACATCCTCTCTTCATCGTCTGACATCTGAAAAACAACAGTTACAGTTCAACAACCAACGAAGAAGAAGGAGCGGAAAGAAGACAGGAGGACAAACACACCAGAGAAGAAGAAAAGCAGGTACAGACCGATGCATGTCTCCGTGAGGGGCGAGAGTAGCGCTCGCTGTCCTCCTGAAAGCCACCAAGAACAAAGGTCACTCTTCTACTATTCGGCTGCTGCATGTCAGACAGCACCCAGGGCCCATTCACTGTAAGAGCCTGTCAGACAGCACCCAGGGCCCATTCACTGTAAGAGCCTGTCAGACAGCACCCAGGGCCCATTCAATGTAAGAGCCTGTCAGACAGCACCCAGGGCCCATTGACTGTAAGAGCCTGTCAGACAGCACCCAGGGCCCATTCACTGTGTGAGCCTGTCAGACAGCACCCAGGGCCCATTCACTGTGTGAGCCTGTCAGACAGCACCCAGGGCCCATTCACTGTGTGAGCCTGTCAGACAGCACCCAGGGCCCATTCACTGTGTGAGCCTGTCAGACAGCACCCAGGGCCCATTCACTGTAAGAGCCTGTCAGACAGCACCTCGAGGAGCGGCACTACTTTATCATTATTTACTGTTTCTATTGAAGCATAAGCAGCGTTACACTAATAATGAACCTCAACTTAAGACCTTTCATTTCAATAATTGAATTAAACCAAACTAGTGAACAGTAAAACGGACATTAAATTCTGTCTCTTCATTAAACGTGACGTCAGTAAACAGCTGGAAAAGACTTTGAAATCAGCGATTTGAGTTTGTTTTTTCTTTAGGACGTCGGACCAGTTGTAACGTCGCCTTCCACAGCGTCAGTGTGCATAAACATACAAGACTTCAAAACACGTCATATATGAAGAGTAAAATAAATCATGTCCAACATTATGGATCAAATAAAATGAGTGTATAGAATATAAATGACCTGAATAAATAAATTATGAACACAATGAACCAGAAAGGGCATTAAACCATCATCATCATCATCTTCATCACATGGATTACACAGGCTGTTAATCCGCGTGTCGGTCTGAGTGCGTGCAACACACACACACACACACACACACACACACACACACACACACACACACACACACACACACACACACACACACACACACACACACACACACACACACGACAGCGCACACACACACACACACACACACTACGGACCATGATGCACCAGCAGCAGGGGAAATAAGAAGAAGAAGAAGAATCCTACCATCCACTGTTCAATATGACCCCACTTATTATCCAGCCCATAATACTTCTGGAGGCAGAAGAGAACATGTGAGAACAGATGAGACTTCTTAGAGAAAAGAGAAAAGAGAAAAGTTTGAGGTGTGCTGGTTTTATGCGTCTCGTGTGGCAGAAACACCACCCGCCTGGGCTCTGAGAGGTCATAAAACAAGCACAGCGCTGAGCACGAGTGGCTGTACCTTGTGGCTGTGACACAGCTACAGCAGGCGGGAGGAGACAAGAGGAGAGACGGTTAGAGGTCAAAGGTCAGTCAGAGGCTCCCTAAAGGGACAGAACGGCTTCATTCTCCAAGTCGCTAGTTTTTATTATTCATAAAGAATAAAGAGTTAAAGTCTAATCGTATTTTTGCTTTTGGCCCCAGAGGACCAGCGGAAGCTCTGCCCTCGTTCTCACCTTCACGGGTTTGGGGGTTTTGAACCTGAACCCTCTTCGCTGATCAGGTGACAGGATGTGATGCCACCTTTCAGAATAAGAGCCCGCTCACCTCTTTCTGTTGCCTCTCCAGCTCCTTCATCCGGATGTCTCGGGCCTCGGCTCTCGCTGCTCGCCGGGTCGCCAGCCGCGCCTCCGCCTGCCGCACACGCATCACCGTCACACACGCTCCACTTCTGATGATGTCATCAGGCGTCAAATACAGTATATACATTCATGAAATCACACATACTAAAGTCTGGAAATGGGTGTTTGGTAGATTCCTCCTCTGTTGTAAAGCCTGGTTTCTCCAATCAGGAGCCTGAACGTCACCTGAGTGGCAGCACCTGTGATCATGGGCTGTGACGGCCAACAGGTGTGTTCTCCAGGAACGAGGTCCGTGCCACACGGCGACGTCAAGCTTCTAGAACCCTCTCAGAACTGAAGGCTGTGCCCCAAACACTTTGTACACAGGTGTGTTACAGGTGAACAGAACCAACACGACTAATAGAACCCATTAAAGTCAGCTGAGGAATGTGGAACCTGTGTCACAGCTAAGACACGCCCTCCGTCACCATGACAACGACACACCTGGGGCGGGGGGCAGACTCATGTTGAGATGCAGATTAATGTTTGTTAATAATGGAGGTCACACACACACACACACACAGGATAAAAAATCCTGCTTTTTAAGAGTAACATTCCAGGGTGTGTGTGTGTGTGTGTGTGTGACTGAATGTGTACCAACCGGTTTGTGTACCTGCTCAGTCACATGACCAGTGAACTGCTCTAAGATCAGGTGATGCCTCTCTCTGTTTATGAATTAATGATCCTTTCAGCTCGATTTCTTTTGGTTTCTAAGTAAATAACTTCCTGCATGAACTTCAAAATAAAATATTTTGGTCCATTTGGAATCAGTGAAATGACTAAAAGAGGTCACAACAGCCACCACAGAAGAAGAAGGTCACATTCTAGCTCTGGAATGTAGGACAACAACAACAACAACAACAACACAGTGAACACAAAGAGGCTTTGTTTCCCCCAACCGATGACCTGAAATATTCAATTATAAATTATAAATATATAAATGATCTATTTTCTAAATAATCCACATGAAAAGGGACACATTAAGGTTACATCTAACGAAACAGAATCCAATGAAATAAATCAGTATTATTGTTTATTACCCTTTTATTTATCATCAATGTGATTCAGATTCATAACAAATAGATCATAATGTATTGGTTTAATTATTGATTGGTTATCTTTAGAAGAAGGTGCGGTTTCATTAACAGTGATCTAATTGCAGCGTTTAACCCGATGATCGGATCGATGATCGGATCGATGACTCTCGATCAGCGGCCTCACCTCTCGCGCGATCACGTTCAGCGCGTCGTCCTCCGCGGTCAGCCTGCCCGGGTTCGGGACCCTCTTCCGGCCCGCTCCCTGGGTCCCCATCGCGGGGCTCTACCCGCACAGCGGTCCTCTAGCGGGGCGCCTCGAGGCCTGAGCCGGCTCCCGGTGCGCGGAGTCAGCGGCTCTCGGGTCGCGGTCCTCTTCCGGCCCGCAGATCACGTCCCATCACCCGGGGGCGTCTCCCCGGGGGGCCGAAGTGTTGCCGCAGGTGTGATGTCACGCAGCAGGTCCAAAGCTGAGGTCACACTGACGGAAGCAGCTTGAGGTTTAAAAGCGGTCTTTTCCTGGTGCCGTCCAGCCGTCCCCACGGTTCGATAGCCTTAAATCCCCATCGTTCCTACGGCTGTTAGCGGGGCCGAATAATCCACAGAGGTCCCATTTAATCCAAAAGCACCCCCAGCGGGCGATTAGAGGCGGAAACACGTCATAAGAAGCGTTTTCAGATTAAAGAGGTGTCTTTCCCGATGCTGGTCCGCGGTACATCCCGGGTTAGCTAGCGCTAAGCTAACGTCAGCCCGCTTCCGGGCGTCACATCCGGATAGGGATAAAAGCTTGGGACCACCGGATGTTCGCTGTCAAGCTAGACGCATTTTGACACTAACCGGATGAGTTTCAAAGTAAAAGCTGACCATTATTCCGTCATCCATTATTTTGTTCCTCGCCTACTTTATATTTAATGAATTAAATTAAAACCTACTGAGTGTGAACGATATTCAAAAGGATCAATGACTCTGTCTCTCAGAGTTCATATCAGTTTATTGACCTGAAAGCCAAACACTGACAGATACAGATCAATTCTTTTAAATACACTGTTCAATAAATCACACATCAGATAATACGAATCAATAATCTTGCAGTTTATAATCTAAAGTTCATCAATACATATATTTATAGAAACTATATAAGACGTTTCTATTGGGTTTCTACTAACGTTACTTCATGTGAATTAGTACTCATTATTGATTATGTAGTGATCAACAATGCTGAAACATAAACTGATAAACTGCTGATAAATAAAGTTAAATGGTGCCAAGCTTAAATAGACATAAGAGTAAAGCATTTCAATTATGTATTTTAGGATTTAATTTCCATAATTCAAATTCAATTTGTAAATTGTTTGACTTTAATTTTGATTTTCAATATAAAATCATTCACAATGTTCAAAGATTTCTATATATACTATAAATACTATTCTTTCAATTTGAAAAGAGATTACATCTTTTTCCAACATAACTTTATCATCATTATTTTAGTCAATGTTCAAAATGTGACTTGTTTTTATATAATTTTTATATAATCCAATTTCGATTCAGATATTTTTATTTTATTTTTATTTTAAGCAAAACATGAAACACAATCTGATCATTCGGCAGAATGACGTCTGTTGAACTTTGAGTTTCTGGACCTTGTTCCTCGTACGTGGTTCAAATAAGTCGATCAAATGTCCCATTATCCAGCTGGAATGAAGCTGATCATTGATATCAGCATTCCTCAGTTCTACAAGCCCCAAAAGTTCAATGTGTGAGTGTATCGGCTCATTTTAACCCAATATAATCAATCAGATTCTATCTCTTTAAATGTGGCTGCTGGCAGGAGGCTTCATGGAGGCATCTTCATCCAATGAGAAGAATGATCTCAACTCTTTCACAATAAATAGATACAAACCAGCCCAAAGAGTCTAATTGATACGAATGAGACAGTGTGTGGGACAGTGTGTGGGACAGTGTGTGGGACAGTGTGTGGGACAGTGTGTGAGACAGTGTGTGAGACAGTGTGTGGGACAGTGTGTGGGACAGTGGACGCTCAGCTGCAGCGTGTCCATCATGTGACGTGTCTTCAGCATCGATGGCGCTCGTACAGGAAGTGATGTCATAACGGGTCTGGAGCAGGTTCAAGTTGGTCCATGCGTTGCTATGGTGATTCAGCCAAACCTGCTTCGGGGAACCGAAAAGCCGGATCTTCGTCCTGAACAGGATGCGACTGACTCAGTGAGCCACGCAGGAGCAACGGTTTCAGCTTCAGAACATGTTGGATTTCCACTGAGCTCCGTTGTTTCCCTCTGTCAACAACAACAACAACAACAACAATCAGAAGCAGTGTGTCGTGCTCTCACTTCATGAACAATGATGATGAAACTGTTACAAAAAGCTCACTGGAGAAATCCTGTGTTGCTTTTTTCCTCTGATGGGATCCAGAAATCTTTGGAATTCAAGAAAACAATATCAAAAGGAATCAAAGGTAACAACATTATTCTCATGACAAATAGAACAATTAAAATGAAAATCCATATTTAGATTATGAAAAATAATAATCAATATAATATTGAACATATGGTTCCCATGAATATAAGACAGCTGTCAGATTTTTGGTTTCATAATTTTGAGAAAGTTCCCTTTAAATCAAATGAAATCTGACGTTTCATTGATCAGAATCAACGATGATATTGATAAGGACCTTCTTCTTGGATCCACCGGCGCTCAGAGCGGCGATCTTTCCCTCGATGTCGGACACCTGCGGGACCAAAGCGTCGCTTTACTGAATATATATATACACACATATATATATATATATATACTGTAAATTTTGTATTTAAATGTATATTTGCAATATAAATCAATACGTATTTTGATGTATGAGTCGAGATTCTTGTACCTCGCTCTCGGCGCTCTGGACTCGAGCGGCGGTCAGCGCCACCACGTCTTCCAGCTCCGACAGCTCAGAGTCCGTCGCCCCCCCGAAGCGAGCCTTGGCGCCCTTCTCGAGCCGGCGCAGCTTCGTCTCCAGATCGAACGACTGACCGGCCGCCATGTAGACCTGCGCGGTGACACGAGGAGAGCGCACACCTGAGACGGCAAGGACACCTACGTAACAAGGACACGCCTCCGTACTCAAGACACGCCTCTCTAACAAGGGCACGCCCCCTACCAAGATACGCCTCCCTAACAAGGACACGCTCCCTAATAAGGGCACGCCCCCTTACAAGGGTACCCCTCCCTTATGAGGACACTCCTCCCTAACAAGGATACGCCTCCTAAACAAGGACACTCCTCCCTAACAAGGACACGCTACTAACAAGGGCACGCCCCCTTACAAGGATACGCCTCCCTCATGAGGACACTCCTCCCTAACAAGGACACGCCTCCCTAACAAGAACACGCTCGACTAATAAGGACACGCCCCCTTACAAGAGTACCCCTCCCTTATGAGGACACTCCTCCCTAACAAGGATACGCCTCCCTAACAAGGACACGCCTCCTTAACAAGGACACGCCTCCCTAACAAGGAGACGCTCCCTTGTGAGGACACTCCTTTCTGACGAGGACACGCCTCCTTAACAAGGACACGCCTCCCTAACAAGGATACACCCCCTTGTGAGGACACGCCTCCTTAACAAGGACACGCCTCCCTAATGAGGAAGGGGCAGAGTCTTGCCGACGGACACAGAGGGTTAACGGGGCGTGCAGGTCGTGTGTGAAGCTTACGTTTTCCTCAAGTTCCCTGAAAGCATCGTCAGCCATCTTAACGTCGGCCCCCGCTACGTGGGTTCTGTCGAGCGGCTCTGAGGCGCCGTACTCGACCATCGCGCTTTCTGTTGCATTAATGGTCCTCAGGACCTCGGTGGTGAGGTCACAGAGGGCGGCGGCGGTCGATCTCTGAAAGCCATGTAGAGGGGACAGATGTTAACAGCTGGAACCCAACACCGCCCCCCCGACCCCACAGCAGCTACCGGCCCGGACGGAGCTCAAAGTCGTTGTTGTCAAACAAAGCAAAGCTGCCGGTGAGGCTTCGTTAAAGATCCCAGTTTGGATGAAGGTGGAGTTTAGTACGTCTGGGAGATTAAAACAGGTCAACGTGGTCTCCAGGGTGAGAGTCTTTGTTTGGGCTTCAATAAGAAAGTTTACCGTATTCATGACATTTGAAAATCTGACTTTGGCCATTTTTGCCTGCAGTGCGGACGCAACGGAGGGCGAAACACCACCGAGGAAGACACGAGTGCAGGTGTGCTGCAGGTGTCTGGATCCAGGCAGGTAGCTGCTGACTGTCACGTTTCCACAAAGCTGCTGGTCAGGAACTCGGACCCATCAGTGAGGAGGCCCACGAATAGCCTGAAAACATCTGATCTCCATCCTTCATATTTCACATAACCAGACCAGAAAGGTTTTCTAGATGATCAATGTTTAAACACATGTTCTACTGATCTCAACGGTCCCCCCCCTGCCTCCTACCTTCTGCGCCTCGGTGGGCATCTCGTCGCTGGAGGAGCTCAGTTCTTTGTCCTTGGGCTTCAGGCCCCGGAGCCCGGCCGGGCCTTTGGAGCCCGGCGTCTTCTCGGCGTCTTCCTCTGAGGACAGGCCCTTGTCGCTCAGGTTCCCCGCCAGCTGGCTCAGCTTCCTCCTCAGCTTCTCCTCCTCCTCGCTCGGACCGGGCCGAGTCGCAGTCTGCAGAGAGAGAGACGGATGGAGTGATGGACGTCGTGCCAGGACATCAAAGGTGTCACCGGGGACGGGATGACCTCGTCGGCCGGCGTCATTTTCTCCTCCAGGCGGTTCAGCAGACTCTCGATGGCCGACATGCGCTTGTTCAGCTCATTCATCTGGGTCCAGATCAAAGAGGAGACGTGTGAATATGACACCTATGACATCACTCCTAAGGTGTTGATTGGCCAATCTCCCTTACGGGCGGGGCTTGTCCCAGGCTCTCCTGAGAGGAGGCCCTGCTGTTTTTGCGGCGGTGGGGGGGGGGGTGCGGGTACAGGTGGGTGGGGTGGTCCCTCGGGTACTCGTCCTCGTCCGAGGTGTCGACGTACTGCTGCCGAGCCACCGAGGAGCTGATCTTAGAGAGGGAACGAGTCCTCACCATGCGGCTGTCTCCACTATCTTCTGTGAGGACACAGGTGGACACACGCAGGTGTATAGAGACAGGTAGACACACACAGCTTTGTACACACAGGTATGTACTTGTACACCGACCGTTCCTCATGGCGTAGCGGTCCAGGCTCCTGCGGCGGTTTGCTCGCTGGTTGTAAACATCAAACTCAAAATCATTCCTGTGGGCGCGGTCCTCCAGAATCTGATGCCATCAAACCCACAAAGAAGAAGCTTGGTGACACGTTTAGAGTTAACGTCAAAGACAACCAGCTGTTCCTGTCGTACCTGCACGGACGGCCGCCGCGAGTAAGGGAAATATTCTTCGGGGTCGAAGTCCAGCGGATGAACGGAGAGCAGACGTTTACTCTTCCTCATCTGAAAGAGAAGAAGAAGAGGAGATGAACAACTTTAAACCTTCAGGTTCAGAAACACAAGTTTTTTGTTCTTATTTTTCACGTTACCACTTTGTAGCGCTGAACTTCTGCCTCTCCGTGGTCGTCCTCCATCCCATTATACACACCTAGAGGTACAAAAACAACACGTATACACACCTAGAGGTACCAATACAACATGTATACACACCTAGAGGTACAAAAACAACACGTATACACACCTAGAGGTACCAATACAACACGTATACACACCTAGAGGTACAAAAACAACACGTATACACACCTAGAGGTACCAATACAACATGTATACACACCTAGAGGTACAAAAACAACACTTATACACACCTAGAGGTACAAAAACAACACGTATACACACCTAGAGGTACCAATACAACATGTATACACACCTAGAGGTACAAAAACAACACTTATACACACCTAGAGGTACAAAAACAACACGTATACACACCTAGAGGTACCAATACAACACGTATACACACCTAGAGGTACAAATACAACACTTATACACACCTAGAGGTACCAATACAACACTTATACACACCTAGAGGTACAAATACAACCCTTATACACACCTAGAGGTACAAAAACAACACTTATACACACCTAGAGGTACCTACAGGTGTGGTTTGAATTCTCTTTCAATCACTTTATTTCTATTAATGTATTACGAGTATGCGTGTTAATACATGCAGATATTAACACTTTCAAAATGCTCAGAACTTGATATCTATAATCCAACAAAGTAGAAACTCTAATGAGGATGTGTAATAATGTGTAATAATGTTAAACTCACTGCTGCGGACGTCTGGCATACTCTGAGTGTCGTCATCACGGCCCCCTGAAGGAGAAACATCAACGGATCATATGGTCCATGGAGCATTAGGAATAAGAATGTGTTTAAACATTGAGAAGGTTGAATCCAGATTATATATTATGCTGATAAATGTCTTCATTTATTATTTGGATGTTTGTTTCATGTGCATCATGTGAAAACCAAAACAAGTAACAAAGTAAAAGCTTTTTAAAGAGCAGTTTAATAAAAGAGTCTTGTGTTGATGAGCCTCAGTGTGACTGATCTCAGACCAGTGACCTCATCAGCTGACGGGCCGATGGTGTCATGTGACTCGGCGTCACACAGGAAGTGATGTCCACTCACCGTCTCCATTCAGCCTCTTGTACAGTGACCTCATCACCTTGGCGCTGCCAAATCGCTTGAAGCGATTCCTGACGTTGTCGTGGTACCAACCCACGGTGCCGATCTTCAGCACCCTGCAGGAGTACAACAGGTACTTCATCAATACACACAAAATACTCTAGTACAAAGAAAGTACTACATCACATCTCTCACCTGACCTCTCGGTACACCTACTGGATGATCACCTGACCTCTTGGTACACCTACTGGATGATCACCTGACCTTCTCTTGGTACACCTACTGGATGATCACCTGACCTTCTCTCGGTACACCTACTAGACGATCACCTGACCTACTCTCGGTACCCCTACTGGTTGCTCACCTGACCTTCTCTCGGTACCCCTACTGGTTGCTCACCCGACCTTCTTTCGGTACCCTTACTGGTTGCTCACCTGACCTTCTCTCTGTACCCCTACCTGGTCATGCGGCAGTTGTCACACACCCAGCCGTGCTCCTTCTTGTTGTAGCGGCTGCAGGCCTTGCAGGTGAGCATGCGGCAGTCCAGACATGGCCGCCGGCTGTTGACCAGGAAGCGGAAGGGCTGCAGGCAGCGGATGCAGTGCGACTCGGACAGCTGGCTCTGGGAGCCCAGCAGCTCGCGCTTCGTGTCCTCCTTCTCGATTTTGGTTTTCAGGTCCCTGATGGGAGACGAAGGAGGAGCAGCAGCCATGTGTGAGGAGGTGTCACAGTTTCATGGTGAGGGGACAGAGGAACCAACACCTTCATAAAACAACATATACTACTGAATATCCACAGCACAGGTACATCTTCTACTGCTAGGACTAGAGTGGACCTCTGTGTGAAGGTGAGTTAGATGACCGGAGGATTCATGATTATTGATCCTTTCGCTCTCACAGCTTGTGGTGTCGTTATTGATCGAGGACGACCTCTCTCAGAAATCCACGTTCCCAGGGAGAGAACAACAGGAGAGTCTGTCCCTGTGACCATGTCTCAGAGTTCTGCCCCCGGGGCTGATGGGAGTTGCAGTCTTTGGTAACACAGAGCGTCTTTGTGAGCGTCCGTGTGACCAAGTCGTGATCAACAACCACATCTTTCACGTTGTCATTCCTCACAACGTGGACAAATAAAACATGTATACATTCATTCATAAAAATACAGCATCCACAGCACCAGTCAAAGGTTTGGACACATTTAGTCCCCTTTTGCCTGCTGCTGTATATGTATTTTATACAGTTATGAACGTACATATACATACACCTATATTTATTCAGGTATCTGTGGCTCCTGAAGCAACAGATCGAGATGATTACGAAGGACAGAACCCTCAAAAAGAAGCGGGACACAGGGACATAACTCGTATGGTAGAGCGGTCGGTACCCGAGACGCTCCTCTTCCTTCTTTCGGAGGTTGAAGTCTCGTTGGATGACCTCCCAGACGTGTTTGGCCTCTTCGTCGGTGAGGCGCGACAGATCCAACTTGCGCTCCATGCCTCTGAGGGGAGACGTCGCCGTTAGCTCGCCGCGCTTTAAAGGAAGCGGAATTCACTCAACGTGGACCTTTAATCACACTCAGAGTCCGGTTTTGGGGTCGAAACTCAACATTTCAAGCAAAAAAAGGAGACACAATAAAACACAATACTTGTGTTCAACAGATTGTTGTTCTTCTCATTCAAAGTTGTTTAACTGAAGGTCAACTGACTTACGTTCTCTCATTTTATTATAAATCAAACTCATGCAACCTTTTATTCTGGGTGTTTTATTCCAATTAAGATGGATCCGTTTATGCAACAAGTGTTGTGTGAGTTAGCGTCCGTCACCACACCCTGATGACATCACACGCCGCGCTGGAGACCTGTGCTCCTCATTCCATTTGAATATCTACCCAACCAATAACTCAACTTCACACCTGAAGAAACCTTCACGTCAAGTGTCAAGTGTCATTTTTTCACCTCAGTGTGAAGCAGAAGCTAAAGATAAAAACTATGAAATAACAAAAAGACAATGTCTAATAGCTTCAGAGATCTTTACTTTAAAAACGTTCACTGAAGATTCAACAGCTGGATTAAAGAAGAATAAACTCACCGTGTGTTCTGGGAACGAGGAGACGTCCGTCTGAGTTTAGACTGAAAGGATCAGCTGATCACATGATGACCGTCCTCATGACAACACACTGCTGAGGGCGGGACACACACACACACACGCACGCACACACACACACACACGCATGCACGTACGCACACACACACACACACACACACACACACATGCACGTACGCACACACACACGCACACACACGCATGCACACACGCACACACACAGACGCACGCACACACACGGGTGAAGTTACATTGATAACTTTGGAATTAGGGGCCTCAAAGCTTAAGAATAAAAGATAAACCTTATTGTATAAAGTTAGTTGATGATTTAACTCCATTGAAAACAAGTACATTTCATTCATCTTGAACCCTCCTCCTCCTCCTCCTCCTCCTCCTCTTCCTTCTCCTTCTCCTTCTCCTCCTCCTCCTCCTCCCATCTTGTGTCCCGTCTGTTTGCTTTTCTTCCTCAGACACGTTGTTATTGTGTATCTTCATGTCTCAGCTTTCAGGACAGGACCCTCTTCTGTCCCCACGTCTTCTAATCGTCCCTCACACTTCTCCTGCTGGGGTTTCCTATTGTCACAAAGCGTCCTCCAGCGTGTCCTCACTACTGCCTGCGCCTTTTTAAACTGGATTATACTGAAATAGTTATGAGTTTGTAGTCTGTTTCTATTCCTCACGGCCTCTCTACACGTATTCTTCCGCCACTGTTTTTCTGCTGGATGTTACTTTATTTTTGGGGATGGACTGAAGGCCGAAGGCTGTGATTGGTCTGTTAACTGCATCCTTTCAGGAGTCCCACGTTTCAAACTACAAACTAGCTGCCGACCGAAGGATGAAAGGTATTTGTAGTAATATTAGTACTAGTATTAGGTGTAGTACTTGTTGTGGTACGGCTCGTATTAGTAGTTTTAGAATCAATAGCAGTAGACACTAGTAGTAATATCAGCTGTTGTGACAATTACACTTTTATTCATAGAAGTATTTGTAATATTAGTAGTAGTTGTAGTATTAAAAGCAGTAGAAATACTAGTAGTAGCAACTAACACGACTACTATGTTAGAGAGTGAGAGACAGCGAGGCAGTGATAAAGATAGAGAGACAAAGAGAGAGAGAGAGAGAGAGAGAGAGAGAGAGAGAGAGAGAGAGAGAGAGAGAGAGAGAGAGAGAGAGAGAGAGAGAGAGAGAGAGAGAGAGAGAGAGAGAGAGAGAGAGAGAGAGAGAGAGAGAGAGAGAGAGAGAGAGAGAGAGAGAGATGAAGAGCCAACAGGGAGGAAACAGAAACACAACCAGACGTTTGAAGAGGCTTCTGAATGACTCCAGTCCATCAGAAGGTAGAAACTCCACTGGGGGGGTTTTATTTTGAAATGACAGGCCTGGTGAATGAGAGGGGGGGGTGTCTGAAGAAGAGAGTGCGTCTCGGTGCGGTTGCCACGGTGATGGCGAGCCGTGATCAAGCTGATGGAAGTGTGAGACTCTGCTCATGAGACATGCTTCATACGTCTCCTCCTTCTGCTTCATCCACCACAATTCTATCCAAATATGAGAAATTGTGGCAATAAGGACAAAAATAGTCTTTTTGAAGCGGATTGGGAGGCTGGTCTTCAGTGTCGTCTCTAACCAGCCCCACACACACTCATGTAAATCTCACAGATTGAGGAAGAAGAAGCATTTTAAAGTTGAAGAAGAAAGAATTTGATTGATATGAATGAAAGCAGAAGATGTAGAAAGCTGAAGCTTCAGAGCTGGACTGTCCTCAAAGTGGTTTAGTATTTCAAAGGTTTAAATAGATGAAAGTGTGGAGGAGTTGAAACATGAAGATGAGGATTTGAAGAACAAAGGTTGGAACGCTGACGGCTGTTCTAGTCACTTGGTCTCCAGATGAAGTTCACGACGTCAGACCTGCAGCTAAACCAATCAAATGGCTGGACTCGTTGGTAGGAGAGGATCCGACGGGGTCATCCTGCACATCTCTGGCCTACAGGGACCCGGGTCAGAGAGAACCCAGGTCCCTCAGCATTGGACCTGAACGTTGTGGAACTCTAAAGGAGAGAAGCATTCGATCTGCTGAATCTTTGTTAAATCACATTTCACAGCTGCACCCTCAGGTCAAAGAACATCTGAAGGAGCTTCATTTAAAAGCTGAATATCTGTGAGATGTTGGAACCATCAGGAGTTCGATGTCTCTGGTTTCCCAAACAGACACTTCACTCGTTCAGTAGACACAGAGGTCGGGGAACTTCATCTGGTGGAGCGGAGTGGAGCGAAGCGGCGAGGGACCGGGCGGAGACGGGGGAGGACCAACCAGCAGGTCGAAGACCCGCTCCAGCTGAGCCTGAAGCAGGGACGACTGGAAAGACAACAACAACAACAACATCACTCAAAGAACATCTGGAGACGACGGCAGTCAAAGCACAGCCTTATGTGATCGCTACCAGCTGAAGACGACGATGATGTCATCAAAGAGCGCCAGGCAGAGAGAAACTGCGCCATCACTTATTCACCAAATGGATGGAGCTACTTTCACTCCTCATTTTGATTCAAATGAACTAGAAAGATGAAGAAATAATATATATACTAAATATACTACACTAAATATACAAATTTGACATGTTAAAGTAAATACAAAATGTGCAAATATGAAAAGGCATGAATCTGCAGCTATGGAGATCAACAGTGTCAGAGGTCAGAGGTCACTCACCCTGGATCCACAGCGAGCGGCGATCTCCTCAAAGGGAGCAGTCTGAAACCTCTCCACCACCTTCATCCTCCTCTTCCTCAACTCCTCCTCTTCCTCGCCGTCTCTGTCTTCTGCACAACATGAGCGAGCAGCGATCAATCAGCTCCTGAATTGATCCACGAGGAGCCGTCTGCTGGTTCACATTTAAACTCACCGATGGTGCTCTTCAGGGTCTCAAAGGTGATCTGCTCCACCTGAGGGCTCTACGGGGGGGACAGACAGGTCCGTCAGAAGGACAGGTAGAGAGACAGACGCATTGGACAGACAGACAGGTACCTGCTGTGCACAGAACTCGGGCTGCATGTCTATCTGCAGAGAGATGACATCACCGATACTCTTCCTCTTAGACAGGCGGTCCTCATCTAAAACACACAAAGGTAGTACACGCTGCATACTAGTGGTACTCTCAGTACTACTAGTACCAAAAAGATGTTGCACAGTAAATCCTGGACCATCTCACTTTAACAGGGACACCTGCTACTGATCAGAGACAATTGATGGATAGATCGTTAAGCTATAGAACTAGAATCTATATATTCTATATAGTTGGATGTGTGTGTGTGTGTGTGTGTATGTGTACCTGTTATCTGGGGTGTGTACCTGTTATCTGGGGTGTGTACGCTATGTTGATGCGCTCGGTGTGAGCGCTGTAGCTACTTCCTGTCAGAGCCTCGCAGAGCCTTGATTGGACAAACAGCAACTCTTCATCTACCTTCAGCTCACCAGCTGGGAGACTGACACACACACACACACAAATTAAAAGCTGTGAAATACAAAGACCTGATTTTGAGTCAAGCCTTTCAATAAAATGCTCTTTGAGGCCATGAGGTCATGGTGATCAGGTGACCTGGGAGGATATTAAACATTTGATCCATATTTACATGCTCCAAAAACAACTCAATCATCACATGACTGAATGAACACATGTCATTTCATGATTTCATCTTTTCATTGGACGGTTTATATTCATATTTAAAATAAATTCATATTTCCTTCTCGTTCAACCAGATATCGATGGCTGCGGTCACATGACGAGGAGACGTATGATGTCATCCCTACCTGTGTTTGTCAGAGAAGAGCTCATCAGGCAGCAGGTGTGACGCGTTGCTATGACGACCCTCTATCACCTGCAAGAAAAATAATGCTCTTCAGCTTAACAGGTTATTATCGTACCATGTACAGTACCACCACCCCGAGGGCTATCTACTGTACCTTTAACTGTATCACCACCCCCAGGGGTATCTACTGTACCTTTACCTGTACCACCACCCCCAGGGGTATCTACTGTACCTTTAACTGTATCACCACCCCCAGGGGTATCTACTGTACCTTTACCTGTACCACCACCCCCAGGGGTATCTACTGTACCTTTACCTGTACCACCACCCCCAGGGGTATCTACTGTACCTTTACCTGTACCACCACCCCGAGGGCTATCTACTGTACCTTTAACTGTACCACCACCCCCAGGGGTATCTACTGTACCTTTACCTGTACCGCCACCCCTAGGGCTATCTAGTGTACCTTTACCTGTGCTACATACTACGCACATTTATTTGACCTTGTAGTCTGCTGATACCTCCTGGTACTTGAGCACACTTTCTCTGTGTGGTACTCCACCTGAGTGACGTGGTGCTGGAGAGCTGGAGGCGGGCCCAGCTGGGCCAACAGGTGGAGGAGCGCGGCGCAGATGGCGTGGATACCACAGCGGTTAAACACCGACAGACACTCCTGATTGGATAATGCCAGCTCCTAGCCGGCCAATCGCAAGAGAGAGTGACTCATCAGAGAACAGAATTATCATTATATTTATATTTACTATGAACACTTTATAAGAGAGGGGGATTACCTGCAGAGCGAGGACCAGTCGGATCAGGTCCACCAGCACCTCCTCATTGGCCAGCTCCACACTGACGACAGCCAATAGGGTGAAGAGGGCCTGGTAGTGGCCCCGCCCACTGCTCTCCTCCCTACAGGTGAGGTAGACGTGCCTGTAGAGACGCTGAGCGTGCTGCGCGCACACAACACACACAAAAACTAACTTTAATAATCACCAGAAAGAGACAAAGTGGAAAAAACAACAAGAGTAGTGTAGATAAGTATAATAATGAAATAAAAGAGCATCAAACCAAATCATAAATAAAAGAGTAAAACATGCCTTTATAGAAATCTTCATTGAAATGACACAAATAAGAAAATACTAATGAGACGAGTGTATCAAGAAGTATTTTTTACATGACTGTGGATAAAAATAATAATCAAAATATTTAATAGTATGAGTAATAGAATTAAAGGCACTTTTTTGGTTGAACAGCCCAGAGTCTCATCCTGGTTCTGAAGATGACATCATCTCTCACCTTCCTGATGAACAGGACGTCCTGCCGAGAGCTCGGGTCCTCCTTCAGCTCCAACGCCGACACGTGCAGCGCCACACTGAGCACGCACACACACACACACACACACACACGCACACCTCGTGAGCATCCACAGGTGATTTATACAGCACATATCTGGTCGGTGTCGCTACCTGGCGCAGGTGAGTCTGGCGGCGTTGTGGCGCCGGTCCACCAGTGAGGTGAGGATGGAGAGGACCAGCAGGCGGATGTCCGGGTCCTCCATCAGGGTGAAGGACAGCAGGGGCTCCAGGAAGGACGAGGGCAACGCCGTCAGCAGGTTGCCACTCTCATAGCGCTCCGACACCTGAGCAGGAGGAGGAGGAGGAGGAGGAGGAGGAGGCTCTTCAACCACATCAGAAACAAATGCTCTGTGCTCCTCTGAACCAAACTCACCTGAAGGAGCGACTTCAACAACATCACCTGGATCATCCTGCTGCCCTCTAACCTGAGACGGAATAAAGACAACCGTCAAACAGCCTTATTATACCTTTAAAGAATATACTTATTCTTTAAAGGTATAATAAGGCCATATATATATTTTAATACTACCGAGAACCACAGAAAAATGTTTTAAAACAGTTATTTGTAACTATTTATATTTGACTATTGGCCACAGATTTTTGGTGACTGGAGGGCTCGTCCCACGATGTGTTCAGGGGCCGTGGGAAAGACGAGGGCTCTGGGGCTCAGAGGGTTGAGGCGCGTCACGTTGGACGTACCCGGTGTTGGGCGACCCCAGGGCGGGGTAGATCCCGGGTACAGGGATCTTCCCCATGATGAAGAGCATGACCTCTGACCTCTGGTAGACAGGTAGGGTGTTGGCGAAGGATCCTGGACAGAAAACACAGGTTCAAGTGAAGCCATCACCGTGACAACCATTCAACAACAACCACCCACCGATAGTCTGCACGACGGCGTCCTGCAGCGTTTCCTCTTCCTTCGAGGTGGTTTTGTGCTTCCCGGCGTTGTCATAGTAACCGGTCAGCTGGTAGTCGACGCTCTGCCTGAGCTGACGCAGTAGCGTGTTGAACACCTCCAGTACCGTGGGACCTGAAGTACACACAAGTACTCGTGGTAACAATGCACCGATTTATTTTGGTTCAGTGTCGAAGGAGAGCGCTCAAGAGTGAAACTACCTGATGGAGGTGTTACCTGATGAGGGTTCTATCTGATGAGGGTTCTATCTGATGATGGTTCTACCTAATTGAGGTTCAACCTGATCGAGGTTCTATCTGATCGAGGTTCTAAATTATGGTGGTTCTACCTCATCAGGGTTCTATCTGATGCAGGTTCTACCCGATGGAAGTTCTACCTGATCAAGGTTCTATCTGATGCTGGTTCTATCTGATGGTGGTTCTACCTGATCAAGGTTCTATCTGATGCTGGTTCTATCTGATGGTGGTTCTACCTGATCAACGTTCTATCCGATGGTGGTTCTATCAGATGGTGGTTCTACCTGATCAACGTTCTATCTTATGCTGGTTCTATCAGATGGTGGTTCTACCTGATCAACGTTCTATCTTATACTGGTTCTACCTGATGGTGGTTCTACTTGATCAAGGTTCTATCTGATGCTGGTTCTATCTGATGGTGGTTCTACCTGATCAACGTTCTATCTGATGCTGGTTCTACCTGATGGTGGTTCTACCTGATCAAGGTTCTATCTGATGCTGGTTCTATCTGATGGTGGTTCTACCTGATCAAGGTTCTATCTGATGCTGGTTCTATCTGATGGTGGTTCTACCTGATCAACGTTCTATCAGATGGTGGTTCTATCAGATGGTGGTTCTACCTGATCAACGTTCTATCTTATGCTGGTTCTATCTGATGCTGGTTCTATCAGATGGTGGTTCTACCTGATCAACGTTCTATCTTATACTGGTTCTACCTGATGGTGGTTCTACTTGATCAAGGTTCTATCTGATGCTGGTTCTATCTGATGGTGGTTCTACCTGATCAACGTTCTATCGGATGCTGGTTCTACCTGATGGTGGTTCTACTTGATCAAGGTTCTATCTGATGCTGGTTCTATCTGATGGTGGTTCTACCTGATCAACGTTCTATCAGATGGTGGTTCTATCAGATGGTGGTTCTACCTGATCAACGTTCTATCTTATGCTGGTTCTACCTGATGGTGGTTCTACTTGATCAAGGTTCTATCCGATGCTGGTTCTATCTGATGGTGGTTCTACCTGATCAACGTTCTATCAGATGGTGGTTCTATCAGATGGTGGTTCTACCTGATCAACGTTCTATCTTATGCTGGTTCTATCTGATGCTGGTTCTATCAGATGGTGGTTCTATCAGATGGTGGTTCTACCTGATCAACGTTCTATCTTATGCTGGTTCTATCTGATGCTGGTTCTGCCACCATCAGTGGTCCTGCCGTACACTTGTCTTACTACTCACAATTATTTGAATCCTTTCTGTCGTATGCACTGAATGTATTGTACATTGTGTACATTGTGTACATTGTGTACACTGTTCACTCTGTACACATGGACTCCATTGCAGTCAGTCCATCCTGACAGAGGGATCCTCCTCAGTCTTGTGTCTTTTCCTTGTGTCGATGTGAGGGTTGGGGACAGAGGATGTTTCATGTGTACAGACTGTAAAGCCCTCTGAGGATGATTTGTAATTTGAAATGAACTGAAGAGAAGGAGACGCTCTGAACGCGTCTTGTGCAAACAACAAGCTCTTCTGACGGAGGACCAGCGAACCAGCAGTGACTGACCTACAGATCCAGTGGCCTCGATCACGGCGGCTTCGGACAGAACCTCCACGATGCCGGCCCGGACCGAGGCAGGACTCCTGCTGTTAGCGTCCAGGTGACCCAACAGCTGCTGGATCACCAGGTGAGAATGTTGGGACTGGGAAGAGGTTCAGGAACGTTACAAACAACACAATACTTCAGGGAGTATCCGGGTCATCGTCTAGAACTCACCTGGATGGAGTACATGATGATCTGAAAACACTGAACGGCGAAGCTTCGTCCCTCCCACAGACTGTGACTGTCCAGGTGCCTGAAACACACACTGCATGTGTACTACTGCAGTATTATGGCCTGGGACACATCTGATACTACTACTACCACCTCCTCTACTACTGCCACCTCCTCTGCTACTATGACCACAGTACACACAGTGTCTTACATCAGTACAGGTCTGATGGCGTTGTTGACGTGTCCATAAGCAGCTCGTCCCAGAAGCTCCCTGAAGCACACTTCTGTCTCCTCTGCTGGAGACACACTAAATGTGCAAAGACACACACACACACACATACATTTGATGCATCTCACTCAGGTGTGTAGTGTGTGTGTGTAGTGTGCGTGTGGCCTACCTGCCGGGCTGTGTGTGCTGCTGCAGGTTGACCAGCAGGGCGGGGACAATCTGCTCCATGTGACGGGGCTCCCAGATGTTCACCTGCAGCTCGTCATCCACCGTCTTCCTGACGACGCCCTGCAGCCCCCGGATCCCCGAGACCCGGATCCTGCACACACACACACACACAGGTAACCAGGAGCCTCTGAGGACCAGCATGTCTGCATCACGAGCAGCACCTGTTGCGGGTCTCGTGGTCCTCGTGGTCCGAGTGGCACATCTCACTGAAGCGGGACACGAAGAAGTCGTAACTCCGGTGGTATGACGCTGTGTCCTCCTCGATGTTGGCGAACTTCACAAACTACAAGTACATCAGAGGGAACATCTCACACTGAGGAGGGAGTACATGTACATCAAGGACTGAAGGGAGGGGTTGTGTACTACCCACTGAGCTGGTGGCCAGGATGTGGAGGTGTGGCCTCTCGGCCTCCAGCAGGAGGCGGAGTGTACTGAGGAAGCTCTCCACCAGCAGGTTGATGCTCTGACTGTGACAGGCCAGCAGCAGCTGCTCCATCGCCTCCATGGCGATGCACACGTACCTGCAGACAGGAAGTCAAAGCTGTGTTGTTGTTGTTGTTATTGTTGTTGTTGTTATTGTCGTCGTGTACTGACCCGTAACGGTGGCGGTTCAGTTCCCGGGTGAGGCGCTCCGACAGGTAGGCGGCAATGCGGTCCAGCTTCTCCGGAGCCGAGAGGGCAAAGAAGGTCAGCTTCTCCATGTTGGATTTGACCAGCCCGTCCTAAAGCGCACACACACAAACCTCAACTTCCTCTCACTCAACCTCTGCCACTCTCATATCACTTCCTCTCACATCACTTCCTCTCAGTCCACTTCCTCTCAGTCAATTTCCTCTCACTTTACTTCCTCTACTACCTCTCAGTCCACTTCCTGACTTCACTTCCTTCTCACTTCACAGTCCACTTCCTCTCACTTTCCTCCACTTCTTCTCACTCAACTTCCTAAACTTCCTCTCGGTTCACTTCCCCTCGGTTCACTTCCTCTCACTCCACGCTTCCTCTCACTCCCTCACAGTCCATTTCCTCTCACTTCACTTCCACTCACTCCCTCTCAGTCCACTTCCTTTCACTCCACTCCCTCTCAGTCCACTTCCTCTCACTTCCCTTCCTCCACTACCTCTCAGTCCACTTCCTCTGACTTCACTTTCGTCTCACTTCACAGTCCACTTCCTCTTACTCCCTCTCACTCCACTTCCTCTCAGTCCACTTCCTCTCACTTCCCTTCCTCCACTACCTCTCAGTCCACTTCCTCTGACTTCACTTTCGTCTCACTTCACAGTCCACTTCCTCTTACTCCATTTCCTCCACTTCCTCTCACTCAACTTCCTAAATTTCCTCTCGGTCCACTTCCTCTCACTTAACTTCCTCTCACTCCACGCTTCCTGTCACTCCCTCTCACTTCACTTCCTCTCAGTCCACTTCCTCTTACTCACGCTCACTCCACTTCCTCTCAGTCCACTTCCTCCTGCAGGGAACCATAATGTATGTGTAGGAGCTTCTTTACCTCGGGGTCTTCTGGGAAGATGTTGTCCACCAGGCGCTTGTAGCGAGGACGCAGCGCCCAGCAGCAGCCGCACACCCCTGAGAACAGGGACAAGGCAGCAAGGGCCATTCTTCAGCTACAAGAAGAGCTTTTATTTTGAAACAAAAGCCATGAGATTCATTCCGAGACGTTAGTGTTATCGACCCGGTGTGAAACAGGAAGACGTTCTAAACACGCTGAGCTTCGTTTGCAGCCTCATAGTCAGATGATTTAGAACCTGGTTTCTCCCCAAATGTTCTTCCGTTTTTATCTCTCTCGTGTCAGAGGTTTTAGGGGATTAAAGCGCGCACACACACATGCAGACACACACACACACACACACACACAGAGTTCATCCCGTTGTGTAAGGTCTTTCTATTCATATGACGTAAAGCAGGTTCAGCTTATTGTATTCTTGAGTGATTCATTAATACGTATTTATTTGGTTCATTATAATTACAGTAATATTTGCATCTTATTTTTATGGTTTAAACTGATTTGAGAAAAATAAATCTTTTATAAATATTACTTATTTATACACATAAATCTGTGCACACACACACACATAAATGTATACATATGTGCAATTATGAAAAAAAATGTATTCTAATCCTAAATAAGTGATCAAACGATCTATTAATGTATAAGTATTATGGATGAAAAAGCTCATCATTACTGTTTTTAAGTACTTTAAGGGAGAAAATGAAGGTGCACATCAGACGGCTGTTTAAAGACACACATTTCCATCGAAGCCGTAACCATGACAACACTCAGGATTAAATCGGTTTTCCCACTTTGACCATTTCACAACATTGAGACTTTAAGCAAAGAGTAAAAAATACATTAAAGAAAAATGTTAATATTTCTCACCGTACATGATGACGACTCGTTGAGCTCACATCCACACACAGACACACACACACACACGGATTAACAAAAAACATGTGTATGTGTGTGTGTATCTGTGTATGTGAGCGTGAGTGTGTGTGTGTATGTGTATGTGTGTATGTGTGTGTGTGTGTGTGTGTGTGTAGCAGCTCAGCGCTCGATAATCTGGTGGATTTATTGCTGCACATCAGCACTGAAACCACGCAGTACAAATACCACACAATACTACAGCTCTTTCAGTCAGCAGTACTAGCAGTACTCTTATGGTAGCATTAGAGTGTATAATACATATTTGTATTACTATTTCATTTTTATTCATATTTTCATTGAATTTAAGCAATACATCTCAAATAGTATTATATAACTAGTAGCATAAGTAATATTAGTACCATCTGCAGTATTATTATTATTAGTATTCTCAGAATTGTCTTATTATTTGAATAAGCATTATCAGTATTTGTATTAGGGTTAGTAGTATTATCAGCAGTCATACCAGTAGTACCAGTAGTAGTACCAGTATTATGTGCTACCTGCAGAGTGTCTAAGGTTAACAGATACTACGGATTATTAGTTATACTATCAAGAGTATTGCTACTATTAACTGTAGTAGTATTCATAGTATTATCAGTAGTAGTACTGCAGTACCAGCTACCTGCAGGTGTCTGGTGGTCCAACACGGAGCAGAAGTCCTGCAGCAGCCTCCGGGATCCAGAGATGACGGCGGCGCCTCTGGGCATGCTGGGTAAACTGGGCATGGAGACTCTAGGCATGCTGGGTAAACTGGGCATGGAGACTCTGGGCATGCTGGGTAAACTGGGCATGGAGAGTCCCATAGGCATGCTGGGTAAACTGGGCATGGAGACTCTGGGCATGCTGGGTAAACTGGGCATGGAGAGTCCCATAGGCATGCTGGGTAAACTGGGCATGGAGACTCTAGGCATGCTGGGTAAACTGGGCATGGAGACTCTAGGCATGCTGGGTAAACTGGGCATGGAGACTCTGGGCATGCTGGGTAAACTGGGCATGGAGAGTCCCATAGGCATGCTGGGTAAACTGGGCATGGAGACTCTAGGCATGCTGGGTAAACTGGGCATGCTGACTCTGGGCATGCTGGGTAAACTGGGCATGGAGAGTCCCATAGGCATGCTGGGTAAACTGGGCATGCTGACTCTAAGCATGCTGGGTAAACTGGGCATGCTGACTCTAGGCATGCTGGGTAAACTGGGCATGCTGACTCTAGGCATGCTGGGTAAACTGGGCATGCTGACTCTAGGCATGCTGGGTAAACTGGGCATGCTGACTCTAGGCATGCTGGGTAAACTGGGCATGGAGACTCTAGGCATGCTGGGTAAACTGGGAGGAGTGAAAAGCTTTTCACCTTCTTTCTGGTCACATTCCTTTACATCTTAACTGCTCCAAGTACAACTTTAAGGTACTTGTACTTCCTTTTCTATATCTAAAGGGTAGTTATTGTACTTTTACTGCGACTAAATGTATCCAACAGCTTTAGTTATTTTACAGAATACAAATAAACACAATGCCAAACAGGTACTTTTACTTATGATACTTTAGAAGTACTGATTGAATCCATTTAATGCAGACCTAGTACTTTTACAGATTGATATTGCTACTTCCAGTGAAATACAACATACAATTACTACAGCGGCCAAATAAAATCACTATCAAATATAGTTATGGAATATACTTAGCGTTAAAAAAAAACACAAACCAGAGAAGCGACGTCCAATAAAGTTTTGTCTCGTTAATAGCTCTTTCCTTCGCTGACAAAGCACTGCATGCTGGGTAGTTCCGCCGTCTCCTCAATGGGGTTCTGCTTCCTAAACCTGCTCACAGAGGCCATGTGACCCAGAGCGCCAAAGCAGGTCAAAGTACAACGTGTACCAGCTTACGGTGTTTTCCTAGCCGTCAGATGGAAGTATTCACAGAAGTACACGGCAGCAGAGACGTCCCCCCGGTTTGACTCCAGCGTCGCTAACAGGCGCCACACAGAGCGCTTATGTAAGGGACCCCGGGCGACCGATCGATAATCAATGGCCGCACACGCCAGCCAATCAACACGTCCGAGGGTTTAGTGGAATAAGGGACATCACGGCAGAGATCACAGTGTGCTGGTGATGGAGTTGACAGGGAGCAGGGCAGCCCAGAGGAGGAAACCAAGCGCCCCCTTCTTCAGTCTCTGCCGCCCTCTGGTGTTTGAGGCCGGTCAATGCAGTGAAGCAGTTCAGAGACGGGTAATAACGGGTCAACCTCACTTCCCACCTACAAACAGTCCTCCAAGCTCCGCCTCCAGCTCTGGCATGTGGGCGTGGCCAAACACGTCCACGCCGCCAGCCGTGTCCCCCACAGTCCTCCACCAGGGCAGCCTGTGCGCCTGCAGCACTGCATTGTGGGAGTCGCGGGCCCGCATGGCCACGAGACTCGAGCGGCTCAGGAAGGAGTCGGCGACCGTCGTTGTAACCACAGCGAGGGGCGGGGCCTCTGATGGGAAGAGGAGAAACGTGTGTGAGGAGAAGCTCCAGCAGAGAGTGTGTGTGTGTGTGTGTGTGTGAGAGTAAGAGACCTCGGAGAAGCTCCAGCTGTGTGTGTGTGTGGGCCAGCAGCACCTCCACCCGTTGCTCCTCCCTCCTCCGCTGCTCTACTCCCTGCAGTGCCGACAGCAGCAGCAGCTGCGCCTCCTCGTGGAGGCGCTGGCACTGCTCGTGGGAAACTCGCGATGACTGCAGGCAAAGCATTGTGGGTAACACATTTGTTGGAGGTTTGTTTCCATGCCATTTAAAAAGGAGGGAGAATGTCTTACTGGATGCAGAGAGATGTGCTCCTCCACCTGTCTCTTCAGTTCCAACCTACGGCTGTCCGTCAAGCCTCTCTGACCAATCAGGAGAGACGTGGTGGGCGGGACCAACGCTCCTCTTTGCCTCTGCAGGAAGAGACGCACCTGAAAGAGGGAGGAGACAGATACTACAGATGTAGAGACAGACAGGTGGAGGGACAGCAGGGTGAGAGACAGAAAGAGACCGACAGGTGGGCCGCTGACCCCTGAGTGTTTAAAAGGTGGAATTATTAAGGGACAGAATGTCTGAGAGAATCAAACACTGACGGACAGGGAGAGGCCTCCAGTGGCCATGTGACCATGTGATAAACTGTGAGGCAAAAAGGGTCCCCACAAGTACAGAAACACGAGTGTGTGTGTGTACCGCTCTCTGGAGCGTCCTTGCAGCCTGCTGCTGTGTGTGTGCGTGTCTTGTTGTGTTGTTGTAGCGTTGTCGCTCTCTGAAGCCTCGCCAGAAGCTCTGGATCAACACGGCTGCTCGCCACTCACACTCCTTCAGGTAGGGCTGCACCTGGTCTACACACACACACACACACACACACACACACGTTTAACAAAATGTGTGTATTACATGAAAAGAAATAACACAAATAATAGAAAATAGAAAAGGAGTTAATCATCTGGTGGTGTGTGTGTGTGTGTGTGTGTGTGTGTGTGTGTGTGTGTGTGTGTGTGTGTGTGTGTGTACCAGCAGGAAGTAGCTGCAGCAGGTGTCTCTGTTTCTGGTGGAAGGCCCTCCTCGCCCGCTGACGCCTCACACACACCTGAAACACACACATTACTAGAGTACTTCAGTCAGTACTAGTACTACTAGGGCTGCAGTAGTACTCTTACCTGATACGTAAGCTCCTCCTGCCATTGCTGCGCCTCCTTCTGCTGCTGCTGCCTCCTCCTCCGAGCCCTGCACAAACAGTGAATTACTTAGTGCACACCTGAGGTACTAAGGTGAGGACAGACAGACAGACAGCTACCTGTATCTCCTCTGCAGCCTGCTGACCGCTGTGTTCAGGCTCTTCACCCTGCGTCTTGTCTGAAAGGACCTCCAGGCCGCTTGGATCAAACATGCCGCCCTCTCACGCTCAGTACACACCTACACACAGGGGGGGTCAGAGGTCAACAGAGACAGAGGCAGACAGACAGAATAACAAAGACAGACCTGTGGACGCCTCCTTGTGTCAGATTGGATGAGTGCAATCAGCTGATCCACTTCCTGGTCAAAGCCCCGCCCCTTCCAGTCCTTGTCCAATAGGCTGTCCAGACCTGTTGAGACAGCGTGACAATAATTGTTATTGATGTGATGGTTTAAATGTATGAACATCGCCGCGTGTGACCTCTGACCTTTGAAGCTGAGGAGGAGGGGCCGGACCTGGACCTCCTGCTGATTGGCCATGAGGAGGATCAATCTGACGGCGGCCCCGCCCACTGAAGAGTCGCCGCTGACGGCCAGCTGGCCAACGGCTTCGTTGAGAAGCAACAAGACGGAGTCATCGCTCAACTCGGACAGAAAGTCCCTGTAGAGAGAGGAGCACGCGTCACCTACAAACAACAACAACAACAACTAGACAAACAACCTGTGTGTGTGTGTGTGTGTGCACGCCACCTGCTGGCTGCGCAGGTCTGAACCCACATCTGGACACACAGCAGGGACACAGTGACATCCTCACACATCTGGATGTGCTCGTAGTGGACGGAGCTGAGAACTGGAGACACAGAGAGACGAGGTGACTGTGGACCTGCTGATCAATAGGATCAATGATCCATGAGCAGTGCACTCACCCTGGGTGGTGAGACAGGTGTGAGACCTGAGCAGACGTCCCACCGAGTCCATCACCTGCCTGAAGAGAGACAGGCACTGACAGACAGGTGGAGAGAGAGACAACAGGCGTTACACTTCATATTATGAGCAGAAATGGATCAAAGAGAAGCTGAACTTTAGTTGTGTGAATATGAACCAACATTTAGTTGTTGTTAGTTGTTCATGCTCCGTAATAAAAGATGACCTTCTTTATCTGTACTCTCAAGGCGTTTATTGTTTGGCTCAGCAGGTTGCTAGGCAACGGGAGCATAAAGCTGATCAGGAAGTCCCCCCCTGTGGACAGACCGTCCCCTTTCAGAGACGCTTTGTGGTTGTTGGAGGACCAGAAGCTCCACAAGGATGCAGGAGCTGAGCGGCTCACCTCTTCCCGCCTCATCAGCTGACTGGCCAATGAGAGGAGTGCGTCCATGAGTGAGGGCAGGAGCAGCCTATGAAAGGCCTTAGAGCGAGGCCCAGGGTCCACCCCCACACAGCAGGCACTGAAGAGACAGACAGGTCTTTATACCACTGTTTGTCTCTCTGCACGTACAAAAATAAATACGTACTAATTACTTTGTTGTTGTAAAAAAAAATTGTGAATTGTGATTAAAGATTATGTTGATTTCTAATTCTGAGATTTTCAAAAATGTGATTCAATAAAAACACAAACTAATGTAAATGAACAATAAATGACCTGGTGAGCGCGGCCAGCGTGGCGGCGGCGCCCCAGTTTACCCGCGGCCTTCTGGGATCTGGAGTCAGGAGGCGGACGCAGTGACTCAGAACGCCGCTCCGGTACAAGAGGGACTTCCCAGCAGCCAACGGGGCGGCGTGTGACCGCAGGGCCGCCGAGGTCAGCGTCTCTGGTTGACACGGACACACACACACTACGTGGTGTAGATGCACAGGTGGGCTAGCAGGCCCAGTTAGCATCGCCACAACCAGCGCCACGTTTCCATGACAACCAGACCAACATACTAAAAATGTACATACAAATTAAAGTATAAAAAGGTCATTTATTTCCCATTCATTCCTTTTTCCCTTTGGTCTCACCCTCCTCTTCGGGGTACCCGGGTTCACCCGGAGGTGAGGGTCTTTTACCACACTCACCTCCACCGTCCCCTCACCCACAAACAAGAGCTGACGTAGCTCCACCCGCCCTTTGCCTCACATTCACAGCGTTAATTAGTTTTAAATTACTTTTCTTGATATTTCCCAAGTTTCTACGTAATATTACTAAATGTCATAATCTACACATGTCCCATAGGTCTTTATTTCTCTCACTGTTCAATGCGTCGGTCAGAAGGAGGACTTTCTGCTCCGGGTTCAGATCTCCATCCTCCAGCTTCCTCTTCAGCTCCGACACCAAAGCCTCCTCCTGCACCAGCTCCATCCTGCACCACCTTCACACCCAAACACAGAGGTTACTCCTTCACCTCCACCCCCAGTGACTGGAGTAAAACAGGAGAGGAGAACCTCTACTTCCACTGTGACTCCATTAGAGACCACGTGATGGAAGCACTACGTCATCGTGAACTACTCGATGAGCATCCTGATAGAAACGACACTGTTTAAGCGGCGCATCGCCACGTGATGTGCGTGAGGAAGCGCGTGAGGACACACCTGTTAGCACTAGCAGCTCGTGCCGAGTTTCCCAGGAGCTCTCAGCAGACACACCTAACGTGACGCGGGAATGTACAATGCCGGAAGATACAAGTGACGTCACACGACCTTCGCGTTAACACGTTGACCTTCGTGGATTTAGGAACGCCACGCAGCCTCTGAGCTAACAAGGGTAGCTAGCAGCGTTAGCTTCAAGCAGCAGGGCAAGCTAACGCGCTTCTGTTTCTAAGGTAACGTGACGTCACGATGCTGCGACGCGCCGCCCTCTGCAGCAGTTGTAGCGGATCAGTGGAAAGATAAAGGAATAAAAGTTTTAAAATAAACATCCCAAAAAAATGAATTGACATGATATAAAGAAAACAGAGAAATACAACAATAGGTACAATTCAAATGAATAAAATACTAAATGTTAATAACAGATGCACGGAGAATACAAATATTTAATAATAAACCTTTCAGGAAGTTAAATGAATGGTATACAGATATTATTATTATTATTATTATTATTATGTGTTAATGAGATCAAAAATTCTTCTAAAAACGACACTTCCCGGTTTTGTTGTTGATTGTTCAACATTTTGACAGATTCTAAAGTGGACAGTGTTGTCATAATTATACATACATCTACATGTATAGATAGAAGTCGGCATCAAACCACGATGCTGCTTTAATGACGTCATCACAGGTGCATTATTAATCCAACATGTGAGATCCAACCTGAGGACAATTCACAGTATTGTTTCCAGGCTGCTGTGTGTCAATGCGGCCGCTTGGTGGCGTTGCAGCTTTTGGTTTCCACTGATTTACTTCAATAACTAAAACATAAAATATCACTGACATTCAAATGTATTTGTTCACTGTAATTTCTACATTGTTTCTCATATATTCCTTTAACACTTTAAGCCATTCATTCTGTGTTATTTTATAATCCATTCATAAATGTTATATTAAATAATATAATAGGCTAATACAAAAACTAATATTGATCATTAATATGTAAAAATTAAATAGTCCTATCTTATTGTAAAATGCAAAATATATATAAGCGATATAATAAAAATGGTATAATTCAAATAAATAATATAATAATAATAAAGTTGAAACAAGCAAAAAAAACATTATACTAGTACAACATAATGTAGAATAACTACACAATTGTAAAAAGTAAAAAAATGAAACACCTAATATAGAATAAAACTATTGAATACAATAAACTGTAGAATACACATATTATACGGGCGAATGTCAAAAAGTATAATTAAACGAATAAATACTTTATTATACACAAAATCAGATGTGAAGTTAAATAATGTAAATACATCTACTAACATACTGTGAGTACTAAAAGTACCTTTGATCTCTGTGTCGGTGTGAACGGTAACGTTGATAGTAACGGAGCACCGGGGGGGGGGGCGGTGGTGTGTGTTAATCGGTGCAGCAGCTGCAGCAGCCCTCGTGCACAGCGCCCCTCTCTCTCTCTCTCTCTCTCTCTCTCTCTCTCTCTCTCTCTCTCTCTCTCTCTCTCTCTCTCTCTCTCTCTCTCTCTCTCTCTCTCTCTCTCCGGTGCGCCTGCGTGCTACACACACACACACGCGCGCGCCCGCGCGCGCACACACCGATACACCGACCGTCCGCTGCCCGGTCCGGCGGCAGGATCAGAGAGAGAGAGGGACGCACAGCGGGGGACCTGACGGGGACGGGATGTGATGCCGCACGGGATCACGGGAACCTACGAAGAGCGGAGCGGGGACGGTCTCGTCGCACCGGGAGGAGCGGAACACACCCGGTAGCCTGCACGGTTCCGGTCTGATGTGAACCCGCAGCGCTGCACGGGGAGCGACGCCGCATAACGGAGGAGGAGGGAGGATGAATTCGGTAGATGGAGGAGGAGAAGCGGGCCCGGACGGCCAGGCGACGGCAGGTAGGGTGTGTGTGTGCGTGCGTGCGTGCGTGTGCGTGCGTGCGTGTGCATGCATGCGTGTGTGTGTGTGTGTGTGTGTAGTAGGAGCTGCGGTCGCCATGATGCCTCCACCCGCGCCCATTCACTCAGAGAACGTGTGTGTATGGGTGTTTGGGGGGGGGGGGGGGGGGTCCTACCAAGGAGGATTGTGGGAAGGCCTGCTTGGTTATTCGGGTGTGTGTGACGTCATGTGTACTCACATGGAAGCATTACATTCCCTCCAATTGAAGTGTTGGTGTTAATACACCGTTATTGTGATAGAAATACTGCCCTCTGATTGGGCGACAGGCTTCAATTAAAATCATATCAGAGGGGGCCTAATTGAAAAGGTAACCGTGGCAACCGCATTGATGGGAGGCTACTGGCACAAGGTGTAGTAAATCAATTAGTGGATCAGTAACACCTGTTTTTTCATCTGTTAACTTTCAATCATTGTCTAGTGTGAATGAACCTGAGGGCCTTCACTGCTTTAAGATGCTTCCAGAAGCAGGTTGAATTTACTGTGAAACATCTGACTTCTTTTACTTTAAGGTTTGCAAGATTTTACTTTGGAGGTGTTGTTTTGACTCTGAAGGGTTTATTGTGCAATATATTAGTTTAAAGGGTTCATTGAGAAGAGATTTACTTTGAAGGAGCTCGAGAGATTTCACTAACAAGCTGGAGGGGTTTTATTTTGAAGGAATTGGAGGGCTTTTACTGTGGAGGAGCTGGAAGACCTTCATAGTAAAGGTGCAGGTTGATATTGGATTTGTACATTTGCATTTACTTGATGTTCTGGAGGTGTTTATTCACATTACAACAGTCCTGATGTCTTCATTTGAAGCAGACGACATCGTGGCTGAACATATTCATTAGTTTTGGTTACGCAATCTGTGTGATGAGTCCTGACACACTGACAGCGACTTTTCTCCAGGCTTTTCATCTGCAGCTATTTTAGTCTCTTCACTGAATCAGTGTGTGTGTGTGTGTGTGTGTGTGTGTGTGTGTCAGATGGCTTCATCACAATGGAAATCCTTTCTGTATCTGCGAGCTGGTCGTCGTGATTGACAGCTGATCCGGGAGGTCGACGTGCACTATGGAACTTTGGGAAGGACTTTTATTTTGAAACGTCAATCTCCAATCACAAAATTAGTTCTTTAATAACGTAATATTTTTGCTATGCTATTACTCAAGGACATTTACAGTGAAGGATTCTGGGTATTCTGGGGGTGGCTTAAAGACACTGAAGGTGGCAGTTTGGTCTCTACTTTGAATGTAGAGGTATTTTACAAATAACTAAACTACTACAGAGGCCCTGAAAGGCTTTTATTGTGAAGAAACCAAAAAACCTTTACTGTGAAGGAGTGCTTTTACTTTTAGTCAAAAGTTTACGTTTTACTGTGAAACAGCTAAGAATCTTTTATTAAAAAAACAATACAATGATGAATAAGGGATTTATTGCAGTTCTACATGAGATAATAAAACACAAAACATTGTCCTTCTGCCCACTACGTTTCTGGAGTTGTTCTTTGCGCTCTACGTGGAGGTTAATGGCGTGATTTGGATCGGGTCGTCTGCATCAGTCACTTCCGGGTCCGAGGAGACGGGTCGGTATGGGGGGAAGACCCAAGGAGAGAGGAGTCGGCTAGGAGCTAGGGAGCGTTCTCCTTCATCTCCTTCATCTCCTTCTTGTTTGTAGGCGCTCTCCTTCCTCCGAGGGTCACCGGCGCTAACGGGAGCGCTGTAATGTCGCGGCGCTGGATTAGCTTCCTCCCGCTGTGCAGCATGATCTGACTCACATGGGAGGCCCATCTACAGCACACACACACACAGACACACACACACACACACACTGTGGGAGTCTGCCTCATTTCGCTGGACGGATGGAAGGAGTCTGATGTTTATCCTTTAAACTCTTGATGAAAATATGAAATCCTAAAGCGTGGAATAAGTCGTTGTGAGGAAGTGGCGAGAGAGGCTGAAGCCAGGAAGTGAAGCAGGCGTGTGCTGACGCTTGTGTCCCCGTGTTTCTACCCCCGAGGTTCTGGGAAAGCGGAGTGCGTCCGAGCGGTCGACGTGCTGACGGTGCTCAGAGAGAAAGTGGCCTTCGTGTCGGGTAAGACAAACACACACCTGCCCATTTAACCCGGTTCTGGTCCCGCTGTGACCCGGTTTGACCGACTGTGTTCCCCCAGGTGGGCGGGACAAACGTGGCGGACCGATACTGACCTTCCCTGCCAGGACCAATCATGATCGAATAAAACAGGAAGACCTCAGCCGGTTGGTCACCTACCTGGCAACCATACCCTGGTAACGCCCCCCATCTCAGTCCACCTCATCATGACCTCTGCACCTGTATCTCACATGGCCTGCCTCGCTCACCCCCCCCCCCCATCTGCCTGTCTGTCCGTCAGTGAGGACGTGCGAGCGCGTGGCTTCACGGTGGTGGTGGACATGCGCGGCAGCAAGTGGGACAGTGTGAAGCCGGTTCTACGCACGCTGCAGGAGGCGTTTTCCTCCAACATCCACACGGCGCTGCTCATCAAACCCGACACGTTCTGGCAGAAACACAAGACCAACCTGGGCAGCGCCAAGCTCAGCTTCGAGGTACTACTACTTATGAGTAGTACCAGGGAATAACCGCTGTAGTACTGTTGTTCACTGGACAGTTGTACTATTTGCTTGAATCCGTACTGAAGCTCACTGCTAATGCTAACTAAACTACTGTTAATGCTAACTGAACTACTGCTAACGCTAACTGAAGTACTGCTAATGCTAACTGAAGTACTGCCTTTGCTAACTAAACTACTGCTAACTCTAACTGAACTACTGCTAACGCTAACTGAAGTACTGCTAATGCTAACCGGACAAACCCGTGTCCAGACCAGCCTGGTGTCGGTGGAGGGTCTGTCCCGGCTCGTTGACCCCTCCCAGCTGACCTCTGACCTCGGCGGCTCGTTGGAGTACGACCACGTGGAGTGGACCGAGCTGCGTCTGGGCCTGGAGGAGTTCACCGGCGCCGCCACGCAGCTGCTGAGTCAGCTGGAGCAGCTGGAGGCCGGGCTGAACCGCATCCCGGAGCCACAGGACGTGGACGAGGCGCGCAAGTGAGTTAGTGTGGTCACTGAGAGAGTCTTTGTCCATTATGAATAATAATAATAATATAATAACTTCCTGTCTCCAGACTTCTGGAGGAACACGGCCGGCTACGTAACACCATCGCAACGGCACCCGTTGACTCCCTCGAGAGAGAGGGGAGGAGCTTGCTTCAGCGCATGCGCCTAGGCCCCTCCCACAGCGACGCCTCCACCGAAGGAGGTGGCGGCGGTAGCAACGGCAGCTGGTTGTCGGGCGGGGCCGACTTCCAGAGCGTGGCGCCAAAGGTTTCGTCGCTGCTGGACCGCCTGCAAGGGGCCCGTGGTCACCTGCTGCAGAGCTGGAGCGACAGGAAGCTGCACCTGGACCAGGTGCTGCAGCTGCACCTGTTTGAGCAGGACGCCACCAAGGTGGGATTCAGGGTCAGGGGTCACCTGTTCATATGTTCGTCCCTCTTTACTTACCGATACCTGTGATAAGTACTGGTACCTGTGATAAAGTACTCCCCCCCCCCTCCCCAGATGTCGGACTGGATCGCTCACAGTCGGGACCTGTTCCTGCAGACCTTGGCTGCGGTGGGTCAGAACCACCAGCACGCCCTGGACCTCCAGACGCAACACCAGCACTTCACGGCCAACTGCATGGTGAGCTGCTTGTTTGCTTGTTTGTTTGTCGCCGTTGCCGTGACGCCTGCCTAACAGCACTCGTGTGACCCCCCCCAGAATGGCAGCGTGAACGTGGACAGCGTGGTCACCGTGGCAACCAGGCTGGCGGAGGCGGGCCACCACGGGGCGGAGCGCATCGCTGGAGTGTCGCTGCGCCTGCAGGACGACTGGAGGGCGCTGACGGCAGCGCTGGAGGAGCGCAGCAACGCGCTCGCCATGGCAACCAGCTTCCACCAGGGGGCCGAGCAGGTGTCTCACCTCCAACCTTTGTACCCGTTTGTCATTCCACGACCCGCCTGACTGTCCCCACTCACCTGTCTGCCTTTTCTCTTTCTGTCTCTCCGCCAGTTCCTGCTCAGAGTGGAGGGCTGGGTCCAGGTGTGCTCTGAGGGGGCGTTGCCCTCGGCAACAACCGAGCTGGAGGCCGCAACGAAGAAACACCAGGAGCTGAACGAGGAGATCTCTGCTAACTACACGCAGGTCTCTACCATCAGCTGTCTGCCTGCATACCTGTCCTCTGACCGTCGTCTGAACACCTGGCTCTTTCTCTGTGTGCAGGTTAGTGAGAGCGGTAAGGCCTTAATGGACGTGCTCCAGCGTTGCCCAGCAACCGACTCCGACAACCCAACAACCAAGCCGGACCTCACCAATGCAGTACAAGGCATCATGGGAGCTCTGCACCAGGTCATGCAGGTACGGCTCGTGGTGACGTGTCTCACATGGGACCAGCAGACAGGCAGGTGGACTCACGTGAGATTTTTGTCATTTAAAGGGTCACCAAGAGGTGGAGGGGGTGTGGCAGCACCGTAAACTCCGCCTCCATCAGCGCCTGCAACTGTGTGTTTTTCAGCAAGATGTCAGACAGGTACGACGGATCCATATCAGACGCTACACCTTGTATTCAGAGGCCCGTTGCCCCACCTGTCTCTCTCTCTTTCTCCACCTGTCTGTCTCTCAGGTGTTGGACTGGGTGGAGCAGCACGGGGAGGTTTTCCTCAACAAACACAGTGGCGTGGGGAAGTCTCTCCACCGAGCGCGAGCGCTGCAGAAACGCCACGACGACTTCCAGCAGGTCGCACAGGTAAACCCACCTAGACCTGGACTACCTAAACCTCACCTGGACCTGCATGCCCTGAACCCCACCTAGACCTGGACTACCTGAACCCCACCTGGACCTGCATGCCCTGAACCCCACCTAGACCTGGACTACCTGAACCCCACCTAGACCTGCATGACCTGAACCCCACCTGGACCTGGACTACCTGAACCCCACCTGGACCTGAACTACCTAAACCCCACCTGGACTACCTGAACCCCACCTAGACCTGGACTACCTGAACCCCACCTAGACCTTGACTACCTGAACCCCACCTAGACCTGCATGCCCTGAACCCCACCTAGACCTTGACTACCTGAACCCCACCTGAACCCCACCTGGACCTGCATGACCTGAACCACACCTAGACCTGCATGACCTGAACCCCACCTGGACCTGGACTACCTGAACCCCACCTGGACCTGAACTACCTAAACCCCACCTGGACTACCTGAACCCCACCTAGACCTGGACTACCTGAACCCCACCTAGACCTTGACTACCTGAACCCCACCTAGACCTGCATGCCCTGAACCCCACCTAGACCTTGACTACCTGAACCCCACCTGAACCCCACCTGGACCTGGACTACCTGAACAAACTGATGTGTGTGTGTCCCAGAACACCTACACTAATGCAGAGAAGCTTCTGGAAGCAGCCGATCAGCTGGCTCAGTCTGGGGAGTGTGAGGAGGAGGAGATCTACCAGGCAGCCAGAGACCTGGAGCTCCGCATGCAGGTAGACAAATACCCGGGGGGCTTTTATTCTGAAGGGCAGCTACAGGATGTGTCCTCATCATGTGTGTGTGTGTGCAGGCGTTCATTCAGAGAGTTGAGCAGAGGAAGCTGCTGCTGGACCTCGCTGTGTCGTTCTACACACACACCAAGGAGGTAATGCACATGCTATCTCCTCCTCCTCCTGCACCTCCTGCACCTCCTGCACCACCTGCTCTGACAATATGTAACTCTGCTCCTCCTCAGCTCTCGGTGTGGATGGAGGGCCTCCAGAAGCAGCTCTCCTCTGACCTCTGTGTTTGTCCCGACACCGTTGAAGCTCTTCAGGCTTTGATCAGCCAGCAGCAGCAGCAGCAGGCGAATACACAGGTGAGCCCGCTGACCTTTGACCCTGTCGTAACACCCTAACCCCTCCGTGGCCTCTGACCCCACGCCACTAACCCTCACACTAACCCCACCTCTAACCCCTGACCCCGCAGGAAGCTGCAATGAGTGTCATCCGGGAAGGAGAAGACCTCATCCTGCAACTCAGGTACGCACAGAGTGTGGGTGCGTTTAATTCGCCTGTCGGAGAAACTCGGCGCTGGTGTTTGTCCCATCGGTGGACATTTGTTTGTTTTGTAGTTTGAGTTCATCTGATTTTATTTTGTATTCTTCTGCTGGTTGAGAAGGTGCTTTTATTTTAGTTTAGGTTTGATTTATGATTTTTTGTGGAGAACGTATGTTTTGTAGAGCAGGGGGTTTCTATTTTGTAATTTGGTAGCCTCTGTTGAGGGTATGTTTGTTTTGTTGTTTGTGTATTTTTATTGTAGTTTGGGTGTGTTTGATTTCTGCTTTCCTTGGTGGGTGCGTTTGTTTTAACACCAAGCAATGTAATCATTGCAGCGTTGGTTTTCTAGTTTACAAAGTCCAAGTGGCAGGATATCTCTAACCCTTTGAGGTGCGTTTGTTTCAGGCCTCAGGGCAGCTCGTTGGTCCACGTGGAGACGGTGCTGCAGCAGCTGGAGGAGTCCCACGTTCAGCTGGAGGAACTCTTCCACCAGAGGAAGATCCGACTGGACGTCTACCTGCAGCTCCGCATCCTGCAGCAGTGCACCCTGGAGGTACGAGGTCTACTGACCATCAATCAATACGTGGCTCCTCCCCCCCCACGGGCGCCCCACCTGACGTGTGTCATCGTTTCCTAGGTAACGGGGGAAATGGACGCCTGGAAGCAGGACCTTCACAAACAGTCCCAGGACTTCTCCACAGAGAAGCTAACGTCGTCGCGGCTCGCTGACGCTAACCAGGACAAGCTAGTGCTGGGCCAGGCGCGGCTAGCGGAAGCCGGCGCCGACATGCTAACGCTAGCGCAGCAGCGCATCCACAGGTAACCAAGTCAAGTAAAAGAAGGTTAAAAAAAGAAAGGGGGGGGCCACTGCGAGGCATTGATTGAGATTATTCATCTGCAGACACATGGAACGCAGGCTGGCCATGAACAACATGATCTATGAGGTCATCCAGCAAGGTCATGACCTTCAGCAGTACATCGCCGAGGTTCAGGCCTCAGGTAAGTTAAATGGGTTCCCCCGGGGGACGGCTGGGCCCCCCAGTGGTCAACGACGGTCTCGCCTGGAAGTTCTTAGAACACCTGACTGGTCCCAGAAGTGAATTGAGGTCCAACAGGGAATCCTAAGGGGTCCTTGGATGGTTGTGTTGCTCTTTAACTGGACAATTGGTTCTTGTCAGAGTGCTAAAGGTCATTAAAAGTCCTCCAGGAGGTACCAGAAGCCCTCCCCTGCTTCCACTGGTAACTAGGTCACATCAAGTAACTCCCAGTAGTCATTGTGGGAGGGGCAGGGGTGGTTTCCAGTTCCTCCTCCGACGGACCCCACAAGGTCTTTAAGGGGGTCCTTGGTCCATGAGGAGGTTGTACAGAGAGCGCAGTATTTAACGGGGTCACATGGTGGGGGGGGGGGGTATGGGTGGGGGAGGGGGCTTGTTGGTTCACCGTTGGGCTTATTTTAAATAGATTATTTAATAGAATAAAATCCATCAGCACATCTAGTCTGAACGGATCAGCAACACAGAGATGAGAAGGGGGGGTTGGATGAGAGGATAATGGGGGGAGGGGTACAAGGGGGATGGGGTTGCCACGGAAACTGCTCTCTGAAGCGCACAGCTGGTCCCCATGGAAACCAGCGTATTGGATTTGCTCACACACACACACACAACTGTATTACTGTCGTTGTGAGGCCCCTGCCCGTCCCAAATGTCCCCACTGAAGTGATGAAGTGTGTTTGTGTGTCAGGTATCGAGCTGTCGGAGGCGGAGGGCGGGCTCTCTGCCCAGGTGGAGGAGCTGCAGCACCTCCTGCAGGAGAAACAGAAGGAGCAGCAACAGATCGCAGATCATACACACACACACCTGGAGCAGAACCTGCAGCTGAGACACCTGCAGAGCCAGGTGAAGCAGGTAGGAGACACACACACACACACACACACAGCCAGGTGAAGCAGGTAGGAGACACACACACACACAGCCAGGTGAAGCAGGTAGGAGACACACACACACACACAGCCAGGTGAAGCAGGTAGGAGACACACACACACACACACACACACAGCCAGGTGATGCAGGTAGGAGACACACACACACACAGCCAGGTGAAGCAGGTAGGAGACACACACACACACACAGCCAGGTGAAGCAGGTAGGAGACACACACACACACAGCCAGGTGATGCAGGTAGGACACACACACACACACACACAGCCAGGTGATGCAGGTAGGACACACACACACACACACAGCCAGGTGAAGCAGGTAGGAGACACACACACACACAGCCAGGTGATGCAGGTAGGACACACACACACACACACACAGCCAGGTGATGCAGGTAGGAGACACACACACACACAGCCAGGTGATGCAGGTAGGAGACACACACACACACAGCCAGGTGATGCAGGTAGGACACACACACACACACAGCCAGGTGATGCAGGTAGGACACACACACACACAGCCAGGTGATGCAGGTAGGACACACACACACACAGCCAGGTGATGCAGGTAGGACACACACACACACACACACACACAGCCAGGTGATGCAGGTAGGAGACACACACACACACAGCCAGGTGATGCAGGTAGGAGACACACACACACACAGCCAGGTGATGCAGGTAGGACACACACACACACAGCCAGGTGATGCAGGTAGGACACACACACACACAGCCAGGTGATGCAGGTAGGACACACACACACACACACACACAACCAGGTGATGCAGGTAGGAGACACACACACACACAGCCAGGTGATGCAGGTAGGAGACACACACACACACAGCCAGGTGATGCAGGTAGGACACACACACACACACACACAGCCAGGTGAAGCAGGTAGGAGACACACACACACACAGCCAGGTGATGCAGGTAGGACACACACACACACACACACAGCCAGGTGATGCAGGTAGGAGACACACACACACACAGCCAGGTGATGCAGGTAGGACACACACACACACACACACAGCCAGGTGATGCAGGTAGGACACACACACACACAGCCAGGTGAAGCAGGTAGAGACACACACACACACATACACACACACACACCTGTATGACCCGTCTCACCTGTCTGTCCCTCAGGTGCTGGGCTGGATCTCAGAGGGGGAGGTCATGCTGTCGTCTTGCATGCTGAACTCCACCTGTCTGTCAGAAGCCGAGCAGCTGCAGAGGGAACATGAGCGCCTCCAGCAGGCCATCGAGGTAACTGCACCTGAACCCTTGAGCCATGTTTTGAGCACCAGAACAGTTGTTACCACTACACTGCTGTTTGTGTGGATATATTTTTCCACTATTGTTATTTTAATATTTTATTTCTTGAACGTTTTTAACCCGTACGTATAAGTACTGCTTTAGTGGAACAAATGTCCCCTTGAGGGGGTAAATATCTATTTCTCATGGCGGAGGGACTCAATCAACTAGTTGTGATATTTCAACATTTTATTATTCATACTCAATACATAATATTTGTACATTTCAAATGTAGCCAAAAATAGTTTGTGGGAACGTTGTCTCTCGTGGAGACGGACTGATCACAAGTGTCTCTGCAGGCTCTGCTCCACGCCGACTCCCTGCAGAGGACGCACCAGGTGGCCCTGGCGCTGCAGCAGAGGGCGGAGCTTCTGGTCAGGTGAGTCCACCGTCATCTTGTCTATGCCAGGCGTTACCATCACATGGCCTACTCTCATTCGCATGCATGGAGGGTGTTGATCGCAGCATCTGGCTTTTCAGGTCAGGTCACTACGACCCGGATGCAGTGAGGTCCTGTGCCCAGACGGTGGCGCTGCACTGGCAGACTCTGATGCTGAGGATCGAGGACAGACTCAAGCTGGTCAACGCCTCTGCAGCCTTCTACAGGACGTCCCAGCAGGTACCCTAACCCCGGCCGTCTGCCTGTCCCTGCCCCCCGCCCGTCTGCTCGTCTCACCTGCTCCTTGGCCCCGCCCCCCTCTCAGGTGTGCGGCGTGCTGGAGAGCCTGGAGCAGGAGTACCGCAGGGAGGAGGACTGGTGCGGCGGTGGTGAGCGGCAGCCGGAGCTCCTCCTGCCGCTCGTCAGCAAGCACATGGAGCAGAAGGAGGCGTTCCTCAAGGTGATCAATAACCATAACCAACGGATCAATAATGTCTAAGAGTCCAAACTACAGAACAATCCTTATAAACACCTCTCTCTGTTAAAGCTGTTAGACATGCAAGGACAGGGAGCTTGACCCAGCAACAGTAACCAAGGGAGGGGGGCGGGACTTAGCTCTGGCTAGACAGTAATCGTAGTGGTTCTGTTTCCACGGCAACAGGCCTGCACGCTGGCCCGGAGGAACGCCGAGGTCTTCCTCAAGTACATCCACCGCAACAGCGTCACCATGGCGAACATCTCGGGCCACAGCGTGCCGGGGGTCGCCGAGGTCACGGGTCACTCCAGGGTGCCGGAGCAGCAGGTTAAAGGTGAAGAATCGATTATTATTATTATTATTATTTTAACATCCGGTAAACAGCTCTGAGGCCCTGCTCGGTGGATCGGTCCGGTCCACAACTGATCCAGGTGTGGGCGTGTGTGTGTGTGTGTGTATGTGTGTCTGTGCGCGTGTGTGTGTGTGTGTGTGTGTGTGTGTGTCTGTGCGCGTGTGTGCGTGTGCAGGTATCCTCAGCGAGCTGCTCCAGAGGGAGAACCGAGTCCTGCACTTCTGGACCCTGAAGAAGCGTCGGCTGGACCAATGCCAGCAGTACCTGATGTTCCAGAACCACGGACAACAGGTGCAGCGGAAAAACTAGAAAATGAGTCTTTTTGAAGTTTAGAGGATGAAGATTCATTAATGAATTCCTATTTTTTTACATTACATTTAACTGACCCTTTTATCCAAAGCCCTGTCCCTTATTTTTAAGTCTTCATCTGCAAAATGTCAAAAACGTATCAAGTTGTATGTATCATGTAGTTGGATAAAGAAGCTGCATTTCCTGTTTAAGGTCAATAAAATATACAATATAATATTTTAATCTGTTATGAAAGTATGAAACTATAGTTTTCAGATGGATTCGTACTTAAATAAAGGGCCACTTGTAGTACTCGTAGGACGGACCAATTTTAATGATGCATGATGGGATACATGCGCCCTTATGGGTGTGTTTTGTATGGTTTGCAGGCTCTGGATTGGCTGCAGCAGTCAGGTGACCGCTACCTGGCCACGCACACGTCGCCGGGGGCGACGGCGGCGGAGACGCAAGAACTGCTGAACCAACACAGAGAGTTCTGTGTGTCCGCCAAGGTGAGGACATTTACTGAAATACATGTACACATATAATATATATTTGTGTATTCATACCCGTCCTCTCAGCACACCCAGGAGAAGGTCCACCTCCTCATCCAATTGGCTGAGAGCATGCTGGCGAAAGGCCACGCCCACCGAGCCGAGCTCCGCCGCTGCGTCTCCGCGGTGGACAAACGGTACCGCGACTTCACCGCGAGGATGACTCAGTACCGCCACCTGCTGGAGGGGGCGCTGGGAGGCTGCTCCCAGGTACAAGTACTCCGGTCACAGCGCCACTCAGAGTATTCTGTGGGGATTGCAGTATTCCAAGTAGGGGTTAATGTATAGACTACAAAGTACAGCAGTACTACCAGTATTCAGCCTCTAGACTCTATGAAGTACAGTAGTAGTACTACTAGTACCCAGTAGTGTGTTTGCTGAGGCTACGGTGTCCCCGCTAGGACAATAAGGACTTGGAGTTGGAGCTGATCCCCAACAGTCTGTCAGACTCGGACCCCGAGGTCAACCTCGCTGACCCGAGTCACCAGGTCAGCGACGAGAAGCGGCGCTCCGCCCGCAAGAAAGAGTGAGTATTGTTAGTACTATTACTAGTATACAAGTATTGAGGTGGTACCGGCTGTGATAACCTGTGTATTTGTACCTGTAGGTACATCATGGCCGAGCTGCTCCAGACCGAGAGGGTCTACGTCAGAGACCTGCAGGAGTGCATTGAGGTACACACTTGTAGTACTGCAGTACCGCTAGTATGTCAAGCAGTAGTACATAGTACTTTGTTCCTCAACACTAAAATAAATAAAACACTAAAATCAGCGCCCTCTGCTGGCAGAAAACGCAAAAATACACTTTAAACCACCTGAAAACGACAACTCCATATAATAATAACAACAGAGTACTACTTTGTAATAAGTAGTAGTTCCTCGCGGTAATACTTGTACCTCGTGCAGACGTACATGTGGGAGATGACAAGTGGCTCCGAGGACATCCCACCTGGTCTCAGGACCAAGGACGACATCGTGTTCGGTAACATCCAGGACATCTACGAGTTCCACAACAGGTACTAGTACATCACCTAGTGTATTAGTACACAAACAGGACATCTACGAGTTCCACAACAGGTACTAGTACATCACCTAGTGTATTAGTACACAAACAGGACATCTACGAGTTCCACAACAGGTACTAGTACACAAACAGGACATCTACGAGTTCCACAACAGGTACTAGTACACAAACAGGACATCTACGAGTTGCACAACAGGTACTAGTACATCACCTAGTGTATTAGTACACAAACAGGACATCTACGAGTTCCACAACAGGTACTAGTACATCATCTGGTGTATTAGTACACAAACAGGACATCTACGAGTTCCACAACAGGTACTAGTACATCACCTAGTGTATTAGTACACAAACAGGACATCTACGAGTTCCACAACAGGTACTAGTACATCACCTAGTGTATTAGTATACAAACAGGACATCTACGAGTTCCACAACAGGTACTAGTACATCACCTAGTGTATTAGTACACAAACAGGACATCTACGAGTTCCACAACAGGTACTAGTACATCACCTAGTGTATTAGTACACAAACAGGACATCTACGAGTTGCACAACAGGTACTAGTACATCACCTAGTGTATTAGTACACAAACAGGACATCTACGAGTTGCACAACAGGTACTAGTACACCACCTGGTGTATTAGTACACAAACAGGACATCTACGAGTTCAGGAATATATATTTTATAATGTACTGCAGTTCCACAGATATTGCATATTTGCATGTATCCAAAAAATGTAAAGTAGACATAGTATACGTATTTGTACTCTGCCCTTTGCAGTATTTTCCTGAAGGAGTTAGAAAACTACGAACAGCTCCCTGAAGACGTGGGACACTGCTTCGTTACCTGGGTAACCGCTTTGTTTGTCTCTCGTGTCAAATGAAGGACGTGTAAAAGTACTTCAAAGGGAGAACTAGTAATACTAGTAAATGCCGTGTTTGTACCTTCAGGCGGATAAGTTCCACATGTACGTCACGTACTGCAGAAACAAACCTGACTCCAGCCTCCTGATCCAGCAGCACGGCGTCGGCTTCTTTGAGGTCTGTTCAACCACAAAATGACCCACAACGTGTACTGCATTACTAAATATACCACGAAATATACTATTGTTGTTGTGTAACACCTCAGGAGGTCCAGAGGAGACACGGACTCACCAACTCCGTCTCCTCGGCTCTGATCAAACCCGTCCAGAGGATCACCAAGTACCAGCTGCTGCTCAAGGTAACTGTACTCAAGTATTCAGGAGTATTCAGTATCACAACTTTTACAAGAATAAAAGTCTCCCGTTTCATGTGTGACGTTTATCAGAAAAGAAAAATGGCAAACAACTTGTTTTGTTTTTATTTATTAAATAAAAGCTGCAAAAATGAGAAATACAAAACAATTCTCTCTATGTAGAGATGTATCGTTATATTCAAAAATCCAAATGTGTTTTATAGCATTTATATAGCAAAATACTTCTATTGAATACTATCCGTATGTGATGTTTTAGTGTTAATGGGGCCGTGTGTTTCCAGGAGCTGTTGGCCTGCTGCGAGGAGGGAAAAGGAGAAATCAAAGAAGGGCTGGACGTGATGCTCAGTGTCCCGAAGAGAGCCAACGACGCTATGCATGTTAGCATGCTGGAAGGTAACAGATCCAAGCCGTTTTATTGTGAAGGAGCGAGGGTGGGGGCTTTTATTTAGAAGGAACCGGAGAAAAACATTTGACATTCTTTCATTGTTTCTATTGTTATGTTTGGATGGGGGGCTTTTATTTTGAAGAAAAGAGCTGGAAGTGCATGACGGTTTTGTTATGTTGTGAACATCTGGAGATGTTTCTGATGATGTCACCTGTCAGGTCTGGAGGAGGGTCTGGAGGTGCAGGGTGAGCTCCTCCTCCAGGACTCCTTCTTGGTTTGGGAGCCCAAGTCCCTGATCAGGAAGGGGCGGGACCGGCACCTCTTCCTGTTCGAGCTGTCACTCATCTTCAGCAAGGAGATCAAGGACTCGTCTGGGCGAGCCAAATATCTCTACAAGAGCAGACTGAGGGTAGAACATCTGCTCCTTACCTTCTCATCAACTAGGATTCATTTACAACTATTATTAATACACGATTACAAAAATACTTTAGTATATAATATGTAAGTTATTAAGAAAATATATGTACGCTATTTGGATCAAATATTTGGGCTATTGAAAGCACATTTTATCAAATTTGACCAAATATTGAAAGTATTAAAAAATATATATATTTTGTCCACTCTTCTAAAAAATACATTTAGGCCATAAAACGTGGTTTGTGGGAGTAAATGTATTTTATTTGAGAAGAAAACCAAGGAAATAGCTCCTGAATAGTGTGAAAGCCGCCCAGCAGGTCGTCTATGGACGTCCACCCGTCTCACTCGCCCTGTCTCCCCCCCCCCCCGCCTGTCGCCCTCTCAGACCTCGGAGCTCGGGGTGACGGAGCACATCGAGGGGGACCCCTGTAAGTTCGCTCTGTGGGTTGGACGGACGCCGACGTCCGACAACAAGACCGTGTTGAAGGTGTGTTCCGATCCAACAAGCCGCCCCCCCCCCCCCCAGCCGTGACCTCACCTCCCTGTGGCCACCCCCTCCCCCGCAGGCGGCCTCGCTGGAGCTGAAGCAGGAATGGGTCCGCAGCATCCGACAGGTGATCCAGGAGAGGCGGGGCCACTTGCGCGGGGCTCTGAGGGAGCCCATCCCCCTCCCCAAGACCCCCAACCCCACCCTGGGGCGCCAGCGCAGCATCAGCCGCAGGTCAGACACACGGTAAACGCACCCCCCCTCACTGTCGGCTCTGACCTCTGACCCCGGAGGATCAGGAAGCGACGCTTCAGCCGATCCTCACGTTCATCTCTGCGTTCCTATTGGTCGGCTGTCGATGTGCATAATGACGCTTGATGGTCCCTCAGGGAGACCAGCGAGGACGCAGACAGCCTGGGAGACGCCAGCAGTCAGCCGGACACCGTCTCCATCGCCTCCAGGACGTCCCAGAACACCGCAGACAGCGACAAGGTAACGCACGCACACACGCACACACACACACACACAGAGGGGCGTGGCCCACAGACTGATGACATCACCGCTGCTGCAGCTGCTTTGGGTGTTTTCTTCTTGTCGCTCGTCAGACTCTCACTTCTTGTTCTGCTCTTCCTCACGAGGTACGTTTCATTTGTTCTACCTGCTGTTGAGTTATGGAGGCGGGGGGGGGGGGGGGGGGGGGGCTTGGTGATGTGACCTCTGACCTCTTAGTTAGTTTAGAGAAGCTTGTTGCACTAAACTTTCTCTGGAAAACCTGTTTTAAAAATGCAACAAAAAAAATATGAGTATTTATTGTTAGTGTTGCTAATGATTACTTCCACTAGCAATCAATATGGTGATTATTTTCTTGATTGTGTGTTTGAAAATAATGATAAACAATTTTTAAACATTTTTTGTCAGATAAATTTGATATGGAGATTTCCTGCTTTTCTCATTTTATTTCATATTTCAAAACTCTGCAACTTTTAATACAATTAGATAATTAAAGGCCATTTAAATCTGAATTATTATTATTAAGATTGTACACTTTCAACCTAAATAGGAATTAATGAAACATAAGTAAATTTACTTAATATCTACTGCACTACGTGTATCTAATACTTGTTTGATTACTATACTACTGCTCTACCCAGAAGTACACTAAATATTTGATATTGTCTCCACATTAACAAACTACTACATTCAAATATTCTTACTTCTAGTTACTCCTCATAACTCACTTCTTACCCTTTGCATGTAGTACTTTCCCTTCACTAAACGAGTAGAAGTACACGTACAAATACTCATGTTGGAGTGAAAGTACTTGTGTTTGTGTCGTCTGGGCTCACATCTGCACTCCATTAGGACGGGGAACACCCGAGTACTCCCAGTGGACTCTGTGAGGGCGTGTGTGTTTTCCACACCAGCTGGAGCCCGTATGCTGAGTCAACACATACACTGGGTGTGTCACATGGTGTCCTCTAGCCGCCCTGTGATTGGTCTGGTGGAGAACGTACATTGGTCGAATTCTTTAAATAATTGGATCACATTTGTGATATCGATAATAAACAGTAGTTACCCCGTCTCACCCGTCTACCTGCCTGTCTGTCTGCTTTTCTGTCTCTCCAGCTGTCGGGGGGGTGCGAGTTAGTGGTGGTTCTGTTGGACTTTGCCGCCGGTGGACCGGGAGAGCTTGGCGTCCGCTGCGGTCAGACGGTGGAGCTGGTGGAGCGCTCAGCCGAACGGCCCGGGTGGTGTCTGGCCAGGACGACGGATCAAACCACCCAGCAGGTAACGAATCAAACGCCCCAAAATGTGACGAGTCAACTTTCACAGAAAATAAAGAAATAATCCCACAAATCCAAAATCAAACGGTCCCCACAGGAAAAAGACCAAGGTTACAGGACGTAAAGACTTTTGTCTCCTGTAGGATTCTTTGATTTAGTTTATTTAGTAAACTTTGGTAATGTGGTTTCTGTTTCCCTGCAGGAGGGTTTACTGCCCATGAGCGCCCTCTGTCTGTCACACTCCCACAGTGCAGCCGACATGGAGGGCCTCATCCCGCCCTCCACCACCACCTCCTCCTCCTCCTCTTCTTCTACGAGCACCACCACCTCCTCCTTCAACTCCTCCTCCACCATCACCACCAACTCCTTTTCCAACTCCTCAACTAATGCAGTGAGGGGTGAGTACAGCACGTTCCCTTCTTCCTATGTCACTTCCTGTTTAAACAGAGGGAAATTTAAACATCCTCACGGTGTTGTCGAGACTTCCCACTTCCTGTCTGTCTTTCTCCGTCTGCGAAATATTTAGATTCCAGCTTATGAAACATTAAAACTCCCTTTGTTTCATATGACCTGCTGCTTTAAAGAGACAGTACGTCTCAAAAAGCATCTGATGCCCTCAGCTTCTAACTCCAATGTCCCAACACTAAATGTCCCCACAATCCATCTTCATGTTCATATTCCGTAATCCGGTTCCACGAGCTGTCTCACAGAGACACACAGTCCAGAGGTGGGACAGTTTCAAAGACATTGACCTGAAGGACTCAACAAGGAATCTGCACATCAACATCCAGACCTGTGTGTCTTAGTGTGTGTGTGTCTGTCTGTGTGTGTCTTAGTGTGTGTGTGTCTGTCTGTGTGTGTCTGTCTGTGTGTGTGTCTTAGTGTGTGTGTGTCTGTCTGTGTGTGTGTCTTAGTGTGTGTGTGTCTTAGTGTGTGTGTGTCTTAGTGTGTGTGTGTCTGTCTGTGTGTGTCTGTCTGTGTGTGTGTCTTAGTGTGTGTGTGTCTGTCTGTGTGTGTCTTAGTGTGTGTGTGTCTTAGTGTGTGTCTGTCTGTGTGTGTCTTAGTGTGTGTGTGTCTTAGTGTGTGTCTGTCTGTGTGTGTCTTAGTGTGTGTGTGTCTTAGTGTCTTATTCAGAAAGAAAAAAAATTCTCGGCTGCAGTTTAAAAACAAAAAATATTGTCAGGTCGTCTCTTCTGTTAATTTAAGATTCCTAAATAAGTTATTTTCACTTCATGTATTATTTCACTTATTTATATCACACATATTCATTTACTTTATTTACATATTGTATATTTAACTGACATTGTTAACACCACCATAATCATTTACTTTTTAGATTTAATTTTTCTTAATTTAATTTGCCCCTATTCAGTCTGTTTTGCACGTACTTTGCTTTTTGGGAAACGCCCACCTTCCTCTAGCCCCGCCCTCGTGTTAAGCCCCGCCCACCCCACCGTTCTGGCTGGAGTTTCATGTAGCTCTTTGGAGGGGGACAAACACCTCTGTCTGTCTCTCTGTCCTTCTTCTTGTTACGTTTATTCCTCCGTATGGATTGAGCCGAAGCATGCGGCGGGGCAGAGGTGCATGCTGGGATTGTTCTCCGGTTTGGGGATGGATTGTGGGAAAGGACGACCGAGGTGGGTTTTTAATGTGAGAGAGACGAGTGTTTGAGAGGAAACTAGAGTGTGTGTCAATGAGTGACAGCGCTAGGTGACTCTGTGTCAACCTGTCTGTCCCTCTGTGTGTCCCTTTGTGTCTCCCTGTCTCTGTGTCTCCCTGTCCCTCTGTGTGTCCCTTTGTGTCTCCCTGTCCCTCTGTGTGTCCCTTTGTGTCTCCCTGTCTCTGTGTCTCCCTGTCCCTCTGTGTGTCCCTTTGTGTCTCCCTGTCTCTGTGTCTCCCTGTCCCTCTGTGTGTCCCTTTGTGTCTCCCTGTGTCTCCCTGTCCCTCTGTGTGTCCCTTTGTGTCTCCCTGTCCCTCTGTGTGTCCCTTTGTGTCTCCCTGTCTCTGTGTCTCCCTGTCCCTCTGTGTGTCCCTTTGTGTCTCCCTGTCCCTCTGTGTCTCCCTGTCCCTCTGTGGGACAGACAGTTAGTTGACAGAACGCTGTGTCTTTGCAGGTCCTGCGTTGGGACGTCTCGGTCACACGTGACACAGTTTTCAGTCCACTGGAGGTCCGACCTTCAGTGGAAACTGTCTCACTGCGTCTTTAATGATTTACTTACAGGGTACAAGTACTAATACAAATACTATTGGGAGTAGAACCATGAGACCTGTTGTGGCCTCTTTTAGACATTTAAAGAGTTTATTTTAGTCCTAATTTGAATACGGTTCAAATGAATAAAATTGGCTAAATTCAAACAAATATTTTGAGAAGGATGTTAAAATAACATTGTTGTCAGTCATGTGTGTAAATCACCCATCATTAATAAATTGCTACTTTTACACTTTTAACATTTTAATGAACGTAAAAAACAACAAATACATGTTTTCATTTCTATCCTATTAAAGTTGCATTATGAGACACTTTTTAATGTATTCTGTATTTTTATTAATATTGTTTGTATTTGTATTTATTTGTTTGTGTGAACATTTCCTCTCATATTAACTCTTTATTCATGATCTGTGTCCTAATGAAGACAAATATCTTTATAATATAATTAATATATTTATTCTAACCTGCAGATTCCAGCCTGTTCGTATCCGACGGACTCCAGACGTCCGGCCAAAGTGAGACCCCCCCCCCACCCCCGACACTCAAATGTACGACCCTGCTGACCCACCTTGAACTCACCGCGGTGCCTTTGCTTTTCACCGTCTCAGGTGCCGCCTGCCCTGCGGCCTTCGGAGTGGGCGGAGCTCCGGCTGGCGCCGCCGGCTCGCCGGGTCCCAAACGCAGCGGCTCCGGAACCGGGAACACGCTGAAGGTAACAAGTGTAGTACTGGTTACAGTACTGGAGTACTACAGTAGTACTGTGGAGGAACACCTGGATGAATCGTGTCGTTCGCTGCAGCGCTGGCTGACCAGTCCCGTCCGGCGGCTGAGTCAGGGCAAGGCCGATGGACAGAAGAAACCTCCAATCAGAGCCAGGAGGCGGGACAACAGGGCGGAGCTGACCACGCCCCTCACCGGCAACTTGCAGACGGTAAATCAACACACACACACGCACGCACACACACACACACACACACAGCGAGGACGGACAGTAAAGGTGTTTGTCGGAGCAGAAGGCGAGGAAGGAGGAGGCGGGGCAAAGTGGAGGGGAGGAGGAGCCAGAGGAGGAAAACCACACCCCTTTGCCTCCACCCATGCAGATCATCAAAGACCCAAACAACCCCGAGGTGAACATCTGTTTCGCTTACTTCTAACAGATATAATAGTCAACTCGTGCTTTTCTCGTATGGTCACATGACTCTTTGTGTTTGTCCTCCTCAGGCTCTGGACTCGGATCAAGGCTCCAACGAGTCGGACACGGAGACGAGGGACAAAGCTCTGCGAGGACGAATGTGAGACGCATTAAGACAAACCACCCAACGTGAAGAGAAACGGGGCCTAAAGCGTCTTTGTGTTCTTCAGGTTCGTGGTGAACGAGATGATCCAGTCGGAGAAGGACTACGTGAAGGACCTGGCCGTGATCGTGGAGGTGAGCTCCAGCGTCCCACCACACCTTTAAATGCGCTCTATAGACGCTTTATGTCAACATGACCCGTGTGTCTCAGGGCTTCATGTCCAGGCTGGAGGTCCGAGGGATCCCGGAGGACATGAGAGGAAAAGACAAGATGGTCTTTGGAAACATCCAGCAGATCTACGACTGGCACCGCGAGTACGAGCAGCAGTAACGTGACGGGGTAAAGTCCACGTCGATGTACCCATGAGACCTGCTGAGTGTGTGTTGGTGCTTTCAGCTTCTTCCTGGTGGAGCTGGAGAGATGTTCTCAGAACCACGAGCTGCTGGCCGACCTCTTCATCAGACACGTGGGTTCCTCGTCTCCTTCAAGTAGTACTGCATGCTTCTTTACTGGGGTTTATAATACGTGTACACAAAGTATAAATATATATTAAAGTAGTACTGCGTGTTTTGTTGATGAAGGAATATACTAAGAAGTACACTATTTATACGGTACAGCACAGTATCTGGGTGAATTCACTTCATGCAGGTTAGTACTAGTATTGTGTATAAATACACACAGTACATTGTGTTTGGGTACCATTTTAATTCATGTGGAGATCTGTTTGGTTAAAGGAAGGTGCAAATTGGTAAAACGGTTGATGTTTCTGGTTTTAAGGTTTTTCACCTGTAAGCTGCTGTAAGCTGCAAATATCTGGGCTGCCAAGAGAAAAAACGGAATAAAAAAGAAAGGAGGATAAAGATCAAAGTGGCCTGGTTATTGAGTGGAACCCAGTTTAACATTCAGGAATGGTTACCGTCCGATCAAGTGCGGGTTAAGCACAGCGAAGTTGGAGTTACACTTGACAGTACAAATAAATATAAATAATACAAACAAATACTTGTTTGTGCTGCAGGAGCGCCGCCTCCACATGTACGTCGTCTACTGTCAGAACAAACCGAGGTCAGAGGTCATCGTCATCGAGTATGACAACTTCTTTGAGGTAACCGCCTGTCCACCTGTCTGTGTGTCTGTCCACCTGTCTGTGTGTCTGTCCACCTGTCTGTGTGTCTGTCCACCTGTCTGTGTGTCTGACCACCTGTCTGTGTGTCTGCAGGACATCCAGCATGAGATCAGCTGCAGGATGTCGATCAGTGATTATCTGATCAAACCCATCCAGAGAATCACCAAGTACCAGCTGCTGCTGAAGGTCTGTGAGGTCCTTCTGACGTCATACTGTACACACGATATACTATATAGATATGTATATATACACAGATGTGTGTATAAGTACACAGAGAACATTCTTTATAAGTCTACGGTTTCTTTCAGGATTTCCTCAAGTATTCGTCCAAAGCAGGACTCGACTGTGACGAGCTGGAGGTAAATCATCTACAACTTTAAACTACTGCTTGGAGTAACATGACACTGGTGATACTAAACGTGTGTGTGTGTGTGTGTGTGTGTGTGTGTGCAGAAAGCGGTGAAGCTGATGTCGTTGGTGCCGAAGCGTTGTAACGACATGATGAACTTGGGTCGCCTTCAGGGCTACGAGGTAAAAAGCCGTCGTTTCTGGTCTGCTAGCATGTGGCTAGCACGTTAGCAGCAGCTCTCTGATAACCACGTTGGCTTCCTGCTCAGGGCAAGCTGACGTCTCAGGGCAAGCTGCTGCAGCAGGAGACCTTCTGCGTGGGCGAGCAGGACGGCGGCGTTCTGTCTCGCAGCAAAGAGCGCCGAGTCTTCCTCTTCGAGCAGATCGTCATCTTCAGCGAGCTGCTGCGCAAAGGCTCCAACAACCCGGGCTACCAGTTCAAGAACAGCATCAAGGTGGGGCCGGGTTGCCGTGGTGATCGTTGGGCGGGCGGTAACCGGGGGTGACCGCGGCTTGTGTCTGTGTGCGAGCAGGTGAGCTACCTGGCGATGCAGGACGGCGTGGACGGGGAACCCTGCAAGTTCGTCCTGTGGTCTCGGGGCTCGGCCGAGCGCTTCACGCTGCAGGCGCCGTCCGCCAGCGTCAAGGACACCTGGGTGGAGACCATCGGCTCCCTGCTGGACGCGCAGAACAACTTCCTGTCAGGTGAGAACCGTCAGCCTCACAAAACCATCCTCCAGCCCCCATAACGGGGGGGAGGGGGGGAGGGGGTCAACTTGTCTCTAAACTCCACAGCGCTTCAGTCCCCCATCGAGTACCAGAGGAAGGAGGGCGGGATCTCGGTGACGCGGCCTCTGTCAGCGGGGCTGCCGCCCCTGGCCCCGCCCACGGCCAATGGCCACGCCCCCCCACCACCTCCGGACGGCGAGCAGGAAGACCAGGTTTGGATTCCCTTCACTGCACCTGAGTCGTAAAGTTCGGATGTTTTGATGCTGACCCCCCCCCCTCCCCTTCAGGAGCTGGTTCTGGTGCAGCAGGACTTCGTGGCGGTCCGGGAGGACGAGATCTCCGTGTTCTGCGGCGAGAAGGTTCAGATCCTGGCGTCCAATCAGCAGGGCCAGAGTCTGGTGTACCGGCCGGCCAACAGCGACTCGCCGGCCGCCGAGGGCTGGGTGGCCCGCGGGGCGCTGGGGACGCACTGACGCACCGCGGCAGGGCCGGTCGCAGGGCATGCTGGGAAATACTGTTATGGCGGCGAGAGGTGGGGCCTCAAGGTGGAGATAACTTAAGCGGCGTGACATCATCCTCGCTGTTTACTCAGAAAGTTCAGACCAAATTGTGAAAGTTAGAAATTGAAAACAACAACTAATAATTAAACTTTGCAATGAGCAGCAGGGACTTTGTGCTCCTCCCACCGAGTGCTTCAACAACCAAGTACACCTCCGTCCTCATCCAATCAGACGTCCAGTTCACTGCCCCGCCCCCCGACAGCAAATCAATGACGTCACAAATTGTCTCCAATGTGATGTCATTGGGAGGAAGGCCATGTGACCGCGTTATCATCGCCGACGACAACAAACTGTGATTCCAGGAAACAAGACAATATAAAAAATATAAATACATGAAAGAAGAATTAAAGCCTCCTGGTAGAAAAGGTGACAAAGTCCCGTCAGCCAATCAGAAGGGAGCTCTCTGCTGTTAATAGTGTGTATAAACAGACTGAGGACACACACACACACACACTCCACACACACTGCTATGGTGATGAAGATTATCTATGTTGATTATGATAATTAAGAATAATAGAAGCTGTTTTTCAAATCAAATCGAAAAAAGACAAATGTTTGTCATATTGTTTCTATGTGTGTGTGTGTGAGAAAGAATGTGTGCGTGTGTTAGTGGCGACGTTGTGTGCGTGTTTTTCCACTGGACAAGTGGTGTCCCGGTGTAGCGTTGCCATGACAACCCGCTGTGTTTGCAGCGACACCAGTTTGTTTTGTCTCTTTAGCTAACCAGAGCTGCCGCCTTCCCTCGCTCCCTTCCCTTGCTCCCTTCCCTCGCTCCCTTCCCTTGCCCCCCTGCTCTGGTTAGTTTGGGTATTATGCATTCTTTGTTCCTGTACATAGACCAGACCTCCGACTGCAACACAAAAACAGTTTCTACACAATGCTCTCTACCCGTCTCCCTCTCTCTCTCTACCCGTCTCCCTCTCTCTACCCGTCTCTCTCTCTCTACCCGTCTCTCTCTCTCTCTACCCGTCTGTCTGTCTCTGTCTAACTCTGGGCTTCTCCGGTGCCATTCTGGGACAACACCCCGGTCCTTAAGGAGCCTTGCGGCCCGTCGAGTGCACTAGGGAGGGCTGTAGGTGGGAAGTGGTGCACTATGAAGGTGCATGGAGCCAATGAAAGGAGCTTTAGGCAGAATGCTGCCTTCAAGGGCAGCCGGCAGTGGTGGTGTTTTTGAGAATCCGAGCTGCGTTCAAAGACAACAAACACTGGTTGTTGTGCGTCTCAGCGGGTTAGAATGAGGAGATGTTTGATTAATATATGTTATTATTTTGTGGGAAGTTAAGGCAGGAGAAACCATCTCTCCAACCAGGAGGAGAATCTCAACTGCAGAAATCCTTCCAATCTGTCCACTCCCTGAAACACTTTTATTCTATATAATACTTGTAAATCATGTAAAACAGCAAAAGAAAAAAAGCATGAATTGCCAATTTATTTACAAGCAAAAAGAGAAAGTCCAGACTTTAACCTGCTGAGATGAAACAACGTGGTGAACAAAGTAAATGTCATTAAACACATTTCTGCGTAACGTTTATTCTAGTGTGTGCTGCTCTTATCTATCAATGAGGCGAATGACGCTACCTTTGTTTCCTCTTCCAGAAACGTCAGTGTTGTGATTGAGAATGAAACAACAGCAAAGGAAAGTTACTTCCACGGGGTCCAATGTGTTTAAGGTCACAACGAGGGAACTTGGAGTGCACAAGAACCGGGTGGAAGGTGGTGCACTGCCAGGACACAGCTAGTGGTGTAAAGAGGAAAGGAGTGCATTATGAAGAGTTCAAGGAAGGTCGTGCACTAAGGAGGGTGTAGGGAGCAAGGTAGTGCACTAAGGAGGGTGTAGGGAGCAAGGTAGTGCACTAAGGAGGGTGTAGGGATTAAGGTAGTGCACTAAGGAGGGTGTAGGGATTAAGGTAGTGCACTAATGAGGGTGTAGGGTCTGAAGGTAGTGCACTAAGGAGGGTGTAGGGATCAAGGTAGTGCACTAAGGAGGGTGTAGGGATCAAGGTAGTGCACTAAGGAGGGTGTAGGGATCAAGGTAGTGCACTAAGGAGGGTGTAGGGTCTGAAGGTAGTGCACTAAGGAGGGTGTAGGGTCTGAAGGTAGTGCACTAAGGAGGGTGTAGGGATCAAGGTAGTGCACTAATGAGGGTGTAGGGTCTGAAGGTAGTGCACTAAGGAGGGTGTAGGGATCAAGGTAGTGCACTAAGGAGGGTGTAGGGATCAAGGTAGTGCACTAAGGAGGGTGTAGGGTCTGAAGGTAGTGCACTAAGGAGGGTGTAGGGATCAAGGTAGTGCACTAAGGAGGGTGTAGGGATCAAGGTAGTGCACTAAGGAGGGTGTAGGGATCAAGGTAGTGCACTAAGGAGGGTGTAGGGAGCAAGGTAGTGCACTAAGGAGGGTGTAGGGATCAAGGTAGTGCACTAAGGAGGGTGTAGGGAGCAAGGTAGTGCACTAAGGTGGGTGTAGGGAGCAAGGTAGTGCACTAAGGAGGGTGTAGGGAGCAAGGTAGTGCACTAAGGAGGGTGTAGGGAGCAAGGTAGTGCACTAAGGAGGGTGTAGGGATCAAGGTAGTGCACTAAGGAGGGTGTAGGGTCTGAATGTAGTGCACTAAGGAGGGTGTAGGGATCAAGGTAGTGCACTAAGGAGGGTGTAGGGAGCAAGGTAGTGCACTAAGGAGGGTGTAGGGAGCAAGGTAGTGCACTAAGGAGGGTGTAGGGATCAAGGTAGTGCACTAAGGAGGGTGTAGGGATCAAGGTAGTGCACTAAGGAGGGTGTAGGGATCAAGGTAGTGCACTAAGGAGGGTGTAGGGATCAAGGTAATGCACTAAGGAGGGTGTAGGGTCTGAAGGTAGTGCACTAAGGAGGGTGTAGGGTCTGAAGGTAGTGCACTAAGGAGGGTGTAGGGAGCAAGGTAGTGCACTAAGGAGGGTGTAGGGATTAAGGTAATGCACTAAGGAGGGTGTAGGGTCTGAAGGTAGTGCACTAAGGAGGGTGTAGGGAGCAAGGTAGTGCACTAAGGAGGGTGTAGGGATTAAGGTAGTGCACTAATGAGGGTGTAGGGTCTGAAGGTAGTGCACTAAGGAGGGTGTAGGGATTAAGGTAGTGCACTAATGAGGGTGTAGGGTCTGAAGGTAGTGCACTAAGGAGGGTGTAGGGATCAAGGTAGTGCACTAAGGAGGGTGTAGGGATCAAGGTAGTGCACTAAGGAGGGTGTAGGGTCTGAAGGTAGTGCACTAAGGAGGGTGTAGGGATCAAGGTAGTGCACTAATGAGGGTGTAGGGTCTGAAGGTAGTGCACTAAGGAGGGTGTAGGGATCAAGGTAGTGCACTAAGGAGGGTGTAGGGATCAAGGTAGTGCACTAAGGAGGGTGTAGGGTCTGAAGGTAGTGCACTAAGGAGGGTGTAGGGATCAAGGTAGTGCACTAAGGAGGGTGTAGGGATCAAGGTAGTGCACTAAGGAGGGTGTAGGGATCAAGGTAGTGCACTAAGGAGGGTGTAGGGAGCAAGGTAGTGCACTAAGGAGGGTGTAGGGATCAAGGTAGTGCACTAAGGAGGGTGTAGGGAGCAAGGTAGTGCACTAAGGTGGGTGTAGGGAGCAAGGTAGTGCACTAAGGAGGGTGTAGGGAGCAAGGTAGTGCACTAAGGAGGGTGTAGGGAGCAAGGTAGTGCACTAAGGAGGGTGTAGGGATCAAGGTAGTGCACTAAGGAGGGTGTAGGGTCTGAAGGTAGTGCACTAAGGAGGGTGTAGGGATCAAGGTAGTGCACTAAGGAGGGTGTAGGGAGCAAGGTAGTGCACTAAGGAGGGTGTAGGGAGCAAGGTAGTGCACTAAGGAGGGTGTAGGGATCAAGGTAGTGCACTAAGGAGGGTGTAGGGATCAAGGTAGTGCACTAAGGAGGGTGTAGGGATCAAGGTAATGCACTAAGGAGGGTGTAGGGTCTGAAGGTAGTGCACTAATGAGGGTGTAGGGTCTGAAGGTAGTGCACTAAGGAGGGTGTAGGGATTAAGGTAGTGCACTAATGAGGGTGTAGGGTCTGAAGGTAGTGCACTAAGGAGGGTGTAGGGATCAAGGTAGTGCACTAAGGAGGGTGTAGGGATCAAGGTAGTGCACTAAGGAGGGTGTAGGGTCTGAAGGTAGTGCACTAATGAGGGTGTAGGGTCTGAAGGTAGTGCACTAAGGAGGGTGTAGGGTCTGAAGGTAGTGCACTAAGGAGGGTGTAGGGATCAAGGTAGTGCACTAATGAGGGTGTAGGGTCTGAAGGTAGTGCACTAAGGAGGGTGTAGGGATCAAGGTAGTGCACTAAGGAGGGTGTAGGGATCAAAGTAGTGCACTAAGGAGGGTGTAGGGTCTGAAGGTAGTGCACTAAGGAGGGTGTAGGGATCAAGGTAGTGCACTAAGGAGGGTGTAGGGATCAAGGTAGTGCACTAAGGAGGGTGTAGGGATCAAGGTAGTGCACTAAGGAGGGTGTAGGGAGCAAGGTAGTGCACTAAGGAGGGTGTAGGGATCAAGGTAGTGCACTAAGGAGGGTGTAGGGATCAAGGTAGTGCACTAAGGAGCGTGTAGGGATCAAGGTAGTGCACTAAGGAGGCAAGAAGCACTCTACTGGAGGGCCTAAAGGGGAGGTGGTGCCCTAGGAAGGATGCATTGTAGAGATAAATGCTTCAGAGGGTAGTGCACTAGGGAGGGCCTAGGGTGCTGAGACGTAGCCTTGTTGGCGATGGGCTAACTCAACTAACCAATCGAACAGTGTTATTTGTACAGAACTAACAGCTGCTAAGTGACCGCTAACAGCTCTCTGTCGTTGTTTGTAATAAAGTTCATTTTTCATCCAAAACCAGCGTTCTTTGAGCTAATTCCTTGAATTAAGGTGTTATTTTGGATTCCAGGAACATATCAATACAGTTGGAATAGACCCCTGTCGCACTCTTAATTGAAATTTAATTTAATAAAAACATAACATAAGGGTAAAAAAATATGAAGAAGGACATTTAATAGTTAATAGTGCTATTAGCACTGTTTACTTCCAGGAAGCTTTTATTGTGAACAGCGTTTTGTTATTTTATTGTAAAGAGACTTTCTACAAAATAAAAGTATTCGAGCCATTCGTCCACTGACAGGATCTAGTGGCCTATGTTATTATGTTCAGAGATGGCAGCGATATCGGCGTTTTTAACATCGATCTATCGGACCGGTGACGTGCAGTTGAATCCTGATAAGAGCGTCCGTGAAGCAGTAAACCAATTTAACCAATTACAAAGCAGGAGATAACGAGTCTGAGGTTCAAAGCTTATCTACTTCACCCTGATAGGTTCATTAAGAAATGAGATCATGATGGAAGTACACACGTTGGATTCATCTTGTGGTGCACATTTGTTTTTGTTATTTGATGATACATTGAAATAACTGGAGAAAAATTAGAGTTTAGAAGAACAAACGATTAGAAGTTAGCGGATATGAGAATTAGAGCTGCAATGATTAATTTGATAATTAACTACATTTATGTATATGTATGTATATATTATAAAATAATAAATATATATTGTCTGTTGACAGATAATCAGTCAGTTCCAGAATTTTTGCAGAAACGTTTATATCAAGTTCTCCTTCAAATTAAAAGCATATGCAGGTAATACATACATACTGACCCAAATAAGAGGGAAATGTTATCAGGTATGTTTAAGGGACTAAGTCTTATTTTGTTTTCTTTGTTGCTTTCAGTCTGGTAATGTGAGGCTTTAATGGGGTCAGAAGTTGCAGGACCAGACCCGCACACTCTTATTGTGAAAAGCAGAGTGAAGTCCACAGCACACCGGTTACATAATCTACTGAGTTTACAGGTTACGGCCATCTGGAGGTGCCTAGTAGACCAGAGAAAGCCACATAGGATCACCTGCTTGGGAAAAGGTGCATTCTGGGAAATATACAACAGGCTCTTAGGTTGAGGAACATGCAGTCGATTTTTGCAAGAAACGGATTTGAAACTCCGGAGCCGATGGAAGCTCAGGTGAAAGGTGAGTTCTAAAGAATCTCAGATAGTTGTAGAAAAGCCTCCTAGACAAAGGAGCTCTGCGCAGTAACAAATACTAATGGATCCTTTGTTCGTCATACGGTTACATCATGTTTGTCGTATTATAACCATAAAACCGCAGGTCATTTTAGTTCATTTATTTTTACCAGAAGTTTTAACTTTTTCTTTTGTGTTTTAATGTTCTTAATGTGGAATTCATTCCAAAGACATTATAATAGACATTTAACAAATAAATGAATAGGTTTAATACAAGGAATTAAACTGTATTACGGATAGTAAAAAAGAACTACTGTGGTGTTCAGATTGTTATTCAACATCGTCCTATAATCCCGTTATACCACAAACACTAATGACAAACAAGGTGAAATACCTTTGTGACCTTTGACCCGCAGGGTCCATCCCGCCATGGCTGCAGGGCACTCTGCTGAGGAACGGGCCGGGTCTTTTCTCCGTGGGCGACTCAGAGTACAACCACTGGTTCGATGGCATGTCGCTCATTCACAGCTTCACCTTCAGCCAGGGTGAGACCAGCAGAGACTCCGAACGTCCTCAAACCGCGGCGCAGGACAGTGAACACGCCGCTGTGAGCCTTTACCTGTCCTTGTTGCAGGTCAGGTGACCTACAGGAGTAAGTTTCTGAAGAGTGACACGTACAAAAGGAACATCGAGGCCAACAGGATAGTTGTCTCTGAGTTCGGGACCATGATCTACCCGGATCCCTGCAAAAACATCTTTTCCAGGTACGGCCCATCCAGGAGATGAAGCGATATAGATCTCTTTTAACCCATGCAGGAGACAAGTAGGATCTGTTTTAGTACATCCGGGGCATCTAGAGATTAGCTTTACTCTATCCAGCACACGTAGATATCTCTTTTAACCCATCGACGACAAGAAGAGATCGGATTTAATCCATCTAGTAGGGAACGTTTTCTATGTGAATGTGGGATTGATGCATTTGTTGTACAGGTTAACTTTTCCCAGGTTCTCTATAGGGCATTCACGCACCTCAGCAACATCATACCCGATTTCACGGATAACAACCTGATCAACATCGTCCGCTACGGTCAAGACTACTACGCCTCCTCCGAGGTCAACTACATGAACCAGATTGATCCCGACACCTTGGAAACCATCGGTAGAGTAAGTTTGTCTCCATCACCTCCTCAGAGTACCAATACTTCCTTAAAGCCACTGTGTTCTCTTCACACGTCTCTGCCCCATTCCAGATCAACTACAGGAACCACATCGCTCTGAACCTGGCGACGGCTCACCCCCACTACGACAACGAGGGCAACACCTACAACATGGGCACCTCCATCGTGGGCATGGGCCTGCCCAAGTACGTCATCTTCAAAGTCCCGGCTGACGCCTCGGGTAAGGCCTGCAGCCTTCTGAAGGTTACCACGTTGGCCCTGGACGTCTTTACCAGAACGCTCTAGAGGAACGTTGCATTTTAGATGATCAACATTGAACCTGAGCTCCACAACTCAACCTCTTTATCTCAAACAATATAATTGATTTACGGTGCCGCAATCTGAGTGTCCTGGATAGCGACTCGATATCAGTCAAGTCCAAGAAGAGATGGCAGCGTGGCAGGAAGAAATACAGATAAAACATCCGGCAACCCAGAGAGTTTCTGCAGTGACGACTAGAAGAAGCAGTCCAAACCAAAGCATGGTGGAGGATAGGTCCCACAGATAGAAAAGCCTAACACCCCCCCCCCCCCCCCCTTCACACGCTATGGGGTTGCTAGCTAGCTAGCCACTAGTCCTGGAAGAGCTGCATCCGTGACAAGTTTTGTCACCATAACAAATAACTAACTTTTTTTCCCGGTAAAGACAACAAGAAGCCGGCGCTGAGGAAAGTCCAGCAGGTGTGTTCGATCCCCTTCCGCTCCGCCCTGTTCCCGAGCTACTACCACAGCTTCGGCATGACGGAGAACTACGTGGTGTTCGTGGAGCAGCCCTTCAAGCTGGATATCGTCAAACTGGCCACTGCCTACTTCAGAGGGGTCAACTGGGGCAGCTGCCTCAAATTTGACAAGGACGACATTGTGAGTCCTGACTTGGAATGACACACCTTCACTAGGGTCTGACTGGAAGTGGTCACATGACCAACACCATGTGACCACCTCCAGTCAGTTGTTGGAATCCATCATGGCTCCCCGGTTAAAGTGAGCGGTGTATTTGTGGTGAAAGGGGAATAAAACTTTCACCCCCCCCCCCCCCAGACTTTGTTTCATGTCATTGACAAGAAGACGGGGAAGGCCAACTCCACCCGTTTCCACGGCGACCCACTGGTGGTCTTCCACCACGTCAACGCCTACGAGGCCGAAGGCCACGTGGTCCTCGACCTGATCGCCTACCGCGACAGCAACTTGTACGAGATGTTCTACCTGCACAACATGCGGCAGGAGACCGAGGCCCTAGTGGAGAGCAACAGGAACTCCTCGCCGCCGGTGTGCCAGAGGTTCGTCCTGCCGCTCCACGTCAGCAAGGTGAAGCCGCAAACCCCACCCCCGATACCCCCTTTCCTTTGAAGCGAGTTGCCCGCGGTAACAGTCGCGGTGATGCATTCTCCAGGACGCCCCCGGAGGATCCGAGCTGGTGACCCTGACAGACACCACTGCCCGGGCGGTGAAGCACGAGGACGGCTCCGTCTACTGCTGGCCGGAAACGCTCTTTGAAGGTTCGTTGTCCCCGTTCGTTGTCTCCTCCACCCCCCGGTTCACCAATGCTTGTTTCCTTCCTCAGGCCTGGAGTTGCCGGCGATCAACTACGGCTTCAACGGGAAGAAGTACCGCTACTTCTACGGCTCCAGGATGGAGTGGTCGCCCCACCCCAACAAGGTGAACCATCTTCTGGGGAAGAGAGTCAGGAGCCGGTTTGTTCTGGTCCAGAATGAAATATCCCAACAGACACTGGTGCTCCCCAGAGGGTGAACCCCACTTGGCGATCCTTAGATTTTTTCGATATTGCGCCACCGGATTCTTCTGTGGGTCCGATAGTGGAAGATATTCATGTTCCCCAGAGGCTGCAACCTTGCACGCTCCGAATGATAAACTGGGATATTTTTGTGGGCCGATCGACCGACGGAGCTACTTATAATTTATCTTGCACTTTTCTCGTTGGACAGATCGCAAAGTTTGACCTCGTCACCCGCGAGCACGTGGAGTGGCAGCAGGAGAACTGCTTCCCGTCAGAGCCGGTCTTTGTGGCGTCTCCGGGAGCCGTGGAGGAAGACGACGGTGAGTGCCGCGTGCCTCCGGCATCAGAAGCGGGATGAGACCGGTTCTGATCCGTCCTCCTTCTGTCCGTCTCTCAGGCGTGATCCTGTCCTCCGTCATCTCGCCGGACCCGAACATCTCGCCGTTCATGCTAGTCCTCGACGCCAGGAGCTTGGAGGAGGTGGCCCGGGCCTCCATCCCGGCCTCCGTCCACATGGACCTCCACGGGCTCTTCATCCCGGCCCCCGTGTGAGGGCTTCTGTCCGAGGAGGCGGAGCTTCTGTTTGGTTTGAACATAATAGAGTCTCTTTTTGTGAAATCAAGAAGCCATATGCAGACGCTAAGGTTTAGGCAGGTATTCGTGGAACGGCCTGCTCCCCAGAGGATGAACCCTTGGAAGGACCCATATGTCATAGTTACTCAGACGAAAGGAAACCAACCTTCATGTTTCAAAGCCTCACGTTGATAATGAAGATCAGCTTCTATTCACTGAAATGGGCCTTTATTGTCCTTAACTGTGATGATTTGAAATGTACTGTCAATTGTTTTTGTTAAACTAAAACTGAAAAAGCTTTGATTAAATTAAACTTTCTTCTATTCATTACTTTATCTAGTTTGAATTTAAGGTTGAAAATGACCACTTCGCAGTAATGTGTATTACATTAAACTCTTTTCAGTGTCCAGGTTTAAAAAAATGCACTTTTTAATGCAACCGATTTAAACACATTTAAACATCACATCGCTCTCTAGGAAATACTCAATAGCAAATATTCAGTCAGAAGTTTAGATTTTGAAACGTGGCAAAGACATATTTTTACTTGTTCGTAGTGACGTCACGTTTGCAGCAGGTGACACTGAGAGCAGTTTTTATGCCGTGTGACGGAATGCGTGGAATAAACATCAAAGCAAAAGATAAAGACCTGACATTCGCATTAGGAAAATGAACTATGTGTCTGCAGCTCAATTGCGTCTTAATGTGCGTCACCGGAGGAACGCGCTACAATGACCACTATTTAAAGGTTTCAGACTCCGATAATAACAACGATTTTGCGCATTTACAATGTTGGACCAATTTCCTATATGTTTGTTTTTTAAGCTTTTTTCTTTTTAAAGGAACAAGAACAAAACACTTGAGTTTACATTCCCAAATCTGTTTGAGAAAATAAAAGCTTTTAATGTGTTCTTTCATGACTGACAGAGTTTCTTCTCCTGAACAGAAGGTAAAACTTCATCAGAAACACATTGACTTTATTTCATCAGCAGATTAAAATCCTCCGTCACTCGAACCTCATAAAAAGTCTTTTAAAGTTAACGACGCCACTTCCGTGTTTTTGGTCTTTTTGTGAAAACCAGAAAAAAAAATACAAATCCCACAATGCACCTGTGTTCCGCCGCACGCCGGCTCACCGCTGAGCTCGTTAAGTCCGGGGGAACCAGAGAAGAAATAATGACAACGCAGATGCTGAAGGACAGGCACGTTGGAATACTGTGTGTGTGTGTGTGTGTGTTTTAAACTTTCACTGTTTACAACAGTAGAAAAAAACTGTTTGTTTCTCACAGAAAAACATTTCTCCCGTTCCCTTTTCAAGCATCGTCCACGTGAAGGTGTGCGTGTCTGTGCGCGTGTGTACGTGTGTGTGTGAGGTCCCTCAGATGATCTCGAAGGTCTTCTTCAGCTCCATAATCAGCTGCCAGTCGTTCTTCGTCATCTCGTCTCGGAACCAGCTCTTCAGAGCGTCGATGGAGGCCCGCGTGATCTGAGAAGAAAAATGAATACATGTCTCTTGTTTCTGTGGGTGAAACGCATCACTTCTTGCAGATTTTTCACAATAAAAGCATGATGGGGGGACAATAGATTGTTAATAGTAGACAGTGAAAATATTAATGTTCACTTCTTTTTTTTATAAACAGAAGATGAGAAAAAAAAATCATTTAATCAAAAAATTTATCTATTGCTGAATACATAATAATTATATGAAAATAAAAAAAAGTTAAATAACCGAATAGAATAAAAATAATGATAAAGAAATCCTTTATTAACTAAAAGGAAAAACATGGCTATAATAAGACAAAAAATACCTTTACTTGTAAAGCTCACTTTAACAGGACACTGTGGGATCAAGTTCCTTAAAATCCACCTTCAAGAACATCAGAAAGCTCTTAATGTGAAATACCAGAGCAGGGAGGGTTAAGGTTCACCGAGAGAAGCCTGACAGAGAAAAACCCTCTTCCTCACCTTGGTGACGATGACGTCGGTGGCCTCGAAGTGGCGCCCGTACATCTTGGGCGACTCCCCAGGGATGGGCTCGATCTTCACGCAGATCTCCTGGCCCTTCTTGGCGCTGTCCACAGACTTGTGGTTCATCTCGATGCTCGTGACGATGCCGATGTCCACGAACTGAGGAGAGGAAGGGAATGAAGATCAGCCAAAGCAGCAGGGACTCTGCTCTTATGAAAGGGTGGGGGCTCTTACCCCTTTCCCGGGGACGCAGAGCGGCGTGCCCTGCCGCAGCACCCCCGCCTCCACGGTGACGCCCATCACGATGGGGTCCCGCGAGTTGAAGATGAACTGAGGGAGAACTCGCAGCTTCGCCGGGAAAACAGCGATGTTCCTAAAAACAAGCGATAAAAACAACACGATTATGAAGCATCATTCAAAACATGAAGGACAATTATTATCCAATAGTCCTCCATGAAGAAACTGTCACAGAGTGGAGCATTGAGAGCATTCATCTGGTCTGTGGTTCTCCTACTTGAACTCGTCCTGCTTGGCCTTCTTGTAGTCCTCCCGGAACTTGGTGAAGGCGTCAAACAGGTGGTAGATGATCTCTGCCGAGAAGATCCGGACCCCCAGGCTGTCGGCCATCTCCTGACTATCCCTCTCCACCTTCACGTCGAAGGCCAGGATCACCGCGTACCTGCACACAGGTAGTTTAATACAACGCACAGGTGTGTGTGTGTAAACATACACGTGTGTGTACACGGCAGCCGTCTCGTACTGCAGGTCGTGCTCCAGCATCGTCGACGCCTTCATGACGTCCTTCTTGTGAACCGGGCCGATGTTGATGCCGGCGTACTGAGGAGACACACAGAGGTCAAAGGGCAGCCTTTCTAGAAGCGTCAGGTGGACGGACAGGTACTCACCGGGACCTTGGAGGTCCGGAGGAACTCCAGCAGCGCCTCCAGGGACCCCAGCGTGGAGGCCTGGACGTAGACTCCTTTCTCCTCCAGCTTGATGCAGCTCAGCGTCTGCTTGAGCTCCCGGATCAGTTCATCCTGAAAACCAGCAGCCGGCATCAGCCCCCCGACCAGTACAGACTGGTTAGACTACGGCATGTGTGCGTGTGCGTTACCCTCAGGACGGGGATCTCGTCCTCCTTGTGGGCCACCAGTAGGGGGAGCCCAGCCAGCGTCTTCTCCAGGTCCTTTCCCAGGATCTTCACCCCCTGAGCAGTGGACACCTCCTTGTGCTTCTCGTACTGGCTCTAATGAATCCATAAAATAAAACAAACCAACCGGCGGATCAGCACAGCCGAAGACGCAGCACCCCGGGCACATAGCTCTCTGGGCTTTTATTTTGAAAATCACCTTGACCCTGAGCTCCTTGAGAGGCGGCGGCAGCAGGAGGCCCCGGATCTGCGTGACGATGGGCCCCTCCACCCCCGGCACGATGATGGTCTCTCCCTCCCGCAGGCAGCCGTTGATGAGGATCACGTCGATGGTGGTTCCCATCCCGGGCAGAGCCTTCACCTGGAGACACCACACGGGTTACCTGCGTCAGAAACCACGCGGCGCCGGGCTCGCCATCAGAACGCCGAGCAACGAGAGGCCCCCCTCACCTCCATGACCTGAGCTCGCAGCTCGTCGCAGTGCGCCAGCCGGCGGGCCAGCATGGTCTGCGTCAGCTCCACCAGCAGCGCGATGAGGTTCCCCATCCCGTCGCCACTGTGGGCCGAGGTGGGGACCAGCGACACGAAGGTCCGCGGGTCTTTGTTCTCGTAGAACAGGGCGGCATTGAGACCCTGGGGAGCAGCGCACACTCGTTAGGTTTCTCTAAACAATCGATCCATCAGTTGACTCTTGGCGATGTTGAGTCACCCCCCCTCGGTATCTTGCCATGGTGTGCGCTGCTAGCTGTTAGCTTAGCTGCTAGCCGTTAGCTTAGCTGCTAGCCATCTCAATGTTGAGAGCCTTATGGACGCGACAATCCAGCACCTTTAATATCTTAGTAAACCAAGTATTGCAGTATTGTTTTAATATATGTAGAATGAAGTGTACTAAATCTTCATCCATGACCCAATCAGATTGCTCGCTCTGCGTGCGGGACGCTGTGATTGGTTTATTCGGCGACGGCGTCACACCTGCTGAGCGAACTCCACGATGACAGCCTTGACCCGCTCGTCAAACTCGTCCTTTGTGTTCTTCTTCTGCTTCTTCAGCGTAGCCTGGACGTCGGTCTCTGGACTCCTCTTCCAGTCGTAGAGGCGGTCCACCTGACGACAGACGACACGGCGGTCAGGTGACAGGGAGGGGAGGGGCACACCTGAGGAGGAGGAGGGGACCCACCTTGTTGAGGGCCACGATGAAGGGGCACTTCTTTTCCTTCAGCAGGTTGATGGACTCGAGCGTCTGAGGCTCCAGGCCGTGCATGATGTCCACCACCAGGATGGCGATGTCACACAGCGAGCTGCCTCGGTTCCTCAGGTTACTGGATCAATGAGTCAATCAATCAATCAGCAGGTACAGGGTCGTTCTAAAGGAAGGTTGAAGTACTCCTGGTGGCTTTAGTACCTGAAGGACTCGTGTCCAGGTGTGTCGATGATCAGCATGCCGGGGATGCGCAGGTTCTCTTTGTCAAACTGCAGACATTCAGATCAATACCGTGTCACCCTGGTGACATCATCAATAAGCCGCGGCGGTGGTGACATCATCGATACGTACGTTCTTCACCATCCTCGTCTGCTCCTCGATGGTCTCTTTGGGGACGTTGGTGGCTCCGATCTGCTGAGTGATTCCTCCGGCCTCCCCGTCCTGAACGTTGGTGTGACGCAGCTACGCGGAGGGGGAGGCAGAGGTTACCACGGCGACCGCTACAGACAGGAAGCTAGCAGGAAGCAGGGTGGGGGACGCCTCACCTTGTCCAGGATCTTGGTTTTGCCGGTGTCCACGTGTCCCAGCACACAGACCACCGGAGACCTCAGCGAGTCCAGGTCGATGTTCTTTATGTTGTCTGCTCTTCGTTTCTATGGAAACACGAGGAGGAGTTAGTGTCATTCCTTCTACAGCTCCTACCTCAACCCTCTTCTCCTCCCTCCCACCTCGATCCTCCTCTTGGCTCTGTCGTAGAGGCGCTCCTCCTTCGTCATCCCATCGTCGTCCTCACTCGCGGTGCTCTCCTCCTCGCTGTCCTTGGTCCTCCTCTTCCCGTGGCTCGACACCGCCGGTGTCGCCTCCTTCTCCTCCTCCTCACTTTCTTCCTCCTCCTCGTCTTCGTCCTCCTCCTCGTCATCCTCCTCCTCCTCCTCTTCCTCGTCGCTGTCTGTGGGCCGAGGAGGCGCGCCGCTGTCCTCCTTCACCTCGATGTGGACTTTCTTCAACTCTGACACAAGACAGTTTATTGGTACTCGAAGTACTGCTCAAAGTACTGAAAGCACTGCAGTACTGTGGGTACCAAAACCTCCTCACTGCTGCTCCTCACCTTTCTCCTCATCGGTGGCGATGGCCTCCCAGTCGTCTACCGCCGGGTCAGGTTTCACCACTGGACACAGAAGAAGAAGAAGAAGAGAGGAGGAAGACATAAAATTGTTGTCATTGGTTACTCTTTATTTACCCGTCATGTCTGAGATGATTCGTCACCAGAGCAGAACTTTGATCTCCTCTTATTGGCGTCTTAGCGTGCGTCACCGAAGGAACGCCACACCAAACAGAAACCTGTCCCAACTCACCCGTCTCCGCTGCTGGTGTCTCTGCAGCCGCCGTCTCTTCGGCCGGCGTCTCCACGGCGACGGGCATCTCTGGGGTCGGTGAGGTCACCTCTGAGGTTTCTATGAGGAGGATGAAGGTTTATAGATACACACACACACACACACACACACGTCATCTCGTACCTTCGGGGGTTGGAACCGCCGGCTTCTTCTTCCTCTTGTCTCCGTACACCGGCTTCTTCTTGGGCGTGGAGTCTTTGGTGGGAACCTCCACACCTGTACAGGTGGAGCACATGGTCACGAGGAGCAGTGGACCCGGTGGGGCTAGCGGTCCTTGTGCTAAGCTACGTAGCCTCACCCTGAGCCTGCAGCAGCTTGAGCGTGGCCTCCGCCCGGGCCCGCGCCTCCTTCTGGGTTTTAGTCAGCAGCTTCCCCTCCTTCTTCAGGCGCTCCTTCCTCTCTTTCTCCTTCTGCTTCTTCTTCTCCTTGCGCTCCTGCTCTATTCGCTCCTATCAGAGGGGGTCAAAGGTCAGAGAGGAGTCGGACGGATGAGACGACACTAAAAAGGAGGCGCTGTGTTACCTGCTCCAACCTCTCCTTCTCCATTTCCTCCAGCCTTTTCAGTTGCTCCTCCTCCTCCCTCCTGGCTTGCTCCTCCTCCTGCAAAAACACAACAGAACCCTCAGAAACACCACAAAGGAAGAACTCGCAACACCTCCTTGACTGCGTTACCCAGAATGCCCCTACCTCTTTCATCTTGGCCAGGGCCTCCTGCATGGCCTTCACCGTGGCCTTGCTGGGTCCCTTCTTCTTCTCCTCCTTCTCCTCCTTCTCCCCCTTCTTCTTCTTCTTCTTGTCCTTCCTCTTCTTGTCACCCTCCATCTCCTCTGGGACAAATAACAATGCAGAAGAAGAAGAGTGGAAACACTGCTGCTTTAATAAAGGTGCGATAATCAAGTCTTGTCTGAGCATCTTACCGTCGCCTGCTGGCTCCGCCCCTTCCGGCTCTGCTGCAGGCGTAGCCTCCTGGGGGGGCGTGGCCTCCTCCTCCATCTTCTTCACTGGCTCTTTCGGCAGCTCCGCGCTGCCCTCCTTCAGCTTCTTCTGCTTCATCCTCTCTTCCTCCTTCTTCTTCTTGTCCCTCTCTTTCTTCTCTGCCTTTTTCTGCGCCGCTGTCTTCATCTTGAAGCCTACTCCTCCCTCCTGCTCCTCCCCCTGCTGCTGCTGCTCCTGTTCCTCCTCCTCCTCGTCGTCGCTGTCCGCTTTCACCCCTTTACCTTTTTTATTCTTCTTCTTTGTCTCCGTCCTGTAGGTGAAGTCCCCTTCCTTTTCGTCTGCTGAATCCTTCTCTCCTCCTCCTCCTCCTCCTCGGACGTCTTTGACCTCCTCCTCCTCCGACAACGAGGCCTTTTTGCCTCCTTTGGTCACAATGCAATGTCGCGGGCCAGCGTCCTCGTCGGAGGGAGGAGCAGGAGGCGGCGCCTGGAGGAGAAAGTATGGAGGCTCAGAAGGGACAAGTTTCAACTTGGACTTAGGGGTGTATTTCTATTCGGGGTAAAGACTCCTCACCTGATCCTCCTTCTCTCCGTTCCTCTTTTCTCCATCGGCTTCAGCTTCTCCCTCGTCGGCTTCCTCCTCCTCGGGGCTGGCGGCGCCCTTCTTCCCCTTCCTGGTCTTCTTCTTCTCTGGTTTTGGAGGCTCTACGATCTCCTCCTCGTCAGCTTTCTGCAGAGTTGAAAAGAAATATATTATTAAAACATCAGAGCTAAACCATTAGCTTCCGTTAGCATGTTGCAGGGGGGCTCACCTTGGGTTTTCCTCCATGAGTCTCCAGAGATAACTCCTCCAGCTCCTTCAGGATGTCGTCCTCACTGCAGGAGAAGCACAAAGGTTAAGACGATGAAGAGGAGGAGGAAGAGAAGGGGGGTTGAATGAGGTGGAGGAGAGGAGGAAGAAGACCAAGAAAGAAGTGGAGGATGAGGACAAGAAAGAGGAGAATGTTGAAGAAGATGATAAGGAGGAGACAAAGGAAGAGGAGGAGCAGGAGATGCGGCGTCGTACTCGAAGTTGTCCTTCTTGACTCCTTTCTTCTTCTTCTTCCCTTTGGGCTCCTTGGAGGCTCCGGCTCCTTCGATCTCTGCCGCCAGAGCATCGATGTCCACGCCGTCCTCCTTGTTACTGAGGACGGATCAATAACAACACGTTACATCAAATCAATAACCAGCCGATCAGGACTCCTCTTGTGCCCGTGGGGGGAGGGGGGGCTGTGTGTGTGTGTGTGTGTGTGGGGGGGGAGTCGGCTCTTTGTCCCGGGACAATGAGGAGCAACGAAGAGCTGCTGACTGGACGCTTTCATCACAGCCTTTTATTACCCATCAGCCACCTCTGCAGCGCCATCTGATCCGAGAGCAGAAAGTACAAACAACTCTTCTGGAGGAGGGACTTACCTATTTTTACCTTATTTTTTACCTTTTAAATTACTGACCTGATATTTTCTTTTAATGGAATTGATTATTGTGGCATTATTTTCTATTTATATATTTACATTTTTGTTTATTTATAGAATTGGTTTTATATATTTCCATTATTGGATATTGATACATTCAAGCACATATAAACATAAAAGCACATAACTTGGCATTAGAACTTAATATTCTGGAATAAGCTGGACCTGAGTATAATATACAGTAATTGTACTACATATTTTACTTTGCTTGTACTCATTGAAGTTACGAAAGGCAGTACGTTGTGTGGAGTATATTAGTACTTGTGTGTGACGTCACATCAGACTCCCAATAGGTGACAGTTACTTTTACAGAGACATCAGATCGTAGGGCTACCGATTAGCTTAGCATCACTGGGGGACACAGTGGCTGTTAGCATTTAGCGACTAGCTTAAACAGGCCGATTAGCGGCCGTTCAGCGGACAGTCGGGGCACATGGTTGATGTTTAAAGTCCGCTTAAAGGGCCGACAGTCCGGGTCCGCGTGAGCTAACGCTAAGCTATGCTAGCCGGGATGCTAGCCAGGCTGGTTTCTCGTGGTTCGCGTCCCGTTAGCCGCTAAGCTAACGGCGGGAAGATAGGCCTGTTGCTCCCGTTTTTTGTGACCTCAGGGTTCAAAGCTGTCAGGTGTCAGTGCGCACAGGTGTCAGCGTGACGGTGTTCTGTCTACCTGTCCTCTCCGGACTTCTTCTGTTTCTTCCCCATCCTGCTGCCGCCGCGGTGCTCCGGTTTCCGGTTAATTCCGGTAGACGCACACGATGGGTTCACTTCCAGGCGAAGATCGCCTAGTAACGGGAATTAAAGTCGAGGACTCACTCCGTAGGTTTTTCCTGCCAACGGAACGCTCTATAAACGACGGTTAAATGTTTTCATTTGCAGTAATCTTCCTCTAATTATATGCATGTCAAGTAAATATAACGAGTGAGTAAAATAACGTGCAGTTATTAAACCACAATATAATATATTAAAAAGTGCTCATCTACTCATCTAAACACTTTCAAGTTAATATTTTCACTCATCAAAATGTAATTGGGCGATCTCGGAAATGTAGTCATTAAATATAGAGCCCATGACATCCAAAACAAATAGGTCGAAATCTGTAATAGGATTCATAGGACTATATGGAAAATGTAACGTGAATACATAAACATTTAGTTTCTGAGGAAAATATCAGAGTGAGACCGCTTCTATTTGTGTCTCTCATCCCCAGCAGCCAGCATGGCCAGGACCGGGCGAAGTGCGCATGCGTCCTGCGACACGAGCCCGCTGAGCTTCGTCATGTTTTTGACAAAATACATATCTTATTGTAAATAATATAAAATGCATGAAATCTACTGATCTAATCAAATAAACTGTTCGTTTATTCACTGTCTGAATAAATTATAATAGTAAACTCGACCAAATGGTTCTTGTTGAAATCAAGGCCACATTTATGTCCATAGAATATTTCACAATTTAAACAAGTATCTGTTTACCTGATATTTAATGTTCTAAATAACACTTCCGGTACTAATACATTATTTTTTTCATTATAATAACAAACTGTTAAAAATATATTAAATATGAAAAACCATGAAATTCACAAACTTTTAAGCAGCTGAAATGGAAAAAAACACCTGTAAAAATCCATTTATTATCAACATTAATTGTACTCTTTTCATTTATTGAATAATGTTTTTTCCGTGGGCCTCTAGCAGCACATTGATCGGCTTTCTGTGATCAAGTAATCGTCTCGTTTGAGAAGGAGGAAGAAGAGGAGGAGGAGGAAGATGAAAAAGACAATGACAAGGTGATGGAGCTGATTAGCTCCTCCTCCTCCTCCTCCTCCTCCTCCTCCAGCAGATCAATACATTTCACCCCATGACCGTCAGTACGGCGTCCCCAAGGTCCTTCAGTCGGCTCCTCAGTTCGCCACTCTCTGACCTCGTCAGCTCGGTGATGGCGGCAGCGGCCCGGTGGCGGCAGAACCTCCCGCCGACCAGCACGCCGCTCACTTCGCCGCTCAGCCGCGGCGGCAGCCAGTCGTCGGGGACATCCAGCCGGCAGCTCTCCACCACGCCGCCCTTCACCTCTACCTGCAGCCGGGCAGAGCAGCGAGCCGCCACGCGCTCATCTGTCAGCTGCAGGACGGTCTCCACGCGGAACTTCGGCGTCCGGCCGAACGTCCAATCCCAACCGTGCAGCTCCTCTGCCGACGCACCGACGCCGGGGAACGCTGCCTCGTCCGCAGGGTCCACGGTGATGGAGGAGGATGAGGAGGAGGAGCTGAACTCTGCGGGTATGAATGAGGAAAACATAATTATTATAGTCAACATATTGATTACGATTAAAAAGGAAAACCGATTTGATTAATTGCGTGATTATTTGCTGACTCCAGACGACCAGCAGGGGGCGCCGCGCACCACACCAGCTGTGTACCTGCGTTGTACTGGTGCACCAGGGCGTCCAGCAGCTCCTCCCACTGTAGTGTGGGGGCGTGGTCCAGCAGGTTGGTGACGGGCGACGGCACGCTGGGCGTGGCGTTGCTATGGATACCGGGACAAGAGGGACGGAGCATTTCGGCGAGGGCGGAGCGGTCGGCAGAGTGCAGCAGGGTGCAGTGGTGGTACGACGACTTCCTGCTCAGTCGGGCGGCACTTCCTGTCAACAACAGCACAATAACAGTGATGATAATGGGTTTGTTGACACGCTTCTTACTGCACTGCTCTCTGGGAAATATAGTTCTGGCCCCGGCGTCCCACCTGAGATCTTGAAGTGTCCGTTGAGTAGAATGTCGAACCGGTCAGTGGCCCGGACGTCCAACGCGGGCCGGAGCCGCCTCAGCGCCTCCGTGACGACCTTCAGGTTCCTCCTCCGGTCGTATGCCGTCTTGGAGGAGAAGAAGGTCAGGTTGAGGTTCCCGAGGTCGTGGAACACGGTACCGCCGCCGCTCCGCCGCCGGGCCAAGGGCACGTCCGCTGCCCTCATGGCTGGCAGGTGACACTCAGCCCACGGGTTCTGGTGGCGCCCAATGACCACAGCCGGCCGGTTCCTCCACAGCAGCAGGACGCCGCGGCGCCGCAGGTCCACGTTAGCCTCGATCCAGTCCTCCAGAGCCAGGTTCTGGAACACGTCGTTGGACTGGGACAGCAGCACCAGCGCTGTCTCGCCGCTGAATGTGGCGAAGGAGGCGGAGCGGTTTCTTCCCAGAGACAACGTGCTCCTGACGTGGGACATCATAGCGTCCTGCAGACAAACTCTGACCTCCAGATGTCAGACATCAATCCAGCTGCAGCAATGAAACACAGAGAAAACCTTTTGTCTCATCTTTACTGAAATAAAATCACAAATTGTGTGCAGATGTTTTCAAATGTGTATGTGATAGGTTTCCAGGATATTTGACTTCAGTTATATATGTTGTGTGTAATAAATATGACAGGCCATGTCGAAATTTGAAATACATAAATATGAGGACTAAAGAAGTTGCTCAAAACAAAAAAGTTAAAGTAAACATCAAGCACCATACTTATTTATGTGAAGTTATAAAATAGTATTAGTTTACTATATTTATCTGTAATGCTCTATAATAAAACGTAATATAAATGCAGTAAAGAAAAACTATGGAGTATAAACCGGCAGGTTAAGAATATTTAATTCTTGTAAAGTACTTAATTATTCAATAAACTATTAATACATTTGTGCTAGCAAGCTAACGTCCTATACCTAGCTAGCACAACCTGTGAGCTGTAGCATTAGCATTTAGCTTCACCGGAAACTCGCTGTCGTTACTGACAACCAAATCCAAACTGCGATAGTTTATATTTTACAAAAAAACGTCTATTTGCGGTTTAATTGACTCAACTAAAATATAATAGTGGTCGATTTAACTGACCCGAAGAAGAAAAAGAGACACCGGTGAAAGGTCGGAAGATCAACTTCCGCCCAATAACTTCAGAATAAAAGCGGGAATTAGAATAAAACACTGTAGTTTCGATGGGCTGCTCCGCGTCCTTCACCTTTCTTCTGAAGGTTGTAATCCTTTGAAATGGGAAAGTTTCCGCTATGTTTCTGACCTCGGTCCTACACTTAGAAATCTCCGTGGAGCGCTGCTGATCTGAGTGAGAAAGGTTCCGATCACAGGAAAAACATACTTCTGCAACTTCATTTTAATTAAAAGGACATTTCATTTTAGGCTCCTTTAACTTGTAAAATGGTACAAGATTTTTTTAATGAATCATATATATATGGAAATTTGTCCTGAAAGTAAAATAACAAAAACGTTATGAAGTTATGTGAATATATAGGTGATTTAATTTAGACTCTATTTCAAACTGATGATTATCTACTGATCTACTCTTGTGCGATCTGAGACAATAAAGGACATCAAGTTGTTTCTCCTCCTCTCTGTGCTTCTTCCAGGGTCAAAGGTCAGCCGTCTCATGGTGCGCCGTGAACCACATGTATATAATAAATATTGTTATTAAAGCCATAGGTTATATAATGCATTTGCATTCAATAAAAGCGTCTTTAGACCTGCGGTGTGTCTCTCTGCATGTTGAATTAAACATGGAGCCTTTCATGAAGCTCATGGAAGAGGCCTGAAGGAGGGAGCGCCTCTGGAGTTCATCCTTTCCACCTCAGCTATGTTAGATATTGTTTTTCTCTTAATCCTCGTCTTTGCTTCTCTTCTCCCTCGAAGCCGAGGCAGAGCTTCACTTTAGTGGAGCCTCTGGGGGTCTCGGCACCGGGGGTCGACCCTGCTCGTCTCTGAAGGTCTCTGAGGCCTTCGTCCAGGTGTGGACAGCAGGGCAGGACAGCGTCTCCTCCAACGCGGGGACCGGAGGAGGCTGGAACCCACGTGCACACCTGCTGGGGGGCCTCGGGGCATCGGGGGGGAGGGCTTTCATTGATGGGAGACATTGCGTGGGTCTCCTCTGGGAGGGGGGGGGGGGGGGGGGGGTCCATCTGGGACAGTTTAATAAACCTGAATTCATTTCAACAACAGCTAAAACCCTCCAGCTCGTCTGGTGTTTGATGAGTTCAGTGTTTATTCTGCAAATCAAACATCAGATGAACCCACGTGAAGCTCTAAAGAGTCCACGTCGACAGGGGGACAAAGTCCACATTCCTCCTGTGATCCTTCCTGTCTGGAGGGAGCCCCGGGCTGGTCATAAAGTGGGACTCCTCCCGGCTCCAAAGGTCCTCCTGCATGGGCACGAGGAGGTCAGAGGAGGAGAAGGAGTCCACCAGAGGGATGGGAGCGCAGGAGGAGGAGGCGGCTCCTCCGACGGAGAACAACAAGCAACACAAGACCAGCAAAGAGGTTTTCTTCTCCGTGCTGCCGGATCGATACGATCCGCTGATCGAGGAGGAGGAGGAGGAGGAGGGGGAGGGGGAGGGGGAGGAGGAGGAGAGGAGGAGGAGGAAGGAGGAGAAGAAGAGGAGGAAGAAGAAGAAGTACAAGAAGTACAGGAAGGTAAGAAGAAAAGGTGACCTCTGACCTCTGACCTGAAGTGTGTGACGATTATCTAATCGATGGAAGAAAAAGGAGATGTGAATGTTAATCAATATTTTTTGTACTCCAAAACCTAAATAACAACTTAATAATAATAAATGCCTCCAAATTACTGTATGTTTTATATATATATTACAGAAACGCAAAGGTAAGCTGATAATAACGTGTAATTAAATAATATATATGTGAACAGTTGTAAGATGCGTTTGAATAAATGAAATCAGGTCGTCAAAGGAATTAAATATAAAAATACAGATTATGAATTTGAAAACTCTCCTCATACTTTAAACTTATTTTTACATTACATGTCATTTAGGTGACGTTTTTATCCAAAGCGACTTAATAAGACAATAAGTGCATTATTTAACTTTAAGACATTTTGAACTGAATGTATTTTTTGAAAACTGATGCAACAAAATCTTAAACATTAAATAGTAAAAGTGCAGTTTAACTAAAGTACTTTGTGTGTATTTGTGTGCACTATTGTAAACATGCTTTACGCTGCTTGTACTGAGGGAACGAAACAGCTTTCAAGCTGTTAAACATTGACTCAGCATTGTGTGTTTGACCTTTGACCTCGACACAACTCCCCTCCATCAGCTGTGAAGGATACAAAACACGGCATTCATACTGGAATACTTCTGTATGGGTAAAGTTAAATATATATATATATATGAAATGAAATGTTTCCTCTTGAGAACATCATTTCATCCAAATCCACCCAATAGGTACAACGTGTTAATTAAGTCTGAGTGATTCAACATGAATGCACAACCTCAGGGCCTTACTGCCCCCCCCACGTAGCCGAGCTTCATCCAGGGACACCGAATTCGATCCCACTCCTGGTCCCCGGGGGATGGACCCTAACCTCCTGCTCTGTGTGTCTCCGTCCTGCAGAACGTGGGCCGAGCGCTGCGCCTCAGCTGGCGCTGCCTCCTGCTGGGCCTGCAGAGCATGGCGTCCGTTTGCTCCGCCCCCGCCGGCGCCGCCTCGCTGGTGGTGACGGAGGTTCCCCGCTGGAAGCAAAGCATGATGGGAGATGAAGGAGCCACTTAGTCTTCACTTAGTCTAGAGTTTGGTTCCATCAGGACTTTGTTTTAATGACGATGAAGGAATCTGATGCATTTTACTGCAACTACAATAAAGAAAAAGTAGGATACTTTTCAAAGTTTGTTACATTTTGAGTATTTGTGTTGAGTTGCAACATGTATCTACTTTGTATTCAGTGGTTTTATAATAAAAAATGTGAAATGCGTGTAATATTTCTTTCTTGAATAAATGTCCACCTGTATCCGCTTTCTATATCTCCTTTGTTCCTTTCCTACCTCCTTTCCTCCTTCCCCTCCCCTACCTCTCTTTTCCTGATGGATCCTGATTGATGGCAGCACACATGAGTGATGTCACTGTTCACCTGTCACACCTGGTCACTCATTCATCTTTTTCCTCCTTATGTTTTAATGAACATCTGGAAACGACCTTTTGAGCGATGACACACAACATGTAGATTAATAAATGAATCTTCTCTGGTTAGTAAACAACCTGGAGGACGCGATGCATCCGGTGACCAGCGGGTGGCGCCCCGTCGCAGTCAGGTGGCCACGTCCTTATAAGGGGGAGGGTTGGCAGGGTGGGGGCCTCGTGGCCAAAGTTCACTCGGAGCGGCGTCCGGTCAGCAGCTCTCCTTCAGCAGCTGTTCGCTTCGCCACAAACACACGCCATGCGGAGCCAGTGATGGACCCTTCAGGACGGAGCCGGAGGGGCGTCCCCCCGTCCCCAAGGGACGCCATGTCCCCCCTGCAGCTCTCCGTCTACTGGCGCCTGGCCCTCGCCCACTTCTTCACCTCCTTTCTGTTCTTCCTGGACGTCTACGCCGGCGCCGTGGTCGGCGCCTCCTGTCGCCATGGCAACGGCACGGAGGGAGGCGGCAACCGGTCGCGGGCCGCGGAGGACTCGGGTGGCGGGAAGCGAGACGTGAGTGGCGGCCATTTTATCCGCAGTTTTTTTTGTAATCCTGTAAAAAACAGGGATTAAAGACAGAAGTTACACAACGGATGACACAATCTAACACAAAGCTGTGTGTCCACAAACAAGGTGACTCGTTTCCATGGACACGCAATCAGAAAACACACCACAACAGCACAATACAACAAATATATACAAGCAAGATGTGTAGTACAGTGAAGTACGTGATACTAAGAGCATATTAAGCTTGAAATATAAATATTTCAACTAAAGCTAAATGTATTACATCCTGTCCGTGTCATGTGTTTATATTTATTTATTTATTTATGTGCGCGGACAAATGCTAAAGAAGCCGAGTTAGCTGAAGCTTTATCAAAATAATATATTACATATTATAATGTATTATATGTATCACATGTAATGAGATATATACAGTTACAATGTGCAAATATACACATATAAACTGAGAGAAAGTGGGCATTTTGGGCCATTTATGGACATAAAATCAATTGAAGCATTTAAAAGTGTGTGTGTGTGTGTGTGTGTGCGCGTGTGTGTGCATGTGTGCGCGTGTGTGTGTGTGCGTGTGTCAGTCAGTGTGTGACTGGACCGACTGGTTGGCGTGCGCTCAGACCCTCTACATGGTGGGCCTGCTGATGGGGTCGCTGGTGGGAGGAGCCATATCCGACAGGTACGGCCACCTGTCCGTCGTGGACCTGTCTGTCTGTGACTCACCTGTCCCGCTGACCTCTCCCCGCCGCCTCTCAGGTACGGGAAGCGCACGGTGCTGCTGGTGTGCGTGTACGTGCACGCCCTGTGCGGCCTGGTGCCCGCCCTCCTCCCCCAGGCCTTCCTGTACCTGGCGGTGCGCTGCGTGACGGGCGTCTGCTGCTGCTGCATCAACATCTGCTCCTTCAGTCTGGGTAAGGAGCTCCCGCCTCCTCGGGGTCAGGGTTCACCTGGTCTCTGGAGATCCTTATTGGACCCCGGTGGGACGCCAGGCCGATAACGAACCCGTGTCCCAGATAAGCCCACTGAGGTCTAATGAGGAACACAGGCAGCTGCCAGCCAGCTTCCTGACCTCTGACCTCTGACCTCTGGTTGAGTGCACGGGGGCAGCAGGTTCATTTCAACCAGCGATCCTGAGGACTCGAGGAAAGGAGACGACCTCCTTTCCTCGAGTGAAGTGAAGCTGCATTCTCTCTGGTGACCACCAGGGGCTACACGCCGATTGACAGGTCTCCACAAGAGATGCATGCGGCGTCTCTACGTCCTCCTCACATGTGGTCACCTGCTGTCCATGAAGAGACCTTGGAGTTTGCCACCAGACAATCACATCACGCCACGTGGACTATTCAAAAGCCACGGGGTTCTTAAGGGTCACGATGACCTTTTCGGCCTCTCATTTCCACAGATCATATAACAACCATGTCATTGGCCAACTAGTTAACTCAATACCGCTCTGCAGGTTTGTACCAAATAGAGTTCCCTTAATACTGGTTGCTAGAAAACAAGATGGCGGCGGTCAAAATATCTGTTCACAAACCAATGGGTGGCGTCATGTTGACTACGTATCGTAATATCCAAACTAGACTTGAGAAGGTGGCAGTAGAGGAAGAGGTCAAGGCCTCTTTAAACTTTGAAGGGTTTGTCCTCTGGGGAGCAGCACTGTGTCCATAGAGGTCCCCATTGATCCACATCTTGTATATACGTCACATGACTCTCTGCTCGCTCTAGTACCTGGTTATATTCATGGAACCATGTCGGTCCAGGTTCCAGGAAGTCAAGACCTCGGGATCTGATTGGTCAGAGAGAACCGACACCAACAAGAAATGAGTCATATGGACCAATAATGACGTCATAATTCTATTTACTACTTGATTTAATTGTTAACCAGGTGACTACATGTGATTAACAATGTCTAACATAATTATGTAGAATCTTTCATCATGATGTCGTTTCATATCTGCTGATGTCACAATATCTGGATACAATATGATTGATTGGAATCATCACATTGAACCATTGATTACCAAAGAGAAGGCTGCTGGTTTTATGAAAGCTCACCGCTCCGATGGGTCGTCGTTGCTATGGCGATTGGCGGAGAGTGGGCGAGTTTTACTTCTAGCATTTTTTGTTCCGTCCGCAGCCGTGGAGTGGACGCCGGTGGCGGCTCGGTTGTGGGCGTCGGCCTTCCTGCCTTTCTGCTTCAGCCTGGGCATTATGGGCGGAGCCCCGCTGGCCTGGCTCAGCGCCACCTGGACGCGGCTGCACCTGTTGCTGGCTGTACCGCAGGTCATCTGTCTGCCGCTCTACCTGTAGGTGCACCCGTCCCGTCTGCCTGCCTGTGTGTCTGTCTGTCTGTCTGTCGGTGGGTGACCTGTTAACGCCGTCCTCTTCGGTTCCAGGTGGATTCCGGAGTCTCCTCGCTGGCTGTTGCTGAGGAGGAAGATGGAGGTGCTTGATCGTTACCGCGACAACAGCCTGGCGGATAAACGGTGTCTGGACTTGGTAAACACACACGCAGACACACACTGTCTCAGTTAAAGTGCGTCAGTGTTCTTCAATGAGTGTGTGTGTACTGTGTGTGTATACTGTGTGTGTGTACTGTGTGTGTACTGTGTGTAGCTGTTGTTGTCCGACCAGCAGAAAGACATTGAGGATCAGAAAGATCCGCCTCCTGGAGGCCACGCCCCCAGTGACATCATCTACCTGAGACATCCCACCGTCCTCCTTCGGCTCTTCGTCATGAGCTTCATCAGGTACCACACGCATTTACACATCCACGTCGAAACCAGATCCAAGGGGGCGTGGCTTAACCCCCTCCCCGCCCCTTCTCAGTGTGGCGTCCGCGTTGACGTACTTCGGCATCTGCATGAACATCGGCTCCTTCGGCGTCGGCGTCTACTCCGCCCAGTTCTTCTCCGGCCTATCGGAGGCGCCCTGCCTCCTCGTCCCATTGGTTCGCCTGGGACGCCGGCCAATCACCATGCTCGCTTTGACCCTGAGCGGAGCGGCCTGCTTCCTGTCGTTACTGCTGTCCCGATACAACGGTAATCAATCAGAGGTGGTATCCGATCACTATGATCAGTGCTGATATCTACATATCAATACATACATTTTATACATACAATACATTTTAGCATAATTAGCTTTGACGTTAGAGGCGTCCAGTAGGGTGTCATCAGCATAGAGTCAGCTGATGTCTCCTGTGTGTGTGTGATGTCACTGATCACTGATCAGCTGATGTCTCCTGTGTGTGTGTGAAGTCATTGATCACTGATCAGCTGATGTCTCCTGTGTGTGTGTGATGTCATTGATGTGTGTGTGTGTGTGTGTGTGTGTGTGTGCAGCTCATCCCGTGCTGGTGATGAGTCTCGCTCTCCTGGGGAAACTCTGCATCCTGGCTGCGGTCTTCATCTCCGTCCTGTACAGCATCGAGCTGTTCCCCACCGTGGTCCGGTAGGCGCACACACGTGTGCTACTACACACGCACACGTAAAGAGTGCATCGTGTGTCTGACGTCACACGTGTCGTTATGATCCAGACAGCGGTGTGTGGCCCTGGTCAACCTGTCTTTCCGGATTGGCTGCTTGGTCAACTCCGCGGTCCCCTCCACCCCCAACGGGGCCATCTCATTGGCTGCCATGATCGCGTACAGCAGCGGACCAATCGTGGGCGGCGCTCTGTGTCTGCTGCTGCCAGAGACCAGCGGGGTGCCGCTGCCGGACTCCGTCGAGGACTGCGACCGGCAGCCGAAGCCCCGCCTCCCCAGCGCGGGCGCCCTCTGGAGGAAGTGGTGAGAACGAATGAGATCCATTGTAAGCCAGCTCAGTACTCTGCATAATGACTTGATATTTTTATCTACTTTGTCTGGTTCCATTTGCTCCTCCAAGCTTCCTGTGTGCAAGAAGTCAACCTGACGGATACGAACTGAATCACTGACATTTTAACTCTCAGATCAATAAGCACATCTTTATGGGGTTATTTCTTTCAATGTTTCACCCGATTAGAAGAGTCTTCAAGAAAGAACAGTGTGACCCAAAAGTCAGATTTAGACACACAGCTGTGAAGTTAATCATTGTGTCGACTCATGTCTGTGTGTGTGTGTGTCTGTGTGTGTGTCTGTGTGTGTCTGTGTGTGTGTGTCTGTGTGTCTTTCAGGAAGCTGGTGAGCAGCCAAACCAGGAGTACTGAGACTGAGACACTCCCTGCAGAGAAAGACGACACGCGCACACACACACACACACACACCCACACACACACACACACAGGACTAACACACACACACACACACACACAGGACTAACACACACACACCCACACACACACACACAGTCTTAACTTCATTGAACTACTTTCTTTGGTTTGTTTTTATTCTGGATTTTAAATGAAAGGCCAAAGAGCCGGTGAGGATGAGGACGGTGCCATGATGAAGACGCTGATGATGTCATACGATGATGTCACATGACTGTTTGTTTTTACCCTTTGGTTTTCACTATGTTTTGTTTTCATTTCTGTGAAAGTAAACCAAGAAAAAGAATGTTGTTTTTCCTCCTTCAGAAGTACAATAGGTACAAGTTGCAAATACTTTCCTTAATACTACTTTACAAATAATTAAAATGTAAAAGTCTCCTTCATTAATGATGATTGCAGTAGTATTTAATAACAGTATTAGCATTCATCAGTCAGAATAATACACACTATTGAGTTTTGAATAGTTTTGAAAAGCGTGTGTTCTGTATTTTGAGTGGAGACGTTTATGTGAAAATGAAGGTTCATATTTTACGTTGCAGCGCTCTCTGCAGGACAACCTCTGGAATCACACCCATCATTTAACAATACAGAAATATTTCATCAATCACATTTTATTCCATTAAAACAACCTACTTTGGTGGATTTCACAGAGCTTTTTCTGTATTTGTAGATATTATACAAATTCATTTAGCTTTCTTTTAATAAAACATCCTGACGTAACAGATCCCACAAATTAAACTTTTAAATACAGTTTGAAACGAACACAGTGAAGAAAGTTACATTTTTATTTTTATTTTCTGCCAAAAAGTGTTGTGAAAAGTGCTTTTATTCTGAAGTACCTTAAATTCGGTTTAGGTTTAAAGGGGAAAGAACAGGAAGTCACAGCAGAGTTTCTCCATTTGTACTTTTTCAATTATTTGGAAGTTTCATTAATGTGGAGAAGTTTACTGTAATGAATTTATTTGGAAGACTAAATTGTGTCCCTAGTTGCTGATCCTTTTAACCTTGAAAGTACCTCAGAGCAAGGTCAACGTCACCTTTTGATTCAATTTGCCCAAACCCCATAACTCCAACCACCGGGGGGGGGAGGGGGGCGGGGCATCAGTATGTGACGAAGTTGGCGGGGAAGATGCCGAGGCGCCCGTCGGCCAGTCGCCCCTCCCACCAGTCGTACTCCGAGTCGGTCTTGGTTACCACGGTGATGCGGTCGCCAGGCGCGAAGCTCAGGTCGCCCGGCTGCTGACCGGAGAACGGGTGCGTCGCCGTGACGACGAGCTCCCCGCTGGCCCCGCCCACCGACGAGCCACCGCCTGGGAGGGAAAATATGTAGATGATTCAGAAACTACTTTCACATTAAAATGAGAACTTCATCAGGACAAAGTCGTACCGTTGTTTGCAGAGTTTCTGGAGGAAAATTGATCTGAAACAGAAATTTCAACAATTTAACTCTAATATCAACTCTCTGTTCTATTAATCTTTGATTATGTAACAGCAGCTGCAGGTTGAAGCTGTGTCCACTAGGGGGAGGTACACACAGATTATTGATGAGTCGCTGGGGTTCTTATTAACCAAAGGTGGCAAGTTAATAAAAGACCTGAATTGAACCAGTAATCAGAGAAGGAAAGAGGGAACGAGGTAGAGAAGGAAAGCAAGAGGGGTAGAAGGATGGATGGGGAAGGAAAGAAGGCTACTAATGGAAAGAAGGATATAGTGAAGGAAGAGGAGTGATAGGATAGGAGAGAAGGAGATATAGAAGGAGAGACGGACTTCACAAAAGGAAGCTTCCATTTCATAATAATCTCTGCTGGCACGTCTTCCTGCTCAATTCCACCTCTGCAGCTCATCCAGAATGCAGCAGCTTGACTGGTCTTTAACCTTCCCGAGTTCTCCCACAATGCTCTACTCCTCACTGGTTACCAGTAGCTGCCTAATCCAGTTCAAAGCACTGTAATGTTTGAATCCTTATGGTTGAAATGCACTTATTGTAAGTCGCTTTGGATAATATCGTAATGTAATAATCTCTATGTAATAATAGGAGACGAGAGGATGGAGGAAGTCAAACTCACCTGAAGTCTCAGATTTATAGATGGAGATGTTGGGGTAGATGGCATTTTTACCCGTGTTGGCTGGCGGTCGCTGGTAGCTGGAGGGCGGTTGATGGTGTTGGTAGCTGGAGGGCGGTTGTTGGTAGCTGGAGGGCGGTTGTTGGTAGCTGGAGGGCGGTTGTTGGTAGCTGGAGGGCGGTTGTTGGTAGCTGGAAGGCGGTCTCTGAGGAGCTGGAGGTCTTGATGAAGTAAAAGACGACTGGAGAGACAGAAAAAACACTGACCAATTGTATTTTCAATTGAAGGTGCTATCTATAACCATCTCTCTTCCTATCTCCACCGTAACAACCTCCTTGACCCCCACCAGTCAGGCTTCAAGGCGGGCCATTCCCCAGAAACTGCTCTCCTCGCTGTCTAAGAGCATCTCCACGCTGCTAGAGCCGCCTCGCTCTCCTTTGTCCTCATCCTTCTGGACCTTTCTGCAGCATTTGACACAGTAAACCACCAGATCCTTATCTCCTCCCTTCAGGAACTTGGTGTCACAGGTTCTGCTCTCTCCCTTCTTTCATCCTACCTTGATGCCCGCACCTACCAGGTAACTTGGAGAGGATCGGTGTCGGAACCTTGTCCTCTTACTACTGGAGTTCCTCAAGGCTTCGTCCTGGGTCTTCTCCATCTACACCAACTCTCACGGCTCCGTCATTCACTCGCATGGTTTCTCCTCCCACAACTATGCCGATGACACCAAACTAATTCTCTCCTTCCCTCACTCGGATCTCTGACTGACTGACTGACATCTCTCAGTGGATGTCTGCTCACCACCTGAAGATCAACCCAGACAAGACTGAACTACTTCTCTTTCCAGGAAAAGACTCTCCCACCAAGGACCTGACTGTTAACTTTGGCAACTCTGTGTTAACCTCCACTCTGACTGTTGGAACCTCGGTGTGACTCTTGACTCCCAACATCACAGCGACAACAGGATCCTGTAGGTCCACGCTCTACAACATCAGGAGAATACAAACCTTCTCACTCAGAAGGAGGCGCAGGTACTGATCCAGGCTCTTGACATCTCCTGAACTATTGTAACTGTCTCCTGGCAGGTCTCCCTGCTGCCGCCATTTGACCACTGCAGTTCATCCAGAATGCAGCAGCTGCACTGGTCTTCAACCTTCCTAAGTTGTCCCACACTACTCCACTCCTCTCTTCACTGGTTACCAGTGGCTGCCTCATCCAGTTCAAAGCATTGGTGCTCAGATACCATGCTGTGAATGGATGGGGTCCAGTCTCCATCCAGGACCTGGTGAAACCCTCCATCCCAACATCAAGCTGCTTGTTCGTGCCTCACTGAGAGCAGAACACTGGACTAGATCTCCACTCTTTGCTGTCCTGCTCCTAGATGGTGGAAGGAGCTCTGTGATGACATCAGGACCACAGAGAGCCTTCACATCTTCACACTAAAGACACACTCTTCAGACTAAACACTAACACACTGTAGACCTTAAACTGGACTTATGATGGATCTTATCAGCAGATTCAATAATATTGTTGTTTCTTGTTCTTCTGAGTTTTTATCTTCATGGTTGAAATGCACTTATTTTAAGTCGCTTTGGATAAAAGCTTCAGCTAAATGACATGTGATGACCCAATTAGGTTAATATTTCCACTGGAGAAAGGGCCTGAAGTTGTTGCAGCCAATTAAATTTCACCAGTAACTCTCCCACATGAAGCCTTATGGCTTCGAAGATAATCCTTGGTCAAAGCAATGTGGTGCGGCTGTAGACGGTGACGCATTTACCTTGGGACGCATGTTCTTGGCGGTCCACTCGGTGGTGTAGGCCTCGGTGTAGCTTTGGAGGATGTGGTAAAGGTTGTGGCATTCATCCGGTGGCTCCACATCGCCCAACAAAATGGCAGACGCTCTGATATCCCTCCCATAGAACCTGCGGGTAAAACACATTTTCTAACTATACCTGTGTTCACGTGAACGAAACTCCCAATGAAGGCGGTGGCGGCCAGCGGTTCGTACTTGCGGTTGGTTTCTTTGCGTTCGATGAGGCCGGATCCCTCCAGAGAAATACCGGCAAACAACCCTCTGGATCTGCAGTAGGTGAAGACCGCCGTAGTGCTGCGAATCGCCACATCAGCTTCCACGTTCCTGAACAGCGGGGCGATAAAGACCAATGTTGAGCGCACCGTCACGCTTTTGCGAGGTGTTCCACAGGGCGCAATCCTTGGCCCTCTGTCGTTACCTTTGCCAACAACGTCATGTTTCTTCTTTGTTTGTTGCCGTGATAAAAAAAAAAAAAAAAAAAACTTGATTTGAACCAAAAGCTGCAGCAAAATTCACAGAATAACTTATTAAGAGGAGTTGAGTCCAGACGAGTCCTTGGTGAAGGCCTTTGTCTCTGCATGGCTTACTTGAATATTTTCTCAGAGGTTTATTTAAGTGGCTGTTGAGTAGTGGACTACAATGGTGAGTCACATACACACAAAGGGCTTGACATTGGCACCGCCCACTCGCCAAATGCGGGAAGAATGTAATGCACGGATTATAGGACGTACGAGAGTAAAACGGTTAAGGGGGTCTCTTTTTAAGTCGGGACGAGCATTTTCGCAGTGAGATTTCCGTTAAATGCGTCAAAAGGATTGACACTAAATGGACAAAGACAAAAACGTTTTGTCTTTGCTTTGTCTACTGCTTTAGGTTCCATTTAAAGATGAAGGACAGTCTCAATAATAAAGTTGTATTTATGATTGTTACACGGTGTTTAATATAACCATAATCATCTCTCACACACACAGACCTTATTATTATTATTATTATTATGAAATTAACATTAGTGGCTTGAGTTGTTGTCACCTGCCGACGGGTCCTACGGCCACGGTGCAGTTGCCGCCCAGCGTCAAGTTCCCGCCTGTGAAGGCCTCCACGGCCCTCCGGTGGTTCAGGATGATCACCAGGTCGGACACCTGAAGGAGGAGCCTTCCATCATCAAGTCGAAATAAAATGTTCATTTGGGCATTTCAAACGGCTTAGATCCATAGAGAAATCTAGGAGGGATGACTCACCTCCACACCGATCTCGAAGCCTCCTCCCAGGCCGGCGATGCCAATGGCCGACGGTGCCGACCAGCCTGATCACAAAAGATGGATCAGACACGCTTTGGTTACTAGTACAACTACCTGGGGCAAAAAGGTTGACAGAGACATTGTTTAATGAAGCAAAGACGCCGTCTCTGAAGCTTCACTCACACCGATTGGTGCCAATGTATTTTGAGATTCCGATCAAACTGCGGCTTTAATCAATAAAACCAATCAGAAAACCCCGCGGAGGAAAAGAGTTCCTCTGCGGTTGAAGATGAACATCAGGACGGGTCTCATCAGATGACTAAACGCCGGGGGGAACCGCAGGGAATTTATCTGTGTTACCGCGGCAACGCGAAACGGCCCGAAGAAAATCCTGACCTTACCTCAAAGACCACAAGAGCCTCCTCACACACCAGCATAGACTACCAGGCACAATCCAACAACACGGCCCTAAACGGACCAGAGCTTCATAAACCGCTGTTTGTTGGATAAGAAGTGAAAAGACCTCAGAACTGAAGGGATGGGATCCACAGCGTTCTGTTCGACGGGACCTTTTACAGAGACCCAGTCTACAAAACACATATTCTTTATTTGCCTTCATACAGCTGTTCAGATTGAGGTCTTTGGCCATTGAGGCCGAGCCCTGAATCGCCCATTGAGGAGTTCATTTGTGCAGGCATTGACCCCAATATGGAAGCATGGTGCCTGGGAGAAACAGGTATACATCAATGTATGTTGTCTGTAGAAATACTAAACCAAGGGAAGCAGAACCTAAGCAGAACCTGCTCGTTCAGCGCCAGCTGCCTTCTACTCAAAGACTGAGAGAACCAACTCTCCAAGTCTTTAACAACGTGTTCAAATGGTCTTTGCACACAGCGACAGACAGAACCAGAAGGGTGCAGCTTCTGGGCCTTACGTCGGTCGGGCAGTCTGGCGATGACGATGCCGCTTCCTCCTCTGGCGGTGATCATGAAGCCGGCCTTGATGACGGAGATGATGGCCAGACCCTCTGCCTTTGCGATGACGTGAGCTGGAAGAGAAGCACAGGCATCAACGTCCGCTCTGGGTTCGTAGTGGATCCAAAGCGGGTTTGGACTCTCACCAGGGATGAGTTTGTCGGGTCCGTTGCGGTTGGAGATCTCTGTGAATTCTCTCAGGATCTTGGCGGCTTTCTTGGCCTCCGACTTCAGGTTCGAGGGGATCGGGTTGTTCACTGTAAAGAAATGACACGCCTCGTTAAATCTTCACCCATCAGACCAAAAACCTGCTGAATGTGCGTTTGTGGTTCTGGCGGTGGAACAGATGGACCTGTGTGACCGGACTGGGACCTTATTAGGATTAAAACTAACAGATTTATTTGCTGTTTCAGAGGACGACTCTTCCGACTGTTCTCACACGTTCTGGAGAAAGTTCTGGATCGAGAACTTTGGAACAAAATACAGAAATGTGACCCTCTGTCTGTGGACAAACATTTTTCGAGCGGTTGTGTTTGGATCCTCTGGCCGACGGGTCATGGGTCAGGAATGTGCTGCTGTCGGCAGATTGTTGGACTGCTGATACGGCAACACGGGTTCTATGATGTTCATCTCGGAGGAGTTTCTGTTGGTCTTCGAGGAGGTTCTAGTCATTATTGATGAGGTTTTAGTTGTCATTATGTAGGTTCTGTTCATCATGAATGAGGTTCTAGTGGTCTAGAAGTACGTGTATGTTGATACACGTTCTATACATCTATGAAGAGGTTGTTTTGGTCTGTAAAGGAGGAGGTGATGCTCTAAAGGGAAAAATGTCTCAGGTCCAAACCCCCTCCAGGGTTCTGGTAGACTGTGTTGCTGTTCTCAGCTGGAGGAGGATGGGTGGAGTCATTAAACATCTCATTATGTAATGACTCATTAAGCAGTTCATCGAAAGGTAAAACAGGTTTTAATCTCACTAAAGTTCCATGAAGTCATTAAAACCAGTTTGATAAGTCGATTGTTCAAACAACAGGAGCGGACTGACGTCACCATGACGACGGCTCACCCATCAACCCCCTCTGCTATTTGACCAAACAAATCAAGAGTCCCAACTCTTCACTGAGAGCATGTTAGCTGAACAGGACTGATCGTTGAGCAGACCAGATGTGGGTAAATATGGGAACATCAGGCACGGAATAGAGCTGCATTGCTTTTATTTTGAAGGGCACTTCTTTTTTTTCTTTATTAGTGCAGGTGAAGAAGAGGAAGCCTGTGTTTAAAAAAGAAAGAAAACACGGACGTCCCTGAAGGTTCACATTTTGAATCGTCTTCACGAGAGGAAACACAGAAATACAACAACGTGGTCCGGCTGACCTCCTGATGGAGCTCCGCTGCACCACCAGGGAGACGCTCCACAGGCCCAACGCCACCAGGAGCGTCCACCAAGCCGACCATTCTCAATGGGTCTCCTCTGAGGTGTAGATGTTTCAGACAGAAGTTGGACACAGATGTCCACACAGACAACCATATGCTGCGCGAACGTCAAGGCATGAGGACAAGTAGGACATGTCTCCTATAAGCCCACGTCACTAGACCCATGAAGACCACTAGAGTCTCCTCACAGACCCGTAGGTCCCTCAGAAGGACACGTCACCTGACGTGTGTCCCCACAGAGTGACTTTACAACCTGTGACACGCGAGTAGAACCTGCAGATCCTGTAGAACCAGACCACTGAGAGACAGGTAAACCCAGAGAGACAGACGGGTAGAGACACAGAGACATGTAAGCCCACAGAGAGACAGACAGGTAGAGACACAGAGACATGTAAGCCCACAGAGAGACAGACGGGTAGAGACACAGAGACATGTAAGCCCACAGAGAGACAGACGGGTAGAGACACAGAGACATGTAAGCCCACAGAGAGACAGACGGGTAGAGACAGAGACATGTAAGCCCACAGAGAGACAGACGGGTAGAGACACAGAGACATGTAAGCCCACAGAGAGACAGACAGGTAGAGACACAGAGACATGTAAGCCCACAGAGAGACAGACAGGTAGAGACACAGAGACATGTAAGCCCACAGAGAGACAGACAGGTAGAGACACAGAGAGACAGACGGGTAGAGACACAGAGACATGTAAGCCCACAGAGAGACAGACAGGTAAACACGCAGAGAGACATACGGGTAGAGACACAGAGACATGTAAGCCCACAGAGAGACAGACGGGTAGAGACACAGAGACATGTAAGCCCACAGAGAGACAGACAGGTAGAGACACAGAGACATGTAAGCCCACAGAGAGACAGACGGGTAGAGACACAGAGACATGTAAGCCCACAGAGAGACAGACGGGTAGAGACACAGAGACATGTAAGCCCACAGAGAGACAGACGGGTAGAGACACAGAGACATGTAAGCCCACAGAGAGACAGACGGGTAGAGACACAGAGACATGTAAGCCCACAGAGAGACAGACGGGTAGAGACACAGAGAGACAGACGGGTAGAGACACCAGTAAAGAGGTAGCCAGGACAGGTAACAGAAACATTCAGAGGCAAATTGATCAGTTTCAATGAACTCACTTTTGTCTTTTTCCGTTTGTTCACCTGCGGACAGGTGAGCTGCGCGCGTCTCTCAGCTCTCTCTTCACTTCCGCGGTTCTAGACCCAAGCGCACAACTACGCAGGTCACGTGATACCAGGGAAACCGAGCACACCTGTGCAGGTGGAGGCGCTTCCTGAAGACGTTTAGTGACGTCACGGGCGTTGACGAGCCGCATATCAATAGTGGCGTTGTCAGGGAGACGCGCGGACAGACCGTCACTTCTGCGAGAGCCGGGCGCGCTCTCGTGCGCGGACCCGAGAATGTGACGCGTTTCCGCCCTGAGTTTTGGCTCTCAGGCAAATAATGAACCTCATCACTTGAACAATTGTATTAAATAACTATTTAAATGCCTGAAAACGTGTAAAACTTGTGTTTCATAGTCCGGTCCAATAAAATGACTTGAGATAATAACATTCAACCATTAATGTGGTCAGTTTGTAAAGTCAGTAATCCGTAGTTTCATAATTGTAATATTACAGAATGTTGTCTAATAAAAAAAGAATGTAGGTGAAAAACAAGTTAAGATTGGTGCATCCTGCAGGTGATAATATGCAGATTTTGTGATGGTCTGAATCCAGGTTCATAACTGACTGAAGCTGACTTCTGACTTTAATTGAAGACGATTCTGGCCCATCGATTTGTTCCATGCGTTTACCTTTGACCTTTGTCTGGGGTCACGTAGGCGCGTGTGTGTCATCTGCACATTTGTTACGGCAAACATGATCTGCGCTGGCTGAAGCATGCAGATGTTAAACAGAAGAGGCCCCACAGTGGAGCCTGGTGAAGGATCGTTGGTCCTTCAAACGTGTTTAGTGCCAGAGAGTCTTACGCAGAGCTTCAGTCTGTCCTCGGGTGTGAAATGCAGCGCAAGAAGACTGTCCACAGCCTGACTGCAAGACATCAGTTTCCTGGTAGAACATCCAAGCAGCAGCACGGGGAGTCCAGATGTTGTATAATGTCCTCCAGACTTCCACGGTGGATTGAAATTGTGTCAAAACATCTCAACAGACGTTGTTTAGCAGAAACCCTGCTTCCTGCTAGAAGAACTTCCTCAGTGAAGAGCAGGCGCATTCTGGAGGGTTTGCACCGTAGCGAATAAGGCGCATGTGTTGTTACTGGTTTTGGTGATGAAGCCTTTAAAGATGACAGAGTGAACCTGGAGACCTGTGTCCTGAGCTCAGCTCCTCTGTACCTTCTCACTCCAGCGGCTCTTCTCCCAGATCCTTCCTGGCATCACTGGCATTCTTTTGAACTCGTTAGCGTTGAATCCATCTACAAGCAGGTAGGTGGAGATGCCAGAGGGGGGCGGGATGTGGAGGAGAACTCAGGGACGCTGAGATCTCCTCTCAGTGGTCCTTGTGCCTCTGAATGCTAGTAGAAGATCTAGTACGCGTGTTCTTCACCTCTGGTGTTGGGCGGACGGGGTCTCCAGCTTCCTCCGTCACGCATTAACTTCATTAAATATGAACTCAGGCAGCTGACATCCTGCCATCAGCTGATTAGTTTCAGCTTTTATAAAAAGACATTTGAAGATGTGTTTTTATACTTTTAGGATGTATTCAAAACATTTAAGTAAAAGTACCAAAACCCCCAAAAGACTCTGAATTATTATTATTATTCACATGGATATTTGTATCATTATGTTTTTGCTATAAAGTGATAAATGTGATAGATCTGATAAATGTAAAGTAAAAGAATAAAGTTGCATTAAAGCAAACCGTCCTGCAGTAGCAAACCAGTCCAGGCCTCCCAGTCCCAGGTCAGAAGGACGTTCCAAGTCTTCCGAGTCCGTTTCAGATCCACAGAAGGAGATCATGGAGCTCCTTGTCCTCATCCGAGCGGGTTCATCTCACAGCTCCATGAGAACCTCCTCCTCTCAGAAACAGGTACACGCTGTGACCGCCTTCCTCTGCATCTTCTACCCTCCTCTTCCTCACTCTCAGGAAGCTCTGGCTGGACTTCGTCCTCGGCCGTCCATGCGTCCACATGCAGGACTTCACTAGTCCTCCCAGCCCACTGGATCTGTGATTGGAGACAATTAGAGACATACCATCAACAAGACACTTTACCTGCTCATGCTGGCCACGCCCCCACAGGTGCGTCCCAAAGTCTGTTTGTTTAACGCACAGGTGAAACGGTGTGTGTGTGTGTGTCCGTCCATCACGGATTAGTCGCTACCTGTCACCTCGTAGCTCCTCCCACATTGCTTCCATTGTAAGCTCAATAACGCACAGCCAACTCATGTGTCGTCATGTTTAATGTTCACGTAAAGAGGAGAAGTGAATGAAGCTGATCTCCGGATCCGGACAACTATGATGCAATTACCCACAATCCTTGGCACCACGCTGCTTAAATATAAAGAATAGTCTTTATACAGGGATTAGGTAAAGTTGGCCCAATATGCTAACGTTAACGTGAGAAAAACATATAAAATGTGTGTTTTCAGTATGTACATATTGCACCCAGGGCTTAAACAATATAAATATACTCAGATAGTATCAGTTATTATAAACACATTCAGCATCTTTGATCATTTTCCATCGTCCAGAACAAGAAGCCTAAAAGTTATTTGTCCGATTGGAGGGTTTGTCCATGTCTTTCCTCCAAATAACACAAAGAAGGTGAAGAAGACATTCGGTCCCAGATGAAAGCTCCTGCTGACGTCCATGAGTCCTCGAGTCCTCCAGTGTGGAGCCTTTCTATTGGCTGGAGAAGGTCTGCTGCTCATCAGTGGAAGGACCTCGAAGGATCTGCTCTACGGACGGATGAAGAAAGAGAACTTTTTGAGTAAAGTGAAGGAGCGTCTTATACTACGTTTCCCATCATGCACGGCGTTGAGCTTCTTCAGGTTACTTTGCAGACTCTCTTGATTAGTTTTGAGGAACATTCCTTTTCTTCATACTACGAGGTCCACGTGCTCCAAAGGATCTACTGTGTTAAAGATGTCCTACAGACCCGAATAGAAGCTGTGGAACCCTGAAACACCTGGAGGGGATGTGACCAGGTGACCTTCGGGGGGGAGGGGGGGGGGCTCACCGGGCTCATCCCTCCGCACAGTGGGGGCTGTTGGCCAATCGGGTCAGCAGACGAGCACACCGCCTATAATCTGAAAACACATCACAGCATTCGTTCGCACAACGAGTTGAATATCAGGCCCTGGGACGGCGCCCCCAGAGGGGGGGTCACATGGCCCAGGATGAGTTCAGCGCAGCAACGCGGCGCCTCAAGGCCGAGCTGCTTCCAATAGCTATGAAAAGAACCATTATTTACGCATTATGGAATAAAATCTGTGATTCCCCGACATTTCCTGTCACGCTCAAAGAGATATTACATATTAGTACTGTTATAGTTACAGTGAAGCGTCCTCCCCCAAGTACATCAAGTACTACTTAAAGTACTACGATACAAAAACACGCACACACATGCACACACACACACACACACACACACACATGCACATGCCCAAATACACATGCACACACATGCACTTACACACACACATGCACACAAATACACACACACATGCACACAAATACACACACACATGCACACAAATACACACACACATGCACACAGGAACATATTTCTCTCCACACTCTTCCAAAGTAAACACAGCGCACAACGCTTGATTTAAGATCACAAGAGCGCTGCTGTTGTGACACAATTACTGACTGATAACAGTGTGCCTGTGTGTGTGTGTGTGTGTGTGTGTGTGTGTGTGTGCACTCACGGTCAGGTACCGTGCAGTCTCTGGTGCTGTGGTACAGTCTGTAGAATTGTTTCCTGCACTTGGGGTTGAAGTGGAGAGGACCTGAGGACGGAGGAACACGTGTGAGAAACGCTGCCCTCTGATTGGACAGAAGGCTGCAAGCTCGCGTCTCATTAGCACCTGAGCATCTCCTTATTGGGAATGACCTCTCACCTTTCAGGTGTCTGATGAACTTCTCCTTGTGCCGTGGATCTCGATGACCCCCTGAGGTTAAAAACAACAGCCACAACGCTCTTATTTTGACAGGATCCGTCACCACGGCGACCGGTCTGACATTTATGTTCAAACAGTCAGATTAAATAAAAACTGTTCTACTTTCATCTTGGGTCTATTTAAAAAGAGAAGAAGATGTTTATCTTGAGATCATTATCAACGTTTTGTTTTAAAAGCTCAGTAAGTATGTTTTTAAGAAACTTCACTTCTAAAAATAGTCCTGGATTTAAGTTAAAGCAAAGTACACTGCAAAGGATTAAAAACTTCTTGAAGCATCTTGAAATACTTGAAGTACTATTTTGGTCTGATGAGAATCTTTTACTTCATGAAAACCCCCACTGTAGTAGGTGCAGTAGTAGTGGCTGTAGTAGTACTAGAGACTATGGTAGTAGTACTTGTAGTACTGACCCGGTCTCTCCATGCCGGTCCCCGGGGATCGAACCGCCGGCTCCGAGCGGCCGCAGCTTCCCGCCAGCAGCAGGAGGAAGAGGAGGAGGAGGAGGAGCATCACTGCGGACCTGATCGGCCAATCGATCATCGATCGATCGACTGGGATTTGCAGCAGAAAGAGGATTTAAAGTGGAAGATTTAATAAGATTAAAAATGCAGATTCTGTACTTTTTATTTTCGGCCGTGACGTGAAAAAAACACGTTATTTAACTTATTTCCGTATTGTTCTGAATTCAAAACAAAGACTGAGTACAAAATACTGCGTGTTGGTACCACGTCACATCAAGGAGTACTTACGATGGAAATAAAATACTCTTTAACAAACGACCTTAAACTTTCTGACACTAAAGTATAAAAGAATCAACTTGCGAGGCGTCCGCAGCTCTGCGCGCGCCCGCGGCCCGGCGCGCCCCCGCTCTCCGGTCCCGGTCGGGCTGCTTTTTTTATTTAGTTTTAAAGGTGTCGGCTCTTCTCGTGGGGGGGGGGTGATGTTATCCCGGGGAGTCGTGGATCCGAGCAGCGGGCAGGTCTCCGGGGCCTCGCATCACCACACCGGCCGGGGGGGCGCGTGGACCCGGGGAAGCTCCTTCATCATCATCATCTTCATCATCACTCTGCTGCGTGAACCCGAGACCAGAACCTCCTCCTCGGGACTCCTCTCATCGGTCCCTGATCTGCACCACGTGCACGCTCCTCCTCCTCCTGCTGCTCCTCCTCCCCGTGCACCCACCACGATGCCGCGGTTCCTCAGTGGGATTGTGCACACACACACACACACACACACACACACACACACACACACACACACACACACACACACACACACACACACACACACACACACACACACACGGTGGTTCTCCCTGCAGAGTTCCATTAGTTTCCGTTTCCACCATAAGGAAACGAGGACCAGATCACCTGAGGACCAGATCACCTGGACTAAGGTTCCCAGCAGGCTTCCTGTAGGTGGAGCCCCACCCTTGTTAGTTCCTCTCTGATATCAAAGCACTGAGTAAACAGGGGGTGCATTCAGGGAGCGGTGGTCTGGCAGCATGTGGACACACACTCCTACATGCAGATGTGTATTTATCACATACGTGTGCGAGTGTTTTTACAACGTTTATGTATTCAGGGTTTAGGGGGCGGAGTCACGCTCTCTTTGTTCAGGTTACTGCGTTGCTTTTCTCACGGCTATTAGCTCCACTGCAGCACTTTGGAAGGCCTCCAGGAACCTCTGGAACCGACCCGGAGAGCCCATTAGACGTCCTTGAGAACTCTTTGAACCCTCTTTAACCTCATTGGTGTCTCCTGAGGGACGTGTGGACCGTCCCAAGGGCCTCCTCTCCCCCCTGGAAACCTTCCAAACCCTCTACAACCATCTAAATAACATAATGACCTGCGTTGTCTTTAAAGACACAGGAACCTACTCACGAAGCAGTAGAGAGGAGGTTCTACCCCGGAGGCTCCACAACAACCGTTGGAACCAGATTAAGTTTAACCGCACGCTGGTTAAATAAAGGTAAACATGAACAAAAGAACAGGTTGCTTATTTGAACCATCTAAACCTTCTAGAGCCTTCACAAGAACACTGATGATCCCAAACACCCTTTAAATATTCTTCTGGAACCTGGAGATCCACTTAAAGGTTTCCCAAAGGAACCTACTCAAGACAAGGTGACCTTTTTCACCTTCTCACAGACCTTCTCACAAACCCCAAACCTCTGAGAACCTCTAAACTCTCTCAAAGACCTCCAGGAAACTACAGAGAAGAGTGTGACCAGAATTAACACTCATCAGAGGTTCTGCAGCCGCCACAAGAACGGTGGACCTCTTTCAGCAGCTCTGCGGGTTCATCTCATGGTTGAGAAGATCATACAAGGTTGTTCGAACATTCATTCAAGGTCAATAAGGAGTCTCGTGTGTCCACCAAAAAAAACCCTCAAGAACAACATCTGCAGGAGAGGCCCTCGTTCCTCTGTGATGGACAATACCAACTCTTGTCTGCGCTTCATCTGACCTCTTCAGATCCTCCGTGCAAACAGCTGCAGGCCAACCCGAGGAAACACACGGCTCCTTTGTTCCCCGGAACATCTCAGCTGGGACAACGTGACGACCCGGTTTTCTGCTTGGTTTTGTGACGAATCGGCCGGAAATTTAACTAAGTGTTGTAGGGAGTGAGATGAAACCCACTGGAGTCTCCTCCGAAGACCCCGAAACCCAGAGGTGTCTTCAGAACCCTCTCTCTGGATCTGTGGAGCATCCACAGGAACCATCTTGAAATTCGAATCTCTTCAAGAACCTTTATACCTTCTTAAGAAGATTTAGACTGGACCTCTGCAACATCCATTTATTTAAGAATATCCAGAACCCCCTTGAATCTCTGCAGAGGAACCAGTGAAAGAATCTCTGGAACCTCTTGGGAACCTTTGAGCATCCCTCTGTTGATCTCTGGAAACCCTTCAAGAACCTCTGCAAAACCTCTTGAGAGAACTTTGAGGTCCATCCCACAAAGAAGCGTTGAACGCTTGAGGAACAACGAGGAAAAACCACCTGAGAGGAAACATGTTTTCATGTTTCATGCTCTTGTTTTGTGTTTTTAGTTGTTGTTAATTGTATTTTGCTGGTTTTTGCGCGAGTGCCAGATGATAAAAAACAAAAGAAGGAAGCAGCGAATCGTCACTGAGCCACAGCACCACCTGGTGTGTGGAGCCAGGAACTGCACCCTCATTGGTCAACCGATGGATATGACTTCACTTCCGGTACAGTCGGCAGAGGACGCGGTCACTACGTCATCACGTCGCGCCCAGTGCGACAGACACGCGAGAGGAGGCTTTATTTTCCTCGGGTGAAATGTCGGTGTTTCACGACGAGGTGGAGATCGAAGACTTTGAATATGACGAGGACACCGAGACGTATTATTTCCCTTGTCCCTGTGGGGACAAGTTCGCCATTACTAAAGTAAGAAGAGCTAGCTGAGGGCTAACCGCTAGCTGTTACTCCAAGCTGCTTGTTAGAAGGTTTAATGAGGGTTTGATGAGGGTTTAATGAGGTCTGTTGTCGCCCTGAAGGAGGACCTGGAGAACGGGGAGGACGTAGCGACGTGTCCGAGCTGCTCGCTCATCGTGCGCGTGATCTACGACCAGGTGGGTGAGCAGCCTGCTCGTGCAACGCTACACACTTTCAAAATAAGAGCAGCAGCAGGAAGCCTTTGGCACCGCCCTTCAGAATAAGAGGTGGAAGTCACTGTGGGAATAACAGTTTGATTTCTGGTCCTTTTGTTTTTAGGAGATTTTCACGTCGGGAGAAATTGTAGAAACGTCGCCTACAGAAACCAAACTGGAGCTGGTTAAGACCTGACCCCCCCGACCCCCCCCCCCAATAATCATCATCACTACGACTGTTAAAATCTTTGGTTGCAGGAATGATCAGCGTCTTTTTTGCCATTTAATCGCCTGTAAATATGTTTATACCAGATTAACTTATTTTGTTATTTTAACAAATAAAATGTCAAACGGCACCTTCTGTTTTTATTTAAATAATCTATTTGACTGCATTTGTCTCATGTGATCACATTTTAAATCATTTAACTGATCATGAATCGGAAAAGTGCCCCATGACGCTGGGACACACTTCTTGACCTTTGACCTGCTTGCTCATACACTCACAGGGGAAAAGATTTGGGGTCAGAATAGCTCCACTACCCAGCATGCACGTGGCTGTCTCGAGCCCGGAGACCTTTCGACTCAATCTGCCTTAACGATGATGACTTTAATTTAATCGCCTTCATCTTCTACCTGAGTGATGTTTAAAGGCTTTGAAATGTTCCATTTAGTGGAACAAATGAAGGGACCCAAAGGAGCACCTTCACCGAGCAGGGCGCCTGATGTGGCTCAATGATGCTGTTGTTTCCAGCGCCGGCCAATCAGCTCCTCCCGTCTGCCTGGGGGGGGCAGCTCCTCCTCGCTCACTGTGGAACGTTCACCCTTCTGCTGGAACATTGTCCTGTGAGGGGCCTGGCGAGGAGCCTCCCCCCCTCAGACGACCCGGCGGACGCCATGGACCCGAGCGTCGGCGCCCTGGAGCTGTCGGGGGTCCTGATCTGCGGGGGGGCCTGGCTGTGCTCGCTGGCCACCACCCTGGTGCCCACCTGGCTCACGCTCTCCACCGACCTGCTGCCCGCCGAGCGCTACCAGCTGGGCCTGTGGGGGACCTGCGTGGTCCAGGACCTCGGGGTGCTGGAGTGCCGGCCCTACAGCGGCCTGCTGGGCCTCCCCCCCGACGTCCGCCTGTGCCGGATCCTCATGTGCGCGGCGCTCGGCGCCGGGCTGCTCGCCCTCCTGCTGGCCGTCCCCGGCACGCGCCTGCTGACCGGCTGCCGCGGCCTCGGGCGGCGCCGGCGGGCCCTGAAGGCGGCGGGCGCGGCGCTGAGCGTGGCGGCGGGGGTCCTGGGGCTCGTCCCGGTGTCGCACGTGGCTCACCTGGCGGTGGCGCGGTACTTCGACCGGTCGGCGCCGGAGGCGGCGCCGCGCTGGGACATCGGGGACGCCTTGTTCTGCGGCTGGACGGCGGCGGCCCTTCACCTGGCGGCGGGGGGGCTGCTGCTGGCTTCCTGTCGGGGGGACGTTTCGGGGACGTCCGTCAACCTGCGGAGGACGAGGACGCTACGAAGGACGCGGCGGGACGCGGCCCGAGACGTCAGGTCAAATCACAAGTTCCATTTGACATCAGTTTGAGACAGAATTCAATGTTTATAAAGAATATTTGTAAAAAGTTTTGTGGCTTTAAACATGTGACACGCGATGTTAAACAGGAGAAAGCTTTAAGCTCTTATCTGAGTCTATAAATACCTTTATTTTCCACTGGGGAGAATCTCTGTTGCTTTCTGCTTAATTTGTGCAGTTTGTGGACTAATAAGTAATAAAATATATGACGGTATTTGTTATTTGATGTAAAACAAGATCCCACATTGAATGGTGGATTAAATGATTCTATGAAGCTGAATAAAAACTCACCCAGAAGGTCGTCTCCGGTGGTTCGTCATCACGACGCGGTGCGCTTCCTGCTGGGAGCCTCATGGACGCGTCTCCGGGGGCCAATGAGAGGCGCCTTTGTTCGGCTCGGACAATACATTTGTTCTCTGCAGTAATCGGCGGCACATCGAGTCGCGTGGGCCGAACATCAAGAGGCCAGAGATCAGTGTCGATGGCATCTGTTGTTCACTCGGTTCTCCCTCAGGTCGTAAGAGAGGAGTCTTTGAAAGAATGTGGTCAGGCAGGAGGACAGAAGCACCTGATGCTCACCTGAGATCATGTGATGGACCACCAGATACCAGCAGACCATCTAAGAATAGAAGAATCCAGATGAACACATGATCTCCTGTTCCTCTCGTGACATGAAAATTCAAGTTTACATCAAATTCAACAGGAATACGAGTAACAAAGTGCACCGTGTCAACAATAAAACCCACCCTACCCACAATGCAATGCAGCAACAACAGATTCAAAAAAATAAACTCAATTTCATTAATAGGATATATAATAATAAAAAAAACTATTTCATTAAACATTTCAGATTTTTTGGGGGGGGTTTGTTTCTTTACACCATGAACTCCAACTCAAAGAAGCAATACTAAATAATATAATAATTATATTTACCACAAAAAACAAAATGCTTCAGATATTTGTCACAAAAATGTTGACTTTGGTCAGTGGGATTCTTTTTATAAAAACACAGGGATGATGGTGATGATGATGATGATGATGATGATGGTGATGATGATGATGATGACCCAAAGCCACTGAGGTGATGGTGAGAAACCAGGTCGACTGAAAAGGATTCTTTAATTGTCCATAAAAAAACTTCATTCATTTGAACCTGAGTACCTTTAGAATTCCACAAAGATCTGGAACATTTAAGTCTACTGTCTGAGGTGTGTGTGTGTGTGTGTGTGTGTGTGTGTGTTTGTGTTTGTGTTTGTGTTTGTGTTTGTGTGTGTGTGTGTGTGTGTGTGTCTCCACCAGAGGGCGCTGCACACTTACTTTTGCCTACAGAGACACATCAGACCTGTGGAGGACAGGTACAAGTACTTCAGGTATCTTGGGTATTTACAGAATAATGTAGATATGAAACAGTCTTTACGTTACACTATTAGAGGAGAAACTAAGATACTAAAACCTGCTGCGACGTGATTGGTCGACACGCCGCTGACCACGAACCTGATCACGTTCTCCACGTGAGGACGGTGTCCTTAGTATGAGAGACCCTGAGGGTTCAAAGGTCAAAGGCTCCTAGCTAAGCTACAAAATAAAACCATCAACCCACTAATCAGCCAGTGTGTGTGTGTGTGTGTGTGTGTGTGTGTGTGTGTGTGTGTGTGCTGACCCACTTCCCAGAGGAAGCGTCTCCTTCATGTCAGAGACCCGTTGGAAGCGTCTCTGATCTCGTCAGCTTGAAGGAGGTCGGCGCCTCGCTCTGCGTCCAGGTGGACTCGGCGAGCCGGATAAACTCCGTCACCTTTTCCCCGCTCCTCCTTAATCGAATCATCCGCCTTCCCTCGGTCCCAAGAAAGACACAAGCCCCCCCCTTCCCCCCCCCGAGCCAGGAAGACGCTCAGTGGAGGTCCCAGCGGGACACACACACACACACACACTCACTCTCTGTCTCTGTCAGTTAGCGTAGCTTAGCATGAAGAGGAGTAACGTCTACTGAACCAGATGATGAAATGCACTTTATATTTTTAATTTTTGTAAAGGGAATGAGCTGATTTATTTGTTACACATGTTTATGTAACAATGATAATAATAATTTAACAGCAGTGGCGTGCTGTGATTGGATGGGGTCCAGGACATGGTCAAACCCTCCATCTCAACCCTAAATCAGTTTAATTCACATACTTTTTCCTCCTAAATCTACAAATGAAATGAAACTTTTTCTCTGAATAAGGTACCAGACTACATTTTTATTTATAACTGCATCAAACACACAATTCTCTCTTTTCAGCTACACAGAGACCCGTCGTATGAATATGAACAACATGTGATAGAAATGTTCACCCCCCCCCTAACCCTACCCCCCCCCCCCCTTCACAACCCCATCATGTCAAACCCGCCGCCGCTCCAACCTGCTGACCCCCCCCCTCCCCCGCCCCCCCCATCAGAGCACGTTACATGCAGCTGATTGATGGTCTCGGCCTTCGGTTCGGGGGTCGCCTCCTCCTCACAACCAGGAAGTCCTCAACCATTTCCCACAATGCACCAGTTAAAATAACCGTAGCCATGCTTTACACATTACATTACATGTCATTTGACTTATGTGCACACGATGCTGGGGGGGGGTCTGTGAGAAGGACCCGGGCTTCTGTTTCTGGGAGAAGGTCATAAAACGCTGGTCTGTGATTACACCTCAACAACAGCTGCCTTTTAATGGAGTCTTCACCTGCTTCAGCAGGACGGAGAGGCTCAAAATACAAGACAACGTTGACCGGGGGGGGCAGGGGGGGGGACGATAAACCCAGCTGACAATAATTTAAAACACCAACGACCCCATTTACAAACTGTTTGTATTCAGTGATGTTTCTAGTTAAATATGAATCTTTTCTCCATGGTGAATATTAAATATCACAACAAAGTCCCCCTCTAAGCGTTTATTAATATTAATGCTACGCTAATGCACTTTATTCATGACCTCTGTCTCTGTGAAGGCTTTAGGGAAGACGTCCACGCCGTAGCCTCAGTTAGCAAGCTAGCTAGCTAGGACAGGACCGGTTAGCTAGCACGCTAACCGAAGCTATGGCAGGGACTAGCGCGCAAGCTAGTGCTCGTGTGTGGTAAAGGAAGGAAGAATATTCAACAGTAATAATAATAATAATGATAATAAACACTGGGACTCTAGTCCACAACCTCCCAGTGCTTCTGGATATAATTTAGTCCAAATTAAAAAGCAGTTATTGGGATCAATAACACTGATGTGCGGTTCCAGATGTGGAGTTTGTTAAATACCCACATCTGTCCCGGCCATCGCTCACAGCGCGTCGACGCTAAAGAGTCGTCAGAGAAATTAGCAAATGATCTGGAATTGCTCAGGAATCAGACTTATTAGCATAACATTAATCGCTTTGTTTCATAAAGGCCAGCTGGCTAACTGTTGGAGACGCTAATTGATCCCGACTGGGAGAGTGTGTGTGTGTGTGTGTGTGTGTGTGTGAGAGACTGAGGACTGCGTCTAAATACCACGAGCTGCCCCGTGACGACCTGATGGTTCTTCTTCTCTTCGACTATAAATGTGAACACTAGAAAAGTCCTCGTTTGATAGTGTCAGTACTGTAGGATTCTGTGTTTAAGTACTACAATAATTCAGCGTGTCACTCTTTTTATCACTGAATTATACTACTATACTTGTTTCAATCATTTCTATATTTGTTCTGTTAAATAAATATATTTTGTAAAATTGTTTAATTTGTAGTTAGTTATTCCTATTTTTTAAAATTTGAAAGAATATCATGTTTTGCTTGTGTTGAAAAAACATCCATCAATAACCCGCCAACTACATTACCCACAATACAGTGCAACACGCAGCCGGTGAAGCCGTGGTGGCGAAAACGCACAACTACTACGGCGAGAAGTCGTTTTACCGCCTCCTGACCTTGACCCCGCCCACCCCATCACGCAGACCAATCACCTCGCCGACCTTGCCGAAGCGCTGCCATCAAATGTCCCCGCCCCCCTGTCACTCATCGGCCGACGCCCCCCTCGAGCTCAGGCCTCGAGGATTTGACCTCTGACCCCTGGTGTGGATTAAATGTTTCCTCGTCTGCTTCTATTCCAAATGCAACATGAGCGAAAACACAATGCATGCTGGGACATCTACCGAGGTCAGTGAAAGTTTAAATTATAAACACGGAATTCAGATGTTCAGCCCGTCTGCATACTGAGCAAAATGAAATAAATCTGCCTCTTTATATTAATTAATATTCTTATAGATAGAAAAACATTTATATTTTTACTCCTCAGAAGCACCAAAGAGATAAAGGTTAATATAACTTAAATATAACTTAAATGCAGCAACAAAAATAAAACTCCAGTTTAGAGATTATTCAGGATGAATATATATATATATATATATATTTAATAAAGGCCACGTATATTTATATACATATGTATATATTATACACACACGTTTATATACATATACACATATATATATATATATGTATATATATGTGTGTATATATATATATATACATATGTATATAATATATATATATATATATATATACATATGTATATATATGTATATATATATATGTGTATATGTATATGTATATATAATAAAGTAAATGAAGGTCTCTCGTCTCTTCGGTTCTGATGATAAATGACTGCAATGATTTTTTTCTTCACGTGGCAAAGCAGGACTTGATGTCCGGCTTAATAGCGCTCGCTTTCTGCCTCGTTCAGTCCATTAGCGGCGAACAAGCCCCCCCCCCTCACCTCGCAAGAGGCGGACCCCGCCACTAATTACGGCGTGAGGGATGATTGGCGAAGGCTCATTACTGGAGCATACTGTCTCTCTCTGCCCGGTAATGATGTTGGATCCGCGGCGCCGGCGCTCCATCAAACGCGGTTAGCGTGTTAGCGTGTTAGCGAGTTAGCGCTCAGCTTCACCTCCAGATCACATCAGTAAAATGTTTAAGGACAATCTCATGAAACCACGAGGGAATTTAGGGTAGTTTATGGGTCTTTTGCCCCAAGAATCAGCTTCATCCGAATAACAATGTGTTTCATTCACTTTAAATATGAAGCCACTGATACATGTACTTCTACTAGTAGTACTACGTGTTAGCTAGTAGTCCCCTCCTGTTCCTTGAACCCGTCATTGAATCAGTCGGGTCTGGCCCCCCCTCCTCCTGTCTGCCGGCCTCATTAGGACCTCTTACCCGACACAATGAGGCTCGACTAAATGGAGCCTGGAGCGCGGCCAGCGATCCGTCACAGCTCTCTCAGAGTCCTCCTCAGGCCCCGCCCCCCGCAATCACACGCCACGGCTCCATGCCAGGTCCACTTGGCCCACGCCGTTCCCACAGTGGACCCCCAGTGCACCGGTTTAAGACTGCACTGGAGCACCACGAAGGCTCTGGTGTGGACACGAAGTTCAGCGAAAGCCCTGGACCCCATCCTAGTCCCTATGGTCCAATCCCAATCCCAGGGACCCAATACCAGTCCCTGTGGTCCAATCCCAGGGACCCAATACCAGTCCCTGTGGTCCAATCCCAATCCCAGGGACCCAAAACCAGTCCCTGTGGTCCAATCCCAGGGACCCAATACCAGTCCCTATGGTCCAATCCCAATCCCAGGGACCCAATACCAGTCCTTCTAATCCCAGTCTGACAGAACACAAGGTGCTAAAGATAATATTTGTGTTTTTAACACATTTCTTTAAATGACCCCTCATGTTGACGCATGGTGGCGTTGCCATGGTAACGCGGTCTGCCTCAGCGGGTCTCCGAGGGTTCAGGCTTGAAGGCCTCAGGCTCCTCCTCTAAAACGAGGGAGAACTCAAAGAAACGCTTCCCACACTGATGGTGTCTGACCCCCCCCTGACGAGGAAGTGGGGGGGGGGGTCAGACACAAGGCGTCCATTCATGCGGCGCGTCTCGCTAACCCGATTGTGGGCGTCGGCTCGTCGCCGTAATGAAATGAGTCTCAGATCCGATTAGCGGGTCTCAGTCTGGGTTCTCCGGTCCCCGGGCTCGCCTCGGCAGGTATACTTACCTGCGTGTTTTACTGGCAGGGGTCAACGGTCAAGTGGTGTGCTTTGGCCAAAATAGAGGGGGGGGGGGGCAGCGATCACAGCTGCTCTGTTTGGAACGTGGATCAACTGGTTGAAAACAGATGTGTTCACACTCCCAAAAAGACCCCAAATCACACAATGGTAATAATAACCGATCTAAAGACATTATACATACATTATACATACTATCGTTTGCATATTATAATAAATGTACATACATTAGACTTAAAAATCTGAATTGGATTTGTTGCAGTTTGTTAACTGTTGCATTAGAATCTAAAATGAGAAGTTTGATGGATTTGATGGTTGATGAAGAAGAGTTTCTGGTAACTTCTGGTTAGACACCAGCTGAGCTGATTGTATGAAAAGTACCAGAGAGCATCATGGGTAAAGTAAAACATGTGATCCACAGATACTTCATGGAACTAATAATGATTTATTATTATGAGTTTTTAAAGCGTCCAGATGTTGTGTAATGTTGTGTTGTGGAAACAACATAAAAACATTTGACTCACCAATCGTTGCCCAGAATATCACATCACAGGAAGAAGTAATGGCGTCCAGCACTGCTTTTCACAGAGTGGAGCCTGAAGGCATCACGGCCCACAGGTTTATTTGCGAAACCTCTTCTTCTTCGGTGAGGAAGATGATGCCAATGAAATGACTTTTTGTCATTTATATGTTCAGGAACAGGACCCCCCCCCCACTCCCCATCTCTGGGGTGTCCTATTGGCCTCTCTACCGCCACATACCCCCCCCCCTTCATCAGCAGAACCCCCTCATCGCGGCGTTTGTTCCCCTAAACGCCGCTCGGCCATCAGGGGCCGATTATCGGCGCTGATGATGTGAGCCGCTCCTGTAAGAGGAAGCTCGGTTTAGTGCCCCCCCCCCCCCCCACGTCCCGAGGCCCCCACCTCTACTGGTCCATTACGGCCCCCGTGCTGGAGAAGCTTAATTAAATCGCAGTCCAATCATAATCCATGTTGTTAATTAAACTGGATAATTTATAAGCACAAAGGGGATATTTATTAGCGCCCCCCCCCCCCCCCCTACAACCTTTTACTATTGATGCCCCCGTGTGATTGATGCCGACACGCAGGCCGCCGCGCTAGTTGTCTAATGGCCGTGCAATTAAAGGCGCCGTAAATGACCCGCGCCTCATCGCTGCTAATCTCACGCGCTTTGATTGAATTTGTCAGCGCTAATTGAAAAATACTGATATTTAATATCTGTGCTACCGAAGGCCTTTAATGAGATCCAGCCCGGTGACCCTGGGGGGGGGGTCCATGCGTGCCCTTGACGCCCCCACCCTCCCCAGGAGGTGGTCCACTGGGACATTCAGTTGGGGTCAGAGGTCACCTGCAGCATCAGTAAGATCAAGTAGCTGCATCCAGTCTGTTTGTGTCCAACAGCAGAGGCGCTGTTTACATATTAATACACACACACACACACACACACACACACACACACACACACACACACACACACGCACACACACACACACGCACACACACACACACACACACACACACTCACACACAGACACACACACACACTCACTATATTTATATATCCAGCTGATTATTTACGCTCATTCCTTAACTGCCCGTGGTCCCAATTTGTGTAATTGGCATTAATCCAAGGGACTGAAGGGCTACGTCACATCATCCCCGCCAGCCAATCATCGGCCGGAGCGCGGCCGGGGGGCGGAGCTTGGGCGGAGAAACCAGCGCAATTAAACGGAGAGGAGCGCAATTTAAATCCCAAACATCTCCGGACGCGCAGGGCAGGGAACACGCTCCCCCTCGCTCTCCCTCTCTCTCTCTCTCTCTCCCTCACACACTCTCTCCGTCAGAGCCTCACGGGACGCAGAACGCACCGGGACCGGGACACGTTGAAGCGGAATGCCTTTCTCTTCCTCCGCTGCCCGGATGGATCGGTCGCCTCTAATCGGATTATCGCCGCTCTAGAGTCGCTCAGAGAGCCGCGGCTCCACCGGGGCTCCTCCGTGCGCCCCCCCCCTCTAAACCCCCCCACCCCGCACCGCTGGTCGGTCCTATGAGCGCGGCGTTCGGCCCGTCCTTCATGGTGATGCAGCGGCCACTCGGAAGCACCACCGCCTTCAGCATCGACTCTCTGATCGGGGGCCCCCCGCCGCCCGGCCCGGGACACTTCGTGTACACCGGGTACCCGATGTTCATGCCCTACCGGTCGGTGGTGCTCCAGCCGCCTCCTCCGCCTCCTCCTCCTCCTCCGCCCTCGTCCCTGCCTGCCGGACACCACCCGCACCTGCAGGGCGGCTTCTGTCCCGGCATGGCGCTCACCTCCACCCTCACCTCCACCCTGATGGCGTCGCTGCCCGGCGGCTTCGCCCCCCCCCACCAGCACGAGGCGGCCCGCAAGTTCGGCGCGCGGGCGCTGCACGCAGCGTTGGAGAAGGCGCACGAGGCCGAGGACGGGAAGAGCTTCCTGACGCACGCGCTCCACGACGCGGACACAGGTGAGCTAAAGGACCGGAACCGGAACCGGGACCATTAAAACGCTTCTTATTGAAATAGAAGAAAACTACTGAAGTTTCACTTTCTTCTTCGAGTAAAAACAACTTAAATATACATTTCCGTTCAAGAAAAATATGCATTAATAAAGAATACAAAATGATAAAATAAGCACTTGAATCTAATTATAGTTAAAAATATTCACACAAACTTTAAAGGATTTAAAAAAAATGTTTTCACTATTGTTTTACATTAAAACATTTTAAAATGATTCAAAAGTATCATCTATTTTAACATCGGATTAATAATGAATCCTAAATTAATTAATGAGAAATGTTTTAATTATTCCATCAGATAAAGTCATTAATTATTTGACTTTAATTGTTAATTCATATCTTTACAACTTTTATTTTAAGACACAAACAAACGGATTATTTATTGATCATTTTATATTTTAGTGGCTGAACAAAAAAAGACGCGCGTGCTGGAATGACACGTGACCCCCCCCCCCCCCCCCCACGGATCTCCAGTCAATCAATCTCACAACTGTGATAAGGTCTCTTATTAATGCCCCCCCCCCCTCCGTCCTCACAGGCCCCCTCAAAGAAGCGTCCCGGGAGGAGGACCTGGTCCGGAAGGAGGACTTCTCCATGGACAGCGACCTGGACTACAGCTCCGACGACAACCCCCCCTCCGCGTGCCACAAGGAGGACGCCGGGGGGCCGGAGGACGGCACGCACGCGCACGGCTCCTCGTCCGGGGGGGGCGGCTCCGGGAAGAACCGGCGGCGGCGCACCGCGTTCACGAGCGAGCAGCTGCTGGAGCTGGAGAAGGAGTTCCTCTGCAAGAAGTACCTGTCGCTCACGGAGCGCTCGCACATCGCGCACGCGCTCAAGCTGAGCGAGGTGCAGGTGAAGATCTGGTTCCAGAACCGGCGCGCCAAGTGGAAGCGGGTCAAGGCCGGCAACGTCAACAACAAGTCCGGGGAGCCGTCCCGGAACCCCAAGATCGTGGTTCCGATCCCGGTGCACGTGAGCCGCTTCGCGATCCGCAGCCAGCACCAGCAGATGGAGCAGGCCCGACCGTAGAAGAGCCCACGCCGTGACGTCACGGTGTGACGGATCACAACAACGAACAGACGGGTCTGATTGCATTTGTACATTATTTTACAAATATAAAGAGGTTTCGGTTCCACTTCGGTGTCGCACATGAAATATTCGAATTAAAAGCGGTTTGTTTTGGATCTTTACGTGAAAAACATGAAAAACAAACGAGTTAAAAAGCGAGGATGACGATGATGAAGATGCCCCCATGTAAATAGACACTCTGGGACCAAACGGAGGACTTCCGGTGCACATTTCTCCACAAACATTGTCTCCATGAACTTTCTGCGTTGGATCAAACTGTTTCTTCTTCTTCTCTCGCTTCCGTTAATTTTCATAACTTTATTTTCGTTGTTTTTGGGCCAAAGTGACGTTGCTAATTTATTAATATCAATCAGTGCAAAAGTAACAAACATTCCCTGACGAATAAAAACATGAAACCTGTGATTGATGACAAACTAAAGTTATTATGTTTAATAAAATATACACTGTTTAAATCTATCTAATCATTTGCTGTGGAAATACAAAACGTGTTTATTAACTGACAAAAAAAACAGTTTATGTAATAAAATAATGCTGCGCGGGCCGGAGGTCAAAGGTCACGTGATCACGGCCCGATTGATACGACAGCAGGTGTCCGGGGGGGGGGCGGTGAATTAATGACAAATAGGTGCGTCTCCACGAGGCCGCGTGCGCGTGCTTCCACCTGCAGGAACGTCAGGTTTTATTTGATTTAACGCACCGGAATTTAATCCGATTTATTAAACATGTTTTAGCTCACAAATAACATTAAATAATCATTTTAAATTTGTTTATCGAAGCTCTTGCGGGATTTAAATTAAAGTAAAACGCGGCGAGGATCAATAATATAAAGTCGGCCTCGCGCGCACTCCTCCACGTGAGGCTCGTGCACGCGGATGAGATCTCACAAACAATAAAGTCAAATAAAACACTCGGAACACACCTGCGCTCCTCCGCTTCCGGCCGCGTTGGTTCGGGTTCATCTCCCAGAGTTCACAGCGGCTCGCAGCTCGGAACCGGGGCGCCGCTTTGGACTCGGACGCACACGTGCGCGTGCCGTTGCCATAGCAGCGGCCCGGAAGAGGCAACACGAAGCTTCTCTATTTTCTTTGTGTTTAAGAATTCAAAATGTAAAAATAAATCATCAATGTTTTATAATGATTTAATAACTGTATGAAGCAGATGCATTTATTACATTATTCATGGTTATACACAAATATACAAAACATATTACGGAAACTGTTTATTAAATAAACCCAATAATTTTAAAAACATTATAGAAAATAATTCTGACAGGACAGAAAAGAATGGAACATTTTTCTGATGATCATTTTAATTTTAAAATAAAATGTGTATAAGAACAGTTTCACGCTTTTAAAAGCATATCCCGTCGTGTTGAAACAAAGTATTGCTTCAAAACCTTTTTTTTTTGAAAATAATATTTTTTTAATTTATGGAATTGTGAATCTCGAAATCTCTCAGCTGAAAAAAATTTAAAATACTCGTGTTTGATTGCTGCATTTTTTCACCTGTTGAAAAAGTCAAATTAGGTAAAATAAATGACCAGACCCCCCCCCCCTCACACACACACACACAGCAGGAGACAAAATTGAAGACATTATATAATGAAGGATTTTTCTGGTCTTTATTGGAAAGAGACACATTACAGTAGAAGACTTCATATTAATGATACTTTTTAAACAACATTACTGTACAGCCAACAAAAAAACAATAATTATTAGAATAACGGGATCAATAACGAGTCTGAATGATAAATCATAATAAAAACCCGCATGGACTTCGGAGGGAGAAAAATGTACAACAGGGTTTGTTCATAAATAACGTGGGAGCAGCCCGGGTGGGCGGGGCTTAGGGCTAAAAGTGAGCATCAACATATTTACAGCTGAGCGGAAACATGAATATGAATGAATTAAAAAGAATATTAGCGCCTGTCGGAGATGTTGAGGAAACTTCTGTGAGAACACCTGATTTATGGAGCCTTTTTAATCCCAGGCACCAGGATGTCACCACTATGACCTACTAACTCACCACTATGACCTACTAACTCACCACTACGACCTACTAACTCGAAATAATACGTAAATGACTCATAATGAGTTATTTACTCATATAACCATGTGATAACTCAACAATGAGGACGAGTCATTATGTCATGATTACGTCTCATAGTAGTGAGTTAGTTCATTAACATTTGTTACTGGTCATCCGTCTCAACTTAAGTCTCTACAGTCGTTATATAAAGATAGAAAATGATTTCATCTTTATTTGTCATTAGTTGTGAGGAAGCTTCAACAGAGATCAGCTGACTAGCTGTACCTTTACAGGTAAACCGTAGCATGTTAGCATGCTAACGTTAGCGTTAAAACACGATGGGGGGAAGAGTGAAGACGGACGGAGTGATTTAGTGATTTAGTGCATTTGTGTGTGTAGGGGGGGGCAGGGGTCAGATGGCAGCGGGGAGGTCGGGATGAGTCGGGAATATTGCTTCGACATGTGATCCTTCCAGGTCCTGGATCCAGCCCTTTTGGGGGGGGGGTCCACGAACAGAACAAAGCGACTTGGTCTGCTCAGGTAACGACTTCCTGTGTCCCCGTGGACGCACTGAGGGGGGGGGGCGCTTTACAAGGAGGTCCACAGACCAGAGAAGAAGAAGCCCTTCCTAATGATTCACTGGCCGATCAGGGAGACCTTCTGATTGGACGGGAGGAAACATTACAGCGGTTATTCCACAGAGAAGAAGAAGATTACCCTTTTTAAACTTCAGAACCATCAGAACCCCGAGGTTCACATTTCAGTCACAGAGAAAAATAATCAAACAAAAACACAAACTTTACAATAAATAAATAACCCCAAAAGGTTGAAGAGAATCCAGAGTCACTTTCCATCTGAACGCTAATATTTACAAGGATTCATGTTCATTTCTTGTTCTTTATGGGGCTTTAAAACAGAAACTTCTGGTTCTGGTCGTCCGTGGTGGCCATCTTTGTTTTGAAGTGGAGAAGAAAAGAAGCCGTTATTAGTCCTGTTCAACAAGACCAGAACCCGGGAGAACCAGCGGTCCAGGTGGACCCCCAGGGAGCAGCGGGTGGGAGGGGGGGGGCATGCGATCCTTCACTCCTCTGCTCCCTCGTTCCCTTAAAACATCCAGATACTTTCAAAAGACAATAGAAGGTTCTCTCTGAGGAGACGATATGATTGGTTCAGAGTGTTAGTCCCGCCCACAAGGTGAACATTCACACGTTAAATTAAAGATGAGGTACGTTGTCAAGTGGATTGCGGGGGGGGCTCAAGTGACCCATCTCCCAAACAAGCCAGCCACGTCTCCCACAATGCCGTGGGGTTCCTCCCGGCTACTGGCGTCCTACAACAGGAAGTCGTTTCATGTCCGCCCGGCCCGGCGGCGTCAGATGAGCGCCGAGCCGCCGGCGCTGTTGTTACGGTTGGTGTTGCGGCGCGGCAGGTTGGGCGTGGCCATCAGCGGGTAGCGGTCGTCGGGGCAACCGTACTGGGTCAGTGCGTCGACAACCTCCTGGCTGCTCGCCTGCCGGGCGTACGCCATCGGGCTGTTACCGTGGGCGTCCCTCGCCATCAAGTCCACGCCGTACTGAGGGGGGGGGGGGGGGGGGGTGAGACATCTGTTTTATTCAAATACTGTATAGGATGTGTATGAATTCTAATAACGCTTCCTTCCTGTACCGATGTTTCACAATAAAAGCCTGCCATCCAAAGCATTTCTTAAGTGGTGTAAAAAACAACAACACAGCAGCAATACTACCTGGGTACTATGTATGTAATACCTGGGTACTACCTGGTACTATGTGTGTAATACCTGGGTACTATGTGTGTACTACCTGGGTACTATGTGGGTACTACCTGGGTACCATGTGGGTACTACCTGGGTACCATGTGGGTACTACCTGGGTACCATGTGGGTACAACCTGGGTACCATGTGGGTACTACCTGGGTACCATGCGTGTACTATCCGGGTACCATGTGAGTACTACCTGGGTACCTTGTGGGTACTAACTGGGTACCATGTGAGTACTACCTGGGTACCTTGTGGGTACCATGTGGGTACTACCTGGGTACCTTGCGGGTACCATGTGGGTACTACCTGGGTACCTTGCGGGTACCACCTGGGTACCTTGTGGGTACCATGTGAGTACTACCTGGGTACCTTGTGGGTACCATGTGGGTACTACCTGGGTACCTTGTGGGTACTAGCTGGCTCCTTCTTACCCAGATGAGCAGCTGCGTGAGGACCACGTTGCCCTTGCGGCTGGCGAGGTGCAGCGCGTTGCGTCCGTCTCCGTCCCCGCAGGTCTCGTTGACCTGCTGCCTGGACCCATGAGCAAGCAGCAGGACCACGGCGCGCAGGTCCTCCTCGGCCGTGGCCCTCAGCAGCTGCTGACCCAGGGAGAGCTCGGCGCCGGGCAGCGCCGCCACGAACAGACGCTGCTCGTACTTGGCCCGGATCCAGCGCTCCCGCTCCTCCCTGAGGACGAGAAACGAGAAGCTGAGCACACCCCTTCAGAATAAGACTTCCTGTCCTGCTGTGGACACATTTCAATTCAACACACAGATGAATCATGAGTTATCTTTATATCAGATATAAAGTGTAATATTAAGTATTTATTCTTTATTTGTTTCATGTATAAACACTGATTTATTGTACTAATAGTACATAAAATGCTCCCATTCAGTAAAAGCAGAATACTATGCCCCCCCCCCCCCCGACTATGATGTCTTAAATGAGACGGACGCATTGTTCACCGATCGAGTGTCATGAACTTCTGATCCGTCTAATCCGCACAAATCCTCCATGTACCAGCAGCTCAGCAGGATTAGTGGGGGGGGGGGGTCATTGAGCTGTCCCCCCCCCCCCCTTAACCAAATATTAACACCTCCTCCAGGAAATGGGGAACAGTGGTTGATGACTCCAGTGTGTGTCTGTGTGTGTGTGTGTCTGTGTGTGTGTGTGTCTGTGTGTGTGTGTGTCTGTGTGTGTGTGTGAGGAAATGAAACGTTTGTTCTGCTTAAACTGGTTTAACGTGTAAAGACGTGTGACCTCTGACCCCTGCCCTCTAATAATATCAGGTCATTAACCCTCAACACAGAGTTCTGTACTGTGACAACTTGAGAAAAACAAAGAGGCTTCTGGGAGAAAAGCTTCATCAGTTAATCAGAAAAATGATTCTGACCGACGGGACGTTTGATTTATTTTCTGATTTTACAAATATTCAGAAATAAGAAACAACTTTAAGGAAAGTCACAGTGAATGTGGGAAAAAGTGTTGTAGACGAGGGGGGGGGGGGTGTTCGGAATATGATTAACTCTCTTCCTGGAGACCTGGGGGGGTGTGGTGGCATCACGGAATGTTCCGGGGGCTTTTTTCCTTCCTGCCCGACCCAGAGAGAGAGTAGGGAGGCCGGGCACGAGACCACGGCCCACAGCCCCCGGACAAAGCCTGGGGGTGTCACCGGAGTGTGTGTGTGTGTGTGTGTGTGCGCTCAGCGGGACTCTGGCCTTCTGTCCTCCAGAGGACGGAGAGGAAATGTGAGGCCACTGGACGCAGGAGACGCATGCCTTCCCCCGCCGCTGGAGTTGCTAAGAGCCTGGAGGTAACACACTGTGTGTGTGTGTGTGTGTGTGTGTGGGGGGGGGCTCTTTAAAGTAAAAGTTTGCTTTTGCTCCTTTTGTTAAATGGCTCGTGTTTAGACTGAAGCCTGGTGTGAGGGTGTAAGCTCCTTGTCCTCAGCTGTGTGGTTGTGTAGGATTCTTACTTAGTTGTGTCTGACCAGTTGTGTGTTTGTGTGTATCTATGATCAGAAGCTAACAAGTCCTGAACACACACCTCTGGACAGTGGAGAGGCTAATTGCACTAATTAAACACACACACACACACACACACACACACACACACACAGTGTGTGCGTCTCTTTTCACATCCCATTAGACAAAGCGTGATGTGCCCCAGCACCAAGGCATGCTGGGTAGATAATTAAACATGAGTCCTTGTGAGACGCTTCATGAGCAGGAGCCCCCGGGGGGGGTGGGGGGGAGGGGGTTTAAGGTGTGTGTGTTGGTGTACATGTGTGTGTTAGTGTCTGTGTTGGTTAAATGACACAATGAAAAGACACCAGCCAGAGGAAACAAACAATGTCTCTACTGACTCTAATATCTCTACTGTCTCTTCTCTAATGTCTCTCATGTCTACTGTCTTTTCTCTGATGTCTCATGTCTCTACTGCTGCCTTTGCTGGTAGGAATCTTGTTACTTTGTGTTGCCATAGCGATGCTTCTATTGGCTGCTTTGTTCAGCTTCAAACGTCCGAGGATCAAAGAGTAAATAAACTATTAACTAAATAACTACTGATGACTATGAATAACTTCTAAACTCTGGAAACCCTTTCAAAATAAAACTAAAGACAAGAGGCGTAATGGGTTTGTATGGGAGGGGGGGGGTGGGGGGAGGTGGGAGGGGCTAGAGGTGACACTGTCAGTGGCTTCTCCTCTGGCCTAATTAGCCCTCTAATTAATAGATTATTGGGGGCGGGGCCTCAGCTAGCCGCCCGAGCTAATGTGCCTTTAAAGACGGACGACTTCTCAGCCGAGTTTGTGTCCCTCACCACAGAGCAGAGAAGAAGACAAAAGGAGAGCAGAAGAAATCAATTAGCCTCTGCTAGCGGGTCGTTAGCTGCCCTTGGATGGGCAGAGATAATTAAAGGGAGAGAGGGGGGCACGGGGGGGGGGGGGCAGTCAGCCATGACACTCGACTGGGTGGAGACGGAGAGGTTAAATCAGATGGAGATAAATAAAGCTCTGTGGGTCACGATGCTCCAGCAACACCACAGAAGAAGAGAGGAGACCTGGATACAAAGGGGAGGAAGCGAGGACTACGGCAGGAAGTGGACACAAACTTTATGGAAAGACGTGGTCCTGGTCTACAGCAGGAGGAAGGGGATCAGATTCTTGATCAGATCAATGGATCCTACAGGAAGTCAGAAGTCTCACAAATGTTTACCAGCCGCTCCCCGTGATCCCATTCAATCCAAACACATTACCCACAATCCCCCTCCCCCGTCCTCCCTCTTCTTTAGTCTGTGAGCAATTTGCCTACTGAGCCAATTAGCCGAAGGGGGGGTTGGGGGAGAGGGGGCTGGCTACCGTGGGCGAGGCGGAGGACGGCGGGCCGGAGTCACGTTATTTATTTCTTGGTTATTAAAATAAGGCGCGGAGGTTAATCTAATGACTCACGCATAAAGAATGGGCCTTTAGTTTGCCCCCCCCCGCATTAGCATAACCCCGCCGCCGTGACAAACGATGAGTGGCCCCCGTGATTGGCTCGTGTCAGCCGCCTTAATGTCAACAGTAAATTGGGGGGCTCGTTAGGCGAGTTGGGGTGGGGGGGGGGGCAGTCATGTACAAAATAATGTCTATTAGGACTAATTTAATCAAGGCCTCCCTTTTACAGATGAATTAGAATGTGGGGGCCAATTATTCCTCAAAGGTTGCTGCGGCCTGTCTGTCAGAGGCCTCTTCTTCTTCTGTGGTGTGTGTGTGTCGGGCGGCAGATGATGAGGGGGGGGAACCGGAGAGTTAACGGACCGCAGAGGAATCTCTACGTGCACACACACACACGCGCACACACATACATACACACACACACACATATGTACACACACACAGGAAGACAAGCACAACGAGTCTGATCCGATGAGGAACGATTAAGGGATTAAGTGGACAAGAGTAAAACTCTTATTTTGAAGGAGACCAAGCAGACTTCCTGCCTGGGATCTGTATTACGACACAATATTGTAGAATTTGACGCTTCTTATGTTGTTAATAATCATTTATGGTATTTGAGAAGAAGAAGAAGAGGTGGTTTGTATTTGAGGCCTCTGATGGGTCATGTGACCAGTCAAATGTGTGTTAGGATCACAGAAACAGTGTGGGACCCCCCCACCACTGCCTCTGACCCTTGGGGGCAATTACCTTGTGATGTGGGCCCCCCAAGTCGCCGGCTCTGAGCCCAATCGGGGGCAGCCGCCGCACCTGCACCCCCCGGTCTAATTTTAAATCTGTTAGCGCTGGCCTTTTCTTACAGGGAACAAGACTAATCTGTTCCCATATAGGACTAGCCCCCCCAGCTCCCCCCCCCTCTCCAAGCCCCCCAGCGCCCTCGAACCTGCTGCTGAATTATTACTGGCCGAGCATTTGTCATGTGGGGCCTCGTCGTTAAGTGAGCGGCAGCCGCGTAGCGTAGCGTAGCTCATCCTTTAGCCGCCGGAAAGCTGCTCATCTGTCCCCCGTCTGATAGCTCCACCATCGTTCACCTCCACCAGGTACTATAGACTCTGAAGGCTTCTGCTCCACCATCGTTCACCTCCACCAGGTACTATAGACTCTGAAGGCTTCTGCTCCACCATCGTTTACCTCCACCAGGTACTATAGACTCTGAAGGCTTCTGCTCCACCATCGTTTACCTCCACCAGGTACTATAGACTCTGAAGGCTTCTGCTCCACCATCGTTCACCTCCACCAGGTACTATAGACTCTGAAGGCTTCTGCTCCACCATCGTTCACCTCCACCAGGTACTATAGACTCTGAAGGCTTCTGCTCCACCATCGTTTACCTCCACCAGGTACTATAGACTCTGAAGGCTTCTGCTCCACCATCGTTTACCTCCACCAGGTACTATAGACTCTGAAGGCTTCTGCTCCACCATCGTTCACCTCCACCAGGTACTATAGACTCTGAAGGCTTCTGCTCCACCATCGTTCACCTCCACCAGGTACTATAGACTCTGAAGGCTTCTGCTCCACCATCGTTTACCTCCACCAGGTACTATAGACTCTGAAGGCTTCTGCTCCACCATCGTTTACCTCCACCAGGTACTATAGACTCTGAAGGCTTCTGCTCCACCATCGTTCACCTCCACCAGGTACTATAGACTCTGAAGGCTTCTGCTCCACCATCGTTTACCTCCACCAGGTACTATAGACTCTGAAGGCTTCTGCTCCACCATCGTTTACCTCCACCAGGTACTATAGACTCTGAAGGCTTCTGCTCCACCATCGTTCACCTCCACCAGGTACTATAGACTCTGAAGGCTTCTGCTCCACCATCGTTCACCTCCACCAGGTACTATAGACTCTGAAGGCTTCTGCTCCACCATCGTTCACCTCCACCAGGTACTATAGACTCTGAAGGCTTCTGCTCCACCATCGTTCACCTCCACCAGGTACTATAGACTCTGAAGGCTTCTGCTCCACCATCGTTCACCTCCACCAGGTACTATAGACTCTGAAGGCTTCTGCTCCACCATCGTTCACCTCCACCAGGTACTATAGACTCTGAAGGCTTCTGCTCCACCATCGTTCACCTCCACCAGGTACTATAGACTCTGAAGGCTTCTGCTCCACCATCGTTCACCTCCACCAGGTACTATAGACTCTGAAGGCTTCTGCTCCACCATCGTTCACCTCCACCAGGTACTATAGACTCTGAAGGCTTCTGCTCCACCATCGTTCACCTCCACCAGGTACTATAGACTCTGAAGGCTTCTGCTCCACCATCGTTCACCTCCACCAGGTACTATAGACTCTGAAGGCTTCTGCTCCACCATCGTTCACCTCCACCAGGTACTATAGACTCTGAAGGCTTCTGCTCCACCATCGTTCACCTCCACCAGGTACTATAGACTCTGAAGGCTTCTGCTCCACCATCGTTCACCTCCACCAGGTACTATAGACTCTGAAGGCTTCTGCTCTACCAGGTGGCTTGTTTCTTCTTTGGACGGTCTGGTTTTTTGACCTCTGTCTCAAACCAAGACGCCGATGACGGGTCTGTCCCCGTTATGGCGAGGAACACAGGGGGTCGCTGTCCAGAGGCGGGACTAGCAGCCGCTGTCACTTCCTGTTGGCTAACGTGTTAGCAGGCCTTCTGGGTGCCAGTGTCGACACGCCACCCGACTGACAATTAAAACAATGAGCATCCCAAACTTGTGGCCAAACTTAGCGCCCCCACTCCCCGCCCCCCGGGCGGTCACATCAGCCGTTGCCGTGCGAAGCCAAGCCAGCCGAGGTGATGACGGGCGACCGCGGGGCCGCCAGAGGTTAATGGGAACGTTTAGAAGGACGAGCCCCCGCAGTGGTTTTGTACCTGCTCCAACCAGACACCACCCCCCTCCTGATGGTAATGAGACCTGGACCGGCCGTCGCTGTGGGAGGGAGGGGGAGGGGTGAGGGGAAGGAGGGGGGGCACTGCTCTCGGCCCTGTCACATATCTCATTGGACGATCTTTCCCAACATGATTCCTCCCTCTGGTGCTGCAACCACTGACACAGTGAATGTGTGGAGGGACGGGTGGGGGGGGGCACCTCTTCTTCTTTTTATTTCCTGTCCCCGTCCCCCCACATCATCCTCTTGCTTCCATCCGTTCCTTCTCTCGCTTCCCCACGCCAAAACTGGGGGGGCGGGGTGGGGGGCCAGACCTTGACAGACAGGAGGTCAGCGTAATTGCTGCTGGACATATTTAACATTAAGATAATCAGGCCATTAATTACCCTTTGGATCATTAAATCAGCCACTTGCAAAATGAAATTTGGGCCTCTATTACTCAGCTGAGAGACCACGGGGAGGGAGGAGGGGGGTCTACATCCATCAGCCCCCCCCCCCTCTGCTGTCCAGGTCTGTGATCGCCTTCTGCATTTACACACCTTTATTATCAGTATGTATGTGCCATAGTTATTATTATTATTATTCATTACAACAGGAGGAGAAACCAGTGAAAGGTGATAAAAAGTAGTAGTGTGTTTATTACGAGTTTAATAAGTACCACAGGCTTTCTTAAAAAAGTACTACCCGTTAAAGTAGAAGTACTCATTATATGTTAAGATAGAACACTAGCTCAGTCATCCTACGGTATTTTATACTGGTTTCTGTTATATACTTTGTGTACTACAGATTCTTGTATGTTGAATGTAATGTAAATTTGGACAGATCTAAATCCAGGAAATCATGGCGTTTTGTTGCCGTGGCGACAGAGGGGGGGTGACGTGGTTTGGATTTGTGGGTGGAGAATGTTGGGCGTAAAGATCAAGAAGGAGAGGAAGGAGGAGAGAGGGATTAATGGAGGAGAAACGACAAGCAGCCAGCCACTTAAGGGATGGACTGATAAATACTATCGACAGGGCTGGGGGGGGCAGCAGAGCGTTGCCGGTTAATTGAGATAATATTGACCTCCTTCTCTAATCTCCTCAGGGGGAAACATGCAATCAGATTCATAAATAAATAGGAACATGAGCAACAATAAAAGCATTAGTGGTCTGATGGAGGAGGGCTGATGGCTGTCGATACTGTGTGTGTGTGTGTGGGGGGGGGGGGGGGGGGGGGGCTGGGTGTGTTACTGTTGGGGAGTCACAGTCCGACATGAACATGATCCTTAGATTTACATCATGAGATATGTAGGTTAACGGTCATTTATGTTCCCTCTTTGTTTGTATGTATCTCTAAATGGGTCTGTTAGAGACCTGTCAATCAGCGTTAGGCCCCGCCCTAAAGCATCCCCTCTTTATGGTCTGTTTGACACTAAATGGACCTTCATTCACTAAATGAACATCATGCTGCATTGAAGAAGACTTGAAACTAGAGACTGAGACCATAAACTCATGTTTACTTCTCTCTTGATTTATTCCCTCAGTAAACATTGTAGAGTCATTTCCTCATAGACGTCTATGGGAGCAGAGGAGTCGCCCCCTGCTGGTCACTACACAGAAGTAGAGTCATTTCCTCATAGACGTCTATGGGAGCAGAGGAGCCGCCCCCCTGCTGGTCACTACACAGAAGTAGAGTCATTTCCTCATAGACGTCTATGGGAGCAGAGGAGTCGCCCCCTGCTGGTCACTACACAGAAGTAGAGTCATTTCCTCATAGACGTCTATGGGAGCAGAGGAGTCGCCCCCTGCTGGTCACTACACAGAATGCACCTTTAACTGATGAAGCTTATACTTCACATACTTGTATAAGTAGTGCAGTAAGAAATACACTATGTGAGAGTATTTGTTTACTTTAACTGCAGTAAATGTAGTAGTAGTAGTAGTAAATGTAAAAAGTATTTCTTCTGAAGCTTAATGTGTGTGTGTGTGGGGGGGGGTTCATGGTTGGAGTAATTATAAGGTGCTTCTGTTGACTAATGAGCGTCGGGGGGGAAGTCGATCTTTATGTGGACGGTAGTCAGCTCTAATTTGTTACGATGGCTGCTGGCTTCCCGATAATCTCACACACACACACACACACACACACACACACACCACCCCCCCCCCCCCCCCGGTACACTAGGCCCCTCCTACCTGCTGGCGTCCGGCGCCGGCTTGAGGCGGCCCTGCGCGTTGGCCTCCCACACGCCGTTGGCCAGCTCGTTGCCGATGGCCGACATGACCTTGAGGAGCTCCAGGGGCCACTCGTCCAGGTCCAGGGACCGGACCCGGGACAGGTGGGTGCCCAGGTTACGGTGGATCCCGGAGCACTCAATGCAGATCAGCGCCCCCAGGTTGAGGCTGGCCCAGTCCGGGTCTGGAGAGGAGGGGGGGGGGGGTCGTCTTAATACGTGTAGAACATATTTTTATAAATATAAAGATCTATAAATAAACTCACTCTGAGCCTCGCAGTCGGCGCAGCGCCCGTTGCCACGGAGACCTCTGATGGTCTGCAGCGCCATGGCCTCCGTCTGACTCGGCAGACGAGACTGAAGTACACACAAGTATATAAATACCAGACCACATGAAGTACATTTGTGTACTGCTCATCACTGGGGTGGGGGGGGCACCTTGTTCTTGCTGCTCTCACACGACTGCAGGCTGGCCAGGATCTGGCTCTCGATGACCTGGACCCAGGCGTCCCGCTCCTCGTAGGACGCCGCCTCAAAGTGCCACGTCTGTCCCGTCAGGGACACGATGGTTAGCTCAAAGTTCTCCTCCGGGTCTGAGCAGAGAAGAAGAGGAGAGGCCTCTTTCAAACATCTGACCTTTGACCCCAGAGAGGTCGCCAAGGAGAAGAACGATTTAGAGTCCTCCTCTGACGCCGCGCGCCAGAAACAGGATACAATATGAGGAGGAAGAGAGGAGGAGCAGGAGGATGAGGAGAAGAGGAGGAGGAAGGTGAAGAGAGGAGGAGGTTGAGGAGAAGAAGAGGAGGAGCAGGAGGATGGGGAGAAGGAGGAAGGTGAGGAGGAACAACATTCTATAGTTATTTTGGGTTAAATCTGTTATTCTCTAAACTACTCTGTCAAGAGGTCAAAGGTCACCGCCACAAGAGAGAAGTAAATAGACGGAGATAAACCTCTACATGCACCCCCCCCCCCCCCCCCCCGTGACGGTTTGAGCCCCACAGGGTCAAAAATCTCATCATGATTAAATTCCCATGATTCTGTGCTTTCAGGGCATGAAGGGGGGGGGGGGGGTTACTTGACAATTATGGAAACCAACAATCCAGAGAGGAGGGGGGGGGGGGCTCTCAGCAGTGTAATTTAAATGCTGCTTCGGATTTAAATGCTGAACGGTGACCCGGCGCCGCGGAGGCTAATGAATAAAACGGGGGAGGGGGGGGGCACTCCCACAATGCAGTTCATATCTGATGAGACGGGGGACCATGAATAGCAATAGTAGCTGTAAAGATATATCTACAAAGTAGTCAGAGGAGCATGAACTACACTTTGGAGAGTTCTATGAATGGGAGAACTTTTGGTTGCCTGGCGTTTCCTCTGCGATGTCGCTACAGTGTGTGTGTGTTGGGGGGGGCAGAGGGGGGGCAGGAGGCAATTTGTGAACTCTGACACCGATAACCTTTAGCAGCAGAAAACAGAACAAACCAGATATACAGCATTTATAGGTGGGGGGGCTGTCCTCCGTGCTGGGAGGTGTCGGTGTGTTTGGGGGGGGGAGGGGGGGGCACAAAGGGGGAAACACAAATTAAAGCCTTAAATGTCAGCGCACACAGTATTGCTCAGCGACACAGGTCATTACTCCGCATATTATTCGCGGCCTTTTGAGAACATTAATAACCTGGAAAATATAAATCTCAGCCGATTGTTGCCACGTCTTTCTAGAAGGGTGTGGGGGGGGGGGGGGGGTTGTTGTTGTGGGTGAGGGGGGCTGTGATTCACCCAAAGGTTTTCCTCCGAGGTTCCACAGTAATCAAATGTGTGGCAATAAAACATCCGTAAGACGGTAAGACTTAAATGATTGACAGACTGAACCACAAATCCCAAGATGCATTGCAGAGCTTCAAATTCTGTTGACTGGCTGCAGAGAAAAATAATCTCTTTTGTGCAGAGAAATTCCTTTTTAATGTTCTTCTTCTCTACAAGGACGCCCCAGAGGCTCATGGGTAATGTAGTGTTTAAAGCCATCCATCAAGCCAAAGTAATAAAAGTAAGCAAAAAAAGGATTAGATCTGGGGGTCCGAAGGTCTTCCAATAGTTGTTGTTTAAAACAACATGTCACCCAATCCCTGCTACCTGTCAGGTATATGAGGGGGGAGGGGGGGGGGGACACACCTGTCTGTCTCAGGTCCACCACAACATCTTGTTCTTTACCTTCCGAGTGGAGCAGACTGGTGGTGTAAATGCTGCGTAGACTACCGACGCGGCTAAGTCTCCACACTCTACGCCTGGCTGCATCCCCGATGGCAGGAAGAGAGGAGGAGGAAGAGCAGGGAGAAGGGAGGAGGGGTGAGGAGGACGAAGAGGCAGAGGCGTGACGAGGGGAGGAGGACGAAGAGGCAGGAAGGTAAGAGGGAGAGGAAGGAAGAAGAGGAAGGAGGAATAGGACAAGGACGAATAGGTGGAGGAGGAAGGAAGAAATAGAGGAAGACGAAGAGGAAAGAAGAAAGGATGAACAAGAGAAAGATAAGAAGATCCGAAAACATGTGTGAAAAAGCAGCGTTGAAGAGGAATCTGAGGGGGCGTGGCTTGTGTTGCGAGTGGGCGGGGCCAGTGAGCACGTTTTATAACAGAAAGGAAAGAAAACAAAGGATCTCGTTCAGCAGATACAATATTAGAAATATTTACATTTATTAAAATATTAAAACCCTGCTACTGCTGTCAATAAAACGTCACAACTTCCTGCTTGTCTTTCACAATAGAAGCCAAATAGATGCTTTTATTGTGAAACATTAGCGAACCTTCAACAGAACGAAGTAACTGGATCTCGGGAGATGAAGAACTATGAAAAGGCCTTTGAATGTGGACGAATGGGAGAAGGAAACATGCAATGTATAAACAAACTCGTTATGATTTGATTCTTCCTCAGGTGGACCAGCCGCAGGCTGCGTGACCTCTGACCCCGCTCAGACGCACAGTACCGCTTCCCCCCCCCCAGGCCAGCCGGAGCATTTACGCTTTAAATGTTACTCTGCTTGTTCCATTGGGGGGGGAATTACTGCCTGAAAATGAGTCGCCGCCTTAAAAAGGTCACGGGTTTGATTCCTGAGAGGGGGGGGGGGGGACTCGGGGGAGGGGGGGGTGGCTTTGTTACACGATGACTTGGAGTCTGGAGGAAAGGAGCCGAGATGGTCTTTGCTTTTATTTGTGGACTGAATTTGAGATTAAAGGAAATGTGAAAACCTGACACGATACAAATATGGTATTAAATGTGCTTTATTGTGATAGATTTGACCAATGCCACCTTTTATTTTGAAAGAGGAGCGCGTAGGAAGAGAGACCGTAGAACGACTTCTCCCTGATCTCAAATCAGTGAAAAAAGTTCATTTTTAACATCATAAAGAAACTAGAAGACGCTTTGTGTGTTCTTTGGTGTGTGCGTCTGTGTGTGAGTACTATACATATATAGTGTATATTATAAGTACATTATATTATCTATATACTACTATTTATACTTTATCATACACAACCGGTGATGGTGATCATATTTTACAGAAGAGGAAAATGAAGAGTAGGATAACGGAGAGCAAAAGGAAGGAGGAAGAGAGGAGGAAGCAGGAAGAGGGGGAGAAATAGAGAAGGGAGGAAGAAGAGGAGGAAGTCATATAAAATCCAGCCCTGATTTCCTGGATAAGGAGGAAGAACCTCCAGTTTATCGGGATCCTCTGGGACAGTGAAGAGGAGAAGGCGGGCTGACTCCCCCTGGAGAGGAAGAGGAAGTGTTTCCCTCTCCCTCCTACCTGCCCCCCACCCCCCCTCCCCAGTCAGTACCTCTGACACCAGATAGCTCACCTGCTCTCCGGGGCTTAACGGCTAAATCGGGAAGACTGTTACTAATCGCTTATTGAATAATGGAAGTGACACAGCTGATAAAAGATTCCAACACAGCGGAGTATTTATAATATTTCACTTAAAGCTTCTCCGGCTAAATAATAAGGGGGCAAGATGACAAGCAGAGGGAGGGGGGGGGGGCAAGGAAAGGAAGCAAGGGCAAAAGAGAGGATGGACACACCCTACATTAATTCCTATCTTCACTTCCTGCCTTCACTCCATTCCTGCCTTTATTCCCCATCTTCACTTATGTTTTATCTTTAACTTGGCATCTGTAACTTCCTGTGGTGACTTCCTGTGGTGACTTCCTGTCTTTACTTCTTATCTTAACTTCCTATGGTGACTTCCTGTCTTTACTTCTTATCTTAACTTCCTATGTTGACTTCCTGTCTTTATTTCCTGTGGTGACTTCCTCTCTTTACTTCTTATTTTTTCTTCCTGTGGTGACTTCCTCTCTTTACTTCCTATGATGACTTCCTGTAGTGACTTCCTGTCTTTACTTCCTGTGGTGACTTCCTGTCTTTACTTCTTATTTTTACTTCCTGTGGTGACTTCCTGTCTTTACTTCTTATCTTTACTTCCTGTGGTGACTTCCTGTCTTTACTTCTTATCTTTAATTCCTGTGGTGACTTCCTGTCTTTACTTCTTATCTTTATTTCGTGTGGTTACTTCCTGTGATTATTTTGTGTCTTTACTTCTTATCTTTACTTCTTGTCTTTACTTCTTATCTTTACTTCCTGTGGTGACTTCCTGTCTTTACTTCTTATCTTTACTTCCTGTGGTGACTTCCTGTCTTTACTTCTTATCTTTAATTGCTGTGGTGACTTCCTGTCTTTACTTCTTATCTTTATTTCGTGTGGTTACTTCCTGTGATTATTTTGTGTCTTTACTTCTTATCTTTACTTCCTGTCTTTACTTCTTATCTTTACTTCCTGTCTTTACTTCTTATCTTTACTTCCTGTGGTGACTTCCTGTCTTTACTTCTTATCTTTACTTCCAGTCTTTGTTTCTTATTGTTAGTTCCTGTGGTGACTTCCTGTCTTTACTTCTTATCTTTATTTCCTGTGGTTACTTCCAGTGATTTTTTCCTGTCTTTACTTCTTATCTTTAATTCCTGTCTTTACTTCTTATCTTCACTTCCTGTGGTTATTTCCTGTCTTTACTTCTTATCTTTACTTCCAGTCTTTGTTTCTTATCGTTAGTTCCTGTGGTGACTTCCTGTCTTTACTTCTTATCTTTACTTCCAGTCTTTGTTTCTTATTGTTAGTTCCTGTGGTGACTTCCTGTCTTTACTTCTTATCTTTATTTCCTGTGGTTACTTCCAGTGATTTTTTCCTGTCTTTACTTCTTATCTTTAATTCCTGTCTTTACTTCTTATCTTCACTTCCTGTGGTTACTTCCTGTGGTTATTTCCTGTCTTTACTTCTTATCGTTACTTCCTGTCGCTCCCACCACAACATCAAAGGTTTCAGATGCAAAACAGAAGAGCGTTTCAGGTTATGTAGATGGATGAAGGGATGAAACATCCAAGCTGGATTTTGAAAGTATAAAAGTATAGACAGAAGTAAAGGGGGGGGGGGGGGGCATTACCTTCTGCAGTACCAGAGAGGCCGTCGGCCTTGAAGTTGCTGGTGCTCTTCTTCCTCCGGTGCTTCTTGCGGTTGGCGTGCGGTGATGGCGGCGGCTCCATCTTGGGACTGGTGGTACTGGTGAGACTTGGACTGGAGCACGTCGGGTCCCCCAGGCCGGTATCTGCAGAACCACAATACAGTTTAGCAATAATTGAAATCATCTAAAATTTTTCATTCTTCACAATAAAAGCCCAATTAGTTTTGACCGTGAAGCAGAGACAGGAAGCATCACTTCCTTTGTTCTCTCTATCTATCTTTATATATATATATATATATATGTATATATATATACACACACATGTGTATTTTTATCTAATATGTATCAAACCGTTACATGTAAGAGGGTGAAAAGATTAAGATTAGACCCAGAGGATCAGAACCAGCCCCCCCCCACAGCAGCTGTGACTAGCGGCTGAATAAAATAACATTCGGCTTCCATCAATATCACAGCGACAATCTGACAAGAACGCCATCGCACGCACATGCAGCCCCCCCCCCCCCACCCCCCCAGCACGGCCATAACTTACTCCACCATCGTTTAGTCTCAGCTCAAGTGGAAAATGTGACAACTTATCTCTGGTGACAAGAAGCCATCCCCGAGAGTGCAATTAACCGCCGCAGATTAACGGTGCTCTGTCCTCCTCCTCTTCCTCCTCCTCCTCTTCCTCCCTCTGATCTGAACCCTTGGTTTGGACCGACCGGCTCGGGGTTTGTTGAAGACAACGTGCATTGTGTTTTGTTTTCGTGGGGAACGAGTAGAGGAGTTAGCGTTAGCACGTCTATGCTAGGCTAGCTGTTGCTCACTTATCTTTAATCTGATTATCAAGTGAAACCTAAATCCTCCATGTTCAGCATAAAGCACAGTGTGTGTGTGTGTGTCTGTGTGTGTGAGAGAGAGCATTTCACAGCTTTAAACGTTATTTGAGGAGAACCAGAGGGCTCGACACCGCCGACAGAGCTGTCAATCAAGCTTATCATTGTGGACACACACACACACAGGCAGCTGCCAGTGTGTGTGTGTGTCCATGAGTGTGACACCGTGCTAAAGCAGCATTAAGCTCTGGCAGCCGTATCGATGGGTAAAAAAAGAGAAGAGGCAACACGGCGGAGCTGCACGGCAGGGCCCTCGAACACCACGGAGGCTCCTGGGGGCCTCACCTGAGCCGACTCCAGAGTTGGCGATGACGGTGGCGTCGGCCCACTGGTCGGCGCTGGACACGGAGTAGGAGCGCTGGTGCATGCCCTCCAGGCCGCGGCTGTTGAAGGACACCAGGCTCACGCCGCTCGCCATCTGGGACGCCGACGAGCTGCTGGTCACCTGACCTGAGGGAGCAGCTGAGGGTTAGACACAGGTACCTGACCCACAATGCACCGCTGTCTCAGAGCAATGTGAGCTGCTCTAAAGCACCTGGAACCACTAAAAATGGAATATTCACCTTTTAATAAATAAACACACCTATTTGAGGGTTTTTTATTCTGGAAGGGGGGGGGGGGGGGGCTTGTTATGTCCACACATACACAAGCTTCTCATAAGCCGGCAGCTTGAATCAAGGCCCTGAGTTGGTGAAAGCCCCCCCCCCCCCCCCCCCCATCCACCCCCCCGTGCTGGCTGAGCGGAGCCTCGACTGATTGCATTAATATTCATGAGGATAATTAGTACACGACTCGGCTCACTGAATATTCACGCCATTAGTGTGTGTCTGTGTGTGCGTTGGATTTAGCCGCCTCATAAGAGCCGCTCCTCGTGTGAGAGAAGGAGCGCTCGCTTCGCGTCACCTTTTGTCTCTTAACATGCCCCCCCCCACGCCCCCGTTTCAAGGCGACTAATCTTTTGAATCTTCAAACCTTCGTCGATTCAGGAGGGACGACACACAATAGGAAGGCGTGTCCTCACCTGTCTGTCCCAGCTGGAGGCCGCTCATGTCCTTCGCCAGGCCGTTGGTTTTCGGGGTTGCCGTGGAGACGGCGCGAGGCGGCCTTTTGCCCGGCACCTTGACCGTGGTCCTCAGCAGGTCGATCTCCTTCCCATGGACGTTCTGCATGTAGTCCTGGAGGGGGAATAAAGACACGTTAGAGACGTGTGTCCCTAACAAAGGAGACAAAGTGTGTGATTCGGGGGATTAACTCGGTATAATGAGGCACTCAAATCCCTGAATTATGCAACGTCAACAAAGACGTAGAAATCCCCTCAAAGCGCCGCTCAAGTGGCTGAGCTCGCCGGCTGCCTCTGGCTCCGCCCACAAACGGAGCGCCGCCGCCCCCTGATGATGATCCCCCCCCACCCGGATCAGTGAGGTGAACCAAAACACGAGTACAGTCGCTAATGACCACAAGAGGCGCTTGTTAAATCCACCCACACCTCCCCCCCCCCCGACCCTCTGGGAGGAGCAGGACATTGTGGGAGGTGGGAGGTGGGCCTCCTCTTCAACATGAAGAAGACGAGAAGAAACAAAGCTCACTGCCCGCTGGGACGGAAAAAATCCATAGTGTCCTCTGTAACTGCTGTCGCTGTGGCAGGGAGGACATGTCTTTTTAACGTGAGGACATGTTTATATGAAGAGAGGACGTGTTTATATAAAGAGAGGACGTGTTTATATGAAGAGAGGACGTGTTTATATGAAGAGAGGACGTGTTTATATGAAGATAGGACGTGTTTATATAAAGAGAGGACGTGTTTATATGAAGAGAGGACGTGTTTATATAAAGAGAGGACGTGTTTATATGAAGAGAGGACGTGTTTATATGAAGAGAGGACGTGTTTATATAAAGAGAGGACGTGTTTATATAAAGAGAGGACGTGTTCATATGAAGAGAGGACGTGTTTATATGAAGAGAGGACGTGTTTATATAAAGAGAGGACGTGTTTATATAAAGAGAGGACGTGTTTATATGAAGAGAGGACGTGTTTATATGAAGAGAGGACGTGTTTATATAAAGAGAGGACGTGTTTATATAAAGAGAGGACGTGTTTATATAAAGAGAGGACGTGTTTATATGAAGAGAGGACGTGTTTATATGAAGAGAGGACGTGTTTATATAAAGAGAGGACGTGTTTATATAAAGAGAGGACGTGTTTATATGAAGAGAGGACGTGTTTATATGAAGAGAGGACGTGTTTATATAAAGAGAGGACGTGTTTATATGAAGAGAGGACGTGTTTATATGAAGAGAGGACGTGTTTATATGAAGAGAGGACGTGTTTATATGAAGAGAGGACGTGTTTATATGAAGAGAGGACGTGTTTATATGAAGAGAGGACGTGTTTATATAAAGAGAGGACGTGTTTATATAAAGAGAGGACGTGTTTATATAAAGAGAGGACGTGTTTATATAAAGAGAGGACGTGTTTATATAAAGAGAGGACGTGTTTATATGAAGAGAGGACGTGTTTATATGAAGAGAGGACGTGTTTATATAAAGAGAGGACGTGTTTATATAAAGAGAGGACGTGTTTATATAAAGAGAGGACGTGTTTATATAAAGAGAGGACGTGTTTATATGAAGAGAGGACGTGTTTATATGAAGAGAGGACGTGTTTATATGAAGAGAGGACGTGTTTATATAAAGAGAGGACGTGTTTATATGAAGAGAGGACGTGTTTATATGAAGAGAGGACGTGTTTATATGAAGAGAGGACGTGTTTATATAAAGAGAGGACGTGTTTATATGAAGAGAGGACGTGTTTATATAAAGAGAGGATGTGTTTATATGAAGAGAGGACGTGTTTATATGAAGAGAGGACGTGTTTATATAAAGAGAGGACGTGTTTATATGAAGAGAGGACGTGTTTATATAAAGAGAGGATGTGTTTATATGAAGAGAGGACGTGTTTATATGAAGAGAGGACGTGTTTATATAAAGAGAGGACGTGTTTATATAAAGAGAGGACGTGTTCATATGAAGAGAGGACGTGTTTATATAAAGAGAGGACGTGTTTATATAAAGAGAGGACGTGTTCATATGAAGAGAGGACGTGTTTATATAAAGAGAGGACGTGTTCATATGATGTGGGGACATGTTTGTATTTAGCAAGGGACAGTCTTGTCTGTCCCTCTTACACAAAGCTTCTGAGTGTGTGTAAAGATCTAGGAAATGAAGACATGCTCCTGGTCCTGAAGTCCTGTCCCTCCATCTGTAGGACTCAAAGTGGTCCTCACAAAGACAGAGCGCCCCCCCACACACACAGTGTCTGTCCCTCGGTGGCTCCGCCCCCTCTGGCAGCTCAGCTGACAAAAGGCCAATTCAAAGCCAAGTGCTCTCGACGGCGTCTTAACAAGCCACCAGAGAGTCCTCGAGCCAGCGGCATGCTGGGTAAACCCTCTCCACACACACACACACACACACACACACACACACTCCCCTCTGACAGATTGACCGAGGTAATTGAGTCTCCATTTGCATCGGGAAGCTTTCATCATCGGCTCGGCGACCAGGACGGATGTGTGTATCGACCACGGCACACCGACGGCAGCTGGGTCGTGTGTGTGTGTGTGTGTGTGTGTGTGTGTGTGTGCATGTTGTATAAATGGATACATAAAGATGCAGCAGGGACAGAGTCCTGCTGACGGCGAGCGGAGCGCGAATCCATAAAGACGAAGAAGGAGGACGGGTGTCTCTATTATTTTGTCCAGACTTTTATTCAAACTTCCCCTCAGCACTTTAAAGGAATGTGCTCTTATGAATACAAATGTGCACCAACAGTTTTTATTCTTATTCATTATTTTCAATTGTTTTAGTTGGTATTTAACATTCTGTAAAATCTCTTTTATATTATATTATTCTTGATTAGATTTAGATTTATGTTATATTTTAAAATAGCTGGGTATTTGTAAAATATTTTATCTCATGAATAAATGTATCAATTATCTAAGTGAATCTTATTAGTTTAATAAAATAACATCTTTCTGTATCTTGTTTATAATATTCTGGTTATTTTAAATACTATTAGTATTTATTTATATTCATTACTATCGTCCCGTGTGATCATTTATGATTACATTTACATCATTTTAAAATATCTTTGCCTTCAGGTGCAGATGCAGATAATGAGACACAATAATTAGAAAAACTAAATTAAACTTTTAAAGCGGATCACACGCTCACCTGTAGGGGGCGTGGCTACAAGAGCAGGTAGCTCCTGCTCTCCTCCTGCTCCTCCTCCTCCTCCTAGCCGTCATGCTCATTAGCGACATTAGCGTGATTTCTTTGCACATAGTCGGGCAATTAGCGTCGCTGATTGACTTTCATTCGATTAGCCTCCGCTAACGCGCTAATTGACGCAGAGCTGCAGATGCAACGCGCTCCGCTCGCAAAAAAACAAACAGGAGAAGAAGAAGCTGTTTGGCGCCGGAGGCCGTGTGTGTGTGTGTGTGTGTGTGTGTGTGTGTGTGTGTTGTTCACTCATGCGTGTGTGTTGATGTGTTAAATGATGAGTTTTTAACACTAATTTACTGCTTCAGCTGAGCGCTGATGGACGTGTGCGCTGCAGAGAAGCCTCTCTCGACTCCGCGGGGAATCGAACCGACGACCCGCGGGCAGCGCCTTGCTCATGGGCGCCGCCCACAAGGAGGCTGGGAGTTAAATGGTTTTGGGAGGTGAGTTTACGGCGTCCCAAAGCAGCTTTTTTCTTTGTTTCTGGTAAATAAAAAACTAAATACTTAAAAAAAAAAAAAATGGTCAGCAGGTTAAATATGAATAAATATGAATTAGCGTCAAGGGTTCAAAACTTTGATACTATTCTGTCAAGCACATTATGTTTTTTTTTGCTAAAGACTCGTTTAAGAAGCTAAAATTGATCATTTAGACCTGAAACAAGTTTTAACTGAATCAACTGAATGAACTTGATGATGAAATAGAGAACTTTTATCCTCAAAACATAAATGATTTCCAAATAACAAATGTATTTGAAACCAAAAGTCTTGTTGAGCCACCCGTATATAAATACATACTATATATAATTACTAAAAATACATTATGAATATTACGAGTATATTTGATATATTTCTAATATTAATTATGTATTCCATATTCTATTATTAAATTATAAAATAAAATATTCTATTGATATTTGACACGCTTTCCTATTTTAGTCTGCTCAAAACCCTAAACTTTAAATAAATAGTTTAGTTTTAATAAAGAACCTGGCGAGTGTGTGTGTGTGTGTGTGGAGGATGTTGTGCCAGCAGGGCAGGGAGCCGGGGGCAATTAGCAGAGACACTAACGGCTGATTTTCACATCAGCGACGCAGACGAGAGCAAACAGACGAGTCCTCATTAACACGAGCATCACTCTGTGTGTGTGTGTGTGTGTCTGTGTGTGTCTTACGTGCAGGCTCGGGTGGTAGGTGAGCAGTCCGTTGTCACACAGCGTCACGTACTTCTTCTTCCATTCCTTGTTAAGAGATTTACCGCTTCTCTTCAACAGCATCCCCTTAAAGAGACAGTACACAGGTTAGTACTAGTACACAGGTAAGACAAGGAGTACATGAAGACATGATGTACTAGTACACAGGCTGGTTTGTATCAGGAGGTTCTCCTCTTTCCCACGGCCCTTGAACACATCCCGTTGGACTGACGATCCATGACGTCATGTGACCATCAACCAGAGCAACTGAACTTCAGGAAGTGAACACAGAGGCCGTTAAAATGTCCTAATGTCCACATAACGAGCCGTGCGACGTCTTATTGTGCTGACATAACCGGCGAGTCGGACGCCAGGACGTGCACGCGTCTCGTGCAGGAGCTGCTCCTCCTCCGCTCCTCCTGCACCGAGGAGCTTCTGCAGCCAGATAACGAGCTGCGGATCAAATGGAAGAAAGAGGCGCTCTGCTTTAATTGTGCGGCTCGTCTTTAAGAGTCGCCTCCTACGCACATCAGCCGCGGCTCACTGGCCGTTTAGGCCCAGCGCCCCCCGCCCACACTCCATTTGAGTCCGATTCATTAGGTTAGAGAGGGAGAGCGAGGCAGAAGGTCAGAGAGAAGGCGACGGGGGGGAGGGGGGGTGAGGGAGGGGGGGGGGGATCAGAGAGGCAGGGGGGATAAAAACTGTCCGCTGATTAGCAATTACAGGCGCGCTGCCACGCGTGTCACTTCACTGGACCTCCGCAGCATTAACACTCCGACAGAGGATATTAATAGAGTCCAGCCGTGAAGGCGCGGGGGGGGGGGGAGGGGGGGGCACTGAGGGAGGGGGGGAGGCGAGATGGACAGGAGCCCGCTCCCCGCCCGCCCTGACCGCTCAGCTTTCATTACGCCGCTCGGTGGTGGCGGGACGGGCCCCGGGTGACCCCTCGCCGCCGGTGACGGCGCCTTCGCCGTTAATTGGCGCTGACACAACGGCAAGAGGGAAGTGGGGGGTATGTAGGGGGGGGTGACGGACGCCTGAACAGATTCCTCCTACAGACTAAATGTGGACGGACATGGACAGACGGATCGTCGGAGGAACCGTGAAGCTAAATGCTAACGCCGGCTACGCTCCACGTGGACGCCGCGCGGCGCCGGAACCAGTCGCTCCGGAGGTCGAGGCGGATCGCTTACTGGCACATTAGCCCTTCCTAGAGCCTCCGTCGGGTCGCCCGTGTTGTTTCCAGTCATTAACACTAATTCCAGCTCATGTCAAGAGGAAGTAAAACCGAGCGCCGTGTGTGCGTGTGTGTGTGTGTCTCTGTGCGTGTGTGTGTGTGTGTGTGTGTGCGTGCGTGTGCGTGTGTGCGTGTGTGTCTCTGTGCGTGTGTGTGTGTGTGTGCGTGTGTGTGTGTGTGAGTGTGTGCGTGTGTGTGTGTGTCTCTGTGCGTGTGTGTGTGTGAGTGTGTGCGTGTGAGTGTGTGCGTGTCTGTGTGTGTGTGTCTGTGCGTGTGCGTGTGTGTGCGTGTGTGTGTATGCGTGTGTGTGTGTGTGTGTGCGTGTCTGTGTGTGTGTCTCTGTGCGTGTGTGTGCGTGTGTGTGTGTCTGTGTGTGTGTCTCTGTGCGTGTGTGTGTGTGTGTGTGCGTGTGTGTGTCTGTGTCTCTGTGCGTGTGTGTGTGTGTGTGCGTGTGTGTGTGTGCGTGTGCGTGTGTGCGTGCGTGTGTGCGTGTGTGTGTGCGTGTGTGTGTGTGCGTGTGCGTGTGTGCGTGTGCGCCCTACAACAACAGGGCTTCCCCACGGTGCCGTAAACGCGACTTGACGAGCTTCCTGCTGCTCTGAAGTGAAAGCTGCCGGCAGCCGTGCAGCTGTCAGACCAGCTGATCATCGTGTGTTTACATCAATTAAGGCTTCTGAGGTCAGCGCGCCACTTGTGGGCGGGGCTCTCCGCTTTAATCAATCAGCGGGACCCGAGCGGATTATGTGGACATTTAATGATCGGCGAGGGACCACCAGCGCTCTGCGGCGGCGGGAGGTCTCGCGCGTTTGCTTTCGGTTGCACGCCGCCGTTTAGACAACATCAGTTGACCCCCGTTTCTTAGCCCCTCCCCCTCGTCATCGCTGTCTTCATTGTGCCAGTCGTCTTCTTGTCTTTAACGTCCCGCTGTCGCCTGACGAGAAGGAACAAATAACGGGACAAACGTCGGAGACGAGGTGTCCTCCATCGTTCATGAAACCCCACCACGAGCTCCGCCTCCTTTCTCCTCGCTGCAGCGGCGAGTGATCGATCTGGTGAACATGTGATCGAACAGGCGGCATCGGAGCGGACGAGAAGGTCAATAGCCCTGACGGATGCTTCTGGACTCCAGTAAGCCGGGCCGGACCATCTTTCTCACACTAACCCGTCCAAACCTGGTATTTGGGGAGGCAGACGTACGTTAATTAATGTGGTCCATCCATCCAGGGGGAAGACAAGCGATCAGCTCGCTCGGGGGGGGGGGGGGGTCTAATTGAACGTTGCGTCCAAACCCTCCGGATGGGTAATATCTTTCATTATTCACCTCCCCGAGCCTCATGACACACACACGTCGCCTCTCATTCTACCTTCGGGAGGGGGGCAGAGAGGGGGAGGGGGGGGGGGGGGGCATGACAGCTCACAAGGTCTCCACATGGGGAAATAGATGTGCGGAGGTGAATACATCCTCAGATATACTTTCTCCTCGCTGCACCGAGGCTCTTCGCCCCGGTGAAGTATGGTGGGGTAGTGCTTAGGAAAAGGTCGCTAGCTCGGGGGGGGTGTGGGGGTGGGGGGGTGGGGGGGGTTTGATGTCATTTGTTAGGCATCCGAAAACGTCTGAGGGCTTTAATGAGATTCATAACTGTGAGCTGTTCCTCTGCAGACCCAAACAAAGAGTTGTGTGCCAGTGAGCTCAGAGAAATCCATTTTAATAAACACTACTTATAGAGCCCCCCCAAAAACTCCCCAGGACACATCCCCTCCTCCCACACCGGAACCCTCCTCCACCCAGTGAAGTATCGCTACGCTTCACAAAAGGTCGCCTGCTCGGGGGAAGCCGAGGCGCAGAGTCATCTGTTAAGACCACGCACCCAGAGATCAAACCAGGGGGTTCATCTGGATCATACTACACACGGGTCATACTACACGCGGGTCATACTACACGCGGGTCATACTACACGCGGGTCATACTACACACGGGTCATACTACACGTGGTTCATACTACACACGGGTCATACTACACGCGGGTCATACTACACGTGGATCATACTACACGCGGGTCATACTACACGTGGATCCTACTACACACGGGTCATACTACACGTGGTTCATACTACACACGGGTCATACTACACGTGGTTCATACTACACATGGGTCATACTACACGCGGGTCATACTACACGTGGATCATACTACACGCGGGTCATACTACACGCGGGTCATACTACACGCGGGTCATACTACACGTGGATCCTACTACACACGGGTCATACTACACGTGGATCATACTACACGCGGGTCATACTACACGCGGGTCATACTACACGTGGATCCTACTACACGCGGGTCATACTACACGCGGGTCATACTACACGCGGGTCATACTACACGCGGGTCATACTACACGCGGGTCATACTACACGCGGGTCATACTACACGTGGATCCTACTACACGCGGGTCATACTACACGCGGGTCATACTACGCGTGGATCCTACTACATGTGGATCTATGTGTTGTACTATGAGGTAAACATCCTCCCAGTAGTCTCCGCCCCCTTTCCATGGTGTGGATGTAACAGCAGAAGAAAGTAAGGCTCCTGAAAGGTTCCTCCCCCCCTGATGGCCGCCCGGCTATCGACGTGGACTAATCTACCTTCTAATCACTCAATCACCCCCCTATTTGCCTCGGACAATGGACTCTCCCCTGGCCTCTGGAGGGGGAGTGACAGCCGATCACGGAGGAGATAGTGCCTTTACCTCGACCCCCCTATCTGTGACGACGACCCCGGGAGACCTTTTGTTCCTTCTTGTCCCCAGAGAGCCGGAGGCTAAATTGGAGGTGTCACCGGGGCGGGGGTGAGGGGGGGACGCCTATCGGCAGCAGCCATCTGATCCGGCCCGAGTGGCGGCTCATCCATCAGGTGTAATCAGGTATAGGCACAAAGGAGAGAGTACTGGTAGACGCACCCCAAAGGAGTGCCCCCCAACCCCCCCCCCCCTCCTCCAAAGAAATAAGAATGACCTGGTTGGACACTGTCATGTTTGTAATCGTGCCCAGAAGAGATGTGTCTACTTCACACGTTAAAGGCGGTGCAGCCTGGGTGGAGCTACGCAGCGCCCCCTCCCAAAAGCCTCCACCTGACGACCGTCGCCACGGGCGACCACACACATTCTAAGACAAAAAGGAGGAGACGAATAAGAGAACCTGAACACAGTGGGGGGGTAAAATAAAAACACCACAGAACGGGGAGTAGTGGGGGGAGGAGGTTGCCGATTTATCTGATGAGAGTTCCGAGTAATTAATTAGAAACTCAATTATCCCAACCTTACTTCAGCAGTCTCCATTCATTAGCTGACGAGAGGAGGCCTTGCCGCTCGTCCCGCCGCCGCCCCCCCACCCTGTATGCAAACGTACACAACAAAGCGCCGCGGTGTTTGATTGACGCCTGTGTTGCTTTAATCATTGGTCCAGCCTGGAGAAGGAGGGGGACGACATGTGATCAAACGTCACGGCGGGAACCGAGATGCTCCCAACGCTCCGTCGTTAAAGCAGGTCATTAATATTCACCGTCTTAATTAGGGCCGCAGTTAATTTCATTAAATTCTTTGGCTGCTAAATGAAGCAGATTATGAGACATCTTTTATTGCGGAGCGTGAAATTACAGCCTGCCCACTGCCAATGGCGCAGCTAATGAATTACAGCGTAAATAACACCCGAATTAACCATCCAATTTAACTCCTCCAAACGCCGCTGCCGAGGGGGGGCCAGGAGACTTGTCAAAACCACCCGGCCCCGCCAGCGGCAATTACAAAGCGCCACCCTAATCAGCTCCTCGTGAGCCCCCCCCCTCAGTGCTCCTCCTCACCGTGGAGGGGGGGGGGCACTCTGCTTCTGCAGCTGGAGGTCAGAGGTGGAGGTCAGACGTAGAGTTCAAAGGTGAAGGTCACATGTTGAGGTCAGAGGTCAAATGTGATGTTGTAAACGACCAATCAGTGTTTAGATCAACAGGAGGTGGAGCTTAGTTTCACTTTGATGATGCGTTCAGGCTCTGCTCAGTAAAACTATATTATTATGATGTCATCTCTTTGAATCTAAACTCAATAGTAAAGATGAATTATGTGTCTAAGCACATTATACAGTACCAAAATATAATGAGGACAATAAAAAATCAGTGTTTACAAAGAAAGTATTTTGATCGGATCTTTCTGATGTCATTGATCATCAATAATCAATAATTAGTGTAAAAGAATGTGCTAGTTTTCTTTGTTCCGATGCCTGTCCCCTCCAGTAGGAACCGGCGTAAAAAGATGAATTAATTAGTAATTAGTAAAGAATAAATTAATTGTATAATTAAGGCGTCCCTTCCTGTCTCTGACTGGTGGCGTTTGGTTTCAGGCGCCTCCCAGGCGGGTGGAGACAAACACAGGTACACGAGGAGGAAATTCAGTCCATGAGGTTTGTTTGGTTTTCACGGCTCCCCCCCCCCCCGCTGCCCCCCCTCCTCTCCGGTAATTAGTGGCTAATTAGCAGCGTGGAGCAGATGTTCACAGAGAACCCCGTCTACGTCCAGCTCTTCTTCTGTGGTTTCCACACGCTTCTCCTGCAGGTTGAGCTCGTTAGAGACTTTAAATACTTCAATAATTAATTACTCATTTAACTGGTCGGAGGGAACTCATTTACGCAACTAAATACATTTGAACCCAACTTTTAAGACGTTAAGGACAACTTGTTCATTATAATGTTTAAATCCAGCTGCTCCGTAATTAATACGAGAAGAAACATTTAGACCCGAGACCAGATATAAATATTCATACATTATATAGTGGGAGAGCCTGAAAGACGCCACAAGTTACAAAGAGAAACATCTTGAGGTGGCCTCCGACTGTGAGGCGATGAGACGACGTGGCCTCTAACCCCCCCCCACACCCCCACACACACAGTAACACACACACACACACACACACACACAGTAACACACACACAGTAACACACACACACCACATCACGTCTGTCCAGACATGATATGCGCAGTTTGTGTGGATAATTGACCCAGAGTGGAAACCCGCCCTCTTCCCATTATAACCAACCGAGTGTCTGTGTGTGTGTGTGTGTGTGTGTGTGTGTGTGTGAGAGAGGTTTTAATGAGCGCTTGGACTCTCTTCACGGAGGCGTTTTCCCTCTTTAACAAAAGGCGAGCTGAGCCGCCGTCACCTCCAGTGGTGGAGAGTCGACTAATGAGATCAGGAGGAGGACAAGTGGCTGCAACAGAGACACACACACACACACACACACACACACACACAGACAGACACACACACACACACACACACACAGAAGAAGAGGAAAAAGAAGAAGAGCGGATATGCGAGAGTTGGGAAAAGGTAAAAATAATGCGTTGTCTTAGTCAACACTGAGTCTGTGATCTCTCTCAGACGTTGGAAGGAAGGAAGTGCACGAGGAAGTAAGAATGGAAACATTTAGTCATGTGATCTTATTAAATAAAACGAACGGCGTCCTGGTTCCTCGTATATAAAGAAAAGACATGAGATGATCAATGAGTCACCGTGGAAACAAAGGAAGGAGAAGACGGGAGACAGGAAACATGCTCAGAACCACGGGAGCTTCTCTTAGAGGACCCCCCCCCGTCCCCCCTCCCTCTGTGTGTCTCCATGTCGCTCTAATCACAGAAGCGATTTGTTCATTAGCAGATTACAAACGAGGCCGTGGCAACGACACAAGAGGCTGCTATTAGCGCTCGTTAATCCTCTGCTTAGCCCCCCCCCCCCAGCTGAGATTCAGGTGCTCTGCTGGAGCCCTTCATCTGCCGTCAAAGGGAGGCTTGAAGAGGCAGGCATGGGGAGAGGAGAAGGGGGGGAGGACCCGGGGGAGCCCCCCCAGCTCTAATTGATGCTAAGTGTGTCACCTGTTTGATGGGGATGGCTCTGCCGCTGCCGATGCTGTCGGCCCGACCCTCCGGGCCCTTCTTGTCCGGCTCGCTGGCCTTCCTGGACTGTGGAGCAGAGGAGAGCCTCGTTAGCATGTGGAAGCTATCGAGACAACGGCCCCCCCACCCCCCAACGGAGGTCTGGACAGGCCGCGTTCACAGAGAAAAATTAAATTAAATGTGAGTCTCTTTGCAGTGGTGTCTCAGTAGTCGTCGGTGAAGGACCAGAAGCATGTGACTCACGGTGAAGAGGTTGGAGCGCCGCTTGGACTGCTTCCTGACGGGCGTCGGCGTGTTGGTGGTCTGCGGCACGTCGATGCGGAGCTCCTTCTGGCTGGTGCTGGGCGTGGACGGCACCGAGGACGAGTAGTCGCTGAGGCTGCCGCCGCCGTTGCTGGTCTGCGGACGGGACAGGTGCGTTAGCCTCAGTCACAGCGACACGGGCACCCGCGCGTTAAAGGTCGTGACCTCTGACCTGGCTGACGTGCACGGCGGACACCGGCGGGGCGCAGACCGACGAGTGGCTCGGCGAGTTGGGCAGCGACTTGCACGGCCCGATGGAGAGCTGCTGCTTCTTCCTGGTGGCCACGATCTTCTGGGCCACTGAAACAGGAAACGCAGCAGCAGTGAGGTCACGGCGCAGCAGGTTGCCTTCAGGGGCCGCGGGAGAGACGGACGCCGGGTCGCCCAACGCGGAATAACTTTCTTCTGCTTCTTCTTCTTCTTGTTGCCGCCGCTGCCTTCGTGTCGGCCTCAACTCAGCCGCAGGTAAATGTTTACGAGCGTCACCTCGTTAACGAACCCCCCCCCACCAGCCCCCCCCCCCTCTTAATGAGCTCAAATTAAAAGAATGGCTTCATCGCCTGTGAGAGTGTGCTCTGTGTTTATTGGGACAGAGATAATGGAGTCACTAAAACAGGGCTCTGATGCTCTATGCACGGGGTCAGGTGGGACTCTATCACGCGTGCGTGTGTGCGTGTGTGTGTGTGTGTGTGTGTGTGTGTGTGCGCGCGCACCTGGCAGGTTGTATTTCACCTCCTCTAAGTGAGAGGAACAGTTATGATAAGGCCGCGCTAAATGTTTAAACTGCTCCCTTAATGCGATTTAACTTTAGCCATCAATCTGCTCTGTGCTCTGAGGAGCTGCCACTTCCTGCTAATGGGACGGCTCCCCTTGATCAGATTTATAAGGGGGGTGCACCTCCCATAAAGGCGAATTCAGACAGATTTATAGATAGATGTGTATATATATGTTCATTCAGGTTTCTCCTCACTCTTCACAGTGACTCATCGTATATAATCAATAAGGAGCTGATCCCCCATCAATGGGCTCGGGAGGAGAAGGACCAGTTGGAAACATCTCCTCCTTCCATAAGTACATATTGAACCCGCCTGGTCTGTGATTGGCGCCTGGTTGGTGGAGGGAGGCCGGGGGGGGCGGAGTCAGGCGGTGACTCCTGAGACGTTAATAAGAGATGAGAGACATTAATATAAATATCAGAAGTGTGCGCTCTTCTCAGCTCGTTAGCGTGTGCTAACGAAGCGCCCGCATCTGCACCCTGACACGCGTGTGTGTGTGTATGTGTGTGTGAGAGAGAGAGTGTGTGTGTGTATGTGTGAGAGTGTGTGTGTGAGAGAGTGAGTGTGTGTGTTCCTGACGGTGTAATTAAGCTAATTAAATTAGGGCTCTGATGGACGAGGGAGCGCGGCGCTGTCACCCCCCCCCATCCCTCACACAGAGGTCACCCCCCTCCCCCCCGACTGGACCAGGCTTCACTCCCTATTACAGCTCACACACACTATTTTTCATACGTAATACATTTATTTTATTTATTGTACCTTAAACCTCATATTTTGTCTGATTTATTGAGATGTTTTTTGAGTTGATTGAAAAGTGATTAAAAATATGGATTATTAATCAATGTCATAATCTAATTCATATTTTGGCATTTTCTTCAATGTTGGGTAGAAAAAAAACACCAATTCTGAATGAGTTCATCTAGAAAACGACATCAAACGGATCCAATAGAAATAAAAGGTTTGAACCTCTTCAACGCTAAAATCCAGAATTCTTTTCTCACAAAAACGGTCCCTCTGCAACTCAACAGCCTTCGTCCCAGTTAGGATGCTTTAACGAGAGCACACACACACACACTGGAGCGGTCAGCGTTTCTTCTCCGTGGCTCGTCTCTTATTATGAAGCTGACTATGAGGAGGTGTAATTAAAGCCCCCCCCCCCCCACACACACACCTCGGCCTGACGGAGCGTGATCAATAAACACGCTCCGTCCGTGAGGGTTTGTCACGATGACATCATGGATGTGGAAACAATGAGGGTCAGGGACCTATCAATAACCTCCATGAATATGTATGAGATCGATGGCGATGCGTCACATGACCTGAGATCATTACTCGTATAAATATCATATTTACTCTATTTGAGATTAAAAAAATACAACAGATCAATAACCCTTCATTGTCATTATCAATCATTTAAATGAAGTCACATTTCATTCATTTGGAGTATTTAGTGTTTAAACCCCCCCCCCCCCCCCATTAGGAATTTTTTGGACACTAAAATCCCTTTTTGTTAAATTATTCGATTTAAGCATAAAAATGAAAGTATTTTGAGAGTAAAGTAGAAGAATGAGTGGTGTGTAAATATGCTATAAATGTATTAAATATACAAAGTACAAATTGAGTATTAATAAATCCCTTATGTTCCAAAATTCAATTATTCATTTTCAAGTATTTATTTGGTGCGTTAATGTTTAAAATATATGAACCACATGTAAAACACGTTTTTACAGTATTTAAGGAATGTTCAGTTAAATCGTTACATTACGACTTAAATGTTTGATTCTAGTTAATTATTCATTTACTTTCAAGGGGAATTTAGTTTAATCAATGAAATTGATTTAAACAAACATAAATACAAATAAGACATTATCATCATAAGTCAAAGCAATAAAAACATCATTAAAAATGTATAATTCATTAATACTTTAATGTAATTACTTATTATTTCATTGATTTAACATCCTAACCTTTCAAAATAAAAGTATGCAGATATTAGAGAATCATTTTGAGGTTCTTGGGGTTTTTATTCTGTGGATCCAGGTGTGTGTGTGTGTGTGTGTGTGTCTGTGCGTGCGATGCTTCTGACCAATTAGAGGAAGGAGAGTGTTTTAAGTGGCTGAAGGCCGTCATTACCCAGAGTCCTCGCTGCAAATTAAGGTCACGCTAAGAAGTAATTAAGGAACGTGTGTGTGTGTGTGTGTGTGTATGTACTCTCTACCAAAACACTGACACACACACACACACACACACACACACACAACAACACTAACATTAAGACGAGAGGTAAAAACGCACACACTCCATGGAACCATTAAAACAACACAAATGAACCTCACGCACACATTAACACACGCATGCACACACACCTGCATCCACGCACACACAGACACACAATGACAGACACACACACGGCTGCAGGCGTCGACACAAAACATTAAAGTCATCGTTCTGCTGGATGATTAAAAAACTGATTAATTTGGTTTAATGACGACAAAGATACAAGAAGACAACACACTCACACACACACACACACACACGCATGCACCGTGATACACACAACAAACACACACCGTGGAATAATTAAGAACATAATAAGGCAGCATTTAGTGTGGAAAGATTCCTCCTGCTGCAGGGAACACACACACACACAAACACACACACACACACGAACACACACACACACAAACACACACACACACACGAACACACACACACACACGAACACACACACACACACACACACACTATTGATCACCTGATCAACCCCCCCCCCCTGATGCTGAGCTGCTGCTGCCCCCCTCAGGACCAACACAGCAACAACCAGCCTGTGACTCCTCGCTCCCTTTCCTACCCTCCTCTCCTTGACCTCTGAGGAAAAGGAGTATAAAGTGAATATAATAATGATATAGATATAAATGTAATAGAGTAATTAGAGGGGGGTTGAAGGGGGGGGCGGGGGGGGGGGGGTGGTACGCATTAGTCTGGGACAAACAGATGCAGATGTTCTCTCTAACTTCTGGGTGAACTTTGTGAAGAACAAACTGGACTTGAAGGTCGGAGCTTTAAACGGCTCCTCTGGACTCTGTGACCTCGTAATACCTGAAGAAATGGTCAGTGAGAGCCCCCCCTCCCCCCCCCACTTCCCCCCCCCCCGACCCTAATGGCCGACTCTTTTATTAATCCCGTCTCTGATAAAAACTTAACTGCCGCTGAATAGCCGAGCGGCTTCATTTCCTTCTTAATTGGCGAGTGATTAAAAGCGTCCGAATGGCCGCGGCCCTTGGGGGGGGGCGAGGGGGGGGGGGGGTCACCTTCCCGGGGGGCCCGGCGCTCCCTTACCGTCCTGGAAGACGCGCTCCACGTTGAGGCCGTAGGTGGCGCAGGTCTCGTAGTAGGTGCAGCGCTTCAGGTCGTTGGAGAGCTTCCTGGCGCGGCCGTCGTCGATGACGCGCGGGTTGACCGAGCTGATGGCGTCTGGGGGGGCGGGACAAAGGGGGGAGGTCACTTCCGCCCTCGTTGCAGGTTTTACAAATACACGGTGTATTTTTGGGTGGTGCTTTGGTGCCACCTGGGGGTCGACGTGTGTCTCACACTAAAAATAATGGGATAATGGTTTTTTAAAAACACTAATATTATATTTATTTCAGACTCTAATAACAGGGAATATTGTCTCTTTACTGTACATTTCTGACTTCAATATTAGTGAATACTTTATTCATTTTAAATTTCTCACTATTATCAGAGAATATTTCATTTATTTCTTGTACAAAAATGTAAAAATGGGAGATTAATATCAAATAAAATATTATTTATTTTTAGTAAATTTGTGACTAATTGGATATTTGATCTATTTATGTAATTTATTAAACCTGTGATGACTAGAACTAACCACCGGGGGGCAGCAGAGCCTCACACAGCGGCTGTCAGGCCCAGTCCCAACGTACCCCTGACCCCTGACCCCTGAGGGATGCACTGAGCGTTAACAAGGAGTAGACAGGAAGCGTCAGCTGACACGTGGCACGTCACCATGGCAACGTCACAAAACCTGATTCACTATGGAGGGGATTCGTTTTCCTCATGAGAATAAAGTCGATTGTTGATCAACAAATGAATCCACATCTTTGACCCTTTGCACGCGCTCATGTCACCGTGACGCGTCTCCTCCTCGCCGTGTGGTCACTGGTGGTCTCGTGATGATCTTCACGTCGTACCTTGCGTGCCCACCAGGACCAGCGGGAGCTCCGTGGCGTTCCTGAGGGCGGCGAGGCGGCTGAAGTAGTGATAGACCGTCTGGAAGCTGCTTTCATCCTCCAGGCTGAAGACGAAGATCACGGCGTCCACCCACAGGGCAAACTGATGGGGGGGGGGCACAGAGTTATCTACATGGAGTCTGGGATCCATCAGGTGACCACATGATGAGGCCAAAGGTCACAGGTCAGTACTCACCTGAATTTCTGGGGGACCTCCTTCGTCTCTGATGAGGAGGAGGTGACTCTGACCGTCCACCACCATCTCCTTCTTGAAGCGCCCGCCTGAAACCAGAGGTCAGAGGTCACCAGGGCCGAGGAGGGGGTCACACACACACGTGCAATAAAGACATGTTGAGTTGCATCACGTTCGCCTTCAAAGCCCCAGTACTTTGCGTGTACTTTTACAACATGTGGGTACTTGAGTACATTTAAATAAATAAATCCATACTTCTTTAGATCAATAAGTAACAAATACAGTAAATAAAAGTATTGCATTCCAATCATAAATATTCATATAACATTGTGTGGATATTTTAATAAGGCCGAACCCAATGTGTTCTCAACAGAGAGATGAAGGAGGAGAAAATGAAGGAGGAAGAGGAGAAGATGAAGGAGAGAAGGTCGTTACCTGCGTCCACGTCAGCTGGTGAAGCAGAGCGGAGGAGACAGGAAGCAGCCAGTTAGTGACATGCAGAGAAACACACCTCACCACCACAGAAGAAGACACACACAGCTGCAGAAGAAGAGGCCACTTCTGCTAACGTCTAACGACGGTGCGTTCAAGGACCCTCTGAGCTTTAAGAAGCTCTGATGATACGTGGACTGATCCTCCTTGTTCAGATTCTGTCACCTGAACGCAGCATGTCCTCAGACCCATCGCCATGGCAACCCTGCTGACTTTAAGAGCCTGGTGTTTCCCCTAAACAAACCCTGTCAGTCCCTCCGGGCTCTTACTTTGAAACTGGGACTCTGAGCTAAATCAGGATTTGTGGGCAGCTCGCGGTTCTCCTCCCAAAATAAGACTGGTTTGTTGTGTTTAAAGGCTGTGCACAGGGGTCAAAGGTCACCGGCAGCTTCACAATGAGGGGGAACTCTTACGCCAATATGTAATTATTGTTTTTATGGGAGGAAACCATAAATCTAAAACAACAGCTGGAATTCAGAAACATGTCTCTACTGGAAGTTTCAAAGTAAAAGCCTGGAGAGACCGGGAGGGACTAAAAAAAGGCTTTTAATGTGAGACATCTGGGCAGGAAGCTGGATTTATTTTAAGATAATATATATCACGTGAAAGGAGCCCCTTTCACAATAAAAGCCTTGAGGTGGTGTGCGACAGGAGCAGCAGAAGAAGAAGCCGTTGGTCGGCAGCAAAGAGCGTTGAAATATTAAAAAGGAGCCGCAGCTTTAATATTTGATGAGAACTTTTTATTTTTTCAAAGAACACGATGAAAGATTCACGAGGAGAATCTCGTCCTTCTGGCTCCTTTTAGCAGATAATAACTTCATTTCAGATGGATTCTGAGATTAAATGTTGCTACGAATAATAAGAAATCATAAAACAACGAATCTTTACTTTCTGCAAGTTTCCACAAGTTCCATCAGCCATTAAAACAGGAACCTTCTGAGCAGTTATTCTGCTTTCTCTTTGTTGATCTTAACTTTGGTTAAAAGTCAAATTCCTTGTATGTCCAACATAGTTTGGTAAAAAATGTTCCTGATGAACGGTTTTATATATATAGATATATATAGATGTATACGTTTTAAAAAATGGACTAATTAATCGCACATTTTGAAATTCATTAATCTCGATTAATGGCGATTAATGAATGTTGTTTTTAATGGATGTTTTTCTTCTAAAGACTAAATCTTGACTGTGTATTTTAAACACTGTTGTTTAATTGTTAATGTTTAACTTGTGATCGTGTTGGAGACGGATGGTTGGTACCTTCAGGGGACTCCTCCTGGACGTAGGTCCCTGTCAGGTACCTGTGGACCAGCGCCGACTTACCACTGGCCAGATTACCCACAATGCCCTGGGGGAGGAGTCAGATTAAAGGAATATTTTATTCATTTATAATACACTCTACATATAAACGTATAAGAAATGTAATCATTTAGCATGTTTATGTGTGATATTTTACATTTGTAAAATGAATAACAATAAGTTTGATGAATAGTACACGTTAGTACACAAGGACAGTGTGGCTGTACTCATGGTGAATAAATCATCTATATATAGTCTATATATATGAAGTATAGTGTACACATAGAGTGTATAGTGTATATAGTGTATATATATATGAAGTATAGTGTACACATAGAGTGTATAGTGTATATAGTCTATATATATGAAGTATAGTGTACACATAGAGTGTATAGTGTATATAGTCTATATATATATGAAGTATAGTGTACACATAGCGTGTAGACAGTGAACGCACCACTTTGAGCTCTGGCACCGAGCGACTCAGCGTCCACTCCTGACTGTTCACGAACGCATCTGAAGGAGCAGAAGAAGAAGAAGAAGACAAACCCGTGAAGAAGAGTCTGAGGGAAGTGGGTCGGGTCCACTTATTGCCCCCCAGGCTGTGTTTACTTATTCATCAGCAGCAATCTGTGGGCCCGGGGGGGTCACAGCCTATACGGACATATTCATACAAGTACATTTCCTCCTGCTACTTCTTCTGGCTTTACCAACACGTCATTGCTCCGTAACAAACAGGAAGTACAGAAATAAAGCTTCCTCTATTTCCATCTCCACCTCTGGAATCACAGCTGCGGGTTCGTCCCCGGCGTTGCTAGGATAAGGCGCCAAACAGGAAGTGAAGGGTAGCCCGTCACAGTAAAAGTCTGCTCTCCAGAGGGAGGCCTTCCTATTGGCTGAGGGCCTCACAGAGGAGACATTGTGCAGGTGAGCTCTGCCAGCAGGATGTTGATCCAGCTGTTTCCTGTTGTCCGGTGGGGCAGTGATGTCATCGTGAGGCGTTCAATGTCTGAGAACGTTTATTGATCGGTTTCCTCGTGGTTTTATCAGCATTTACGTCCAAAGCGATTGATGGATTGTGAAAATGAATCTAAATAAATGCTGAGATCTTCTTTCACATATTTACACACAATTAAAGATGTTTGAGGCTTATTAACAGACCAAATTATTCAACTTCAATAAATGCACTATTAGAGTGTAATAGGTTAAGAATTTCTATTAATTAACTATTTAACTATAGGATTTATTTGTATACAAAAAACCCCTAAAAAATCGAAATAATATAATAAACACCAAAGATCTTTTGAATGCTCCAAACTGAGTGTTATGCAGCCTAAACACACACACACACTGTGCCCTAAGGGTCCCACAATCTAAAGACAAGTCTGTGTGTGTGTGTGTGTGTGTGTGTGTGTGTGTGTGTGTGTGAACCCTTTGCTGACTGTGACTAATCAGAGCAGCGTTGCCTCATCAGATCATGTGTCGGCCTTCATCATCATCCTCCTCCTTCTCTTCTTCTACTTAAAAAAACACCCCTAAACTGGTGCTACTGGTCTCACAAAAACAACCATCAGGTTTATTAGCATCTTCAAGTCTTTGCTTTGTCTGAAGCTTCCTTTGTGCATGTGTGTGTGTCTGTGTGTGCTCTCATCATAACACTGCCTTGTTGAAGTTGTGTGTGATTTGTTAAAAAGAGGGAGGGGGGGCTCATCCAGTGGTGGATTATGGGAGATGATGTGCTGGATAAATGCACTGTTTTCAGTTAAGTGGAATGTGCCACATCACTGATTCCAAGGCCTTGTTCAAATAAAAGAGCTCATCCCTTTAAACACACACAGAGAGGAGCAGAGGGGTAACGAGGAGGAGGAGGAGGACACACATGCTCCCTGACCCCAGAAGAACCTCTGCCACCCGAGCAAGGCGGCAGAAGGGCAGTAAGCCCAGAGAGCCATGTTCACAAGTATAGAAGAGTCACACACACACACACACACACACACACACACACACACACTCTACTGGCCTGTATTATTAAAGTGGAGGTACAGAAATAATTCAGACCCTGAGAACCAGGAGAGACCTTGGCCCAGTTCTGATATCCCACAATCCTCAGCTCCTCCTCTGTAACTTAAAAAGATGGATTATCATAAATATACAAACAGGAAGTAGATTTACACGAGTTATAATAAACACTTCTGCTAAATACACCACGGGAAATAAAGGATAAGGAGGGACGGGAGGATAAAAGGAGGAGAATAAGGGTGGATGGAAGAAATGAGGAGGAGAAGAGGTGTAAGGGCACTAGTACAGAGGAGCCAAGGGATAAAGGGGAGGTGAGAAAGAAGGAAAGGAGGAATTCAGGGGAATGAGGGAATGAGGAAGGACAGAGGAGATGTGGTGGGATTAGAGAGAAAGGGGGGAGTTAGGAAGAAGGAAGGATGAGAGATGGAGGAGAAAATCAAGTGAGGAGGAGAGAAGGAGGGATGCAAGGGACCTGAAGGACAGAGGGAATAAGGAGTGTGTGTCCGAGTGTGTGTCTGTGTGTGTGTCTGTGGGACTAGTTTTGCATGAGGAGAAGCAGAGGATCAAAGCTTCAACTGAGAAACAGCTCGCTTCATCTGGAGGAGGTTCAACTGTCTGAGTGTGTGTGTGTGTCTGAGTGTGTGTGTGTGATAACGCCTTTTTCCCCTCAGTGAAAGATAACTGGATGCAAAAATAGACGGCGGGTGTGTGCGTCAGTGTGTGTAGGTGTGTCGTTGTGTGTTCGTATTGACACACACGCATTACTTCTTCATGGCTGAGGATATAGGTCACACACACTCCGCCCTCAATACACACCCTTCTACACAAAAAACACACACATTCCCCTATATTGACTCCCAATAGACACACACACACCAGTAGACTCCATTGAGTCTACTGGTGTGTGTGTGTGTTGTTGTTGTCAGTATTGTATGCGAGGTACACGTAAATAAAGCAGTTAGGTCACATTTCCCAGCATGCACCAGGAATGTACCTGAAAACCTCCACACATGCAGTTTAACTGGAAATACCACAAAGTGTACTTCAGATCCACGTCAGGTAAGGAAGTACATTCAAATTCACCCAGTAATGCAGTACATAGAAGTACTCTACTGTCACTTTATACTTCTACTGCACTACATATCAGAGGTACTTGTACTACTTGACACTGCGCTCCATCCAGGTACTTATTGTGTTACTGGTCACTTCCTGCCTGTCCGTCATGTCTTATTGTAGCGACCTCTCTCCTCAGGTAGAGGTGTAAAACTTGAGGTCAACGACCCCACAAACAGCCCACAAGAACCAGGCGAGGGGCGGAGCCTCCTCCGCAGGTCACGTGACAGTCACATGATGTCACTCGGGTGCGCTTTACCTTCATTGACGCTCTCCGCGCTGGACTGCGCCGCGGCCACCCTGCCACTCCTCCGCCGGGCCCGCTCGGAGGCGGGGCTTCCTGCCGGGGTGGAGGCCGACGCCCCCTCCCTCCTGGAGAAGATCCCGCTGAAGAAGCGGACCAGGCGCCTCTCGCTTGAGCGGCCCGTGCCCGCCCTCAGCAGGAAGCCGCCTCCCACCGCCTCCTCCTCCTCCCGCTTGGCCGCCAGACGCAGCAGGTCGCTGTTGTCCAGTGTGCGGTTCTTGTTGCCGCGGCGACTCAGCTCGGCCGCGGAGTCCGTCTTGTTCAGGAGGGCCCCGACCTCCAGAGTGCTGCTCTTCTGTCTGGTGGGGTCGGGGCGCGACGATGGCGGCAGGACGGAGGGCCCACCTTCCTGCACGCCGCAGTCCTTTTCGGCGGCGTCCTTGCAGCTCGCGTCCTCCTTCTCGCCGGCGCCGTCCTCCGCTCGCTCCTCGGCGCCAACGCGCCCAGAGCCGCTGTGGTCCTTGGCTTTGGACGCCGCCCGCAGACGCAGCAGCTCGCCGCCGGGCCAGTGCCTGAAGCTGAAGCTGCGGCGCAGCAGGTCGGGCGCGAGCTTGGGGGGCGGAGCCTCGGGGGTGGAGGCGGCCTTCCCGTTGCTGTGGGAGCGAGGGGGCTCGCAGCTTCTCTCCTCCACGCTTGAGGCCTTCTGGAGTCTCTTCTTCTGCTCTGCGTACGGGGGGCCAGTGGCCCTCGGCTCCTTTGTTAAGCCCCGCCTCCTGGACAGCTTGAGTCTCGCCAGCTCCAGCTGGCCCGTGCTAAAGGTCCTGAAGTTCCTCATGTAGCCGCGGGACGACGGCAGGTCCTCCTCCACCTCCTCCAGCTGCTCCAGGGGGGCGGCGCGCTGGGTGGGGTCGGGGGTGGGCGCCCAACCTTCACCGCCATCATCTAATCCCTCCCTCTTCACCAGGGTGAGGGAGATCCGGTAGACTGTCTTCCTCTGAGGTGTCCCCGTCTCCATCCGGTCCAGCGGGTACATCACCTTCTTCTTCTCTACTTTAGAGCACAGAAGAAGAGCGCAGCATTCCCTGCTTCACGGAGCGACCCCGTCCTCCAGTAACCAAGTCTCTATGACTGGCACGCGCGCGTCTTTCCCCGTTGTGTGCGCGCACATTATCACCCTCCCCCCCCCTCTCTCTTTCTCTCTCCTCTAGTAGTGACTCGCGCGCTCCTCGGTCCCGGTCCTCCCTGTCCGCCCTCCTCCGGTTTAAAGCCCCGTGACAGCGACACAAACTCGAGTCCCGGTCCCGGTGCTCCGCTCCCCGCACGGCCGGCCGGCAGCAGGCGGGAGGGCGGTAAACACGGAGCGGAGTGCGCGAGGACACTGGATCCGGATCCATCGGTCCTCCAGCAACGTGTTTTACATGTATTCTGGGTTGTATTATTGTGGTATTTAAGCAGTATTACTCAACCGTACTTATAATTGTTTTAGTGTCTTTGCTTAAATTGCACCCTAAAACCAAATGAATGGGTATTATCACATTTTTTAAGGTATTATTAAATTCTTGATATTTGTATTAATGAGAGTTCCTGACAGTGCTCTATAAATACAAATTGATATTATTATTGAAATAAGCTCCCTCCAAAACAGTTATGCATGTATATATTATTGTGAATAATGTAACGTCCTTGTAAACAGGAAACTATTATAATATTGAAACCTTCAATAAATTATATATATACACATATGATAGAAATGTTATTCTATGATTTACACGTTTGATTTGATCATAAATAAGTTATTAAAGGTTAAATGTATGTAGTGAAACATGATTTAAACAAAATGGAGATGTTTAATAACTTGTTTAAACACTTCTGATTCTCAGAATAGAAAAATAAAGCCAGATCAGGTTTTACCCACAACACGGGTTTACATTAGGAGGGAGGAGCTTCCTGCTGCTCCTCCTGCTACTGTTCTCTTCCTCCAAGTTCCTCCACCATGTCCTCCTCCTCCTCCTGATCCTCCTCCTCCTCCTCGTGACAGCCTTGTTTAGGTGGAAACCGGAGCAGCTGATTCTGAGACTCCTATTTTATCATTTTCCGTCTGGAGGAACTTCCTCAAACTCTTAGAGAGGGAACCATTACTTTGAAAATCCATCTGGAGGAAGATTAACTGTAGACCTCCACCCACAACCCCACCCCTCTCCAAACTCCCGGGAGCCTCTGACGCCTTCTGGGATTATTACAGGGATTAATCAAGATGAGCGTGTCAACTTTCTCCTCCCACCTGCTCTCAATCCCCTTGTACTTTATTGTGAAGGATCTCCAGCTGATCAGGATGGAACTCTCTGGTTCTTTGAGAAGAAGGTGAATATGAAATGTAGGAGGGGCTCAGGTGAGCTGACCGGATTGAAGCCTTTAGATGAATGCACATGTTTTGATTGTTATATTTGTAGTATTTTATTTTGAAGGACTAATCCACGTTTTCATCTCATCCCTCTGTTGTAGAAACGGAGAGAAAGCGAAGCCGCTAAGAGGGTTTAATGTGTCCACAGGGGGTCTTATCAGGACCTGCAGACCCCGAACAACCCCCCCAGAAACCCTGGGGCTTTATTTACAGCCTCTTTAAACAATAATATACATATATATATATATATATATATATATATATATATATATATATACACACACACATATATATACATACATATATATATATACATATATATATACACATATATTTATATATATATACATATATATACATATATATATATATATACATATATATATATATATATATATATATACATATATATACATATATATATATATATATATATACATATATATATATATATATATATATATACATATATATATATACATACATATACATATATACATACATATATATATATATATATATATATATATATATAACATGTATCATGAATCATTAGAGGAATAATCATTTATTGATTCCATTTTCCTTTTATTCTGCTCTTCTTTTGGGTTTTCTTTGAATCTATTTTTATAACATCATTAGGTTTATTTTAGCCCTCGACAGATTCTAAAGGTGGTCTTTAGAATTGAACTTAAGGTTTAAAAATTGCTCAAATAATACAAAGTTTATCAAAATAACATCTTGTTTTATCAATGACATATTCAGTTTATAATAAAATAAAGAGAACCACACAAAGGAGAGTTCTGCTTCATGAATAAAAGTCTGTTTCTAGTATTAATATTAAAACCCTCACACCTCCTGCAGGGGGATTTATCTGAAACGCCCAGCCCCTCCCCCACAGACACACTGCCCCCGCCCCCTGGAGATAGGGAAAACTGGGTCAGTAAGGGGGGGGGGGGGGGGTGCAAAGGGAGGACCCCCTGCTGGGAGGAGGACACCGTGCTCATACGATTGTCCACAGAGCAAAGGATTCTGGGACATGTAGGCACGAACACACAGAGCGACGCAGGAGCTTAAAAGAACGATGACCAATCAGAAGAGCTCATCAAAGGACGACACAGCACATTTAAACTGGCTTCTTAGATGGGGAGGGAGAGGAGGAGAGACACCATGATCTGAAGGAGAGAAGCAAGAAGAAACACAATGGAGGAGGGAGGAGACGAGGAAGGGAAAAAAAGAGGGTAGAGGAAAAGAGATAGGAAAGGAAAAAAGGAAAGGACAAAGGAAAGGAAAAAGGAACTAGGAAAGGTACAGAGCAGGAGCGTGCCCCACCCTGTGCTCTCAACACTGGCCTGTTGCCACGGCAACCAGGGGCACAGCCGACCTGGCGCCTGATGGGTTAGCGCAGGGCTGCCCCCACTTCTCCAGCGTGCAAGCTACTTTACACACAACCAAGTCGACCAATCAGAGCTACAGAACTACCCGGATACAGAGCTACAGAACTATAATGAGAATAATAATTGAATCCACCCATCTTCAAAGGGATAACCCTGTACTCAGGGTCGTGGGGGGGCTGGAGTCCATCCCAGCCCACTTTTGGACCCTGGATCGGTCACCAGCCAATCACAGGGCTACACAGACACCAACAACCATCCACACACCTACTGAAAATCACCCTGATCCCCAGAGCAGGTCTTTGGACTGTGGGAGGAGGCCTGAGACTCAGGGAGAACCTGCAGAGTCCACAGAGAAGGCCACCGGGTGGAGATGAACCCAGAACCTTCTGCTGTGAGGCGACAGTGCTGAACACCACACCACCATGACACCCCTAATAATTCAATATAAAAGGAAATTTAAAGGAAAAATAAATGTAAATCAAATCAAATCACTTTAGAGAATATCTCTGTATCATTTGTCTTGTTTGATGTGATATAAAAACAGATGGTAGAAGAGTCATTATGGATTCCTAAAAAACACACACCTTCAAGAAGAAGAAAGAAGACAGCTGATGTCCAAAATCCCCAAGAGGCTACGCTATGCAAAGGCTAGGACACACACACACACACCTCTCTAATGATGTGTGTGTACTCCTCTGTGTGAGGGTACTTGTACCCTCTAATAATAACACGTGAGATTCTTTTATTTCAGCAGAGACGTGTGTGTGTGTGTGTGTGTGTGTGTGGAAACATTAACACAACTGAAATGCAATTCATTAAAAAAGCAAATATATTTTTTCATGATTTTTAATACATAAAGCTAAACTAAAATATAAAAAATATAAAACAGCTTAATTTCAAACTGTACATTTGATTAAATGGAAAGTCAAGTGTGAATCAATCATTGTTAGTCAATAAGAATTAAAAAATACTTTGTAATAAATAAATAAATGTGAAACTTAGAGTTAATATTTATTGGATATTATAAACCTTTTTATAAAGCTTGTTTATTAGATTTATGATATTAAGATAATTATATATATATATATTTCAGTGAATTAAATCTTTTCAAAGCCATTGGCTCTCAAATGAACAAAATGTCAAGTACTACAGCAAAGTACTTTGTTAGTACACAACCTCCCACACACACACACACACTAAATTCCCAGCATTCCTCCCATTCCCAGAACTCCCAGTTGAGTGGCGCCCCCTGCTGGGCATCACTAAGGAGCCTTCAGGGAGAGAGGCGTCCTCCTCCAGCAGGAGGCGCTGCTGCTCCCTCAATAACTGGGTCAGTAATGCTTTGCTCCCCTTCGCCTCACTTCCTCTCCTGACTCCCTATCCTTTCTCCCTCCAGGTCTCCTCCTCCTCCTCCTCCTCCTCCTCCTCCTCCTCCTCATCAGCTGTTTACTCGTTGTCAAACATAAAAAAGCAGCTCTGTTTGTAAACAAAAAGCCTCACAACCTCCATGAGGAGGAGTCGGGGAGCAGAGGAGACAAGGAGAGCATGTGGAGCAGAGGAGCTGAACATGGAAGAAGAAGAAGAGATGAAGATGGCGTCATGTGACCTGCTGCTTGTTTACGGAGTCACATTAATGAGGTCATCAAATGATTAAATGAGAGAGCGAGGCCTTCGGGGCTTTCGGAGCATCTGAGACACATCGTCTTCTTCATCATCATCATCATCAGGGGCAGGAAGTGACATCACAACCAAGGCCATTGTTGAGCAGCAGACAGGAAGTGTCTATTTGTGTCTTTATAGTGGCGGTGTGTTCAATGTCAGCAGCTTCCTGTTGATGGCCGACCACCTCAGAGCGTATGATTACAGTTATGGACCCATTATTAGCTGTTACACATTATATATATATATATATATATATGTCTCTCATCACCGCAACCTTCATCCCGAGAATCGTCTTCATCATCCTTAAAAATGCTGATTGCTACCAATCAACTGTCCAAAAAACCTTACTAGTGAAAACAAACTTCTTCAAATTGCAGAAAACGACAAATTAATAATGAAATAGATCAGCTTCATTGTTATTAACTCTCTATTGGCTCCTACTTCCTGTGTGATCCAAAATAAAAGAGCCTGACGGGTCAGAACCACGTTGCTGCCCTGTAAGGTAATCGGAGCAAAAGCAAATTCACAAAATAAAACGGTAAAAATGATATTTTCTACAGAATATTTTAACATATATTACGAAAAAAGTTTTTGATTATTACCAAGTAAAGAAAACTCTTCTACAAAACAAAGAATATGATTAAAATGTGCTAGTGATTAAGCCTCAGAGCGTCCCGCGTTAATCCCAAAACATAGTGTAAACCAGAGGGCTAATCCGGTATTTAAAGCTCTTATTGTGAAGGGTTGGACCCAGATTACATTGAGTTAAGTACAGACTGGCCCTAATATTCCTGTATTCAATCATTGACTACACAACATCTCATTTAATCACTTGTACTACGTTACCCATAAGCCTCGTAAACAACCCAACCGTCACTTTATTTTGAAGCGCCAAGGTGCACCCTGGGAGTCGTAGTTCTTGTGTCAAACTAGCAGATTCATCCTCTTTGGTGTTGAGAAGTTAGTGAACAGGTTCCCGTCCCTTAGCAGTTTTATGATAAACAAGTTCTGATAACGGGTCTCTTCCTCTAATCTGAAGGCCGAGGAAATTTCGGTCTCACTGGATCATCTCACAGCGACCTCTGACCTCTTCACATTCGCATTAACAATAATGTTTTATTCTTGGAACACACTCATCCTTTTTTCACTGTTCAATAATAATTGATTGATCAGAGAGAAGTTATTGAATAAAAAACTGCCAAGAAAACGCCGTGTCATAAACCCGCCAAGGTAAGCCCCGCCCCCTCGTCGCTGAGTGACACGTGACACGGACCGAGGGACAAAAGGAGCAGCGATGTCAGAGTGATTCCATCAGACGGCTCCTTACGTAACCGCCAAAATATGCTGTTTTTAACCAGAATGGAGGAACGTCAGCCAGGTGGCACCTACGAAAGGTCATAATGGAGACTGTGAACTTAGTTAAATCAACTAGATGACAAAGACAAATTAGAGGAAGAAGAGTCAAAATAAAGTAAAATAATACAAGATTATTGAATCAATAGAAATTCAAATAACATTTTTAATCTCATCCCAAAGTAGAACAAAATAAGAGTAGAATAATAAAAAAGATAATGTATTAAAATGAGGTATATGTCAGAGATAATCAAATTAAGTAAAATATAGTCATATTAAATGTAGTAAGATAAAGTCAAACACTGACTATTGAATGTAAAAGTGTCCCCCCCACAGCAGGTGGGAGTTGAACCCCCAACCCGACGCGCCTCCACACCGCGTTCAAGGACCAAACCGCCCCACCCGGTTGGAATCTGAGTCGCACAAACAGCGAGTCCAGAGGGCGAACCAAACAAACACACCCACACAGGGCGGCGAGGAGGAGAACTGGGTCACGTGGTGCGTTCACTGACCACGCACCGCCAAAATAAGACAAAAGCAAAAGGTAGCACAAAGGGACGAGAAGGTGTGTTCCTCCACCTCATGGAAGAATTATTTAAATCACTACTTGCTGCTATTTAACAGCAGTGTGAAGCAGGACGGGAGACGACCCCCCCCCCCCCCTCCCCCCTCCCGGTCTAGATCAGCCTCCAGGGTCCTTAAAATCAAGTCGTATAGTTCAGGAAATGTCAGGACCAGAACTTCCTGTTGACACAAGCAACAGACTCTGGTCCTTGTAGTCACATGGTTCCTCCTCCCACTGGGATCTCTGCCTGTGTGACATCTGTCAGTGGATCTCCACCCACCAGCTGAAGATCAACCCCGACAAGACTGAACTGAAAAGACTCTCTGACCCAGGACCTGACTGTAGGAACCTCGGTGTGACACCTGACTCCCAACATCACAGCAACAACAGGATCCTGTAGGTCCACGCTCTACAACATCAGGAGAACACGACCCCTTCTCACTCAGAAGGAGGCGCAGGTACTGATCCAGGCTCTTGTCATCTCCTGGACTATTGTAACTGTCTCCTGGCAGGTCTCCCTGCTCCAGTCCACCTCTGCAGCTCATCCACAATGCAGCAGCTCCACTGGTCTTCAACCTTCCTAAGTTCTCAAAGCACTGGTGCTCACGTAGCATGTTGTGGATGGATGGGGTCCAGTCTCCATCCAGGACCTGGTGAAACCCTCCATCCCAACATCAAGCTGCTTGTTCCTCACTGAGAGCAGAACACTGGACTAGATCTCCACTCTTTGCTGTCCTGCTCCTAGATGGTGGAAGGAGCTCTGTGATGACATCAGGACCACAGAGAGCCTTCACATCTTCACACTAAACACACTGTAGACCTTAAAGTGGACTTATGATGGATCTTATCTGTAGATCAGCGAATTCAATGATATTGTACTTTGTTGTCTCTTGTTCTTCTGAGTTTGTATCTTTATGGTTGAAAGTCGCTTTGGATCAATGCCTCAGCTAAAGGACACGTGATGTGATGTAGTTTCCTGTGTCGGTTGGTCAGAAACAGGAAATGGGTCGCTGTCACCTGGTTGCCAGGACAACCAATTGACCCAACCTCCTCACATTCAAACCAGCACCAACACCCCCCCCCACTAGAACATCTGGGAGTTCATGTAAGGCAATGTGTCCAGATGTGGAGAGAGACCAGCTGATCCAGATGTGCTGCTGTTTGGGGTATTTCCATCTGTGAGCAGGGCCGCTCTGACTCTCCTGTGAGCCAAGTCACATCTGTGACCCCCCCCCTTCTAGTCCACTCCGGACAGCAGCGGTTCTATTCATAGGATGACCCCTTGACCCCTGGTCTTCCTGAACACAAACATCAGACCTGTGCAGATGTTCCCTGGCTCTTCATCATCATCATCATCATCATCATCGCCGCTGTCGTCGTCATGGGGCCATTTAATCAAATAAAGTCTTCAGAGGAGCTAACAACAGGCATGTGACCGCCCCCCCCCCTCACACACTCACAGCCTGGGCCGGTGCTTTGCTCCGTGGAAGAGGGGTGAGACGAGATGACCCCCCCCCCCCCCCAGGCGCTGGGATCTGGATTCAGGAAGTCATTTGGTACCTTCTTTGAGGTGAGGACCCCCACAGGATGACCATACCCCCCCCCCCGGAATCTGACACATTGACATGACCCCTTGGTTTGGGCTTTTTAGGACCCCTTAAAGCCCCCCCCCCCCCATCCCTGTCCTACCTTCGATCGCGATGACATGCTCCCGGATCTGGTTCTGCAGCAGCGGCTCCTCCACCCGCTCCAGCAGCTCGTAGATGGAGTAGATGTTGGGGTGCACGGACTCGAACCTCTGGATCTCGGCCCGGATGGCGGCGGAGTTGGCGAGGTGCTGCTGGTAGTTCATGCCTGCAGCTCGCGGCGGGGAGGGGGCGAAGAGACACGAAGGTGACAGCGGAGACCTCTTAAATCATGCTTTTCTCCGGCGGACCCCGGTGAACGTCCCCCCCGTCTGTTGGTGATGGATCCCGGGTTAAATAGAGGGCTGTTTCCCGGGTGAAAGCACAGCGGGTCCTGCTTCCTGCTCCTAGTGTTACAGCATGGATCCCGGGCTGTTGTTGTGTGCCGGACCGCCGCCGCTGCTGCTACTGGCCGGAGAAAGCAGCTGTTCTCCGGGGTGTCCAGGGTTAGGATCCCGGCGCGGTGACAGATGTGCGGCGGGCCGAGCACCGCTCCCCCATGTCCTTCCAGTCCGGGTGGGGTTCGAGAGGCTTCCACCGGGGAGCTCTCCGCTCACCAACCGAGCGCAAGAGGCTGATAAGAAACGGCCTTGCTGCTAGGTGGCTAGGCTAGCCGGCTAATGCTAACGAGCTAGCTTCCCGTCCGTCCGTTGTTTTGTCTCCGGGACCAGCTGCGCACTAATTACCTCCGCGCCGCGGGTTTAAACCCTGATAGTGCGAGAGAGCGGGGTGTGTGTGTGAGGCGGGCGGGGGCGGGGATTCTCCTAAAAACACTCAGCCCGAGTCCAGGTGTTAGCAGAGGCGCGTACGTTACAGGTGAGTCCGGGTCCTCGGTAGTTCCCCGTTCCCCGTGCTGCTGCTGTGAGGTCCATCCCGCGGAGAGCTGCCGTATCCCGGCCAGGAGAGCGGAGCGCCTCAAGCCACGCAGGCCCAACAGCCGCAGATCCGGTGAAGACCTTCACAATAAAGTCAGCTTTGGAAAGTTGTTACTTTTCAGCTTCGGACCATGAAGATGAAATATGATTAACTCGTAGTTTATTCTATTGACGTATAGATGAAACTAAGTAGAAGTTCAAAATACGTTAGTTGTACCTGCTGTAACTGTTCCTTGACAAAAGCTCACGGTATTGCCGTTTTATGCATTTATTTTGAGCGCCACACTTCCCCTTTTCCGGTCTGTCTCTTGCTAGTGGACGCGTACTTGATGCAGCGGAGTTCAAGGAGTGCGTATTGCGTGGAATCTACGCAAAGAAAGACGTACACAAAAAATATAGTTTATTATTATTATTATGAAATTACTGTTGTTATTCATCCGTTTTCTAGTTTTTGATTCAGTGACAATTTCAAGATAAAGCTTCAATGCACAAATCTGACAAACAATAAACAAATAATCACTTCATTTGCTCTATTACCATTAACATATTGTACATGAAGAGAATCCGGTGTACTGTACTGTAGTACTGGCTTGTAGTACTGCGTGGAACCTCTCAGATTGTTGTGTTCGGGCTCCATTGTGTTGACTCCATCCATTAAGTTGTGGACAATGCCGCCTTTTTGCCGCCCCCCCCCCCCCCCTTTAAACCCAACGCCACCCCCTCCCACCATGAAGCGAGCCTCTGTCCAGCACAGCATATTTTATTTTTCATCAGGACAAAAATCAAGCGTTCAATCTCATGATTCTCAGTTGATCTTATTTTGAAAGGGGGTTCCTTTACATTTCTACCAGTTGAAATGGTGAGAAAAAAAAAATCTATATATATCTTTGGTAGTCGAATCAACAGTAGTTTGATCAAATGGTGCAGATTGTAGAGAAGAATAAACAGACTTTATTAGCAGATGATCTGCAGTACTATACAGTGGTATTCTACTGTACATATATTATATTCATCTGTTCTGCTGCAACTAACAAATAAAGTAAAAAAAACAGTAAAGAAACAAAATAAAGACAAAACGGAAACAAAAACGGAACGTTTTTCACCAAGTGGGGTGTTTAGAAATGTTTGAATGAGTCCTCTGACCTCTAGTGGCCAAAGAATGAATCACAACAGAATCCCACAACGTTATAAACTCTGCTGCACTTTTACTTTGTGACGTTTACGTTTAGTATCATGAACGTCATCATATAAAGGGACACATGTTCTGTTCAGACTGTATGATACATCCCCACAAACTGAAGAACCTGTGTCCTGTGGGTGGGTGTGTTACTGAGTGTGTGTGTGTGTTACGGAGTGTGTGTGTGTGTGTTACTGTGTGTGTGTGTGTGTTACTGAGTGTGTGTGTGTGTTACTGAGTGTGTGTGTGTGTTACTGTGTGTGTGAGGTGTTCCATCACTAGTAAGTCAATGAGTTAGAGATTATTTAGAAAATATTAACTGCAACTGAAACCAATGAATCCTCCACAACAACCACGTGTATATTTATTAAGAACTACTCTTTAATCCAAGCACCCCCCTGTTGTTGTACTCGTATTATTGTGTGTGTGCCGGTAGAGAGAAAAAAAAAGCATTCTGACAATCAACACTTTTTATTATCAAAAGGAAACAGAGGATTTAAATAGATTCCCTTTGGACTACCATCATTACAAGAGAAGAAGAAGAAGAACGCAGGAAGTGGAACACGTGGAATGTGTGGAGGCTAAATAAAGATAAGGCACAAAGACTCTTCTCCAGGTGTCCGAGGGACCACCTTCCAAGAGGAGCAGAACAACAGGTGGACACACGATTATCAGAGGACAGAGTACTTGAGCAGGTACTACAGGAAAAAGTACAAGTTCAGGTAGTCTACCGTGTCCCTGAAGAGGTAGTGTGCATACTACCTGAACAGGTGTGGTGGTGGACCCTCCAGGAAGTGGTCCACATACTTTATTCACAAACAGGAAGTAGATGAGGTGTCCTCACACACATCCAGATTCTTTCAAAGGTGTCTTTTAACACTTGGAGAGAGATACAAAAAAAGAAGGTGCAAGTGAGGAGTGCGTGCTCAGGTGCCCCCCCCCCCCCAGGTGATGGAGTGTCTGGTTTTGGCGCTGGGAGCTAAAGGATGCAGCAGCGCTTCTTCTTCTTCTTGCCACTTGGCCCGTTCTTGTCTTTGCTCTCCACCATCTTCTTCTTCCTGACCTCTCGCATGAGGTCAAAGAACACCTGAAGGGGGGGGCAGTTAACCATAACACCTGAGAATTTTAGTGTAACCTTTAAATTAAGTAGTAATATATATGTGTGCATATATACAATATATAAATCATGTGATAAAGACATTATATAAGCATTAATAAGCATTGGTAACATGTAATAACATAAAAATTAATTTAAATCCTGTAATAAAGATGTCTATAAAGAGTCATTAACATGTAATAACATGACATAAAATACATTTAAATCCTGTAATAAATATGTCTAAAGCGTCATTAACATGTAATAACATATGACGTATAGATTACATTTAAATCCTGTTGTAAAGCGCAGTCTTCCTGCTGGCCTACCTTGTCTACGTTGGCCCTGGTCTTGGCCGAGGTCTCCACGTACTGCACCCCCCCCCAGTCGGCGGCCTTGGCCACGCCCTCCTCGGCGGTCACCTGGCGGCGCTCCTCGAGGTCTGACTTGTTCCCCACCAGCAGCAGAGGGATGGCCTCCTCCTCCTTCACCCGCAGGATCTGCTCCCTGAGGAGGAGCACAGGGAGGGGGGGGGGGGGGGGCACTTAGCGCACCTCCTCCTATCTGCTGGTCCGGGGTCAGAAGGGGAGGGGGCTCACCTGAACTCAGAGATGGCGGTGAAGGACTCGCGCTCCGTGATGGAGAAGAGCAGCAGGAAGCCCTCCCCACTGCGGAAGTAGTTGTCCCTGATGGCGGCGTAGTCCTCCTGTCCCGCCGTGTCCAGGATGTCGATCTGCACGTCCTCCCCGTCCAGGACCACCTTCTTCCTGTAGCTGTCCGCCTTGGTGGGCTCGTAGTCCTCCACGAACTGAAGGTGGGGGGGGGGGGGGGGCAGAGGGTTGGTGTGTGTGTGACGGGGGGCACGGGGGGATTGTGGGAAACGTAGAGGCGAGGGCTCACCTCGTCGTACATGAACTGCAGTGTGAGGGCGGACTTCCCCACCCCCCCGCTGCCCACCATGATCACCTTGTGGAGGGCCAGAGAGGTCTGGTTCTTGTTCTTACCCGAGGCCATGACTCCGCTACGTGCGGCCCAGCGGCTCACAGCTCCACCCGACTACAGGGGGGGGGGACCAGCAGAGACCAGCAGAGACCAGCAGGATGAAGAGAGACCAGCAGAAAAGATATTAAAACAGAATATTAAAAACCTTGACTCAAGTCCAGAAGTGGAAATATTCAGAATGCGGTCCGGACTTACCGAACTCTCACAGCGCTCTGAAACAGGCCTGGAACAAAGAAACAGAATATTCTTCATGTTAATAATGATCCTTTCACTGAGCCTCTGAACACGTAAACACACCGAAGGGAGGGACCCACTTGTTAGTGTCCTTTCCTGCTCACTTCACTAAGGCTGCAAGGACACGACCATGAGGGTGCTGAGGGGTGAAAAAGCACAGCCAGAGGGATAATAGAGATTAATAGAAGATGAGTAAACGGACACTCGCGTGCGTGTGTGCGCGCGCGTGCAGGAAAAGAGGAACTATGATAAATCTTGTTCCTCTTGTTTTAACCAGCTGACAGCGCTCACAAGCTCCCACCCTCTGCCCTGCCTCCGATTGGTCGGGACTGAAGCACCACGGCTGCTATTGGTCGCTTGCCACGTCACTCACCCGCGCCGATAAGCTAGTGGTAGATAACACTCGAGAGCGAATTGAGGCTAATGCGAGGTAAAAGCGGCACGCAGAAAACGTAAAGATGGATCAAACAACGCGGAACCGGACGCACCGCTCACCCAATAACGTGTTTTACCGCCGTTCGATGGAGAAGCCGCCATACACCGACACGAAGTCAAACTTTTACAAGTTGACCGGGAGCCGCTCTGCCCCACCTTGGACGGTTGTACGCGGACTCCAAGCACAGATCGCGTATTCTCGAAAGAGGATGCGTCACTCCGCGGCCAAAAGCAAACCACGGAGCTAGCTCGTAGCCGCTAGGGGAGATTCCCCCGAATCATCAACCACAACAACAACAACACTCACAGACAACCATGTTGGAACAAACACACATCGTGCGTGTGATTTATATTCGCTCCAGCACTGTCGTAGTTATGTGACGTAAAGTGACCCATCGTCAGCATGTGGAGTTATGGCCCCGCGAAAAAGACACCGAGTGATGCGTCTCATGTTTTTCTTTCTTCTGAGGCAACAGGAAGTGATGTCACGAAATTCCTCGCACTTCTTAAAATCTTTATTAATTTAAATATACATTAATCTGGATATACAATTTTAATTTGTCTTTAGTTGCATTGTTTGATTTTTAGTTTACGTGTTGTTGTGTTTTTGTTGTCATCAGCGCTGCAGAATCAACGGTAATGACGCGCCCCTGTAGTTGCTCTCTCTGGCACAAAGATGTCGCTGTTTCACTACTTTGTCCACGCGTGGACGTCCTTTAGCTCTATGGAGGCAAAACAGTTTATATTCAAATCTATTTTACGACACATTTTTATCTTTTAGCATGATTTTACACATTTAACCCAACAAATTAAAGCAGTATAGTTGATATCTTCAGAAACATTAAGTATTCGGTTGATTGAACAAAAATTGTGTGTCATTCAGCTGAATGATTGTAATCGCTGAAAAACAAACCGGGACAACAGCAGTCCAACATTCCATAGACATTTATATATGTCTATATATATGACTTTTATATATGTCTATGGGTCATACCATATGGACGCTGATTATTGATCTGCTGAGGCTTTTATTTTGGTAATGTATGGATTCAACTGATGCGTTTTATATACACGTAAATACAAACACCTGTAGGTACCTCTGGATATTACTTTATTATTATATTCAGTCACTTATAAAACACTTTATAAATTATATAAGATCAAACGCTCAAAGATATACAATATAATAAATAAAACACAATATATATCACGAAGATTTAACGTAAGAAGATATTATTTTGTATATTGTGTTTTAAAAGGTCAATAATAAAAATAAAGATTATTTTTAGAAAAAGCAACATGGTTTTTCAGGGTTTCATATAAACCGTGTTGGAAGGTCAGTGAACGTATTCAGTCTTCTATAAAGTCATTAATCTGCCCAGTCAGACTTAAATTAAATGTTTTTTATACAATTGTTTCTTTATGAAACAAGATGAGCAAATAAAGTATGAGATATTAACTAAAGTAAAAACATTAAATTGAATCTTCATCATATGTCTTAATACTTTTATGGAGTAAATACTGGACGTGAAGGAGTACTGTGTCTCTAGTATACTTGTACTTGTCTTACACGCAGGGTGGTTCGGTTTGAACCCCTCTCCGGGATCAACCCCCCCCCCCCCCTCCTGCCCCCCCTCCTGCCCCCTGGCCCCGCCCCGCTAAATATAAAACTTTTCGGTGTGGCGGCTCCGGGTGTCAGACGCCAGAATGGAAACGTTCCTCCCTGGCTCAGCTCCTCCTGCTCCTCCTGCTCCTCATCTTCTTCGCTGCGCAACGGCACTCCGGCAGCACCGCGCCGGGACCCGAGTGAACCGGGTCAGAGAGTGAAAGCACCGCACGGGGGTCGCTGGATGATCCGGGACTGTTTCTGTGGAATAACCCGACGTGCCGGAGTGATGCAGTGAAGCCGCTCCGAGCGCCACAGAGTCCGGAGGACACCTGGAGGACCGGAGGACACCTGGAGGACCGGAGGACACCTGGAGGACCGGAGGCCGAGTTACCGGAGGGACCCGCGGTGGCAGCGAAGACTCCTGTCTTCCTGATGGAACCCGTTACGCACGGAGAGCGCTCGCGGCTGCGCGCATCTTCTTCTTGACCTGAACTTGAGAAAAGAAGAATAAGGGAGAAAGAGACAGAGACACACAGAGAGACAGAGACACACCCACAGAGACAGAAAGAGACACAGAGACAGAGAGACAGAGAGAGAAAATGAGGAGTCGCCTCCTTGGACTGGCTCTCCTCCTCGCGGGCTGCGCGCTCTCCTCCCGCTGCTCTCCTCCCGGCACCGCGCCGGAGGCGCACTCGGAGTCCCAGGACACGTGCACGTCCTGCGGCGGCGGGGCCGCGCAGCTGGACGCGCACTTAATGGATGCCGTGAAGAGGCACATCCTGAGCCGTCTGCAGATGCGCGAGAGGCCCAACATCACGCACGCGGTGTCCAGGGTCGCCATGGTGACGGCGCTGCGCAAGCTCCACGCGGGAAGGCTGCGCAAGGACGGCCGGATGGAGATCCCCGACCTGGACGGGCACGCGAGGAGAAGCGAGGAGATGGAGGAGAACTCCGAGATCATCAGCTTCGCCGAGAGAGGTGGGTGGAGGAGAGGAGGAGGAGGAGGAGGAGAAGGAGGAGGCCATGTTCAGATACAGATGTTCATAGACATTTGTTCATATACAGATGTTCCTTGACAGAAATTCAGATACAGATGTTCAGATGTCCATAGACAGTTGGTCATATACACGTTTGTACACATTTATATGCAGATGTTCTTAGACAGATGGCCATATACAGATGTTGATATTCATCATCATATCAACATGTTGCACTTTGTCCTGAATAAAGAGGAACTCTGATTCGTGATATTTAATAACGAGGAATTAAGAAGTCCTCAGGACACTGGTTCAGTCTGAGGAAACGCTGATGTTCACCAGATGCTACTACAAAATAAAAGCCTGTGCACACACAGGTTGGAAGTTGTTTACGGTTTAATCAGAGGGCTTTTATTTGTGTGACGTCTGCTGCAAACAGGATGTCACCTGAAGGATGAAGAGCCGTCTCTTGTCTTCTCCTGTTTGTTGACCACGAACTGCTGTGCCCACGCGTCCATGTTGCTGAGTGTGTGTGTGTCTGTTTGTGTGTATTCTGAGAAGCCTTCAAGGGCCTCTTGTGATCTTCATCGCGTGGTGGATGAAGAAGACCATGTGCCCACTTGGACTGACTATTTAAATACGATATCTAAGTATTTTATTTGTTTTTTTATTCTACATGTTAAATAAGGAGCGTTTTTAAACTTAATTTAATGTCTGTCATCATGTCACCATTTATAGATGACACAACGTTTGTTTGGTTCTTTGGGGGAAATTCTTGCGCAAACAAACGCATTTAATATTTCCATGTTTTCAGAAACGTCTTTGAGGAATTGTTCAAGGTATTCTTGCCCTTAGAAGTGGAACCTTCAGAAGGAGAAACATCTTCCTCTGAACCTTCTCATTCTTCTCAGGCTGCAGACTAAATTTAGCTCCTCATGAAGGGTGAATTTTGTTTTATTTATCGCTCACTAAACATGCGTCAGAGCAGAGAACCCAGAGCTAAATATTTGTCTGGGTCTCCCGGCTGGTTGCCACAACCGCCCAATTACCCAGGATCCCCCTGGGCTCCTCCAGGCTTTGATCGCCGCTCACCTGTGAGACGTGTGAGCTAATGGCTAGCTTTGATGCTAACGAGAACTCTAGGTCATCCGGTCCGGTTCTTCTTCTGTGGTTGAGGATTTAACAACTAAGGAGGCAAAGTTAAGACCAAAGCGTTATCATTAGGGGGGGGGGGGGTGGAGTCAGGAGCCTCGCAGGCTCTAAAAGATCTGACCTCCCCCCACGTTTGTATATAAGCCGGGGGGGGATTTAGGTGAGCATTAATCAGACCCCCTTCAATGCAGAGTCTTTGAACCGTCTTAAGTCCCGCCTCTTTTTCAAATTTTGGCCGTTTCGAGGGCCAAGGGGCTCCCCCCCCCTCCACCGTCTCACTTTACCACCTCCCCCTCCTCTGCTAACCCCACCTTTTCCTGCTCCCCAGACGACTTGGCGACGTCGAAGTCCAGCCTGTTCTTCCTGGTCTCCAGCGAGGGGAACCAGAACCTCCAGGTGACCCAGGCCACCCTCTGGCTCTACTTCAAGCTGCCGTTGCCGCCCGCCCCCTCGGAGGCCCGCCCCCGCCGCAAGCTGACGGCCAAGGTGTACTACCAGGAGCCGGGCCCGGGCAGCCGCTGGGACCTGGTGGAGAAGCGGCTGGAGCTGAGGCGCAGCGGGTGGCACACCTTCCCGCTCACCGAGGCCCTGCGCCTGGCCTTCCAGAAGGGGGAGCGCCGCCAGAACCTGGACGTGCGCTGCGAGGGCTGCGAGGGGGGTGCGGGGGCGGCGGCGGCAGCGCCGGTCCTGATGGACCGCGACGCAGACGAGTCTCACCGGCCCTTCCTGGTGGTGCGGGTCCGGCGGTCCGACCCCGGCCACCGCATCCGCAAGCGGGGGCTGGAGTGCGACGGCAGCAGCAGCCTCTGCTGCCGCAAGCGCTTCTACATCGACTTCCGCCTCATCGGGTGGAACGACTGGATCATCGCGCCCTCGGGGTACTACGGGAACTACTGCGAGGGGAACTGCCCGGCCTACATGGCGGGCGTCCCCGGCTCCGCCTCCTCCTTCCACACGGCGGTGGTCAACCAGTACCGCATGCGTGGCATGAGCCCCGGGTCCATGAACTCCTGCTGCATCCCCACCAAGCTCAGCACCATGTCCATGCTCTACTTCGACGACGAGTACAACATCGTCAAGCGGGACGTGCCGAACATGATCGTGGAGGAGTGCGGCTGCGCCTGAAACAAATATTTATGGACCCTGCACGAAACAACTTGTACATATATTTATGTCTGCTGATGTGTTTTCCTTTATCTGCTCCGTCAAAGGGGCCTGAAGAGATCTCCTGCCTTTGGAGAACAGCCCGTGAGGTCCTTCGTTAGACATCTGTGAGATAGAGACGACGTTTGACTTCCTGCCTGCGGTGAAGGAGGCCCCGCCTCTTTTAGATAGGCGGCTTTTTCTTAGAACCCGACCCGAGGAGCCGCACTGGAGAAACTTCACCAACGTAAAGCACTTCGAACCAGGAGTCATATCCACACGGCGTCCTCAGAGGACGCGTTCCAATGCGAACCCACCAGGAGGGAGACAGGCTAGAGATACTCTGAGGTCAAAGGTGGACATTTAGATGATTAATGTTGAGGTTTAACTATGGGGGGTTGACTTCTACTATTAGACTTCTTCAGGCTCTAATACGTGAGCTTCAGGTTCAAAGGTTTGATTGGAAGCCTTAAAGGTATCAACAGGTACAGAACCTCCAGAGCGATGCCACACTTTGACTGAAACGCCTTCAGTCCCACGGATGGAAATAAGTGAGAAACTATGCAATGTACAGAATTTATCACCAATACCTGCTGGGGGGGGGGGGGGGGGTTAGAGATGAGTTTTTTGTTTCTTCTAACACACCTCTGTGGTGTTACTTTACTCTCGTTTTTAGGGGGCGGGGTCAGAACAATCAATCAAGTGCGGAAGGTGGCACACCTGTACGAATATCGATGAGTAATTATGAGTCAATAACAAGGCGTTTTACCTTTAAACTCAGAGTAGTTGGTTTTCATAATAAAAGCATCCAGACTCTTTATTTGCATCGACTTGTGAAAACCGGCGTTTGAATCCCGTCTCGTCGGCGTTCTTTGGTTTTTGTTTCTGCAGGAATAAAAGCCGATGACGCAATCATCGACTTAAGAGTGGAACTCAAAAGGAGGCCAACCGTGACCCAGTTGGGATTCTGGTCTAAATTGACCCGGTCCCAGTGGAGCCTCCCATTCGGCACCGAGACACACTTTTTATTTTCGGGTGGTGTCGTGGCCGAGCTCCTGGAATCACTCGCCAACGGCTGGTGGAGTATTTTGCACTTGTGGCGGGGGCAAGGGGGGGGAGGGGATGTAGGGGGGCGGGGGGGTAAAAAGAAGCAAGCTAAAAAGCAAAATAAAATAATCCGCCATTGAAAAAAAAGATGTTATTTTTATAGAAGCAAAAATCAAATGGAGCTGTTGAAAAGGTGAAGATGGTGGAACCAAAGATCTGTGGACGAAAGAGGTTCAATCAATAACAAATAATCACCTTCATCTCTGCTTCGTCTTCCTCGTTGGTGCTTTAGAAGCACAGCGGATCTCTGTACTATGAACATACAAACACGCTTTTCAGATGCTGTGTTCTTTGTAATTGTTACAAAAATAAATTTCTTATTCTGATGGTTTTTGTTGTTGAATTATTTTTGAAAGGTTTTATATTTTACATTGAATTCAATGCACAAGAATTTATATTTTATCATTTTACTCACTTTTTGGATTAGTTCTTTATTAACTTAAATACATTTAGTAGTATTTTTATAAAGCATGATGAATACTTCATAGTACATCTAGTAGTATTTTCATAAAGCATGCTGAATACTTCATAGTACATCTAGTAGTATTTCTATGAAGCATGATGAATACTTCATAGTACATCTAGTAGTATTTTTATAAAGCATGATGAATACTTCATAGTACATCTAGTAGTATTTTTATAAAGCATGATGAATACTTCATAGTACATCTAGTAGTATTTTTATAAAGCATGATGAATACTTCTTAGTACATCTAGTAGTATTTCTATGAAGCATGATGAATACTTCATAGTACATCTAGTAGTATTTTTATAAAGCATGATGAATACTTCATAGTACATCTAGTAGTATTTTTATAAAGCATGATGAATACTTCATAGTACATCTAGTAGTATTTTCATAAAGCATGCTGAATACTTCATAGTACATCTAGTAGTATTTCTATGAAGCATGATGAATACTTCATAGTACATCTAGTAGTATTTTTATAAAGCATGATGAATACTTCATAGTACATCTAGTAGTATTTTTATAAAGCATGATGAATACTTCATAGTACATCTAGTAGTATTTTCATAAAGCATGATGAATACTTCATAGTACATCTAGTAGTATTTTTATAAAGCATGATGAATACTTCATAGTACATCTAGTAGTATTTCTATGAAGCATGATGAATACTTCATAGTACATCTAGTAGTATTTTTATAAAGCATGATGAATACTTCATAGTACATCTAGTAGTATTTTTATAAAGCATGATGAATACTTCATAGTACATCTAGTAGTATTTTTATAAAGCATGATGAATACTTCATAGTACATCTAGTAGTATTTTTATAAAGCATGATGAATACTTCATAGTACATCTAGTAGTATTTTTATAAAGCATGATGAATACTTCATAGTACATCTAGTAGTATTTTTATAAAGCATGATGAATACTTCATAGTACATCTAGTAGTATTTTTATAAAGCATGATGAATACTTCATAGTACATCTAGAAGTATTTCTATGAAGCATGATGAATACTTCATAGTACATCTAGTAGTATTTTTATAAAGCATGATGAATACTTCATAGTACATCTAGAAGTATTTCTATGAAGCATGATGAATACTTCATAGTAGATCTAGTAGTATTTTTATAAAGCATGATTAATACTTCATAGTAGATCTAGTAGTATTTTTATAAAGCATGATCAATACTTCATAGTACATCTAGTAGTATTTTTATAAAGCATGATGAATACTTCATAGTACATCTAGTAGTATTTCTATGAAGCATGATGAATACTTCATAGTACATCTAGTATTATTTTTTTAAAGCATTCCTCTACATCGCCCACTCGGACACACAAAGGCTCTTAAGAGGACTAATTGTACCTTCAGGGGTCAAGTGATTGACCTTTGGGGTCAAACCCCCCCCCACGTAGACGAGGGAAGTGATGAGAAGCAGCCGGCGTCTTTAAAGGTGGAAGTCAAGAGAAATGGAGGCGTGAAGTAAAAGAACCTTCATAGATATACCACAGAGGGAGGTTGGTGTCATGGTGAAGGTGAGGAGGAACATTCCTCACTCCAACTACGTCCAGACACTAAAAGAACCAGACAAAGCATTTAAATAGAATGGAGTGGCAGTAGAAGAATGAGGAGGCAGGGGAGGAGAATAATGAGGAGGAGGGGGAGGAGAAGGAGGAGAAGAAGAAGAAGAAGGTGGAGGAGAAGAATGAGGAAGAGCAGGAGACCTGTCTGCTCTCAGGACGTAGCTCCTCCCAGAAGTGGATGGTGGAGAATGTGTGGAATGTTGCACTTATGAAAACACGAGAAGCTGCTGAACGCACCTTGTGTTGATGATGCTGAAGATCTGAAGGAGAAGAGGTCTCAGGTTCCAGGTTCATTATCACTTATATCATCTTTTGGATTATTATCACCTCACTTCAAGGTTCTACTGAAACATTTGACTTTAATTTCAGAATTCACGTCTAATATCATTCGTTGTGATCTACACCTCCTCAGATGCTCCTCCTCCCTGTTGTTGAATAGACTTCTCCTTCAGGTCTCCAGAAACAATATGTGGAGGTGACCTGTTGTTGGGGATTGGTCCAGGCTCATCTCAGGGAGCAGCGTCACAGTGACCCTTTCATTAGAACATCTAAGGATCTCACCAGAGCATCTGAGGGTCTCATCATCTGAGGGTCTCATCATCTGAGGGTCTCATCGGAGGTCGTGAAGAAAGCTATTGTGGACCTAGGACCTCTGTGACTGACTCAACAGTTATTATTGAGATACTTTTCACCCTTCTTCAGGAATGAGTGTCTGATGTTCTTCTTGTTGTTCTTCTCTGTCTTTCTGTTCTCCTTCTGGTAGAAGTTGTGGCTCCTGATCGTATTGTTCTTTTGGTCTCACTTCTTCTTCTGGTCCCTCGGCCTCCTCTCTGCGTGGAGGTGTTTGTCCCATCGGATTGTCCTCTTCTTCCGAGAAACAACACAGTCTTTTGAGGAATTTGAAGATGGCGGTGAGCAATGATGTAATTCATTGTCATGTTGGGGGTGTACACGGGGGCCGGTGGGGGGGCATTGTGCTCTAAATGCTCCAGATGGTGTCTTCTAAGCCGGAGCTTCTGCTGCATCAGTGCGTCCAACTGACCCACCAGCACCATGAATACTGATGAGCACGAGGAGGAGGCTCATTAGAATATTCATGGCTCTAATCTGGGAGGTGGAGGAGGAGGTGATCTGCTCCCCTCACGATTAAGCCTGATCCCCGATTCTAGGTCAGGGGGAACCGAGGAACCGGAGAACCCTGTCTACATCCACACATCCTCTCAATCATAGTAGAATGTAATATTTATATTTATGTATATTACACCTTTCACCATTTCACAAATTTATTTCCCACTCTCCACCACTGCTGCTTCTCTCCATCACCTTTCTTTTTCCCATCATGCTTTGTTCTCATACGGACTGGTTTAAATGGTCCTGGTGGAGAGGGATCAGGTGGGACTCGGGTTTCAGGCCGAGGAGTCGAGACCCGGACTCAGGACTCGATGCAGGGCCTGAGACTGTCCTCTTCATTGAGAGAAGATGCAGCGCCGCGTATTTCATGTAGATTCAGAAGGTCCTTGGTCCTGCTCAGACCTCCTCTCGGCTCACAGGCTCCATATCGTTGTACTTATTAGAATCAGCCGTAAGCGGCTCCTTCCTGTCCTCCCACCAGACCTCAGGGTGTAGTTCAGGTTCTCCCCACCTCCCCGGAGTACACATCCATTGCCCCCGGAGGGAGACGTCCACCTCGGACCTCTGTGACCTGTGGCCCCCTCACACAGGCTTCCCGTTGAGGTTTTCTGCCCGACACCCGGCCCGAAGGCGTTTCCTACCGAAGGCCCCCGGAGGCCCCCCCGGATCTCCCCGTGTGAGGGACTTCACCAGCTGAGAAGCTGAGAAGCTCACTTGGTGCGAGGGGAACAAAACGCTACGATTGCTTTCAGGTGGATTTGGCGCTGAATTATTTTCGCTCACAACCCCACGCTGAGAAGATGATCTTCTGAAGGGTCTGAGCTGGAACAAAAGGAGATGGAAGATTCACGAGCAGTCGTTCTTCCAGGAATCACGAGTCGTTCGGGTTGACTCTGCTGTTGTCGGTGGTGTTGGTGGTGCGTTGGGTGATGGAGCTACAGGTGGAGGAGACCTCAAGGTCGTTTCCCAGAGATCTGGTACAGCGTGAGAACATTATAATACTATTGTTGAGGCTCTTAACGTGTAGTAAGCTTGTTGGGAAATGAGTAAAAATAAGATCTAAAATCGTTTCACTAATGAGTAAATTACTTTTTAGTTATTTATGGCGCTCGGTGGCGTTTGATGGCGTTGGATGGCGTTCCATGTTGTTCAGTGGTGTTTGGTGGCGTTCAATGGCGACCTTTCTTGGCTCCAGAGACCCATCCGTGTAGATAAGGAAATCAGACAGAGCCATCTTCTAGGGGGCCGATATAGCCCCTTGTTTCGGGGCATCTGTCACTACGCGCCGCGGCGGTGGAGCCACGTGCAAACGTGTGTGGCGATGAAGACACACAGCGCCGGCTCAAGGAGCGATTAGAGGAGCCCACGGCTTTCTGCCCCCATTCAGACGCCGCTCAATGAGGGACGTTGCTCTCGGCTCATTGCGGGGAAAACTCAGGCAAACACTGGCAGTGAGACACACACACACACACACACTCACACTCACACACACACACACACACACACACACACACACACACACACACACACACACGGGGGTCTGTGGTGGTGATGAAGCGTTTAGCAGCAATCAGCACTGCGGCCTCCTGGGTAATTTATGGAAATGTGGGGCCGTGTGTTTACTTTGAGGGCCGATAAGGATCATGTGACATGTTTGTGCATGGCACAATTGGGAGATTTGTTGCAGGCGAGAAGGGGAGGGGGGGGGGGGGGGGTCTGGGGCCCCCTGAGTAAGCGGCGGTCTGTCACAGCGCCATGCCCCCCCCCCTCCCCCCCCCCACTGGACAAGGACAGCGAGCAGGATTCATTCCCAAACAAGAAGGCGCAGATTTATCTCCTCATCTACTTTATTTAACGGTAATTCTAAGTTATTAAAGCAGAGGATCCAGATCTTAGATTTACAACCAGACCTCATCAAGGTCGTCTTCTCGTGAAGAAGTAACAGCACACCGACCACTCTCACCCCCCCCCCCCAAACAGACTGAGAATACGGCCATATTTACGGTCTGTTTGGGCTGTTTTTATTCTAAATATGGGAACGGCTTGGTTTTATCCACTCGGGGTTCAAGCTGAGGTGGTTTGATGCTTCGTGATGATCACGTCCTGTTGGAGGAATCATCTCACAGCAGCTTGTTTTCTTCTTATCTTCAGATAAGCAGCACCGTCTGACAGATATCACACATTTATCATATTTATCAAATTCATGTTTGGGTTCCAGGGATCTCTCTGGGATTAGTCCAGCCCTCCCTTTCTCTGGGGCCATAGAGCTCCACATCAGAGAAGCTGATTGTCATCAATATGATTCCTTTCCCCAGAGGATGAACCCACAACTTGACCTCTGACCCCTGATCACTGGGCAGCGCCTGTCAGTCAGTTCTTAAAGGCTATAACTAACAAGGGAAAGAATCAGAAGGAAATGCCAACAGCGCGATGGAATAAATCACCATCAGCAGTGACTCCCCCCCGCCCCCCCCAACCCCCACCACGACCTGACGGGGCTTTTAACTACCGACAAGACCCAGCTGCAGACCGACCTGAAAGGAAAGGCTTCAGGAGAGAACAGGTGAGACGCCTCCAATGATTGGAGCGGCCGAGCGTTACCTGCTGGCTGGAGCTTCTCACAGTAACAGGAACAAGATGTCCTATGGAGGAGAGGGGGGGGGGTCATGTGATGGAGCTGGAAGGAAGTGGGCCGGGTACCTAATGCGCACAGCAAAGGCCGAAGTTTAGAGCCGCTCTGTGCCGCGAATACCAAGAGCCCCCCCCCCCGGCGGACAATGGCGTGGAGGCGTGCTGCAGCAGCTTAATGCTCGGGGGGCCACAGGCGAGCGCTGCCCATCTCTTTCAGTGCCGAGCAACAGGCATAAAGACACATTGTGAACATGGCAGAAACTGAGCCGTCACAGTTCATACGCGGGGGGGGGGGGCACCAGGTCCAACGCCAGGTTGAGGAGCTGATCTCAGATGAAATATCGAGAAACTCTCCGCTAGGCCCCTCCCTCAGAGGGATCTCCTCGTGCCGTGAGTGGAAACATCTTGTGTCATGTGATGGAACCCCATTCCTTATATTTTTTTTGGGGGGGGGGGGGGGGGGGAATTAGCTTAGCGACACATTAGCATACTGAAGGGGTGAGAGGAGACTGGTCCCCTCAGAACCTCCGAGGCGGGATCCGGCTGCTGGGCTTCTTCGTTGGTGGAACTCTTCTTTTACATCACAGGAGCTCTGAGGTCCACACAGGGACAGGAGAATACATGATTAGTATGGGGGGGGGGCAGGGGGGGATATTACCATGACAAGGGCAGCGCAACCAAAAGCCATTTTGCTGCCTTTGTTTCAGCGGAGCAGCTGTCATTGGAGCACCATTATGCATTTGGGATTCTTCTATGCTAATTCTTTTAGGTGGGGGGGCAATTTTTCCCAACAATAAAGCACTCGGGCATCGAACAGAAAGCCTTTCATGGCACAGACCCGGGGGGTGCCCCGAGCCGTGCCAAGTCAAACAATGGCTTACCCCCCCCCCCCTCCCCATCAATACCGGCCGATCAGAGAGGATCTACTTTATCTCATCACCACGTATCAAAGAACAGCACACACACACACACACACACACACACACACACACGTCATGGCCTGAGAAATAACATTATAAGTATTAATATAAAACCACGTGGAACACGTTCATACTTCAAGAGGAAAAATGTGATTGATCTTTTTATTGTCTTAATATCGTAAATGAGGTCACTCTGTTTCTGTAAGTAATGGGTCACACCAGCAAATAATATATATATTAAATAATAAATACATACATCTACATATGTGATACCTGTAACTAATGGTTCCATCTCTTAATAACCACATTGTATCACACAAAGCGACTTTAATGCTTTCATCATCACATTTTACAGATTATTCAACTCTATTATTTATATTAGGAGACGGATATTTGCATTTGTCTTTTTACAGAATAACAATATCTTTCCTGTTTGAGTCATTTTAGGCAGAAGAGTCTAAGCAATCAGGTTTTTTTGCACATTTGTGATATGTTGGACTGTTGAAGCCGTATTTCACCCTTATTTCATATTGAAACACTAGCCTGTATGAATATGAATTTAAATATATTAATACATACGGTTTCTACACTGTAAAAAAATATCCTATTTATACGGAAAATAACTTTTTTCAAATTATGTGCAAAACTCTGTAAAATAAAGCTATTATCTGTAAATGAACAGTCCAACTGTACATTTTTATGCTAGTAATAAGGAAATAAATGTTTTCATTTGAAGAAATACTGTAATTTATTGTGTTTTACTGTTTTCTTAAATTACATTCAAATCATGTAAAATAACGATCAAATGATTGAACATTTTTACAGAGAAACACATTTATTTTATAGATTTTAGGGTATATATTTGTGGTGGTAAGAAGGTCCTGGGTCTCTGCCACAGTGCATGTTCTCCCTAAGGAAGTTAATTCTCTAAATTGGCTGTAGGTGTGTGGATGTGAGTGTGAATGGTTGTCTGTGATTGGCTGGCAACTACAGGAAATATTTGTAAAATAATATTGTTTTACTGCAAAACCTTTGGTGATATCACTTTATTGAAGTTGTCTGATCTCAATAATACAGAGAAAATCTCTAAAATAAATGTGTTTCTCTGTAAAATTGTTAAAGAAAATTCCTGTGAAATTATGGTTTTATTTGACCTTAATTTTACGGTTTTTGTTTGGCAGTCATTTGACCTTCTTTTTACGTTTTTCTTTTACAGTGTATGAATGAAAGTACTGGTGCTACATGTGGGGATGTGAACATGTGTCTGAGTGATAGGAGCTCACACACGTCTCTGAGGGGGGGGGGGGGGTGCGTGACTCCATTGTGTTTCTTGAATTGTGACAGCGCGTCGCCCCAGGCCTCGGCCCCCCCCTCAGCGGGCGAAGTCAACTCAAATTGGGTTATCGGAGACCTCGGGCTGAGCAGCCGGGGCCACCAGGACTCCAAAATAAAGCCCCCCCCCCCAAAATAGACCACCGCCAGAAAACCAGGTTACTGGCGAAGATGAAGAAACAGAAATGGACCCCCGGGACCCGATGGGTGTGGAGAGAGGTGGGGGGTGGGGGGGCGTTTAGAGGTCACACGTTGACCCCCGGGGGACACCACCATGGAGGAGAGTACGCTCCTCCTTCATCTTCATCAGGTGGAGGGGACACACCCATGGAGAAGAGTGTGCTCCTCCTTTATCTCCATCAGGTGGAGGGGACACCACCATGGAGAAGAGTAAGCTCCTCCTTTATCTCCATCATGTGGAATGCAAAGCAGCAGGAGGAGGACAGGGATCTGTTGATTCTACTGGTAGATGTTCACCTCCAACATCTCTGCTCAGAGGAAATCAGGGAGCAGCGGATTTCGCTGTGATTTTCAACAGGAACAAAGCTGACGTAGATTAGAGCGCTTCAGAGGATAATCGGGCCTGATTGCCATGCGTTACGGCTCACATGTTGGGGGGTGGGGAATGGCCAATGGGTGGGGGTGGATATATGTGTGTGTGTGTGTTTGGGGGGGGTCATGTAGAACAGGGGCTTGTCCAAACATCTTGTCCGGCTCTTTTCTGACAGCAGGATTAGAAGCACCTGCCACAGGGACAAAGAAGGGCCTCCAGCCAGATGAATGAAGTGCCACTAGCCGGCTAAGCCCCGCCCCCAAACGAGGCCCTCACTGATCCTCGGCTCCTCGAGGCGAAGGGCCCCGACCGAGGGGCCCGACGTAAGGAGACGTTTTCAGGTCTCAGGTCAGCTGGAGGAGGAGGTGAAGCGTTTCATCACATTTAAAGAGAATAATTGATAACCTTCAGGAAGAAGGAATCTTGTGTTTGTTTAAACTAAAAATAAGTCATTTAAAATGATTAACAAGTCAACAAGTGATCAAACCCAATGACTAAGACTATGAAGAGAATAAAATATGTCTTCATGCTTAACATGTTGAGTTATTCAGAAGTATAAATGCTTAATGACTGAAGGAAGGAGGCTGAAGTGCTTGTGACACACAGCAGGTCGATTGTCTCTGTGACTGAATGTAAGGGTTTCTGAGGTTGTTGTTGGTTGAGGGGGGCAGGGGGGGGGGGGTTGTGGGGGATTACTGGGGTAACAGCACCCTTCGGCGATCCTCCGCACTGCCCGCCCTGCATCCCTGGGGGGGGGGGTGGGGTAGTTCAAGTCACTCTGCTTCAGACTCGCAGGGAACAGGAAATAAATCAGGTGTCACGGTTCCATCTCACTTCAAAAGAGACGTGAGGTGAGAGGAGGTGATCATCTCTCCAATGTTCTCCAGGTGTTTTATAGCAGAGGCTAAAGCCTCCAACCCCCCCCCCCCCCCTCACCCCCCGCCCCTCCCACACACACAAACACCCCAAAGCCCCCTTCCCCCTCCACTTTCAGCTCCTCCCTGTGTTTTTTGCCTTTCTGGTCCAGTTCCCATTTCTAAGCCCCGGGGCGCTGACAGCAGCATACGTGACCATCGGGAGTGACATGAGGGAGGGAGGGAGAAAGAGAGAGAGAGGCAGAGACAGACAGAGAGAAGGTGAGAGAGAGAGAGACAGACAGAGAGACGGTGAGAGGTTGAGAGAGACCCTACAGGTGAGCGTTGGTCGGCCCCATTTAGAGCTTTATGATCAAATTGATCCAATCTAAGTGTCTTTTATTTTGAAAGGATGGTGTGGGTGGTGTATTTATCAAGGACAAACTACCCACTGCATTATAACCAGCTCGGGAGCTTCTCGGGGGACGAGGTCACCGAGGATTGCGATCAGCTGACTCCCAGGTTCGGATCCTCTCACCTCGATGGGCTCCACCGCGTTTCTTTGTTTTTGGGAGCTTGGCTCCAGGAGCAGAGCGCTGGGTTTGTTTGGCCTTCAGATATCTGCCTATGAAACGCGACCCCGCGTGACCAATGCTCTGTTGGGGTTTGTGCCGGTGGTCCCGGCCTGGACGGGGGGGGGGGGGGGGGCGGTAGGTGGGGTACCGCTTATTACCGACACCGCGCGGGAAAACAAAGGGGTGAAAGGAAAGCCTTCTCCAGACCCGGGATGAAGTCAGAGAGCTAATCCTCGGCTTAAAGGACTTCAGGTTCGGTTTCATCCACCTGCAGAATGACGGAGAAGGTTTCTACTCCACCAGGAACGGTGGTGACCTTCAGATGTTCATGTGAGACAAAGCACAGATGTTTTTATCATCAATAACAGGATGAAAGTTATTTAAAAGTAAGAACACACATATTAGTGTATGGTTCCTGGATAGTAGATACGTTTAGAGATTGAAACATTTCTGAGGTGTTCTGGGCCTTTTTAAATAATATTTGGAGGCCTGGAATGTTCATCAGCTGGTTTATGTTCTTTATGGTTTCTATTCTACATTCGTTTTTTCCTCTAAAAATATATTTGAGATGCTCTCTGGAGAGGTTTATGTACCCCATGTTCTTCAGCCCACTGCAGGCACCTTGTGACATTTTAGATACCTCTGCAAACTTGTAGAAACCTCACCTGTAGAAACCTCACCTGTGGTCTACAGGTGGGGTGGTGGGGGTTGGATTGCAGACCTCGGGGCAGTGGCTGTACATGACTTATTGATAGATGCCCCTGTGAGCTCTCCCCAACATTATTAATTAGCTATATTTTCAGAGACCTTCACACAATCAATGGGCCCAATGACTCCAACATACAGTAATCAATCATTGTCATCATGGGCCCTTTGTCGAGGGGGGGGGGGGGGGGGTCTAAGGCTCCTACCTGGAAACTGGAGGTCTGTTCTGTGAGCAGTGGCTGCAGCTGGTTCTTCTGGATCCCGGCAGAACTCATCTCACTGATTCATATTTTCTTTTAACATCTTGGCTCCATTTGAGTAGTATTAACAAACAATATTCTCTGCAGAATGACAGACGAGTTCGATGGTTCCAGTTTGTGTTCATGTTTGCAGCTTAGAAAGCTGATAAATAGATCAATAATTCCTCAATGTTAGCCAGTTAATCCTGATTGGCTTTCCCTTCATTAAGGCGCAGATTGCTGCCACCAGATCAGCACTTTGTCAGATTCCTTAAACATGAAGAAGTGTGGATCCAGTCAGCAGCTTTACAACCAGTCAAACCAGTACAACCAGTTAAACCAGTCAAACCAGTACAACCAGGCAAACCAATATAACCAGTTTAACCAACCAAAGCAGTACAACCAGACAAACCAGTAGAACCAGTCAAACCAATACAACCAGTTTAACCAGCCAAAGCAGTACAACCAGACAAACCAGTACAAACCAGCCAAACCAGTACAAACCAGCCAAACTAGTACAGACCAGTACAAACCAGTACAACCAGTATAACCAGACAAACCAGCATAACCAATCAAACCAATACAACCAGTCAAACCAATACAACTAGTACAACCAATACAACCAGTAAAAACCTGTCCAACGAGCCAAACCAGTACACACCAGTTTAACCAGCCAAACCAGTACAACCCTACAACCAGTCAAACCAGTACAAACTAGTCCAACCAGTCAAACCAATACAACCAGTCCAACCAGTCAAACCAATACAACCAGTACAACTAGTCAAACCAGTACACACCAGTACAAACCAGTACAACCAGTACACACCAGTACAACCAGTACAACCAGTACACACCAGTACACCAGCAGCCCCCAGGAAGCACCAAAAGATGGTGTGGGGGGGGGGTAAAGGGGGTCGATCTGGTTTGAGACAAAAAGCCATTGAGGAGCCGACAAGCTTGTGTACTTCAGGTGGGTGGAGGGGGGGCGCGGAGGGGGGGGGGTGTGGAGGGGGGGGGGGTGGAGGCTAATCTGGGGTCTCTTTTAAACACATCTTCTCTCACGCAGAGGCCAGAGCAGGTCTTTTCAGGACCGCTTGACTTCCCCCACTATCTGATAGCCTTTCTCCTTTTACACGGGGCCTTTATGGGGACAAAGTGCCCTCACCTGACCCCCCCCCCCCCTCCCCCCTCCCCTGCCCGAGTCAGGTATGCTCTCCACGGCGCTGAAAGGAGGAGCACTGACCTGGATACACGGGGGGGTCAGGGGGTCCGGATCAGAGCTTCCGGTTACAGTTATGAGAGATATGGAGGACTTTGACCAGTTCGTTTAAAGGTCGACAATCTGCACATATTTCAAAAATCATCATTCAAACCTTTGGAATATGTTTCATGGCTCCAGCAGCACAGCTTCACCACATCGATGTAGTTCATACGTTCATATTTATGTGCAGAACCTCATCCCCACGTAACGAGGGAATAAGAAGGTCCAACATACTGATTACATTTCACCAGAATATGAGTTCACGTCATTAAATACCTTCATCATAGTCTTATTTGTGTTTTACTCCTCCAGGTGGGAGATCCTCAGGGACCTCTGGGCTGACCTTGAGTTAACCTTGAGAAGGCAACAAGAAGTAGCACCTCCTCTTTGCTCCTCAGAGAGGAGAAGGAGGAGTAAAGAGTTTCTCACGGGAAACAACCTTGACTCCTTCACACATCTCCAAGGTCGACCAAACACAGATAGATGTTTGTGAGGCATCCTCCTGTTAATGAGGAGGGGGGGGGGGGGTTAAACATGGTCATCGTGGGGCTCTGGTTCCTGCAAATGGAAGGATGTTATCTCAAGGACACAGGTGTGATCGCCAAAATAAAAGCATTCCCAACTGAAGAGTCAGAGAACCGGAGATAGATGATAGGCCGACCTCTCAGTGTGTGTGTGTGTGTGTTGGCCTCCTCACAACAGCTTTTTCGGGTGTTTTTTTGTTGAACACGCCACAGTGACACGAGTTCAGGCGGTCTGCAGCGAGAACAACAAGCTCTTAAGTGCCCCCCCCCCCTTAACGCAGCGTCACATGGTGCTGATTGCTGGGCTCCAATGTGGGCAAACAGCACATGAAAGGGAGCCATAAAGGGCGCCATGAATAGATAATCCGTCTCTCTTACGGTGACAAACGAGGCGTGTAAGAGTTTACGGTCGCCATTGTGCCCCGAGGACCTGCCCCTCCGCAGCTTCTCCTTCCTGGGCCCTTTCACAATAAGAGACACGTCTCGGAGACGGTTGAAGGGACTCTAATTGGCAGAGAGGGGGCTTTTCCCGTGACCCCTCGGCTCCCGCCGCGTTGTTCGTAGAGGCCGCACGCAACATCCAGATCCCTAAAATAAAAAAGGTCCCAGGCGGAGGGCTCGGGGTCTGAAACCTGCATCGTGGTCTTAACCCACAGACACAGTCCTAGAGAGACCATCGAGGGCCCAGAGGACGTCATGTGGCTCCAGGTTGGAGCCAGTGAGGCGGAAGGAGACGCCGCCCGTGTTCCAGGTTAACGAGCTACCGGTTCAACCGGTGCCTCGGAGCGCTGCTCCTACTGTTGGGTTAGGGTTAGGGGTTAGGGTTAGTTGGAAGCTCTTGTAAAAGCCTTGAATCTGTTAATAGTCTGCAACAGTCTATGAAAGTCTGAAACAGTCTGCAGACTGTTTCAGACTTTCATAGACTGTTGCAGACTGTTTAGCAGCAGACAGAGCGGATGGTTGAATATTGATTACGATTATTACGTTGATGGTAAGCTCTCCCGTTCAGGAGTAGAGCGACCACTTGCCCCACGTGAGCCCCCCCGCCCTCCCAGAATGGACCCGTCCTAACCACGGCAACAGGGAAGCATGCATAGCTAAGCGCCGCCGGCCCTTTGTGCGTCCGTGAGGCGCGCAGCCTGCCGGGGTCCCTGGCATCAAACCCCACATGCATAATATGAAATGTATTCCCAGGCCGGGCCGGTTCAAATTCATTTTAAAGTGTTTACCCGGGTCAAACAAAGCGGGCCGCGGTCACGCCAGTTATCTGCTGATCTGTCAGTTGGCTGAGAGGAGGTGCACTTAAGGAGCGCCTCTTTCACCGGCGCTCCTGCGGCACAAAGAGACTGAGAAGTCCCGGAGCGGAGCACGGCTCGGCTTTGTGTGGCAAAATGAGCCAATTTCCATAAGCGATTGGGAGGACAATGTCTTAAACAAGCGTGCATGGGGAGAGACAATGAGGGGGGACAAAGCAGCGTCCTCCAGTTACAGAGGAGGAGGAGCTGGGGAACCCCGACCAGGAGGACCATCATCATAATAATCATTCACAGATAAAGTCACTACTAAAGTGCAACCAACTTCTGGAAATAAGTTGGAACAATGGGAAGAAGCTTTTAAAAGGTCTCTGATTGATTCAAATGTTTATTGTCATATTTCTATCATCATCATCAAAATGATAGAAAGAGGATGGAGAAGGACATGGAGAATGATGAGGAGGAGGCAGAGGACGAAGATGAGGACTAGGAGGGTGATAAGCAGGGGGGAGACTGAGACAAAGAGGAGGAGGATGGAGGAAGAGAAGGATGGAGGAAGAGGAGACGGATGTAGGAAGTAGAGAATACAGGAAGACGAGAAGGATGTAGGAAGTAGAGAATACAGGAAGACGAGAACGATGGAGGAAGTAGAGGTTACAGGAAGACGAGAAGGATGGAGGAAGTGGAGGGTACAGGAAGACAAGAAGGATGGAGGAAGTGAAGGATGAAGGAAGAGGAATAAGATGGAGGAAGTGGAGAAGGATGGAGAAAGTGGAGGATGCAGAAAGAGGAAAAGGATGGAGTAAGTAGAAGATGCAGGAAGAGAAGAACGGTGGAGGAAGTGGAGGATGCAGGAAGAGGAAAAGGATGGTGGATGGAGGAAGAGGAGAAGGGTGGATAAAGGGGAGGAGGCAGTGAGAGGAGAAGGATGGAGGAAGTGGAGGATGCAGGATGAGGAAAAGGATGGAGGATGCAGGAAGACGAGAAGGATGTAGGAAGTAGAGGCTACAGGAAGACGAGAAGGATGGAGGAAGTGGAGGATGCAGGAAAGGAAAAGGATGGAGGGAGTAGAGGGTGCAGGAAGAGGAGAAGAATGAAGGATGGAGGAAGAGAAGGAGGACGTGAGGCTATCTGAGGACACTTATGAGCTCCATTCAGCTCGTGCTTTGGGGACAGAGAGCGACAATGAGGATGAACATGGGAACCAGAGTGCATTACAGCCTCATGTTCAAACACACACACACACACACACACACAGCTTTGTGGGGAGCTGAGGATGTCACTGCCCCCCCCCCCCCCTCTTCTTCACACTGCAGCTCAATGATGCTGCTAGATGGGACATCGCATGACTGGAAGCACAATAATACATGTGTGTGTGTTTTCCTTTTAATGTACTCCTTGCACACACACACACACACACACACACACATGGCAGAGTGGCACCCTGCTGTGTTCCTATCAGCGTCAGTGGTGAATCGGAGCGCTCAAGCATCAGTAAAGCTCCTAAAATCTCACTCCACTGACCCTGTGTGGACAATAAGCTGCATCTGATTAATGGCGCATGCACTCCCAGTACTCCCAGTACGCCCAGCCCTCCTCTCCCTGGCACTGGCCTGGGCCAACTGGGCCTCTCATATCTGATGTTTTTTGACAGTTTGAGCTGCTCGGAGTGAAGAGGAAGCACGACTCCAGTCAGACTGGTTTCAGTCCAAGGAACGGGAAGTCTATTCCCACAGAATATCAACACTTCCTGCTCTGGGTTTCAGCTTCAAGTGTTAAAGCTGCATTTTCACTTCTGACCACCAGGGAGCGTATTCTCTGCAGAAGTGTGTAACACCGTGTAGCAGCAAGGCAACACCATGTAGCAGCGTGTAACAACATTGAGCAGCATGTAGCAGCGTGTAACAACATGTAACACCATGTAGCAGCGTGTAGCAGCGTGTAACACCATGTAACACCATGAAGCAGTAGCAGCCTGAAGCACCATGTAACACCATGTAGCAGCATGTAACAACATGTAACACCATGTTGCAGCGTGTAACAACATGTAACACAATGTAGCAGCAGCAGCCTGCAGCACCACGTAGCAGTATGTAACACCATGTAGCAGCGTGTAACACCATGTAGCACCATGTAGCAGCGTGTAACAACATGTAACACCATGTAGCAGCGTGTAGCAGCCTGCAGCACCATGTAGCAGTATGTAACACCATGTAACACCATGAAGCAGTAGCAGCCTGAAGCACCATGTAACACCATGTAGCAGCGTGTAGCAGCGTGTTACACCATGTAGCAGCGTGTAACACCATGTAACACCATGAAGCAGTAGCAGCCTGAAGCACCATGTAGCAGTATGTAACACCATGTAGCAGCAAGTAACACCATGTAGCAGCGTGTAACAACATGTAACACCATGTAGCAGCGTGTAACAACATGTAACACAATGTAGCAGCAGCAGCCTGCAGCACCATGTAGCAGTATGTAACACCATGTAGCAGCGTGTAACACCATGTAACACCATGTAGCAGCGTGTAACAACATGTAACACAATGTAGCAGCAGCAGCCTGCAGCACCATGTAGCAGTATGTAACACCATGTAGCAGCGTGTAACACCATGTAGCAGCGTGTAACAACATGTAACACCATGTAGCAGCGTGTAGCAGTAGCAGCCTGAAGCTCCATGTATCAGCATGTAACACCATGTAGCAATGTGTAACACCATGTATCAGCATGTAACACCATGTAGCAGTGTGTAACACCATGTATCAGCATGTAACACCATGTAGCAGCGTGTAACAACATGTAACACCATGTAGCAGCGTGTAACACCATATAGCAGTGTGTAACACCATGTATCAGCATGTAACACCATGTAGCAGCGTGTAGCAGCGTGTTACACCATGTAGCAGCGTGTAACACCATGTAACACCATGAAGCAGTAGCAGCCTGAAGCACCATGTAGCAGTATGTAACACCATGTAGCAGCAAGTAACACCATGTAGCAGCGTGTAACAACATGTAACACCATGTAGCAGCGTGTAACAACATGTAACACAATGTAGCAGCAGCAGCCTGCAGCACCATGTAGCAGTATGTAACACCATGTAGCAGCGTGTAACACCATGTAACACCATGTAGCAGCGTGTAACAACATGTAACACAATGTAGCAGCAGCAGCCTGCAGCACCATGTAGCAGTATGTAACACCATGTAGCAGCGTGTAACACCATGTAGCAGCGTGTAACAACATGTAACACCATGTAGCAGCGTGTAGCAGTAGCAGCCTGAAGCTCCATGTATCAGCATGTAACACCATGTAGCAATGTGTAACACCATGTATCAGCATGTAACACCATGTAGCAGTGTGTAACACCATGTATCAGCATGTAACACCATGTAGCAGCGTGTAACAACATGTAACACCATGTAGCAGCGTGTAACACCATATAGCAGTGTGTAACACCATGTATCAGCATGTAACACCATGTAGCAGCGTGTAACAACATGTAACACCATGTAGCAGCGTGTAGCAGTAGCAGCCTGAAGTACCATGTATCAGCATGTAGCACCGTGTAACACCATGTAGCAGCGTGTAGCAGTAGCAGCCTGAAGTACCTTGTATCAGCATGTAGCACCGTGTAACACCATGTAGCAGCGTGTAGCAGTAGCAGCCTGAAGTACCATGTATCAGCATGTAGCACCGTGTAACACCATGTAGCAGCGTGTAGCAGTAGCAGCCTGAAGTACCATGTATCAGCATGTAGCACCGTGTAACACCATGTAGCAGCGTGTAGCAGTAGCAGCCTGAAGTACCTTGTATCAGCATGTAGCACCGTGTAACACCATGTAGCAGCGTGTAGCAGTAGCAGCCTGAAGTACCTTGTATCAGCATGTAGCACCGTGTAACACCATGTAGCAGCGTGTAGCAGTAGCAGCCTGAAGTACCTTGTATCAGCATGTAGCACCGTGTAACACCATGTAGCAGCGTGTAGCAGTAGCAGCCTAAAGTACCATGTATCAGCATGTAGCACCGTGTAACACCATGTAGCAGCGTGTAGCAGTAGCAGCCTGAAGTACCTTGTATCAGCATGTAACACCGTGTAACACCATGTAGCAGCGTGTAGCAGTAGCGGCCTGAAGTACCTTGTATCAGCATGTAGCACCGTGTAACACCATGTAGCAGCGTGTAGCAGTAGCAGCCTAAAGTACCATGTATCAGCATGTAGCCGGCGGTCCTTTTCGTGTTCAATGGATTAATGTGTTTACTTAAGAAAGCAATACCGTCACATACCGGAATAACGTGATATGGATTTTTGGCCATACCGTGTAGGCCTAAATGAAATAATTGGCTGGGGCACGAGGGGAGGACACAAGGAGGAGCGGGTGGGGAGGGGGGGGGGGTTGTCAGCGCAAACCCAACACACAAACACAATTATCCCATTAATGACAATAAGCTAATGAAACAAAAGCTCTATTGTTTCTCCAAACCTTTTGAGTAAATATGTATGAAATGACCTGGAAAAAAAAGAGAATTCTTTTATTCACTGTATGTTATTATCAACCTCATTAGACACACACACACATGCACACACAGGTTTATCAGAATCTACTCTGAGGCCAGCAGCAAAGTATAGGTAAAACCTTCAAAAAGGACACAGAGCAGCTCTTCTGGAGTTTTTGACTGGTCCACACGGCCTTCATCCTACAGGTCGAGCAAAGTGTGGATCTCATAAGAATCTGTAGGTGTCACATGATCCTCCTGGAAGGGGCTGCCTGAAGCCCATGAGCAGGGCAGAGGCTCCTCAACAACAAACACCACAAGAAAGCACAAGTGGTTTGTAGGAAACTGGGCAGACAAAGTCAAATTCCAGAAAGCCATGAGTTTAATGGAGCCTGGGGGAGGGGGGGAAGGGGGGGAAGGGGGGGGGGGGGGGGTTGCAGGCAGTTCAAGATGTGGTATTATGAACCAGGAACAATAGTGGTTATGCATGAGTGTCCTCAGAGTCCTGACGGGGCATCAGTTGTCCTTTTTCTGTATTTTCTCTTTGAAGAGCTGAGAGAACACGGAGGGAGGGGGGTAGTGGGGTGGAGGGGGGGGGGGGGGCGGGGGCAAACACGCATTGAGAGAGACGCACACACAAACACAGACGTTTTCACCTCAAATTACGAGTTCAAAGCTAAATTCTGCCTCCAACCGTCTGCTCTAATTGATGACGTCATCGCTATGTGTTGATGACATCACTCCGTGCAGCCGACAGCAAATGACAGACTTTAAGAAGTGTATTTGTTTGTTGTCATTGTTGTTGTTGTTGTTGTTGTTGTCGTCGTATGTGAGAGCATAAGAAGACGGATAATCCCTTCTCTGGCTAATGCGCTGACAGATTAATTTAGATCAGTTTTCAGTTTCACAAGCGGTGGCTCCCGACCCCATAGAGGCCGCCTCGTGGTCCCGGTGGTCCTAGTACTACAACAATACCAACACTAGTAGTACTACTACTACGATTAATACAACTACTACCACTTGCATTGCTACTACTACTTCAACTCCTTCTACAAAACTACTACTACAGTACTGTTACTATATACTATTACTACTGCTACTACTACTACAACTACTGAAACACATTTCTAGGATGGATACTAAGGTAATGACATGACAACACATATCTTTATTATATAATACTACCATTACCACTACTCCTTGTACTTGAACAACTATCAGGACCACCAATACTACTGCTGCTACCATTACTACTACTACTAAATTAATTCTACTACCACTGTCGCCATACTTGTACTTTGAGGACTACCCTCACTACAAATATATACTTCCACCATGTTACCAACTCTACTGCAACTACCACTAAAACTGCAGCTACCACTACTTCCACTGTATTTCTACCACTAATATGAATACTAATACAACAACTCAAGTATTTACTCTAGTATATAAAAGTACAACAGCAGCATGGTGGGGGCCAGGTGGGGGTTGGGGGGGGGGGGGGTAACTGCAGTCATATGGCTGACTCCACCCGGGGGATTAATTAAAGAGAGGCGGTCCTGCTGATCAAATCAGACGCTTCTTACCAGATTAATACATTAAGCCATTCAAATCTGATCTGTAATCATCCATCAAACAATTCAGCCAGCTAAATCCTGATTAGCATTAGCATTAGCTACAGGACCCGCCCCCCTTCGGAAAAACAACGCACATAACCCCCTACCTGAGTCACTGTGATGTGTGTCTATCTACAAACCCATCCATCTATGAGTTACTGTGAGTTATATTAACATATATCTGAGTTACTGTGAGTTATATTAACATATATCTGAGTTACTGTGAGGTATATTAATATATATCTGAGTCACCAGATTTCATTTAATCGTTTGAAATCGTTCTTGTCATCGGTTCATTTCATCTTGGAGATTTTCATTTATTTTATAGTTAACAAGCAGTAAGATACTAAACCCGAGATGAACTGGTGATTTGTGTACATCAGCCAATAAAATGTGTTTTTGTCAAAGGACTGAAGCAGTCGAACATTTCACAGTTTGCAGGATTTTACATTTTTTGTTTGTTTAGAAACTTCTCAAATTTGAATATTGAAGAAACAAATAAAGCTTTGGAAATTGCAGAAATGATGTTCAAATGTCTACTTAAAGATCTCCCTGTTGAGAAGTGGAAGGAACCGCGGTCCATTGGAATAAATACACTTTTAACAGCTGTGAGGTTTCAGTCTTATTCGGACTCCCTTCTTGCAAAAAAACCCTATTCTGCAGGAGATCTTTTCTGGGGCGGGCGGAGGTGGGCGGGGGCGGGTGGTGTCACCTTTGTGCTGCTTTGATCCTAGATTACTTTCACCAGGTTAATATCTCACTGTACATCTCTTCCTCTGCGCCCGGCTTTGTTCCTGCGACCCGACGCGAAACACAATTGAGAAGTTTTCTGACACAAAGTAACTCAATCTGCTTTAAAACGTCTTAGGCGAGATGGCTTTGTGGAGTGAGGGGGGGACAACGGGGGGGTGGGGGGCTCTGTCGGAGGCCCGCAGGTTGATTTTCACCTTTAAAGCGAGGACATCGGACACCGGCCTTTTCACTCAAACTTTCTTTTCTCCCCGAGCGGAGGACAGAGGACAGAGTGATAAGGAGGGAGGACGGTGGGCGGAGGATCGAGTGGAGACAAGGGAGGACAGAGGACACAGGGCGGAGGACGGAGGACACAGGGCGGAGGACGGAGGAAGGCAGGGCCGAGGAGGACATAGGATGGAGGCGGCGTTTGCGGGTGTTTCGCCTGCAACGGATTAGGAATCAAACTCGTCAACACGTCAGCGTCCCCCGCCGCGGGTCACATGCTTACAGCGTCCGTGTCGAATAACTCTGCTTTTATTTAGTCTTCTGACCTCAGACCAGCATCCACTGGAGGAGAAAAGCTCTCCAGAGTCATGGTTTGAACACCTGTCCTTGTGAACTCCACGTCTCCTGGATCACCTCTTGTGACGCGTCCATGAAGGTCTTCAAAGACCTCTTCGGGTTTCCTCTAAAGCCTCTATGATAACAGCCGACCAGAGCTGCTGAGCAAACAGGGGATCAAACTAGCGACCCGGAGAGGAGCGCTCCTTCATTTCCTGCTCTCCCCGTCAGACAGGACGTCACCGAGGCCTCCGATATTCCCATGATGCCGAGGGGCTGGAAGGACTTACGGTAAGTTAGAGGATAAGAGCGCGTTAGCGATGATGTCATTGGTTTCCTTTGGCAGAGACATTCAAATAAAACGATGTTTCTGCAAAGTGAAAACTTGTACACCCCCCCCCCCCCCGGCGCCCTCCTTCTCCTTCGTCCCTGGACCCTCAGAGCTCTTCGTGGATCTAAGTTACTGCAGCTTCCCCACCTGCCTCTGGAAAAGTCCTCCGTGTTTACCTGCAGCGCATCGTGCTCCTCAGAGTAGGCGGAGCCCCCAAAACAAGGCGGAGCCTCTGCCCCCCCCCCCCCACCCCGCTCTAAGGCTGCTAATCAGCTTTGTTTGTGCTAAAACCAATCAGGGGGGATCAGACGAGCCAGCTGTCTGCACGACAGGACGATTAGCGCAGAGCTCCACGTAGCACCGAGACGCGCTGAATCACCGCTACCCCCCCCCACCCCCCCCACAGGTGAGTCATTGGTGCCTGTGGAAGAGCCGCCGTAATCTAGCGAAGGATTAAACGATTAATTAGCTGATTAGCGTAAATCTATTAACGGCGTGAATGAAAACAAAAGGGACACACAAACAAGTTGTGCTCTCTAACTGTAAATCACACTGTCCTCCCTCCACCGCGAGAGACAGACCCACAACAAACATAGTTCAAGCAGGACATTTCCTTTGACTTTTGTCCCACATGGACTTTTAAAAGCAATTTGAAACTTATCATAACTCAGCTTGTGACTAAACCTTTGAATCAGACGTTCCCCATGAACTCAGAAATCCAGCATGTGGTGAAGGAATAAGTCATTTAAAGCGCCGTAATTCAAAGCCCAGATCAATTTCCTGCAAGAGGACAGCAAGAGGACGGCGGGCCGGGACAAGGTGAGGGACGACATCACTTTGTCTGAGCCTCACAGCTGCTGGATCGAGATGAGAGGACCGTCCTCTGTCTCACTGGGACACAGTACAAGGAACTAGTTCACAAGTTCACGGGAAATGAACTGGTTTGTGTAAATGAAGGAGGACAGAGGACACCAGGGACGCTAAAACACAGAGACAAACTGCTACCAAGAGACAAACTGCACTACAGAGACAAACTACTACAAAGAGACAAACTACTACCAAGAAACAAACTGCACTACAGAGACAAACTACTACAAAGAGACAAACTACTACCAAGAAACAAACTGCACTACAGAGACAAACTACTACAAAGAGACAAACTACTACCAAGAAACAAACTGCACTACAGAGACAAACTACTACAAAGAGACAAACTGCACTACAGAGACAAACTACTACAAAGAGACAAACTACTACCAAGAAACAAACTGCACTACAGAGACAAACTACTACAAAGACAAACTGCTCTACAGAGACAAACTACTACAAAGAGACAAACTGCACTACAGAGACAAACTACTACAAAGAGACAAACTGCTCTACAGAGACAAACTACTACCAAGAGACAAACTGCTCTACAGAGACAAACTAATACAAAGAGACAAACTGCACTACAGAGACAAACTACTACAAAGAGACAAACTGCTCTACAGAGACAAACTACTACCAAGAGACAAACTGCTCTACAGAGACAAACTACTACAAAGAGACAAACTGCACTACAGAGACAAACTACTACAAAGAGACAAACTGCACTACAGAGACAAACTACTACAAAGAGACAAACTGCTCTACAGAGACAAACTACTACCAAGAGACAAACTGCTCTACAGAGACAAACTACTACAAAGAGACAAACTGCACTACAGAGACAAACTACTACAAAGAGACAAACTGCTCTACAGAGACAAACTGCTACCAAGAGACAAACTGCACTACAGAGAGAAACTACTACAAAGAGACAAACTACTACCAAGAGACAAACTGCTCTACAGAGACAAACTACTACAAAGAGACAAACTGCACTACAGAGACAAACTACTACAAAGAGACAAACTGCTCTACAGAGACAAACTACTACCAAGAGACAAACTGCTCTACAGAGACAAACTACTACAAAGAGACAAACTGCACTACAGAGACAAACTACTACAAAGAGACAAACTGCTCTACAGAGACAAACTACTACCAAGAGACAAACTGCACTACAGAGACAAACTACTACAAAGAGACAAACTGCTCTACAGAGACAAACTACTACAAAGAGACAAACTGCTCTACAGAGACAAACTACTACAAAGAGACAAACTGCACTACAGAGACAAACTACTACAAAGAGACAAACTGCACTACAGAGACAAACTACTACAAAGAGACAAACTGCTCTACAGAGACAAACTACTACAAAGAGACAAACTGCACTACAGAGACAAACTACTACAAAGAGACAAACTGCTCTACAGAGACAAACTACTACAAAGAGACAAACTGCACTACAGAGACAAACTACTACAAAGAGACAAACTGCTCTACAGAGACAAACTACTACAAAGAGACAAACTGCACTACAGAGACAAACTACAACAAAGAGACAAACTACTACCAAGAGACAAACTGCACCTCAAAGACTAACTACTACAAAGAGACAAACTGCTACAAAGAGACAAACTACTACAAAGAGACTAACTGCTCTATAGAGACAAATTTCTACAAAGGAACAAACTACTTCCTCTATTTCCTCCTCTTTCTCACCCCTTCCTCCCTCAGCCTCTCAATCTATCTCTGCCCCCTCCCTAAAAAGTCCAGATGGACCCATAGTGCCCCCCCCTTCTCTTTCTGCATTGTCTCACTGGACTCTTTAAAAGATAAGCCTCGAGGATTTCTACGCACGCCAACCTCGTGAACTTGACCTCTGGACGAATTCATCAAAGGAAAAGCCTGCCCCCCCCGCCCCCCTTCCAGCTTGCCACCCCCCCCTCCTCTCTTGCCTCGTTTTGTCTTCCCTTTTATTACTGTGTTCATAAAAATCTGCCTTTAAAAAATGGGTTCCACAGTGGTGAAACACAGGGGACATTGGATGAGGACGTGGACATGCAGAGGACAGACCACGTGATGCACTAAGGAGGGAAGACCAGTCCTCCCGTCCACGCGTGAAAATATGTAAACGTCAAGAGGAAGACTCAGATCAGCATGACCCCCCCACCGATGCTTCACCTGGTCCCTCACGTGGGGTCTGAGGCGGACCTGGTCCTGAAGGCCTAGTCGGAGGTGATCAATGGGGGGGGGGGGGGGGGGTGTCCGGTCCAGGCGTGGCCCCGTCTCTTTAAGAGGTGGCGGCTGACGGGCTGCAGCAGGAAGAATTCCAGCTGCAGCCCCCCCTCCCCGGCACTTCATTTTATCCACTCTCCCAGACCCTCCCCCCCCCCCTCCACTTCAGCCCTGCACTTCGGGTGGTGGGTGGGGGGGGGGGCTGATGGAGTGGGAGGTCAGTGAGACACTTTCACATCTTTCATCTCCAGGAACAAATCAAAATGTTTCTCTTCAGAAGATTATGGAGAACTTTCATCTGCTTCCAGTAGACAAACTACAACTCCCACAATTCCTTGGGGTCACTTTGGACGTGTCTCAGAAGAAGATGGATTCCTACACTTCAAACGGCATTAAATCAAACCGCCAGAACCGCGGACCCCCCCTCGGTAACCCGACAGTCACACGCAGCCCGAGCTCCCAGCATGCATCACTCTGTTTACAGTGGGACATTCTTCTGGGATCTGAGTGCATCAGCATGTCTGCGCCACCTCATCACTCCCACATGTTCTCCTCTGAGGGAGCAGCATCGGCACGGGGACAGGCTCCAAGGGGAGGAGGAGACTGCTCCTTCTCCACCAGGAGGAGTCAGAGGCACCTTCCCTATGAGGAGGAGGAGGAGACTGCTCCTACACACACAGACAGACATGCACACCTAGACACACACACACACACACACACACACACACAAACACAAACACAGACATGCACACCTAGACACACACACACACACACACACACACACAAACACAAACACAGACATGCACACCTAGACACACACACACACACACACACACACACAAACACAAACACAGACATACACACCTAGACACACACACACACAAACATAGACAGACACACACACCTAGACACACACACTCAAAAAACACAGACACACACACTCAACCCCCCGCGGGACACACAAGGATCTGCAGGGGTCAGAGGTCACGGCGAGGTGCAGAGGGCTGAATGAGGTCCAGAGATTTGGATCTGAGAGCAGCCCTATCAGGTTACCCCCCCCCCCCCCTCCTTCCCCCCCACACAGACAAACACACCTTGGACATGGACTTGAGTGCCCCCCCCTCCTCCCCCTGGCCGTCGTGTTCCTCAAGGTTTATTGGTGACATTTGACCCGACGAACTGTTGAACCTTTGAGGGAGGTTTGAAACGAGTGTTTTTTGCATCATAAACAGCTATAAAATATTAAAATGAATCTATAATGTTTGTTATTTATTATCTTCCATCCTCTGGGACGTATCTTCAAAGCTTTGCTCATTAAAGTGATGTCATAGCGTCGCCTTGATGACCTCATCGTTTCTGGGGCAAGATTTCATGTTGTCGTGGTTTAACGTATCTTAAATAACCCTCACACCACAGAGCTCAGCCCGATAAGGTCAAACTGCAGCTCATCACCCCGCGGTGACCTTTACCCCCCCCCCGCCCCCCCAGAGCCACCAATGAGGAGGCGGCGAGGCTAGACGCCGATGACACGCCGCCTGTCATCAGCTGCTTCCTGGGAGTTCAAAGGGAGGCGTGGGAACAAAGCAGGTCTCCTGACCTTCAACCCCCCCTCCACCCACAGAGCCAGTGTCCACCTGTGGACCATTGACCTCCAGGAGGGGGGGGGGGGCAGGGCTCTTCATCAAGAACAAGTGGGGAATGTCCTCATGTCCTCCGGGGATTCCTCACGCACGTTTCGAGGGGGGGGATTAATGAAAAGGGGGGGTGGGGGGGGTGCCTTGATCCATGAGGCCTGGGGAGGATTACAGGCCGGCGTGGGCGGGGCGGGTCCACAGCTCTCTCCTCACATCAACATCTGCAAAAGAGGAGGAGGAGGAAGAAGAAGAAGAGGAGGACAGGGAGGACGAGGACAAAAATGAGGGCAAGAGGAGGGAGACGTTCTGGCATTTAGGGTTATTGATCATAAGATCTGATCTCTGATCAGTTGGGCCTCTTCTGGCTAATTGTTAGCGACATGTAGCATTAATATTTAACCTCATCACCTGATCAATAATTCATCCGTGTAATAAGCAGACGAACAAAACCTGTTTGTTCTGAAGTCGTTTCCTCTGCAGCAGACTCACATGGGATCCTGTTACACTGCTGACCTTTGACCTTTGACTTCTACCAGCAGCTCGCTCATCCAGAGGCTTTAAATCAAAGTCACCATGACTTCTGACACGTTTCCCCTCAACACACACACACACACACACACACACACACACACACACAGCGCCATCAGAGCCATCAGCACGAGGAGGGGAGGGGGGCGGAGGAGGGGGCCGGTGGGGGCAGGTGTATAACAGGCCCCATCCATCACTGAGCAGCAGTGTGTGTGTGTTTTTGTGGCTCTGATGGTTCTGAAGGTTCTGTGAGCTCGGCCTTGTCACGGTGGACCAACAGAGTGTGACTGAAACAACTTCAATCATCTCGTCCAGACAGCAGAACATTGGAACCAGACCTCCAGCCCGAGGAGGGCTCAGCGTCAACATGGCCGGAGAACCGACAACTTCCTGCAGTCGAGAAGAAGGTCCCTCCACCAATCAGAGTGGTCAGGAGATATCAGAAGACCTGAAGAACAGACCAGAAGACATCTGTTAGAGATCTGTCAATCAGCATGTAGCCCCTCCCTGAAGCATCACCTGCTTTATGGTCTGAATAGAAGGACCCGCCTCATATAGGACAGAAGGGACAGAAGGACCCCCCCCCTCACATGAGAGAGCCCCTCGCTCTGCACCCCGCCCTCGACTCCTCTCGCACCACCGGAGCGTGGAGCCGGCCGAGGGGCCTTGGCGGGTCCCCGGGTTTTGGAAAGGGGCCGCGTGCGTCCGGTGGGGCGAAACGAGCGCTCCCATTCAGGACGGGACGTCCCTGAGAGACTCAGCGGCTCAGGATGACGTGGTCTCAGAAAGACGATGGGGGTTCACACCCTACGCTCTCACTCATGAGCAAGTGCCCTTGAGCAAGAGAAAAGACAAGGGGTGGGGGGGGTAATCTGTGGGACCAGCGGGCCAGATTAAAGGGAGATGAATAAGAAAAGACGGTTTACACACTTTAGTTCTCACTGTGTTGGTTCTCAACATAGTGTTACATGTAATAGCATCATACGTTACATGTAATAGCATCATACGTTACATGTAATAGCATCAATACGTTACATGTAATAGCATCATACGTTACATGTAATAGCATCATACGTTACATGTAATAGCATCAATACGTTACATGTAATAGCATCAATACGTTACATGTAATAGCATCATACGTTACATGTAATAGCATCAATACGTTACATGTAATAGCATCAATACGTTACATGTAATAGCATCAATACGTTACATGTAATAGCATCAATACGTTACATGTAATAGCATCAATACGTTACATGTAATAGCATCAATACGTTACATGTAATAGCATCAATACGTTACATGTAATAGCATCAATACGTTACATGTAATAGCATCAATACGTTACATGTAATAGCATCAATACGTTACATGTAATAGCATCAATACGTTACATGTAATAGCATCATACGTTACATGTAATAGCATCAATACGTTACATGTAATAGCATCAATACGTTACATGCAGTAACATGAGGATGTTATATGTAGTACAGACACAATGTTACCTGTTTAATACTCATTCCTCACAGGGTCATGTGTTATTGTTTTGACTGGAGCTTCTCAGGTCTTCCCTTCTATCTAAATTATGAAAAATATTAACGAATAACACAGTTCTGACGTTAATCAATCAAGAAATGATCAATAAATAATACAGCATGCATTCATTAGTAACTAGATTTTGGCTGTGGTTCTCTACTTTGTCCACTAGAGAGAGCTGTTCGCTCTTATAATAAATCTGAATCCAAATCCTCAACGGATCGATCATTTCCTTTTTCACTGCAAAACATCTCCTACACACAGTGGGGAGAACTATTTCATACACTGACGATTTTGACGGTTTTCCCCACTTAGAAAACTTGAAGGAGTCTGCAGTTTTATCATAACTTCTATTCAACTGTGACCGAATCTAAAACAAATCCAGAAGTCACATTGCATGATTTATTTCAAATTTATTTATCAGTTTATTGCATGATTTCAAGTATTTGATCACCGACTAACAAGTAAGAATCCTCACACAGACCTGTTAGTTTGTCTTTAGGAAGCCCTCCTGTTCTCCACTCATTACCTGTATTAACTGCACCTGTTTGAACTCGTTACCTGTATCAAAGACACCTGTCCACACACACAAAAACCTGCAAAATCCGGCTGTGTATCAAATTCCCCCCACTGTGTGTATGTATAATATATATATATATATATATATATGTGAAACAAAACGAATGTATAAAGGACTTGCCTGATTAACTTTAATAATGATATTATATGATTAGGATTTTTCAGACTTTTTATTCATAGATGAACTTTAAACACAAACGTAATTAATTCTTATTTTTTAATAGATCTATTAAATTGAATTTTAATTGGTTGTGATGTATATCTTTTTTTAAGATTACTGAAGAAAATATCGATGATGACGAAATGATCAGTTTTTCATAAAAGATAAATATTTACTCCACAAAAAAGTATATATAAGTATATGTGGGGATTTTATGGTGGGGATATATATATATATATATATGTACTTCTTATTAATGCAGCTGTAGTTCAGTCAAACGACCACTAGGTGTCCATTTCATCTATATTTCGCATTTAAAGGCGTAAATATTCATTTATATTTTCTAAATGTAATTATAATTCAAGTATATACATATACAAATATCTTACACTAATAATCACAGTTTCCCCTCATACACACACAGGTTATTGATCCTGGAGCTAAAATGTGTATTATTACAAATTATTACATTATGTATAGAACATCAAAGACATATCTATGATATTTAATTGACATAAAATACATTTATTTTCCTATTAACTATGATTCAATTTAATTAAATAAGGTGTTTACACTTACTTATGTATGTAATAGTTATACATCGCTTTAGCACTGTGTTTTTTTATGAGGAAACATATTCCTCATAAATATATCCTGAGTTTTATATATTATATTTTATTTCATGTTGATTAATAACAATAATTATGAAATATCATTCAGTAGAATGTATTCATTGTGTAAAGTGTAGGTGGTATACAATAAGGTTCAGTTAATATTTCTACATTTTAGAAAGTGAGTTGTGCAGCAAAATATGGATCAGTATTTTATTCCTTTGACGTTTTATTTAAACCAAACATTTTAAACAATCAATATATTGATAGAAAGTATTTCATTAATTAAAACCAAACATTAAATACGAGACAAATTCGAATACCAATTGTTGTTGGGTTTTAAATATTAGTAATTTGAATTATCAATAGTTAAAGTTCATGTTGAAACTGAATATTGAAATGATTTATAATCGTCAGAACGGTTGGTGTGATGACATGTAGGTGATGATGGGGGGGGGGGGGGTCAGGAGGAGGAGGAGGAGGCTCCGCAGCCTCCCGCTGAAACTTCCGTCTCCTCACTCCTCCAAAGTCTCCTCCGTGGTCGGTGGCTCACCGGAGGATCCCGGAGAAACAGCCCGGTGCCGGTGCCCCCCCCCCTCCCCGCCCCCCCGCCCGCAGCCCGACACGGACTACCTGGACTCTCGTTGCTGGTGAGGTTTGACCCGGAGAGGAGGAGCAGGAGGAGCAGGAGGAGCAGGAGGAGCGCGCGGGACACTTCGGGTGAGTTCTTCGGCGCGTGCACGTTACCTCCATCACGCACGCACTTCACACTGGAGCCGATTCTGTTGATGATTTAAATCGTTTGATCAAAGTGAACTTCGAAGTTTCAATTTTTCATTCAAACGCCTGATTGTTCAGTAGGAAGTCACGTGATCGATCAGCTTGATCAGAAACGCACGTGAGCGCACTTTATATTATATGTTTAATTTATTTCTACAAGGAGGAGCAGCTAATACGCACAGAATAAATAATGATCCTTTAAATATGGAATTATTTGCCCCGCAAAAATAATTTAAAAAACAAAATGTCTATAGAGGTAGAATACAGTCGACATAATGTAATATATACATCATGTATATTCTATATATAAAATGTCTATACGTTTGTGACACTGATGGGAACAGAGCTGGTTCTCATTAAAGGGGTCCGGGGGCCATTGGGAGGAGGGGGGGGGACTCTTGGAGGACGCCTTGTCTGGTCCTCCACCACAGAAGAAGAAGACGACGCGTGTGGGATTCTTTGGTCATCGGTTGCTACGTGATTACCGGACATTCAGCCCCCCCCCACAGAACAGGAAAGACCCTTAAATATATATCGACCTCCTCGTACCTGCAGCCTGTCGACCTTTGACCTCCCGCTGAGCCCAGGCAGCGCGTCCAGCAGGAGGTGCAGGAGGTGCAGGAGATCAGCCCCCGGTTTAGTCGGGTCCGCCCCCCTCACAGGACACGAGACCTTCAAGTTAAGAGCCTGGACGACGCATAAATCCAGATGTCAGAGCTCCGCCTCTATTTGTTCACCCACCATAAATCCCCCCCCCCCCAATTCTATCGCCGACCTGGGCTTCTTTTACGGGGCAGCTATTGCTCCGAGGAGGAGGGGGGGGGGGGTTGACCTCTGTGACCTTTGGAGTTCGGAGGGGGGGGGGGGGATAGTAGTCGAGCAAATGGTTCGGGGGGGGCAGCTGTGTGAGGGTGAAGTATTAAACACGACTTTCACAAGTTGTGTATGTATATATAATAGAAAGTATTGTTGCAGAAGCTAACAAATCGCTTGCTATTCGTGCTAAGCTACCTAGCTCCTAGCTCATGATCCATCATGTTGATAAAAGCTTTTCTAAACTCTCAAAGCAAACATGGATTTGTCAGTTACATTTACTTTGAAACAGCATTACAGGGTTGTGGTACTAGTACAGTAGATTTGTGTACTCTTAGGAGTACACATTTTTTGAGGCGGACTAATGACGATTTGTGAGGACGGATCAGAGGACGGGGAGATCAGCTCCACTGGGGGGGGCCCTCACACCTGCAGTGATTGAGCCTCAGTAGTAAGGACACCACAGACCCCCGTCAGGCCCAAGGAGACATCAAGAAGAGAGACATTTATACAAGTATTTCATAATCACAAAATATTTGACACATTGTATACTATATATATATTATATATAATATACAAGCACACACACACACACAAATGTCTACTTTTGAATCTCACATCTTTCTCCTGACAAACCCTCATGTTCTTCGTCTCCTCGTCTCTTTTGGCTTGAACGGTCTCCTCCATCTGTGTCTCCTTGTCTCCTCTACTCCTCCTTCTGCTCTAACTGTCTCCTCGCTCCCTCAGACCTCCTTCGGCGATGGACACCTCCCCCCTTAGAGAGAAACCAGACAACATGGACGTCTTCTCAGAGCTGCTGAAGAAACCCATGGAGACGAGAGGTAACGTGGTCTGCGAGAGGGGGTGGGGGGGTGGGGGGGGATGTTTGCGGGGAGAAGGACGAGGAGCATCAGAGCAGCTTTTGAAGAACTCAGTGAGCTGATGAAAGATGGGCTTAATGAGGCTCAAAGACCTTCTTCTTTCCTCCAGAGCATAAGGAAGCGTGAGAGGGACGGAGGGACGAGGCCCCCCATCACAGAGAAACACTATCAATGATAGAGAAGGAACCAAGTGGTGAGGAAATGTTCAGGAAGTGGTGAGGGAATGTTCAGGAAGTGGTGAGGGAATGTTCAGGAAGTGGTGAGGGAATGTTCAGGAAGTGGTGAGGGAATGTTCAGGAAGTGGTGAGGGAATGTTCAGGAAGTGGTGAGGGAATGTTCAGGAAGTGGTGAGGGAATGTTCAGGAAGTGGTGAGGGAATGTTCAGGAAGTGGTGAGGAAATGTTCAGGAAGTGGTGAGGGAATGTTCAGGAAGTGGTGAGGGAATGTTCAGGAAGTGGTGAGGGAATGAGGGAGCTGTGTAACTCGGTGGAAGCAGGAAGTGGGTTCGTGATCTGTAAATTATTTGGGACCTTCTGGGTTTTTGTGGTCAACGGGTTCAGGTTCCAGTGAAGAGTCTGGAAAAAGAACCGCTTGAATAAGGAGAGAAGCGTTTGTGTTGCGTTTAAAGAACTCGGGCGACCCGGCGAGGAGGAGGAGCAGAGGCGCAGGAGGACACGTCTCACGTGTCAGGGACGGCGTGATGAAAGACCAGCATAATGAGGTTAAAAGACCCTGGTTCTCACCTGCGGAGCTCCTGGAGGAGGACCTGGATGCTGAGTGACAGGCCCCTTTTGAAATGGAAATACGTGACTCCTCTCTCCCCTTTGACGGAGGAGCCGGTGGCCGCCATGATGAAGAAGAAGAAGAAGTCCAACATTAAATGTTGATCAGAGAATATCAATGTGGGCCAGCGTGTTTCTTCACACGCTCTCCTTTAATATTTGAACAGAAGATCAGAGGGACGTTGGACCCTGTAACCTCCAGGACCTAAAGAGTCCTCCTCAAACTCAACCGCTGGCTTCCCAGAGGACGCCGTGTCACACGATCACCCGTCACACGTCACATGCTCCGGCTGCTCGTTAACAGGAGAGTTGATTTTTAGTAATAAGGATTCAGGTTTTATTCTGTTTTCCCGTGAAGTGAAGGATGCTTTATTAAAATCATGTGACAGGAAGTGAAGCGTTTTTTCGACACGCTCTTTTCTTTTCTTCCTTTTTTTATCTCCTCTCCCCTAAAACAAAGCCTTCATAACTCTTCCTCCCTATGGGCCGCGTTCTTTAATCTCGGCCTGGACCAATCGGAGCGCAGCACCGGGCCGACGGGGCGTAATGTGCCTTTATTATTATTCCTGTGGCCGGCTCCTGATAAGTGGACCGGGCCCTTGAAACGCCGAGTGCTTCTCTGAATATACTGCTGCTGCTTTTATTCCCCCCCCCACCCCTGCTGGATCGCTGTCACCAGAGTCACACCACCTCCCTAACAGCCCCGCCCCCGGTTTTATACTCCCGTCCCGTGTTATTTATTCACCCCAATTTCCCCTCGGTGCAGCGCGCGGCTAATGCTGAGTTTTAATACGTTATTTGCACATAAAAAACAAGCTATTTACAGCATGCGTGTGCGCAGACGGCAGGAAAATGAATGCTCAACCCCCCCCCCCCCCCCCCGACTCCGATCTGTTGTATGGCGGGTTAACAATCTGGATGGCTAATAGAACCATTTATCACGGAACGGCCATTGGTTCGCGGTCCCAGAGGCCTGTGGAAATGCAGACAGAGTCACTTTGTTTAAAGGAGTGGATCCGACATGCAGGGACTCAATTAAGGGACGGACGCAGGTGGCTCCGGTCACCCCCCCCCCCCCCCCCACCTAGGCCTCCAGCCCCCCCTCCGCTACCACCCAAACGGCGCCGCGTCCACGGAGCTGCTCCAACAGGACATAAACCCCCCCCCCCTGGCACGCCGTCTTTCTCGGGGGGGATCCGGCTGGCGGGGGCCGCCACTCTGCTGCCCACCAAATAGATTCAAATGAGCACTTGTATTTCGTGTGACAGCAGGCATCTGTCTGCCGGGCGGCAATAACCAAAGGTATTCAGAGGGGGGGGAGGATGATGCATGAGTCGGCTTCCTACTCACATAAAGACTTTTCTTTAAATCCCATCGGTTAAATGGAGAGTTATTGCTTCTCCCCCAGAAACCCATCCTTCTCTCTGGGCCGGGGCAGTCGGATCCCGATCGGCTAACCCCCCCCCCCACCTCCTCCCGCCTCGCGGATCCATTGAACTGGAAGTCCTCCTTTTGGACGCCAATCAGAAAAGCGACGACGACATCCAGCTCACAGGGGGTTTGTCCTTTCAGAGGGACATTGAATGTGGACCTGGACGGGTTTAAAGAAGCTCCCAGAGCTTCTTCTCTTTGAAAGAACGGAGCTTCTCGGAAACATTGCGCTCTGTCCAAGACGTCCTCGTCCCGTTTTGTCCCACATGTGGACCTTATTTACCCTATTTATCGAGGCGTTGTAGACTACTGGGTGAGCAGTGTGTGCCCTCGTGGCTCGTTGAGAGGAGTCATTAAGGGAGAGAGAACATGGCCTAGATTTTCCACCAGGAACACTTCTTACGTGGGGAGAGTCCTCACTCTGCAGATGGCTGGTATTCAAGACCACCTCACGAGTGCTCATGAACCAGCCAAGCTTTAGGACTTTGTGTTTGTCGCCACTAATAAAGAACGTCATTTACGGAGGTCGTTAGACAGAAGATGATGGTGCGAGGACATAAACTCGCGGCGTCCTTCTTCACGTCCTCGTTGGCGCCGATGAGAGAGATCGCTGTTCACAAGCGACGTGAGCTCGACCTCCCAGGAGAACTTCAGATGTCCCCTGAGCACGGCTAAGACCCTGAGCAGGAGGAGGAGTTGAAGGAGGAGGAGGAGAGAGAGGACAACTTATACCAACAGACTCAGATCAAAAACACGTGTCTGGAAGTGCTGGGTGAGGGTGTTGGACACTAATGAGACGGGTTCTGACTGGTTTGAAGCAGTCTGAAGTCGGGCTTAAGCTGATAATTAGTCCAACAACCTAATAAACCTTTGGGTCATTGATGCTGGTTTTGACTTCCTGTCGTCTCACCTCTCATCTGGGGGGGGACAGCTCATGGACATTAGCCTCCGTGGCTCTGCCTCACTTACACAACCGTGGACGTGTTTCATTGTCCTGCAGAATGAATACAAACATGTAACAAGGTGACAACACAACAACTTAACCCAATGACGCCGTCGGCATCCAGGGACAACGGTCTCGCCGTGAGGTCCACGGGCTGAAAGCTCCTCGCCGCCTTCCAGTGAAATGAGAGGACGCTCGCTAATTGCCTTGTAAGCGTTGCAGAAAGCAGCTGGAGATTAGCAATAACAGCTAATTATCCCGAGTGGTGGAAATGAAAGCGGATCAACACGCAGCGGGATGAATCCTTATCGAGTCACGTCGGTGGATTTCAAGAGAGAAGGTGTTGTGTTTCAAACCCACTTCCTCACGCACACTGGGAAGGAAGAGCGGCCCATTAGCTCCCCACTGAGGGCCAATGGGCCGCTGTGGTTAGAACTGGGTCTGTGTTCAACACCTTCTCCATAGGCATCAAAACCTTTTGTTGTGCTTCCAATCCTGACAGGAAAGATTCAACTAAAGTAGTCAGAGAGGAGCTATAGCAGGACGACTTAATGACATCATTTAAAGAACTTTTAAAATTAGAATTATGAATGTAAAAACATAAGGAAACAACGCAACTTTGTAAAAATGTAACTATGTAACAACGTAAGGCAACAACTTTATACTGAGGCCCTGATGGAGTGGGGGAGGAGCTCCTGCAGGAGGCGAGGGAGGCCCTGATGGAGTGAGGAGCTCCTGCAGGAGGCGAGGGAGGCCCTGATGAAGTGAGGAGCTCCTGCAGGAGGCGAGGGAGGCCCTGATGAAGTGAGCAGCTCCTGCAGGAGGCGAGGGAGGCCCTGATGGATCGAGGGAGGAGCTCCTGCAGGAGGCGAGGGAGGCCCTGATGGAGTGAGGAGCTCCTGCAGGAGGCGAGGGAGGCCCTGATGAAGTGAGCAGCTCCTGCAGGAGGCGAGGGAGGCCCTGATGAAGTGAGCAGCTCCTGCAGGAGGCGAGGGAGGCCCTGATGGAGTGAGGAGCTCCTGCAGGTTTCCTCCTTTAACCAGGAAGGAAAAAGGCGTCCCCCCCCTGCGGCTCCTGGAGGAGGCAGTACACCGTCAGGCCGTGGGTGGAGCGGTGTCTGTCGGGGGGGGCATAACAAGCTAATAGCTCCGTCAGACTAATTGTGCTCCCTATGTGCTCCGTCTTGGTGGCGTTTGCTGGAGTTAATTAGCCACCAAACCAGGCCGGCCGGCCCAGAACCGGGTCAGTCGTTAGAGGGGAACATACTTTATCTCCTTTGGACTTTAAGAAAAGTTCCTCAAACATTTTGAAGAGCTCCTCCTCCTCCTCCTCGCTGGCCCCCTTATCCAGAGGCTGAATAGTGGGGTTCAGAGGTGGAGGAGATGCCGTCACAAAGGTCCTGCTCCTTCTGAGTTTAGGTCCTGATTGATAAACTCTTGGTTTAATAACTTGACCTTTGAGCTCATGAAGACAAGTGTCTTCTCTCAAAGTGCTCGGCCTTCTGTAATGTTCAGGAGGCCCTCTGGAGACGTCTGAGCTGAGACATAAACACACACACATGGACCTTCTGGTGGTGAAGGAGGTCACAATAAATCCAGAGTAAAGGTCCACATCTTGTCATTTCCTCTGAGGGGAGCTCTGCTCCTCACCTCCTCACCTCCTCACCTCCTCAGTCGGGCCAGAGTGGGAAGCAGAGCTTCTGCAGGTTGGACAACATTCCTCCGAGCCGAGGAGGACTGAGGGAGGCCTCCAGAGACCAGCTCTCCATCACCCGGGTCTCTAAATGGAGACAGTCCTGCTTCAGCAGATTGAGGCAAGCAGCCGAGCACGATGGACACGAGGGGGTATAAAGGGGGGGAGGGGGGTAAGGGGTCCCTCCGCCGCCTCGTGGGGGAGCAGGATTCTTGAGGAGAACTGGGTCTATGGGGGCCCCTCAGCGGGGGGGGGTGATATGGATGTTAGCTGGGTAGCGCGCTGACAGCCCCGGAGGCGACGGTTTAATTCGCTGTGTTTTAATTACGGCGCCCTGACAGCGAACCTCCATCACGGCCGATAATAAACTCTGCTTCACCTAATCGGGACAAACCTGTGTGTTAAGCAGAGCCTTTAGGAGAGCAGCCATCAATCAGGGGGGGGGCATCTCCGTATTTGAAGGGCCTAAAACAGCAGGCTAACAACACGCCGCCCCGCGCTCACCTTCAGGGAGGGGGGGTGGGGGACTTAACTTTTCTGCGAGGTAACGGATTCCTCAGGAGGCGTTGGAGGAGGACCTGGAGGAGGACCTGGAGGAGGAGCTGGAGGAGGAACGTGGAGGAGGACCTGGAGGAGGAACGTGGAGGAGGACCTGGAGGAGGACCTGGAGGAGGACCTGGAGGAGGAGCTGGAGGAGGAACGTGGAGGAGGACCTGGGGGAGGACCTGGAGGAGGCCTCCTTCCCGTCCAACGTGTCCAACAGGAAGAGGGATTTTTAAATAGAGCCACTTTAGTTGGTTTCTTTAGTTGCGTTTAATAGAATTTGTACTTTTTATTTGAATCCTGTTTTTGTTCTTAAATCCACATACTACTTCTCCTCCCCCCCCCCCCCCTTAAAGCGTTCCTCCGACCAAAGCCAGTCTTGACAGGGCGATTTCCCTGGGAGGGGGGGCGTCAGGCCTGGCTGCCCTGCTGGACCCTCCGAGGGGCACAGAGGCTATTTGTGTCCCTCCCCCTGTCAGACAAAGTGAGAGCAATGGACCTGGACTGCTGACTCACTCGGGTCCAGACCCCCCGGGAGCCCACAAGCCCCCCCCACGTTGTCCCCTCCTCCCAGCGCTGGGACCCAGGCGCATAATGATCCGTGGCCCCCGACCCCTCTGCCCCCCGCTGCACCCACAGGAGAATCCCTCCAGACGGAGTCATGTGACACCAGAGGAATTCTAATGTGGTCCAGGATCGTCCTCTCCTGCTCCTCCTCATCCTCTCCTGCTCCTCCTCCTCCTCCTCTCCTCCGCCTCCTCATCCTCCTCCTCATCCTCATCCTCTCCTCCTCCTCCTCTTCTGCCTCCTAGTTTCCCCTCCTCCTCCTCTCCTCCACCTCCTCCTCCTCCTCTAGCTTTAAATGGCAGGTGTTCATCTCTTAATCAGAAGCAGATTTCAGGTTTCTGCATCATGAGACTTGATCACTTATGAAGAAGAACACAATGTTTTTGGCTCTTTTAAATAATCAATATCTTATAGATTCATAATGAGTCTTTTCTCTGCACCTGTGATGATTGGATCATTTAACCAGAGGGTTCAAAGAAAGCAAAAACAGGCTGTTGCATCATGGGAGATGTAGGATGTTTCTTGGAGCGCAATGAGCAACAACAAGAACCGGTTTAAGGGTGTGTGTGATTCGCTCACCTGGAGGCGGAGCTTCTGTTGAGTCGGTCTGGACCAGTAAGTGGTCTGCTCCAGTTCCTCCTCAGGAGATGAGGAGCGGATTATTTATTCAAACTTCCTGTTGTTCTTTGAAACATCTCCAAGCTCTTCTTCTCTGCTTTGTCTTGCAGCCTCCCACCACCTCCTCCCCACCTTCCAGCCCCCCCTCCCCATCGACATGCGGCACCACGAGGGACGCTACCACTACGAGCCCCACGCACTGCACGCCATGCACGGGTAGGTGGCCTCGGTTCCTCCTCCTCTGTGAGCAGGGAGGAGAGAGGAGAGAGAGGAAGGAGGAGAGAGGAGTAGAGCCTCTGGTGATAGTAAACAAGAGAAAACCTTTAGATTAAAATACATTTAAGGAATATTATACAGAATATCAACAGATGAATACGAGCTGAATACTATTTTATATTTCAAATGACTAAAAAACTACGTTAAATTTTTGTATTTGTAAATTAGCAACATTTTGAGAAGCTGCAAAGGCTTGAATGAGTATTTATTCATATAGTCACATCACGCTGCTATGAATTGTGGGTAATTCTCTGCAGACTTCCTCACCTTCAGGGATCAGCTCAGAGGGTTTTGTTGTGCAGCAGTTTACCGTGCACGTGATACAACAGTGCACATGATACAACAGTGCACGTGGCCGCGCGGCGTTCACGCACCTGGCTTCCTTCCACCCCCCAACAATAAGGACACATAAATCAACCCGTTGCTCGCTCCATTAGCGGCGATCGGCAGCGATGACATCACAGGCCGAACCGCCTCCCCCTTCTCTCCATTAATGGCTGGTTGTGGGAGCTAATCTGAGCGGCGCTCTGCCCCCGAGCCAACGCTGTAATCACACTCCCCGAGTGGAGGGGTCACAGCCCCCGAAACACAGCCCATTTGTTTCCTTAACGGGACACAAACACACACACACACACCTACGCACAAACACACACACACACACCTACGCACAGTGCTTATCTCTCATAGTTTAAATCCTTTAGTTTACTGATAGTTTACATACTAAAGTTTACATCTGATGGTTTACATCTTATAGTTTACATATTGAAGTTTACATCTTAAAGTTTACATCTGATAGTTTACATCTTAAAGTTTACATCTTAAAGTTTACATCTGATAGTTTACATCTTAAAGTTTACATCTTAAAGTTTACATCTGATAGTTTACATATTGAAGTTTACATCTTAAAGTTTACATCTGATAGTTTACATCTTAAAGTTTACATCTTATGGTTTACATCTGATAGTTTACATATTAAAGTTTACATCTGATAGTTTACATATTGAAGTTTACATCTTAAAGTTTACATCTGATAGTTTACATCTTAAAGTTTACATCTGATAGTTTACATCTGATAGTTTACATATTAAAGTTTACATCTGATAGTTTACATATTAAAGTTTACATCTGATAGTTTACATATTAAAGTTTACATCTGATGGTTTACATATTAAAGTTTACATCTGATAGTTTACATCTTAAAGTTTACATCTGATAGTTTACATCTTAAAGTTTACATCTGATGGTTTACATATTAAAGTTTACATCTGATAGTTTACATATTAAAGTTTACATCTGATAGTTTACATATTAACGTATACATATTAAAGTTTACATATGATAGTTTACATATGATAGTTTACATCTTAAAGTTTACATCTTAAAGTTTACATCTTAGCGGCTTTATTTGGCTTCATCACAGGAGGGAAAAGAGGGAAAGTCAACAGCTTTCTCCATGTAGTGCTCTTACATTTAGATTCACAGATTTGATGGTGATGCATACTTGGCGCCCAGCGGAAGCAGGGCCATTCATCACAGGGACTGGGGGGGGGAGGGGGGGGCAGAGGCTGTCCACGCACTCGGCCACCTTGATTAATGTGATTTGATCTTGACAGAGGACCCCTAATTCATCAAGGCCTTGATCTGGCTGTCGCCTCCCGACCCCCCCTGCGCACCCCCCCCCCCCCCCCCGCGCCTGTGCCAAATTCATCTAATTACGGGAACATTGTGCGGCACATTAAGCGCGGTGAGCTTTGTGGCGCTTTGTCACGGGCGCGTGGCGGCGTGTCAGAGGTCCGCCTCCCGATTGTCTAACATGACACGCCGCCGCCGGCCCCTTCATCATTGTTTGCATATCGCCTAATGAGGGGGCTGCTTGTTATGTCCCCCCCCTTCCTCCTGCCCTAACCAATGACAGAGCGGCTCGGCTCCTGGAACGTCTTCACTTTGAACACCGTCACCGGCAGAGACCTGCTAGCTGCTAGCTTAGCGGTAGCTTCGTTTTCCATTGGTTGCTATGGGACACAAAGCGACTCTCGATGGACTCAATGAAAAGGCTTCGCTGGTTGATTCTGGACTTCAAACTGACATCTCTACTCAAAGTCGTTATGTTGTCTCAACCTAAACAGAGCTTCCTGTGAATTTTATTTCAGAATAAAAGACTGGATTCATGCAACGAGCAGAACTGTTGAAATCTGACTTCTCTTCAGACGAATCAAATAACTTTTAAAGAGCAGTGGGGGTTTAATCTGTCAGACTAAATTATACACAATAAACGTTCCAAGTCAAGAATCACTCTTCACGATGTGCAGCGCTGTGATGGGTTTGTTTGTATGTAGGTCATAGAGGGGGGCGGGCTCATAAACCTACAGAGGGAGTTTATTCAGCCGGCATCATTTATCTAAATCACAGAGCTCCCTGAGCCCAAACTCACTGTCTCACACACACAGGTACACACAGGTACACACAGAACTCTCACTGAAGGATTGGGGATTCGTATCTTTAAGAGATTCATCTCTCCTGTTTGTGTTTCCGATACGATGAGCAGTGAAGAGATGTGTTTGAAAATAACGACGAGCATCAGCATCAATCATCACGTCACTCCTTTAACAAGGCGGCTCCTCAGCAGGAGCTCGGGGAGAACCACTATGAACCCACCACCAGAGAAGACTTGAAGCTAGAGACCGTGACACGAGTCATTTCCTCATAGACGTCTATGGGAGCAGAGGAGTCGCCCCCTGCTGGTCACTACACAGAAGTAGAGTCATTTCCTCATAGACGTCTATGGGAGCAGAGAAGTCGCCCCCTGCTGGTCACTACACAGAAGTAGAGTCATTTCCTCATAGACGTCTATGGGAGCAGAGGAGTCGCCCCCTGCTGGTCACTACACAGAAGTAGAGTCATTTCCTCATAGACGTCTATGGGAGCAGAGGAGTCGCCCCCTGCTGGTCACTACACAGAAGTAGAGTCATTTCCTCATAGACGTCTATGGGAGCAGAGGAGTCGCCCCCTGCTGGTCACTACACAGAAGTAGAGTCATTTCCTCATAGACGTCTATGGGAGCAGAGGAGTCGCCCCCTGCTGGTCACTACACAGAAGTAGAGTCATTTCCTCATAGACGTCTATGGGAGCAGAGGAGTCGCCCCCTGCTGGTCACTACACAGAAGTAGAGTCATTTCCTCATAGACGTCTATGGGAGCAGAGGAGTCGCCCCCTGCTGGTCACTACACAGAAGTAGAGTAATTTCCTCATAGACGTCTATGGGAGCAGAGGAGTCGCCCCCTGCTGGTCACTACACATGTGAAGCTTTGACCTCTGCACAGACGGGAACCAACCAGGAAACACTCCGATCACATGACTTATTGACCACGTGTGTAGCAGCTTGTCATCTCAAGTAAACAAAACCTGTTTCAAGATGAGCGCATTAATGTTTCACCCGCACCGCGGGGCAGATCGCGCTGCTTCACTTTGGATGAAGTTGTGTCTGTGAGGGGGTGGTGGCGGGTGTGTATTGATAATGAAGTAGTCAGTATTTGTAGGTCTATGTACTTTGCTTGTTTTATTTTGTATATGTATATACGTATATATTTACTGTTTTTGTACTATCTGGCCCTTTAGTAATAAAGAGTTGATTGATTGATTGATTGATTGACCCCCCCCCCCCCCCCTCTCTTTCAGCCCTGCGGGTCTGGCCGGCTGCCCCGTGATCTCCGACATCTCCCTAATCCGCCTGTCCTCCGCCGCCGTGGCAACGGGCGACTCCCCCTTCAGCCCGCCCCACCCGTACACCGTCGGCCCCCACATGGAGCACTACCTGCGCTCGCTGCACGGCGCCCCCCCCCTGTCCATGCTCTCTGCGGCCAGAGGACTCGGCCCGGCAGACTGTGAGTGGTCTCCTCCCCTCCATGCGCCGGTTATTGTAGAGGTCAAAGGTTAGGGTGGATACAAGGACAGATTCAAACGACACCTGTGACCCTTCTGATATTTTATTCAAATATAGACGTAGAAATGATTGATGGGTTTCTTCATTCTGTCACTGATGGCTTTGAAGCGGAGGAACGCGTGATGGCGCCTCGCACTCATGAGGACAGATGGTACAAATCAGCCGCGTGGGGAAGCTAAGTAAGAGGCGTGGCCGTGGGGGGGGAGTGCAGATAGACCTTTAAATGAGTCAATGGGGGGGGGGGGGTGCAGACACGGGTATGAGGGGGGCGTGTGAACAGGAAGTCGACTCCTTGGTTACAGAAGACAATCGTGAACTATTTAACTCACACTTTCCTTTACGGTTCCCCCCCCCCCTTCAAGTGTTGCTGCCTCCTTAACTCGCTCACTAACCCCCCCGCCCTGCCCTGCCCTCCCCTCAGTGGCTCACGAGCATCTGAAGGAGCACGGGCTCTTCGGCCTCCCCCCTCCCCCCCCCTCTGAGTACTACCACCTGATGGCCGGCCAGCGGAGCCCCTACGGAGAGCTGCTCATGCAGGGGGGCGGGGCCACTGGGGGCCACCTGTCCGACTACATGGCCCCCCTCGACGGTGAGTGGCTCGGGGCGGGGGGGGGGGGGGGTGTGATCATGTTGTCACCTTTTGTTCCGTTATTATATAATTCATCATTAAATATTATTTAATGATCAATTCAACTCATCATTAAATATTATTCAAGGGGTAGAAAAGAGGGTGAAGGAGAATAGTCACAGCTTCAGAGTTCTGAAGGGGAAGAGGAGCAGAAGTTCCTGCAGCTCGACCAATGGGTGGCCTCCGTGCTGATTGAGGACAAAGAACCTCCAATCAGGTGAAGAGACGCCGAGGCATCAAACGTCCTCAAAGTTCTGCTCTTCTTCTGGTGAACGGCCGCTCGGCCCTCAAAGGGAGCCGGCCCTGCTCCTGTTGGGATGACTCCGAGAGAGGAGGTGCAAGCCCCTCCCCGACAGCCAACACTGTGCCGGCGTCTCCCCAGGAGCGTCACTGTCAAGTCATGAAGGCCCTTCGCTCTTCCTCTTCTGTCCCAGCCGCTGTGACATCGTTTGAACCGGCAACCTTCTGGTTCCAAACAGTCCGGTTAGAGACCGACCACAGGGGTGTGCACACACACACACACACACACACACACACACACCATCTGCTGATATAAATCACACAGGGAGGGGGAGGGGCCAGCGAGTGCAGCAGAGCTTTCCCATTGGTCCATTTATCAGAGGAAGTGTCACATTAATAAACACATCTCCCCTGAGGTGAGAGGAAGTAGCAGAGATGAACGAGGTGCTCCAGGAGCAGTTTCACTGCTTAGCTCCGCCCCTCAGGAAGTTCATTCATCTGAAATAAGAACCACCAGAACCAGTTCCCTCTCCCAGTGGACACCTCACAGACTCCCGAGGGAACAAACAGGAAGTCCTCTCCTGAGTTCCAGAGTCGATCCGGATCGCTCTGCATCTCCTCGCAGGTGGAAATCTTTGTAAATTGCCCACCATTAACATCGCGAGATGGAAAGCCTCTGAGATGTCCATCTTACGCTAATCCATACGCCACGTCTGAGGAGGTTTACCCACGTGGACCAACATGGACCAACAAGGACCAACATGGACCAACCAGGACCAATGTCCACCAACAAGAAGCAATGTCCACCAATAAGGACCCACGTGGACTAATATGGACCAACAAGAACCAACGTCCACCAACAAGGACCAACATGTTCAAAACATGAAATTAATTTCAATATTTCTTATTTTTCCATTTCATCATTTAAAATATTAACAGATGCTTTGGTCCTAATTACATTTCTATCACTAATACTCTATTACTTACTTTCTATTACTGACATATGCTGAACAAATTGTAATACATTGTAATACATTTTTTTATACTGTCACAGTAATTCTAATGATTCTTTTATTCATTCTAACAGATATAGATAAGAGTGTAGAGAGTCTGAAAGACGGATCCTCGTGCTCCACTCACCTGTCCCCCCCCCCCCCCCCCCCCCTCCCCCCACAGCCTCCCGGTTCTCCAGTCCCAGGGTGCCCCCCCGGCCGGGCAGGAAGCGCGCCCTGTCCGTGTCTCCGCTGTCGGAGGCCGGCATCGACCTGCACGCCATGATCTGCTCCTCCCCCAGCTCGCTGGTGGCCTACATCAACAGCTCGCGCTCTTGCTCCGCCTCCAGCAGCTCCTACGGACACCTGTCGGTGGGGGGGTTCAGGTAGCTCACCTGAGGACCTTCCTTCCCCACGTTGCCCGTGCGGGTGACATTTGTCCATGATGTGTCCTCGTGTCCTTGTCTCCTTGCAGCCCGTCCTTTCCCTTCCCTCAGCCCATCAACCCGATGGCGTACCAGCAGCTTCTCTCTCAGCATCGAGGGCTCGGCGCCTTCGGCCACACGCCGCCCCTCCTCCAGGCCCCGCCCCCTTTCTGCGGCCCCCAGCCGGCGCCGCTCCACGGCCGCGACCTGCAGACCAAAGTAAACAGATGATACACCATAAATACACATTAATATATATATATATATAAATATATTGAAGTCTTAAATTTAGACGTCTTTAGTTCTTTTGTAACTTAAAGTGTGTTAATTTAATAATTAAAAAAGAAGTATAAAAGCCCCCCCCCCCAAATCCCACAGAACCACGGCGGCGAACCGGCGGTCAGCAGCACCGTCGACGCCTCCATCACCAAGAGGTCAAAGGTGAAGACGGAGGTGGAGCGATGGAGGCCGCTGTCTCCTTGTTCCCCGGTACGAGAGGGGGGGCTTCATGAAGGCATTCGTGTATTTAGGGAAAGTCAGGAAGTTATTTGTAAAGAAAAAACATTTAAAATAAAAACATTGTCTCAAAAGAACATTCATTTGATATTTTGGTACTTTTTGTTTAACATTTTAGGACAATTTAGAAAGTTATTTGGAAAGAGAGAAAAATTAAGACATTGTGTTTTCTTGGGAACCTTTAGTGTGAATAGACGCCCCCCCCACCCCCGCCCCCCCCTAAACTGTGCCACAGCACTTCATTTTCATGAAATATTGGCCGGGCCTCATCTGAAGAGCCTTTTCTTTACTTTATCCCCCCTCCCCCCCCCCCCCCCCCGTGATGCATGGGGACGAGGGAGCGCGCCGGCGTCTTGGGGCCGCGAGAATTGATGAAGATAGCGAGCGCACATGCTGCAGTCAGCACGTTGTGCAAGTGTGTGTGTGTGTGTGTGTGTGTGTGTCTCACACATGCAAACATGTGTGAATACGAGCGTCTCTGTGAGACACTGTGAGACGTTTCTCCAATTTAGAAAAGTGAGACTAAATAAAGGTTTTTTTTGCTATAAATATTTTTGGAGGGGAAAATATATTATCGAGGACTTCCTGTAAAGGACATTTTTTAGGAAGTTGAAAGGAGAAATATTTTTAAACAGGGACATTTTTGGACAAAACGTTTTGTCGTTTTTGGGACATCTTGTCCTCTTCTTGCCGTAGACGAGGCGCGGTGGCTCTGGTGTCTTTGACCTCTTGTCCCGCAGTGGGACAGGGACACTTCTTAATTACTGAGAGTCATTCTGTAATTCCCATCCGGTGAAACACGCTTTCCTCCACAGGTCCACCGCGGCGCGGCGCCGGACCCGAAGGAAGAGGCGGGGCGGGGCGAGTGCAAGCCGGAGGCCGCGGCGGCGTGCGAGACGCACTGCCGCTGGGACGCCTGCAGCCGGCAGCACGAGAGCCAGGAGCAGCTGGTGCACGTGAGTGTGTAGCAGGGCGTCTGAGGAGGGACACGCGACACACACTCTGGATGGTACAGTTGAAATCAAAATGTAAAATACGGTCAAATAAAAATCTAATTAAATTAAATTACATTTTTCAAGTAAAATCTCAAGGTCGCACAATTAACACATTTGATTTGAGAAAGTCTCTGATTTCACTTCAAGTGGCAGATAAAACCACAAGAAATACACAGAACTTCCTGTTGAACTCAACAGTTCTTATCTTGTTGGTTCAGAAGAGAGAGGACAACCCTCTGCACACAACCCCTCACTGTGTGTGTGTGTGTGTGTGTGTCTGTGTCTGTGTGTGTGTCTGTGTGTGTGTCTGTGTGTGTCCACAGCACATCAACAACGACCACATCCACGGGGAGAAGAAGGAGTTTGTGTGCCGCTGGGACGCCTGCTCACGGGACCAGAAGCCCTTCAAGGCCCAGTACATGCTGGTGGTTCACATGCGCCGGCACACAGGGGAGAAACCACACAAGTGCACGGTGGGTGACGGATGGCCTCAACCCCCCCCCCCCCCCCCCCACGCTCCCTAAACATCGCACATGATCTTACACAAACACACACAGGAGGGAGGAGCTATTTGTTTTACAGATTAACATGAAATGTTAACTCATGATTAGAGACGTCACATTGAGAGAAGAAAACTGGAGCAAATTAGGTAAACAACCATAAATCATCTGCAGGGATCGAAGGGAAAAAAAGTTTTTTCTTGTTTATTCCTCTTGCAAATTCTTTTAAATGCTAATGTTTCACTTCATAAAGCTCCACTCATGATGATAAGAACTCAAATATACGATAGAATATTGTCTCCCTGCAGTTTGAGGGCTGTTTCAAGGCCTACTCCCGCCTGGAGAACCTCAAAACTCACCTGCGCTCCCACACCGGAGAGAAACCCTACGTCTGCGAGCACGAGGGCTGCAACAAGGCCTTCTCCAACGCCTCGGACCGGGCCAAGCACCAGAACCGCACGCACTCCAGCGAGGTGAGGCGCCACGGCAGCATCACCCAATCGCAACGAGCATCAACAAACCTCACCTGAGCAATGAGCACGACAGCCCACAATGCACTGGGGCAAACCCCGAACTGAGCGGGAGCCTGCAGCCGGCGAATAGATAAAGAAAACCTGGATGGTTATCCATCAGCGCACCTACACACACACACACACACACACACTCACACACACCCACACACACACACCTGCTGGTCAAACTGAGCTCCACCCCTTTTTCTTTCTCGTTTCCATAGAAACCCTACGTCTGTAAGCTGCCCGGCTGCACCAAGCGCTATACGGACCCCAGCTCCCTGCGGAAGCACGTGAAGACGGTCCACGGCCCGGAGGCCCACGTCACCAAGAGGCAGCGCGCCGACCCGCCCCCTCCCAGGCCCCCCCCCGAGGAGGAGGAGGCGGGGAGGCGGGGGAGGTTGGAGCGCGGCTCCACCGGTGGCGTGGAGGACTACCTGCACCTCAGGGGCGTCAAGGCGGAGCCCCCCGTGGTGAGAAGGAGCCCCCCGTCCTCCGCTCTGTAGTAACCGCCCACTTTGTGCTGCTTGGTGATCGCTCTCCTTTCTTCTCTCTCCTCACGGACAGACTTTGTTAAGGTGAGCTCACCTGTGGCTTGCTGTCACGTGACCCCCCCCCCCATGTCACTGCATCAAAGTCTTTCAGGGAATCAATCAATTTGCCTGAAATAAAGACTTTACAGCAGTAAATGTACTTTTGAACTGTTAAGTTAGTGTAATACAAGCTGTGCTCATGTGTGTGTGGGGGGGGGGGGCAAAATACACCAAAATGAAACATGAATAAATACAGGAACATATCATTACATTTACTACATTTCCCTAAATGTTCTAAAAGTAAGATTAAAAAAACCTGAACAGACAGTTCTACCTCATCGTATGTATAAAACACAGCAGACCCCCCCCCCCTCCCCCCTCCCCTCGTCAGAGATAAAAGATCCTCCAGGATTAGTATTCACTGGCTGGGAGTTGACTTTCACGCCGTGATCAAGACGGCTTTAATCAGCGAATACATTAGAGCAGGCGAAGACGCGTTGTCCTGGGGGGGGAGGGGGGGGCGGGGGGGTGGTGTTGAACAACGTAGGACAGATGAACTCTAGGAACAGATGAGCATTATTAATGTATTTGTTCATCATTAAGTGCAGGAGGGGTGTGAGCCTCCTCGCTGTAAAACTCCTCTTGTTGGAGGGACGGGGGCTCGGCATCCGGGGGCCTTTCTTCCTTCATTTCTAATTCACTACGGCCTGTAATCTGTAGCGCAACCCCCCCCCCCCCACCTCTTCACCTCATACTCCCCGAATGAACACTCGTCATTTACAATTAAGCTGGCAGAGAATAAAATATTCACTGTTGCTCCACTTGTACACTTTTTTTCACCCCCCCCCCCTTCTCCCCCCCTCATAGATGCATCAGTCCAGCCCTGGCGGTCACTCATCATGTAGCAACGCCTCCAACAACCACAGTGGAGTAAGGACAGCGGCGCACAGCGGGGGAAGCTTGGGGGACCTCAGCGGGGGCGCGGCGGCGGGCCCCCACCTGCGGGAGCGGTTCCTGAGGCCTGTGAAGGGGGAGAAGCTGAAGACGGCGAGCGACTGGTGGCGGTCGGCCCCGCCCCTCGGCACCAAGCTCCCCCACACACCGGCACCCGGTGAGGGGCAAAGCAGGTCACGGCTTTAGCTCCGGTTTGGTCTCCACCGGACGCGCCGTCTGCAGCTTTGACCCGCCTCTGTCACAAGGCTAGCCAATCAAATTGACCAGGAGGCGGGCTTTACGCCCTCAACACTTACTTCCTGTTTTGATGCCAGTAGTTGTGGTAATTACGACCAGTCAGGCCCGTGTCAATGCGTGTTGTCGTGATGCGGCCTGAGATTTCCATCTGTTCCTCCGCAGGGTCTCTCCTCCGGAGCGCTGGTGGTCCGGTGTCCTTCTGTGCTTCCAGTGGTCTGCTGGAAGCTCCTCCAGAGCGCCGCCACAGCACGCCGAGCTCTGTTTACACCCTCAGCCACCGCTCCTCAGGCTCCTAAGTTTTTTTGGGGGGGGGGGTTACGCAGGAGGGGGCTCTACCGCTGTGCAGCGACTCCAATAGGTCCTGAACCGCCAAGCAGCAAGTGAACCTGTGAGACCCTCAGCAGGCACTTGGACCCCCGAGTTTCTCTCGTGGGTGATGTACTTCCTTTTGAGGACCCCCCCCCCCCGCGGCCCTGGAGCGAGTGCAGATGGACCTTGATGGATGTGGGCGAGCTCTTCAGCTCAATGTCGTAGCAAAAGGTCGCCGAACTCATGCTGCACAACAGACTTAAAATGGTGTCTCAAACCCTCCGGTGGCGGGTTTCATGTTTGGTTTCTCCATTATTTTGCATCTTGCCAGAGAGCCATATGTGATGTTTTGGTGACCGGACTCCTTCAGCTCTGCAGTGAGAGGAGTTTACCAAGTGCCTGACTCCGCCTCTACGATATTAAAAAGACTCCTCGGCGAGATTAACAAGGTTTCTTTTGTTGTTTTGTACGTTGTTGAACCAGTTTGTTTCTTGCTGCTTGAGATGTAAATATCATTTGTACGTTTCTATGGACAATATGGACATTGATTTTTTTAACAAGCGTTGTTGTGTTGTTGTTTGTGCAGATTAAAAAATTATTCTGAATGTTTTCTGATCGAACAAAGATTATATTCATAAACGTTGTTGGTTTATGAATGTTTTGAACAGTCCGTCTCCATCTTGTCTATTTTATCAACCACTAAAGAGGAAGTGACCACGTTTGGACTGAGTAGGACCGGGGTGTTAAACTCATTTCAGGTTCGGGCCAGAAAACGACCACTTTGATCTTAAGCGGGCCAGACCATTAAAACCATAGGGAGGGGTGGTACCTTTGTGTAATTCCCACAATAGCAAAGTCATCCAGCGGGCCGCAAGTTTAACATATGTGGAGTAGGACGTAGAGACCTGTCAATCAGCGTTAGGCCCCGCCCTAAAGCATCTCCTGGTCTGTTTGACTCTAAATGGACCTTCATTCACTAAATGAACATCATGCTGCATTGAAGAAGACTTGAAACTAGAGACTGAGACGATAAACTCATGTTTACAATGTTTACTGAGGGAATAAATCAAGAGAGAAGTAGAGTCATTTCCTCATAGACGTCTATGGGAGCAGAGGAGTCGCCCCCTGCTGGTCACTACACAGAAGTAGAGTCATTTCCTCATAGACGTCTATGGGAGCAGAGGAGTCGCCCCCTGCTGGTCACTACACAGAAGTAGAGTCATTTCCTCATAGACGTCTATGGGAGCAGAGGAGTCGCCCCCTGCTGGTCATCCACTACGTGGTAGAAGAACTTGGTTACGGTGAGGGAACGATCTTGGTCACGTTCTACTTCCTTCTTCCTGTTCTAATGAAGCTGGAACCATGACTGGAATCGATTAAACTCAACATTATTGTACTGATCAGCTACTATGTTGACGATGGATTAATCAATAAGCAGAAATGTTCCACACTGGGAGGAGAACTCTCACTCAGAGAGTCTCCTGCTGGCAAGGAGTAATATTATTATGATTATTCATCGGTGCGTCCCTCCGTCGCCTCGTGGAGGAGGAGGAGGAGGAGGAGTGTTGATCGCTTCAATAATTCAACCCCAGAACTCAGTCTTTGAAGCCGTGCTCCTGCACCTTTCTCCTCTTTGAAATAACTTCCCTCGTGAGTCCTCCTGATGAAACAGGACGCTGACAGGGGGGGGGGGGGGGGTGGGGGGGGGGGTTAGGCCGCTGCGTCCTTCCATATTGGCTCTGACACAGCGGCCCGGAGGAGGCCGCGGCCGAAACCACATAAAAGAGAAACAAAGGATTTGAGTCTGTCAGGGAATCCAAGCGAGGATTCTCTTCTCTGCTCTCAGAGAGGAAACAGCCCCGGGTGGAGATCCAGGGGTGGAGATCCAGGGGTGGAGATCCAGGGGTGGAGGAGTCCTGAGGCGATACATCCACAATCTCGTACATTCACGGGCACGGAGGAGGCGGTGAGCGGCGTGTACCACGGCTCGCTCCTCTCGCTCCTCCGTCTCCATGCAGTCAAAGCACAGATCATGAAGGACGATCTGCTTTTACTGAGGCGAGAGAACCACTTCCTGTGTGTCTGAGCTCCACGAGGTGAACGTCATCGTCTCTCTTATACTTCCATCTATATAATAAAAGGAGAAGATCCAGAGGAAAGTCAAATACTTCAGAGTGAGAAGGTTCATTCTGGACCAAAGGTGTTTTATTCATGTGTATCTATTCATTTATTTATTTTATATACAAAGTTATTATTTATTTAAAATGGGTTTTTTGGTCATTGGATTTCTTTCTTTTATTAATTCATACACAAACAATTTTTAATTTAAATTGACATTAAAGCAGATTTTCCCGCCCTTTGCTACCCGTGGACTCGTTGCCGTGACGATATGAAAAGTGACGAGCGGCTCTCCGGTTGTGACACTCGGACGCAGTCTGACGTGAAGGAGACCGCCGGCCCGCCGCCACGACCTCCAGCCGCCTGCGACGACACACGCTCGGCATTATGGGTGTTATTATCACACGTCATGTGACAGCCTGACAGAGTCTAACAATCCCGCCTCCGGCTCGCGGTGTCACGGCAGATGATGGATCGCGCTCGCCAGTCATTCGTTTCCATTAGACCGATATGTAAATCCCTGCTGGAGCCCAATATTCATTTAGGAATCAATTCCAGAAGCTTCTGGTCAAACTGGCAGATGAGGAGTCTGTCCGTCTCCATTTGTCTGCTGCTGGAGACGAGTCCATCAGCGGAGACGCGGCCAGAGGCATGGAGACCCCTGAAGGACACCCAGAGGATCAGAGACCTAAAGCAGGACATGAAGCAGGGGACCTTCAAAGTAAACCTCCGTGTTCACAGGAAACACGCGCTTTCTGCATGGGGTATTTTCAAAATAAACCTAAATCTGCAATGTTCATGACATACAAATATGTATTACACCAAATATACAATGTACTCCTCCCAGTGGAGGCAACATGCAGCATGTACTTTCAAAATAAAGCTTCACGTTCTCAGGAAAACATGCAGTTTCCGCTCTATAAAACATTATAAAACATCTTGGTGAATGTTCCGTCTGCATCGCGTCATCATTCCAATGATCCAAAGCAACGGTGGCCCCCAAGGGACAAATCTATTATTAACAGCAGCTCCTCTCATTTAAAACACTTTTTTTTAAAAGGGGGCACCGCGCCGCCGGGATGGAGCCCCCGGGGCCTCCCAGCCTCCGGCTGCTTCATTATTAACGAGGGCCCTCTGAATAATGTGCGGCCTGTAGAAGTCGGGGGGGTCAATGCCGCATCAGGGGTCTAAAAACCAGCGGCCTGGTCCTTTAACAGCGGATCCCTTTATGAATGTTTAGAGGAGAGTTTGATCCTGATCAGAATTTATACTCCATAGGGATTGTAAGGGGTATTAGCATGTAGCATGTAGCATCTAGCATCTAGCATGTAGCATTTAGCCTCGTTCCGTTTCCCTAATTGTTAGCGTCGACAAAACCTAACAAATCATTTTATTTTGAAATTCCACTATGTTCACTTTGATATAATATCTCAACTTTTGGGGATTAAAACTTGGTTCTCTTTTGATTTTAGAGTCATATTTAAGATCATCAAAACTAAACGTCATCAACTCATCGAGCGACGGATCGATACGTTAAAAAGTACTTTTCAAAGTAAAATAAGAAGATTTACATATTGATATGTTTATGTTTAGTTATGATAACTGAATATTTGGGCGTAGAGAACATAAAATAAAGTGTTATGGATTTTAAATAATTTGACTAAAGGTTAAAGCTCAGCGGGAACCGGCCAATCAGCAGCAAGGCCTTCGGTGTCACTAAGTAATGCCTCATGAATATTCATGATGTGTTCTTCTGAAAAATAGCAGCTGTTTTCCAACAACATGCCATCTGCTCCAGGGACTGAGAGGTGGTCAAAACCTGTGGAGATTATATATATATATACCTTAATATTAAGGTGTATATATATATATACCTTAATATACCTTAATATTAAGGTGTATATATATATACACCTTAATATTAAGGTATAGGTGAAATAAAAATAAAAAAAACGTTTAAACCCAAGAACTTGAGCCACCACTAAATAGAAAGTCCCTTTTTTTCACTCAACAGGAAGTTGCAGCAGACTATCAAACTAAAGTTTGCGTGCTTAAATGAGAGGAGGTGGAGGAGGAGGAGGAGCAGCGAGACGAAGGGTTGTCGGGTTTCAGCTGAGGGAGGTCAGCGCTCGCCGGGTCCTCCAGGTCTCGGCTCTCTGGAGGTCCTCATTAAAACTCCGCCCCCATCGCTCTGCCCCCTCCTCCACCTCTTCATCACCCCGCCCCAGCTTCTCCCCCCTCCTCGGAGGAGCAGCTTCATCTGCAGGAGGACACGTCTGCGCTGAAACCCCGTCCATCTCGAGTGGAATAACAATGATGGCGGTAATAGTATCGTGTCTCTAATGTGAGTAAATGCAGCTTCAACGATTAAAGGTTCTGGTGCCGAGCGTCACACACGTCCACCCAGGAGGCCGCTGGTCACGTGACCCCAAGTGTAGGCGGGGCCTCTGCTGGGACCACGCTGGAGAAGGCCTCCTCTGTCCTCCTCCGTCTTCTTTCTCCTCATCTTCCTCCTCATCGTCCTTCACAGTGAGGAGTTGATGAATCTTCATTTCCCATCTGATCCAAAGTGATATGAATCCACCTGGGGGGGGGGGGTGCTGTGTGTGTGTGTGGGGGGGGGGGGCTTCTTTACAGGCTGAGGAAGAGGTGAGAAAACGCAGCGTTGTCCTGCTGCAGTAAGGGGGGGGGCTTTGTGGAAGGACTTCTGGCTTGGCTCTGAGTTCCAACTCCTTTGACCCGCCCCCCCCACCCACACACCCCCCCCCCCCCGCGCATGCAGAGCTCGGCTGTCGCCGGCTAATCACGGCGAGGATGATGGATGGTGTTTATTCTGCCATGATGGAACGCAGCCCCCCCCCCCGATGATAATTGTAATGAAAGGGACAGATCAAGCCGGCCAATTGATTAAATTATCACAGCATAATCTGCATTAATGGAAGAGGGGGGTCTGGGGGGGGGGGGGGGGGGCTTGTTAGAGCCAGAGTCCACCTTGAAAAGTCGCCCGTGTCCTTGCACGTGCCCCCCCGCGGAGAGGATGACACCCGTCACATGACGGAGGAGATGGACATGAAGACGTTTTTATGAATAACTTATCTTTCATTGTTCAGTGACGTTAATCTTCCTTCAAGATGCTGTTTGACTCACAAACATGAATAACTACATTTTATTAAGAGATAAACATCTAAAACACATTTAGGTGATTTATTTAGAAAGGTTTTAGAACATTTGTGACCGTCATGTGTTTACAGGAATGACTTAATACTTCTTCTTCTTATGGATCTTCACGTTGCTCGTTTTAGAGAAACAATAATCGACATTTAATCAACTGGACTTTTCACTCATCGAGCTGCTGAAGAAACGTCAAAAGTTCAAGACCGGGAGGACAGGAAGTCACCGCCAAAATAAGATGACCAGTCATTTTAATTTAGTTGAGACCAATCTTTCTCTGAAGAAGTGAGTTTACAACAGAAGAAGAAGAAGAGAGCGCCCCCTAGGGGACACTTCCTGTCCACCAGGCAGGTAGAAGACTTTGAGACACAGCTGGTGTCTCTCTGAAGCTCTAAAGCTCTCTCTGCTGGAGACCAGAGGAACACCTCAACACACACATGTGTACACACACACACATACACACACACACACACGTGTACACACACACACACACACACAAACACAAACACACACACACACACACACACAGAAGAAGTTATCATAAAATCACAACCAGTGTGTTTAATGATCAGTACCAGTACTACCTCTACTACCAGTACTACCTCTACTACCACCAGTACTACCTCTACTACCACCAGTACTACATCTACCACCAGTACTACCTCTACTACCAGTACTACCACCAGTACTACCTCTACTACCACCAGTACTACCTCTACTACCACCAGTACTACATCTACCACCAGTACTACCTCTACTACCAGTACTACCACCAGTACTACCTATATTACCAGTACTACCTCTACTACCAGTACTACCACCAGTACTACCTCTACTACCACCAGTACTACATCTACCACCAGTACTACCTCTACTACCAGTACTACCACCAGTACTACCTCTACTACCAGTACTACCACCAGTACTACCTCTACTACCAGTACTACCACCAGTACTACCTCTACTACCACCAGTGCTACATCTACCACCAGTACTACCTCTACTACCAGTACTACCTCTACTACCACCAGTACTACATTTACCACAAGTACTACCTCTACTACCAATACTACCTCTACTACCAGTACTACCACCAGTACTACCTCTACTACCAGTACTACCTCTACTACCAGTACTACCACCAGTACTACCTCTACTACCAGTACTACCACCAGTACTACCTCTACTACCAGTACTACCGCTCCTCCTCCTCCTCCTCCTTGCGATGTCCTGATTAATAACCATCATGAATAATCAGGCGGGTGGAGTCAAACTGACGGGTCGAGCTCCGCCCTGGGACGAGGTCGTCTCCATATTGAGCAGCAGGGTCAGGTGAGTCCTCTGACTCCGCCTCCCCGGGTAAACGGGGGAACTGACCCCGGCGCCTCTGCCGGCTGAGCCCGCCCCTTCCCATCATGCACAGGGGCACGCAGCCAGCTCCCAGGAGCCCCCGGCCCGCCGGCCCGCCATCTGCCGTGATTTATAGAAAACGCCCGATGATTTATGGGCCAGTCATCTCACAATGAAGTCGCTCTCTTTCATTTGGGCGACCTCGCGACCTCACCGCCACTCCCGACCAGGTGGGGGAAAGGAGGGGGAGTGAGGGGGGGGGGGTTTAATGAAATTAACTTACAGCAGCGTGTGCATGCCGATGAGGCCTCTGTGACGGCACGCGACCACCGCAGAGAGAGACGCTAACAGAATCAAGCGCCCCGTTAGGGGGGTACAAATCAAACGCCCCGTTAGGGGGTACAAATCAAACGCCCTGACCTTAAAGTCTCATAGTCCCCTTAGTGTCTCCTCATATCGTTGAACATTATTATTTCTTTCTTCTTCATAGTTAATGAAGTTAAACATCTTACTGTTCATGATGGTCTGTCTCTGACTCCAATGGTTCACATCAGCAGAGACACGAGTCACAGGTTCGATTCCCTGCAGCAACACGCCGGATGGATGGAGGCTTGAACTGGAACAAGAGGAGCTGCGCCATCTGGCGGCAGCCGCCTTTAGGTCTTTGATTTAGTTTCATTTTGTTTTAAAACGTTAATAAGTTCAATATAAAAATGTTAAAGACGACTTTCTGACGACACGTCATCAAAGAGCTCGTGTTTCATGAGGCTCGAGCGTCTCGTGACGGATCAGCTGGTACCAATCAGTGCAAACACGTACAGCCGCGTCGCCTCCGCGCAAAGGCCCCTGGGAAATGTAGTCCAAGTGTGAAGCGTCCAACAGGACCCACAGGTGAGGGGAACAGTACTGATATTTTACATTATTAAGATACAACAACGTGTACTTCAAAGTACGTATTCTACTGTCATGATTATTAGTAATTATACAAATATGATGTCTGTGAGAGGTAGTACCATAGAAAGTACCGTATTTACCTCTCAGATGTAGTGAAAAGTACTACCTCTGAGATTTAGAAATAAAATAAAATACCTCCAAATTGTAGCTCAGTAAATGTGTTTTTCATCACTGTCAAAATACCACAACTAAACCAATATGAAAAACAAGGATTTTGATTGAAATGCAGAAGACTTTTGATCGTATTGATCATTATATGCCAATTGGTCAATTAGCTCATTGATCATTAGATATGAATTTTGTTCATTGTGACAAAGGAGAAACAAGAGGATACAAGTCTGACGGTTTATTTCAAGTTGTCTAAGCGTGTAAATATATACATATACAGAGTAGAACATAAATAAAGTGTAGTGTGGGATAAAACTATTAATAGCAACAATAAGGGGGCGGAGCCATGCATATTTACAGCTCATTAGTGAAGCAGCAGAGTGGTTGGTTGCGGTGAGGCACACGTTCAGGAATAAAGGAAAATACATTTCGTTTTAGGTCGAGGTGACTTTGTGTATATTAGTGGTACTTGGTAGTTCAAATGTGTCCAAAAGAGTAAAGGGATCACTTCTACATTCATGTAACAGTCCGGGGGGAAGAAGTAAGGCCTTCAGGAAGCACGGGGACGCTGTGTAGGCTGCGTAGCTTAGCTTAGCATAGCTTAGCATAACTTAGCATAGCTTAGCATAGAGGCTGGAAACGGGGACATTTTTCAAATGTGAATGTTTGTGTTCATGCGGTCCCACGGATGAACTCGGCATTCTGGGTAAATTTAAGAGCTGATCTAAACCATCCGCTTCACATTCCTCTCTGGGGCGCTTGTTCCCGCCCTGGCGCCTGCCGGGCGGGCGGAGCTTAGTAGTGTGTTTAAACAGTGTTGGAACTTTATTGCTAAACGTGGTTTATGTTCACGTGATAATATTCATGGAATCATTCAGATTGTCACATTTAAGTTCACATATTTATCCTCTTCTCTTTCAAACAGTCGTGTATTTATGGTAAAGTTTACTTGAATAAAAATCATGTTATTGTTTTTTCTGTCATTTTAAATATATAAAGATGCAACACTTGACAGTTTCATTTCCATTTATGCAAATCGACTTTGTCAAATTAATTTAAATTAAAAGGTTTTTTTACTACATTTCCCCTTAATAGTTTTAACAGCTGTGTGTTTTGGTCCCATTATAGAAATGACAAAAATATTATTGTTGAAATTACATCACGAGGTGAAAAAGATCATAATAGAAACATAATTAATAATATTGATTCGAATGGTAATAATTATATTAATGTGGACCTTAAAATAAAACTTATATAATAAATAATACAGAGGAAATATTGTTATATGAGTAGAATGGGACTATTCGTCATTAAAATGACAAAACATCTAAAGAGCTAAATTATTCTAAATTTAAATGACTCATGAGGGAGTCGGATGATTCGTGATGAAGGAAATGATTGAATGTGTGAAATCACATGGGTTCTTCAGCTGGTAGAACTCTTCTGATCATTGAAGGACCCGATGGATCCACACAGACAGGAAGTTTGGGGGTTTTGGACTTCAGCGTTGTGCTGTTTCACATCGACGAGGTTCAGGAGGAACAAACATACATTCAATACAATATTCAATACAGGAGGAACCAAAACATCTGACGGGTGTCCTCCTGCATTTAGAAGGAGGAGCTCTGGATGCTACGCTAACGCTAGCTAACCCGGAGGAGTTGCAGCAAGTTTTAAGGCTCGTAAGACAGGAAGAAACAAGATGAAGCACCAGGTCTCCACCTGCAGACTAAGCTCAGGAGGAGCTCTGGAGGAGGAGCTCTGGAGGAGGAGCTCGTAGCATCTCCTCCAGGAATGAGGTGAGCGTTGACAGTGGCGTGGGTGGACGAGGCGCTCTGGAGAAAAGGCCCTGGAGGAGCTCTGCAGGAATGAGGTGACATGGAGGAGGAGGAGCTAGTAGGAGGAGATGTCAGAGGAGCTGCTGCTGTTGCTGGTGGAGGTCTGAGCTCTCTTGATGTAGAGGTTGAGCAGCTTCATCTGCAGGAGGGAAACAGTCACATTCTCCTCCGTGACAACAGAGCCAAGGTCAGGAGGGGGCGGGGCCTACCTTGCTGCCAGTCAGCTGGGCCAGGTAAGGCTTCAGCTCCTCCCCGATCACCGAGTAGACGGCCACCAGGCAGAAGACGCTGGCCTTCCTCACGCTGCTCTCCGTGTTGTCGTAGCCCTGCAACGGCACGGACGCCGTCAGTGCAGCACGCCTCTCTGCGGGGGGTCGGGGGGGGGGGGGGGGGGGGGCGGAGTCTTACCTGCAGCAGCCCCGGGATGATGTCGGACAGCAGCTGATGCAGCGGCTCCCTGGCGGTGCGTTCGATGGCCCTGGTCTGCATCTTGATGGCGGCCAGGTTGACGGGGTAGTCGGCCGTCTGCACGATGGGGCTGAGGACCTTGATGCACTGCTCCGGCTGCACGGACGCCGCCAGCGTGGAGGCCGCCTCCTCCGCCGCACGCACCACCTGCACCGCAAGCAGAGGCCGTGAGAGCCTGAACACGCCGCGTGTGGTCGGGGAGCCTTTGGTATTACACGTCTTTCGCGGCCACGCCCCCTCCGAGCAGAGCCGTCACCTCCTTGTGGGAGTCCTTGTGGGCCTCCAGCGTCTTCATCACCGTCAGCTCGGCGTAGTTCTTGAAGCGCGCCGGCTGGTTCCTCAGGATCTCCTTCAGGACTCGCAGGGCCAGCGCCCGGATGGTGTGCTGCGAGAGAGAGAAGGGGGGGGGGGTTCAGAGAGGGTCCTACCACAAACCCCGGGGGGGGGAGGGGGGGAGGTTCGATCCTCACGTCTTTGTCTCCCAGCGTCTCCAGCAGCAGCAGCAGCATGGTCTTGAAGTGCTCCTCCCACACCACCAGGCTGTCCTCGCGGGCCACCTTCAGCAGCTCCAGCAGCGTCCCCCGGCGCTCCTCGGGGCCCCGCTCCCCCGCCCGGCCCTGGGACACCTCCTTCAGCAGCCCCCCCACCAGCTGCAGCTGCTCGGTGGGGCTGGCTGACGGAGGAGAAGGAGGAGCAAAGGGGATTTAGAGACATCAAGTCCAGCAGAGAAACAGAGAGGAGCAGGAGGAAGAGGAGGAGCAGGAGATGGAGGAGCAGGAGGAGGAGCAGGTTCTCTACCTGGGAAGCCTTTAGGGTTCATCTTGTTCTCTACAGATTCCTGTCGGCTGCCTGCAAACACAAAACATCTCTGTTCAGAGACAGAAGGGACGGACTAAAGCCAACAGAAGACCTGGGGGGGGGGGGGGGTCACCGTCTCGCAGCGGCTCCGCGGCCTCCTGGTCCTTCAGGAGCCCCACGCCGTCCGTGTAGTTGTATGGATTGTAGTCCCGGAGGCGCGGCGCGGCGAAGGAGCGGGGGGGGGGCGTGTTGAGCGCCGGGCGGTCCGGGGACTGTGGAGACACAACAATAGTATCAATAGTAGTAAATTACTACTATTGATACTATTGTTATTATTACTACTAGTAATAATAACAATAGTATCAATAGTAGTAATAATAATAACAATAGTATCAATAGTAGTAATAATAACAATAGTAGTAATAATAACAATAGTATCAATAGTAGTAATAATAACAATAGTAGTAATAATAACAATAGTATCAATAGTAGTAATAATAACAATAGTAGTAATAATAACAATAGTATCAATAGTAGTAATAATAACAATAGTATCAATAGTAGTAATAATAACAATAGTATCAATAGTAGTAATAATAACAATAGTATCAATAGTAGTAATAATAACAATAGTATCAATAGTAGTAATAATAACCGCGGGCTCCTCTTGACTCCGGAAGCTGAAGTTCTGGATGGCCTCGGTGACCCCCCTCAGGGAGGTGTAGGCCGCCTCCGGGTTCAGGTTCTCATTGTCGTACTCCGGCATGCTGCGGGTGGGATGGGGGGGGGGGGGGTTATTGATGAATAAATGATCCACGACTAAAAGACTAAAAGTATAGAAACACTTTACTGTAGACTGAATTAAAGATCTGTATGAAACATGTCAGGTGTAAAGTACCTGGGGGAGCCCCCCCCATGGGAGCGGCTGGTGGAGGTCAGCAGGCTGCCAGGCGCACGCGGAGAGGCTCGAACCGCCTGCACATCAACAGCAGATCTCTCATATGAATATTTAAAAAGGAATCAAACTTATGTGTGTGTGAGCATGTGTGTGTGTGTGTGTGTGTGTGTGTGTGAGAGCGTGTGTTTGTGTGTGTGAGAGCGTGTGTGTGTGTGTGTGTGTGTGTGTGATTGTGTGTGTGTGTGTGCGCGTGTCACCATGTGGGCGCCGGCGCTCCTCAGGTGTTCGTGCAGCAGCTTGGTCGTCCCGTCCTGGAAGGTTTTGGGCAGCGCGCCGAGCAGCATCGTGAACTCAGGGGTGTTCAGCTCGAACAAAGAGATCAGCACCACCTGGGCCGCCTGCACACACACACACACACAGTGAGGGGAGGTCACATGACAGCCCCCCCCAGGAAGAAACCTGAAAGGTTAAAGGTAGATGTGAGTGAGAGAGAAGAACACGTGCAGAAGGTCCAGAAGAAGAAAACACGCCTCCAGTTCTTCTTCTTTAGAATTCATCAGATCATAGGGGGGGGGGGCAGAGAAGCCACAGTGCCTCCCCCGCCCAGTTGTGAAGGGTCTGCAAAATGAAGATGTGGAAAGGGGGGGGCGGACGGGGGGGGGGGGGGGGGGGGTTCCCACCTTGCGCAGGTCGGAGCTCTTGGGCTCGGAGGTCCAGGTGATGACCCGCGACACAGCCAGCCGGGTCTCGCTGGTGTTGAGGAAGTCGGACGGGTCCATCTGGCGGGCCAGCGCCTGGACGTGGCGCAGCAGGGCGACCTTCACCTTGAGGTTGGGCGTCTGCGTCTGGTCCACGATGAAGCGCATCAGGATGTTGAACTGCTGCTCCGAGGAGAACGAGTCCCTGCAGACACATCCAGGGGCCTCAGCGTGACCACCATGATGAGGATGAGGGAGCCCCCCCCCCCCCCACCCACACACACACACACACCCACCTGGTGACGTCCAGGGCCCTCTGCACTTTGGCCTGCACCGAGCCCAGCAGGTCGGCCCCCATCTTCTTCAGCAGCTGGGTGAGCAGCACGAAGAGCCAGTCCTGCAGATCGTCCCTGTGCAGCGTGATGAAGTCCACCAGGGTCTCCAGGAACATGCTGAACACCTGGGGGGGGGGAGGTAGGTAGGCAGCGTGAGGGTGGGGTGTGGGGGGGTCTCAGGTCCAACACACAGAGATCAACAGACTGTGGGGGGGGGCACTTACCCTCTGGGTGGGTTTGGAGTCCACGGCACACATGCAACAGAAGGACACACACTGGAGTTAGTGAGGGCTCTGACCAGCAGCTTGGGGGGGTAACACCTGGGGGGGGGCGTACTCACCTTGCTGTGAGGGTCTGCAAACATCCTGGTGAAGATCTCACAGAGCCTCTTCAGCTCCACGCGGCTGTGAACAAGCACACCGACTTTTAAAAGGGTCCAGTCCCCCCCCATAGAGGGTCTTCTTATGTGTGATAATGTGTAATAATATATGGCCCCCCCGGGGCCCCCACCTCAGCATCCTCTGGCTCCTCAGCAGGTTCTGCAGGCCCAGCAGCCCCTCCTTCCTCTCGGACCAGTTGGCGCTGGCGCAGCGGTTCAGAACCTCGGCGACGTCCAGGTGGAGCGCCGCCGCGCCGCAGGAGCGATCCGAGCAGGCGCTGGAGGCGTCGCTGTTGGCGTCGTCGTCCGAGTACACGCCCGGAGACTCGAAGCGCCGCCTCACGGGCCGCCGCTGGAGGACGGGGGGGGGTTAGGGAATGGACTCTGGATGAAGGCATGCATGCTACGGGGTGGAGGAGCCTACTGCATGCTGCTGCTCCACCTCTGGCCTCATGCTCTCATCTCCTCATGCTCTCATGCCCTTATCTCCTCATGCTCTCATCTCCTCATGCCCTTATCTCCTCATGCTCTCATGCTCTCATCTCCTCGTGCCCTATCTCAACGCGAGTGTGTACCTTACTCCTGGAGTCTCCTAAGAGCTGGAGAGAGAGGACAGAGGAGTTACTGCAGGGCTCCAACTACGCCTCCTTCAGCAGAGCGCGAGACTCTACGTCACCATGGAAACCGCCTCAAAGAAACACGCTTTCCTACCAGAGCGTCGGCCACGGCGGCCTCCACCTCGGTGCCCGTGTCCAGGATCTTCATGGCGTTCACGGCGGCCGAGATGCGAGAGTGATGGGATAGTCGGTCTGAGGGGGGAGGAGGAGGTTTAGATGGTTTACTAATCGTGTCCAATGAATCTACTGTGACCACATGGAGGAGGGGGCGTGTCCGAAGAACTCCGTCCTCTACGTCGGGTTCGGTGTTAAACCTGATTCAAAGGATTCCGCACGTGAGGAAGGAGGTTTGAGGAGAAGAAACCCAACCCAAAGAGAACTTGGTCATGACCCAGCAGAAAGCATGGAGCAGCAGGAGCCCCATGGAGGAGGAGCTCCATGGGGCAGGAGGAGGAGGAGGAGGAGGTCACCTGAGCAGCTCTCTGCAGACGGCAGGGCGCTGGTGGAGCGGGAGTGGCGGCGCGTTGCTGCAGGAGGACGAACAGTCAGAGGAAGCACACAGAGGACAGGCTTTGTGTAGAGGACACTAAGAACAGAGCATGCAGAGATGAAGGGGGGGGGGGGCACCTCCCCTACACACCCAGGGGGGAGAAACCCCGGGCGGGGCTGGTGTCACGGCTGCTCTCGCGACTGGTTTCACGGCTGCAGCCCTGACTCATGCTGGGCCGAGGGATCCGGCTCCGAGCTGGAGGAGCACGCCAGAGACACAGACAGGTAGAGAGACAGGCGGGAGGAGACAGACAGGTAGAGAGACAGGCGGGAGGACACAGACAGGTAGAGAGACAGAAAGGTAGAGAGACAGGCGGGAGGAGACAGACAGGTAGAGAGACAGACAGGTAGAGAGACAGGCGGGAGGACACAGACGGGCAGACAGACAGGTAGAGACACAGACAGGTAGAGAGACAGGCGGGAGGACACAGACGGGTAGAGAGACAGGCGGGAGGAGACAGACAGGTAGAGAGACAGAAAGGTAGAGAGACAGGCGGGAGGACACAGAAAGGTAGAGAGACAGGCGGGAGGAGACAGACAGGTAGAGAGACAGAAAGGTAGAGAGACAGGCGGGAGGACACAGACAGGTAGAGAGACAGAAAGGTAGAGAGACAGGCGGGAGGACACAGACAGGTAGAGAGACAGAAAGGTAGAGAGACAGGCGGGAGGACACAGACAGGTAGAGAGACAGGCGGGAGGAGACAGACAGGTAGAGAGACAGAAAGGTAGAGAGACAGGCGGGAGGAGACAGACAGGTAGAGAGACAGGCGGGAGGAGACAGACGGGCAGACAGACAGGTAGAGACACAGACAGGTAGAGAGACAGGCGGGAGGAGACAGACGGGCAGATGTTAGCTCGCGGCACACTGAAGCTCTGCAGAGTTAGTGGAGCAGCAGTGAGGAACCGGATCAACAGGGTCTTGGTGGACCGGAACAGGAAGCCTTTAGGACCCAGAGGATCCCTCTGAACCAGTCAGAGGCTTTAATCTGTCCCACGGTCCTCAAACACATCACGGGGGACACTCCCGCCAGAGAAGACACCCAGAACTACTACGATTTCTTTTAACCAGACTCTGAATGAGTGAAACTATGACGTCGTGATTCATGTAGTCACGCAACGTTCTTTGTGGCTCATGTCACGACTTAAGGCCCTTCTAGCCTCTTTGCTTCTGGTCACCATGGTTCCCGCAGAGGGGCGGGACCTCTCATGGGTGTGAAGGAGCTTTTGGCTCCACTTCTTCTCCTCCTCCTGCACTAAAGGCGAGTTACCCGAGGAGGATCTGGAGGGGCTCGTCTCTCGGCTGCAGCCGTGGCTGTGGTGACCCCGGGGTCGGCCGGCGGCCGCCATGTTGGGCCTCGTGGCGCGTCCGTAGGCGGAGCCTAAGAGTCGGCCGGGGGAGCCGGACCTGCTGCCGGCTGGAACCCAGAACCAGAACATCGATTAACGCATGAAGAGCTTAAACGAGTTCATAACGGAGAGGAAGAGAAGCCGCTCACGTTGAGACTGGGACGCCACCTTCCCTCGCCCCCCCCCCCGGCTGTCAATCACCGGCGGGCCACTTCCAGAACCCGTTCTTCTGGTTCGGACCCGACCTGCAGAGAAGAAGAAGGTAGGACAGAGAGATGATGAACATGAAGAAGAGAGAAACACCGCTTTGACCTCTCAGGGCTTCCGTAGTTCTTTGCGTGAGCCGAGAGGTGCTACAGCGACGCCACGCGTGGGCGCGGCGGTTGCCCCGGGTTACCGGACCACGAGCGGGTCAGAGGTCGAGGGTCAGTGCTGGTGTGTGTTAACAGTCTTGAGCCCATCAGTGACCTTTAGAGCTCGTCACTCCTTCATCGTAGCGGGAGGAAACGCCGATGGGCTCCTCGCCGCCATCTTACCCAGCGACGCATAAGACCCGGGGGGGAGGGCCGCGGCCGAGCTGAAGGGCGCCTGCAGGGCGGCGGGCGCGGCGGGCATCCCGGAGCGGGCGGAGGCCGCCGCGGCGACGTCCACGTCGCTGCGAGAGCGCTGGAGGGAGGCCGGGGGGGGGGCGGAGGAGGCCGGCGCCCTGGGGGGAGGAGCTCGGGCTGCAAGAAAACAAATACAAAACATAGATACAACACACAGTCAATTAGTTTAATTCAATACAATTTAAATATGTTTAAATAGTCTCTGTTTATTAAATTCTTAAAATCCTAAACTATATTATTTATTACACTTTCCCCTGGAAGGTAGATGGATAAATGACTCACATCGGGTCGAGCCCACGGTGTTCTTCACAGGCATCGGGCGACTGAGGAGACACAGACAGTTAGAGATGTTCCATCAGGAGCTTCAGCCAATCAGAGAGCAGGAGGCGGCTCACTTGAGGCTCTCCTGCGAGGAGGAGGACGAGCGATCGGGGGTCCCGCCCTCTCCGCTCCTCAGGTGAGCCTGCAGAGCCTTCTGATAGGACGACTCCAGGCCCTGGAACAGAAGCTCCGCCTCCTGCCGGAAGTGACCGTGGAAACACCAGAAGCACCTGCGGCGGACAGACAGGTCAGTGAGCCGCGTCCTGTGTGGCGGGACCGATGAGGTCATCAAGGCGAGACTGACCTTCTGGCCACGGAGCGAGCCTCTGCGTCCGCGTCCTGGATCCCTCTCTTTATGGTCTCCATGGCGACGCCCACGTGTCTGCGAAACATGAAGACGAAGAGTGACGCACCGCCAATCGTTTGATAATAAGAAGGTGACCTTTGACCCCGTGGGGGTCAGCAGGCATCTGGACTCTGACACTCGATCTTTACAGGCTTCACTAATCAATACGTTTAAACACTCTCTGATTGATCCGTGGGAACCAGAGAGCTCCCCCTGGTTGGGGGGGGGGGGGGGGATTGGGTTTCTCCCGGGTGGCGACAGGAAGCAGCCGAGCTGAAAAACAAAGAGCCCCCCCCCCCACCGGCATCGCCATGGAGACCTCTGAGACGAGCACTGAGCCGCACTCGTACACTGGTCCTCACCTCTCCAGAGAGCTCGTGTTCCAGTCCTGAAGCAGCAGCTCCAAGAACTCAAAGCAGCGCCTGGAACCCAGAACAAGAACCCAGGTGAGACCAGAACCGGACGAAAACCCACCGGGACCAACAGGAACCCAGCACAGACCCACTGGTTCTGCTCTATGAGGCCTGAGCAGAGGCCTTAAAGAGAAATATTTCAAATAATAATGATATAAAACCTTAAATGAATATATAGCTAAATGTTAAAAGAATTATTGTAATAGTGGAAAAGAATGAATGTGAAATAAACCAAAGGGGATGAACGTGAAGGTTCTGACCTCCTGACCGCCACAGATCTGGAGGCGCAGTGGCTGCTGATGACGGGGACGAGGCGCGGCGAGTGGGTGTGCTGCAGCGAGAGAACACACATGTATACAAATACACACACACACACACACACACACACACACACACAGGACGCCACGTACTCGCAGGATGAGGCGGATGGCCGACACCCCCGAGGTGGCCATCACTTTGGCGCTGTTGGGGACTAGCGTGAGGAGGATGGGCATCAGGGCCTCGGCGGCGTGGTCGAAGCGGCTGCCGAGCACCGCCGACAGGTGGCTGGAGACGGGAGAGGGGACACCGTGAGCCCCCCGCCACCGAGAGACGGGTCACTGGGGGGTTGGGGGGGGGGGGGACACTCACCCCAGGGTGAGGCAGGCCTCCCTCACCACCTGAGAGCGGAGGTCCTTGGCCGACAGTTTGAGCGCCGCCTCCGTGAGACGCAGCTGCTGCAGGAAGCCGTCGAACTCTGCGGCGCCGGCCAGGAGCAGCGAGCGCACCTTCTTCAGCTGGGGGGGGGGGGCAGAGAGGGGGGGCGTCAGACAACCAGACCCTCTATAGAACAAGAGGAGGAGGAGGAGGAGGAGGAGGAGGAGACTTACAGCCGCCACCCTGAGCTCCCAGTCCCTCTTATCGTCAGACAGCACGTCTCGGACCTTCGCCATGGCGTCCTCCACCTCCCTGTTGGAGTAGATCTGCACAAGGAGAGGACGGATGAGACACTGCACGGAGACACCTCGCAGGACGTTGGCGAAGACGTGCAGACCTGCAGAGTGGGGACGTCCTCAAACCCCAGGATGAAGTCCTGCTCGTCCAAGGCTCCCGCCCCGTCCCGCCCTAAAAGACGGAGACATCTCAGTTGTCTCCATTCATCAAAGGAGACGCATGAGGACATAAATGGAAACATACGCAGCTAGAAAGAGACAGTAAAACAATAAACTAGTAAAGTGCCTGATGATGAGCTGATCACTTCTTACTTCATCAATAAAGCTCTCTGACCTGCTGACTTGGCGGCGGAGGAGGAGGAGGAGGAGGAGGAGGCGGGGCCTCGGAGCGACGCCATGCTCGGCGCCTTCCTCCCGGGCAGCGAGGCGGCTTTGGAGGACGAGGAGGAGCGGACGCCGTCTACGGAGTCCTCGTCCTCCAGGTTCCTGTCTGCAGGAGGGGGCGGAGCTTAGTCACATGACCATAAACATGACCAAACCCGAGTGATACAATGAAAAACAAGGATTAATCAAAGGAAAACATGAAGGCAACGACCCACTGGATTAACCATGCACCTCCTCCTCCATCTGCTCCTGAGCCTCCTCCTCATCCCCCTTTTCATACTCCATCTCCTCCACCTCCTCATCTCCTCCTCTAAACTGAGGGACAGCAGCTTACAGGAGCAGATCCTCCTGCAGATCAGTTTCCTCAGCATGCAGACAGACAGGTGGTGGTCCTCCGAGCCCCCCCCCCCCCCCCCCCCCAGGCTGGCAGCACGTGTCTTCTATTCCTGGTCCTCCTCCTCCTCTCCTCTCCGTCCTCGTCCTCCGGCTCACTTCACACGCTGGAGGACCAAGAAGGAGAGGAGGAGGAGCCGAAGGGGGAGGAGCCAGGGAGCTGTCATGAGTCAGGAGGAGGAGGAGGAGGAAGCAGCTCCTCCTTTGTTTGTTCAACACGCAAAATAACAAATAATAAATTGTCATGTTTTCATTTACACTCAACAATCAGATCATTAATCCATAAATGAATCAATCAGAAACTAATCAACAAATTGTTTTAATTGTATTATTAGCAACTGATTCTTTTTAGGATGAAACAGACCTGCAAAACTATCAATGGATTTATTCAGAATAAGTGTAGCAAGGGAATTGATTATATTTATAAAAATGTGAAATATCCGGACTTATTAAATGGCCGAGACCATGAATCCTACATTTCCCATAATGCACCTGCAGAGTTCAGAGTTCACTGTTTGTGAGGCTGCAACCTCACGATGAAGAGGAAGGTGAAGATGAACTGAGCCACCGGGTCACGTGACCTCCTCCTGTCGAGGCCGGGTCACGTGACCTCCTCCTGTCGAGGCCGGGTCACGTGACCTCCTCTTCCAGGCAGCACCTCAGACTCTTCAGGAGCTCCAGCCTGATGGAGCCTGACAGCTGATCTCCCCAAACTAAATTCCCCAAATGAGGGGGAGGAGCCGCTGATGAAGATGCCAGGACGAGTTCAGGTGACCCACAGAGCGCAGGAACTTCTGCTTCTCTCTAAAGGCTATGAGAGAGAGGCTTCAGCAAAGAGTTCAATAAATGTGTAAATAAACCAATGAATTTAGACGAGAGGCTTCTGAGATTCTTCGGTACATTATAAATTATTGTTATGGATAATAAAAATAAATGATTTAAAGAAGGTTTGGTTTATATCCTGGTTCACAAGTTCCATAAATACATACATGTAAATATATAGTTTTAGATATACATGTACATAGTGCTCATTATTCAGGAGCCCCGGGTCCTGGTCTACCAGAGTCCACTGATCCAGACTCAGTGAGTCCCCTGACACGCTATGGGAATTAAAAGTTCCTCGATCGTATGTGACAGAAATATAAACAAGCCAGAAAATGTTTGATATTGAAAAGAAAAGATTTTTAAATGAGACAAAAATAAAATAGTTTTGGTTCCTTCAGGCTTTTATGAATAGTGGTTTGATTCTTCTCTCTGCTGCAGGGCCGCCTTGTTTACTCCTAGAACTAATTTATAACAAATATAAATATATATTATACACACACACACACCTCTGCTGCTCTGTGTGTATAAATATCAATACACTCGTCTCCAGGGGTTACACCACTAAAACAGTTAAATGATGAGTAACTAGTGGCCCAGGACACCAGGAGATAAAGTCTCACCTCGGAGCGCCGCGTGGCCCAGACTCCTCCACCCCTGAGCACCACTTCCTGTGTGGAGGTTATGGTGGAGGACCACTTCCTGTCCTAGGCGAGGACCCTGGGAGACGGCGTTGTGTCTGTGGAGGTTCTACAGGAGGAGCTGGCATACTGCCCCCCCCAACCCCCCCAACCTCCCTCACTACCTGGTCTTGTGACTGTAGTCGACCAATCCTACAAAATAAGAGCCCTGAGCGCTCATATTATTTATTTACCACAGGCTTTGATAAAGAGGGTTAAGGTTAGTCCTTTTAACTTCCTGCAGCCCTTTCACACTAAAAGCTCTCAACATGTGAACCACTGCTTTAAGTTGTTTCCTTCCTACAAACATGACCTCCAAAATAAAGGAGGTGGCATCCGATAGTAAACCTTTCACCAGAGATTCTCTGCAGGAGCACAAAGAGAGCGGCTCATGTTACAGCCGCCCCCCCACCGGCCCCCTCACTGGGACCAGGACATCCGAGATGAACCATGAGCCATCCCGTCCTCATTCATGCAGACATCTGTATATAAATACATTACATTTGTCTTTGTTGTTGTTGTTGTTGTCGTCGTGTGACCTTTGGTGGCACTAACACGCCCTCATAGCAGAGAGGACTCGTGTTGTGCCTGTGGGACAAACAACAACAAAACCATGCTGCCATGGCAACAAGGAGACGGGACCCCACCTGACAACGGGGACAGGACCATGTCGCCTGACCTCTGGACCTCATCGAACCTGCTGAAGATCACGTTCAGCCTGGACGGGAGGGGGGGGGGGGTATGAACATAAGAAACACTCATCAAAATAACTATATAATATCCATATTTCCATATATATATATATATATATATATATATATACCTTGACTGAGGAAGACCCTTCTTTCCTAAATCCATCCTCACTCGCTCTCCTACGTGGCGGTAGATCTCCACCAGGCAGCTCATGGCTGCGTCACGCACCTAAACACAACAACAACAAACACAACGTGTGTGAGAAGCAAATACTTGGTGTGATTTACTGGGGGGGGGGGTCCGGGTGGGTCGTACCTGACTCGTCGGATCTCCCAGGAGGTTACAGATGTGAGGGACGATTTTACTGAGCGTCAGACTCTGGGATCCAAACCTGAGGGAAGAGGACAGTAAACGCGTTGGCGGCGGTCTGCAGGAGGACGGAGAGGCTGACGGTGGGTGTGACGGCGTTACGTTGCTGTGGACTCACGCGTTGAGGGTGGACACGAGGCACAGGCACAGCCCCTCCCTGCTGCGGCTGTTCTTGTGTTTGAAGCCTCCCGTCATTCGCTCCCACACAAACTGCAAACACAGTAAAGCAGCTTCTCCTGTCAGCGTTTGACCCCCCCCCCCCCAGCAGAGAGAGGAGGGGGGGGGGAGGGGGGAGCGGGGCTTCACCTGAGGGTTAGCGGCCTGGTCCATGATCTTCAGCAGCAGCGCCTGGTCCTGCTCTCGGACCTGGTCCTTGGAGTCTCCCAAGCGGTCGATTAGACTCGGCAGAACTGAGGTCATATTTACAATTAAACTAAATTACACCCATTCTTTTTTGTCTTTTATTCCTTTTATCCTGTTCTAACACAGACTCTCTTTTTTTAAAGGAAAATACTAATAATATCCTGCGTTAACACATTTTATTTTATTGGTATCCTGTGTTTTTATTTCGTTCTTACCTGTGCCCACCTGCGTCCTGAATCTCTCCTGCAGCCTGCTGAACAGAGCCGACAGGATGTCCATCCCCAACAGCACCACCTGCCGGCCACACACGCACACGCACGCACACCCGGAAGAGTGACGGGCGGGCCGCAAAGCATTGTGGGTGAGCCGCCGGAACACAAGTTTTCATAAAGACAGAACCAATACAGTCCCAATAAAGGCGTGTTGTGCGGTGGAACGCAACGTGGAGACGAGTTCATCCGCGTGAAGGAGCCGCGGCGCGAAGGAGGACATCTGCACCGCGAGTGAGGACGCGGGGGCCACGTTACACTCCTCCGCCCCCCGCCAGCGGGACGCTATCTTTCCTTGTCATGGGGTGGCTTGGGAGACTCAATGAACGCGTAGTGAGAGCCTCCCTGCTAACACCAGACCAACACAATGCGCGTCACCTGAGCGTCACGCTCGGGCTATGACGCAATTTTTGGAAACTCTCAGTAAATCAGAGAGAAAGCAAGATGTTGTAAAATGATTAAAAGTGATGGGCGCGCACTGGTGGGTGACTGGAGGCATTACGTGATGGTTCATTGAGGTCTAATGACAGCTGGTGTTAAACACCCCCCTGATGGTCATGTAGCGCTATTGCATGCGGATTGAAACGGCTTTATAAAATTAATTTGTGAGTATACTGTATTTTGTGATATTTACTTTGGACCCAGGAGTGTGGAATGTACATCAAAATATTCATTTGTCGTGTATTTAGTCGCACTTAATGTCGGAGGAGGAAGGAAGGAAACTGGGCTGATGGTGCTGGTAAATGAGTCCCAGGAGCCTCGTCCCCATTACGGCACCGCTGGGACCAGTAGTGTCACAGCGTGTGTGTGTGTGTGTGTGTGTGTGTGTGTGTGTGTGTGTGTGTGTGTGTGTGTGTGTGAAGTCAGTGTGTAGCTTCAATGAGCTCCACACAAAACTCCAAAATCTGGCATTTCAGTGCTGCCTGTGATTCAAACGTGTCCTTTTAAAATCTGTTCTAGCTCAGATTTCACCTCTGAAGTCAGGATTGATCTTCTGAGGAGGATCATGGTTTATGATGAGAAGCTCCACAGGAGGCGTCCACAGTGAAACATTACATGAGGTTCACCATGTGCCAGTAGTTATAATAATGATACATATTAACCTCTGATGAGGCTATGTGACACATTTCAGAGTACTACCAATACTACTACTAGTAGCGTAGTACTAGTGTGGGAACACTGCATTAAACTGCAGCATGGACATGCAAATCATGTGCCATGGCAACGGGAGGAGTGGTGCAGCCTCAAGTGATCCCAGAGGAGGACGTGGGTGAGTAAATGAAGCGCTCCCTGAGGAGAGTTTGTTCTCCACACCTGCAGGAATTCGCCAGAGGAGGAGGAGCATTCTGGACCCAAACAATAACAAACACATCTGGATTCTCACAGTTAACACTTAAAGTCGACTTCATTCAGAATTCTTTGCTACAACTCTTCTTCTCAGGTGCTTAATGTCTTCTTCCACACCGTGTCCCTCAGGTCTGTGAATTAATCTGCATTCCGACACACCGCAATTTAGTAATAATAGGTCTGAGTCTAAATACATCTTTATACATGCATTATGTTTCCCTGGTTTGAAGGTGTGGTCGGGTTCTCCTACTCTGACGTCAGAACTAAGCAGCTGACATCAAGGTTCTTCCTCACCTTGAAGTTGCTGGAGTTGACCCAGGAGCTGGCCACCGCGTCCACCATCCGGTCCAGCAGGCTCTGGTCCTGCTCCATGTGGGGGGTCCTCACCTGGTCCAGTATGAGCTGTGTGATCTCCTGGCCCACCTGGAGCCTCCTCCCCAGGTCCTTCTGCAGCAGCTGCTCCAGCAGATGCTCCATGCTCACCTCCACCTGCTCCTCCATCAGAGGCTCCTTATCCTCCACCCTCACAGGTGGATGTGCTGCATTCCCCTGCAGCACAAGCAGGGCAGCGTTAGGCCCTCAGCGGTCCCACTGGTGGAGAGTATTTAGCATGCATGTATCTTCAACGAGTGCAGCAGAGTTAAGCTGTGACGTAACTACGCAGCCGAACGTTAAACGTCAAAACCCGTTTGTTTAGCGCTTAGCTTCCGCGGCTAGCAGGCTAGCTTGTTCACAACAAGCGTTTAAATCCACAGTGCAGCGGAGCCGGTGTTAGCTAAGATAAGCTAGCGAGTTAGCACCGTTTCTCTGCCGGTACTCACCCGCTATTCACGGGTTGATTCATCACTTATTGATCCGGTGACCGGTTAGAGGTTCGCTGACCGGATGGGCTGAGTCGATCCCCGGGAAAAAAAGAAAAGTCCAAAGTAGCGATTCTGCCTCCGGTTTCAAACTCCCGTTACTACCGTCATAAGTGGTAATTCCCCCCCTGCTGGGTCCGGGACGCCCTCCCGGGAGAAACGACGCCTCAGGCGGCTCCTCGCGAGTCATTCATTGGGATTAAAACACGATCTACCATCGTTATTTGAAAAAGTCGGTCGCGGCGTGTCCCACGTCGGACTCCGTAGAGCCCGCAGAGGGCGGCGCCGCACAACGACGACACCTGGCGGCCGGGACGCGCTACTACACCGCGATCACTTAACGACGCTATTTGTCTCTTTATTTGTGACTGAAATTATGGAAACCTTTCACTTCAAATGTATTTTTAATACAAATAATTTATTTTTAGATGAATAGCTGTATTGTGTTGTGATATTTTAACATATCTTCTTCAGTTTCGTTAACAGTATTTCTTCCTTATTTCTGAATAGAAGAATTACTTATACTTATATCAAATAAACATATTTCTCTCTGTCTCACTTTGCACAATACTACAGTATTATAAATGTACCTTTTTATATTTCTTTTTACATATTTCTTCATTCAATGTATTATTATTTTGTAGTTTATTGTTATAAGGCCCTGTTGAAAGGCGGGGGGGGGGGCTGCAGGTGACCCCCCTCACGGACTCAACAGGCTCATGTCACGGTCAGAAGGTCTCATTCTTCCACTGAAGCTCCGCGATGACATAAAAAACATCCATTTCACGGTGAACGGGAGGCTGGAGCCCGGAGCCGACTGCCCCCCCGGCTGACCTCAAAGGTTCGGGACGGATTTTAGGGGCCTGATCACGACGAGTCAAACAGGCTCTCTGTGACCACGTCCCAGTGCACTGACTTGCTGGATTTAATTTAGTTTCTTTGTGGTTCTGAATTTATTTAATGTGAACGTAAGCGACCAGAAACCGGAGATCAACGTCTATTAATCTTTCAGTGTGTTTTAGATAACATTTCTTTTTATTTTTTCTAGAAATATTTAACACTTCCTGTTTCTTCCTGCTTGGTATTCATTTAGTTTATTTAGATATGTAACTGATCATTTTACTTGTTTACACTAAATAAAAAGCACCAAATAAAAACCCAACAAAGAAACAATTTAATATGGTTTATTTTTAGATCACTTCTTTAACAAATTAAAAAAACAAAATAAAAGTGCAAATAACCGAGTAACATCTCTGATAAATAACAACTAAAAAGGGTCAGGAAACAGTGGCACGACTCTTCAATAACTAAACAGCAGCTTTAAAGTGTGACTTCCCTCATATTGTCCGGGTGACGACGCGTCAGCAGCTCCAACAACTACAAGGAAATATAAACAACGTGCAACAATGTAGTGAAGGTCTTCTGATTGGATGAAGCCTCAAACACCCTCACATGCTCTGTGAGGAGCGCTGACATCAGCACTGGGGAGGGGGGGGGGTGTAACCTTTTGACACCTTTTCATGGACACAAAACTCTAAAGAGACGAAACTAACGGCTTAAAGTGTCAGTTTGTGTCTTCAAGGAAACAAAAGGAAAAATGGCAGCAAACAAAAGGTGAAATGTCGCTTTCATCTTTCGTACCGTTTGATCACAGCTGACAGCTGATTGGAGGGTTCCTAAATGATGAATGAGGATGACATCATTCAATAAGGGGACCCTGAAGAAGAGGTTTTGTCAACATGGAAGCTGAAGCAATGGATCAATTGTTTGAGACCACCTCCAATGGGGACCTCCTTGTTGATTGATGATTAGTCTCCAGTCTCCGAAGGACCTGAAACCATCAGCTGATCAGCAGTCACTCTGCGTTACCGCGGCGACGCCCCCTTCGTCTAATTGAACATGATGGACTCCGGGTCCTGGTTCATCATCTGAGCCATGTGGCGCAGGACGTCCTTCTTGGTGATGATGCCCAGGAGACGCCTGAGCAGAAAGGGCCAGAGGTCAGAGGTCAGCTCACATTTCATCAGTCAGGTCATGATTTAGGTTTCGCATGATAGCGGAACATCTCTAGAATCCTTCTCATAGACGTTGAAGCCTGGTCCTACCCGCTCCTGGTGACCAGACACTGGCGGAGGCCCAGCTTGCGGAAGATGTCCACCACCGTCTCCATGGGGGTGTGGTCTGTGACGGTGAAGGGGCTGAGGTTCAGGATGCGCCGCAGCTTCAGGGGCTGCGGGTTGGTGGGCGGCAGCTGCGGCGCGTCCTCGGTGAAGTAGACCACCGAGCTGCTCACCACGCCGTCCTGCTTCTGGCGGGCGGTTTCTGTGGACACGGGGGGGGGAAGGGGGGGCGGGGGGGGTTAGATCATCAGCAGGCCGCTGGAGGAGGACGCCATCGAGACTTACTGATGGCGACGGTGAGGTCGCGGCGCTGGACGAAGCCGATGAGCCTCTCCGACTCTCTGGACATGACCACCGGGAAGCCGTTGTAGTCGGTGTCTTTGATCAGCGCCTCCACGTCCTCCACCGTGCTGGAGTCCTGCGTGAGGACGGCCAGAGGGGGGTCGTTCCTGCGGGGCCGCATCACGTCGGTGGCCAGGGTGCGGTGGGTGAACTCGTCCCTGACGTCCAGGTACGGGTACCCGTTGAGCTGGATGTGCGACTCGTAGATGCCTTCCTTCCCGAAGGCGTCCGCCACCCACTTGCTGGTGACGGCGGCGGCCATCAGGGGGACGATGTACTCCAGGCCGCCGGTGAGCTCGAACATGATGACCACCAGGGACACGGTCATCCTGGTGACTCCGCCTGGCGGGACAGACCGCTTTAGGGGACAGCAAAGGGACTACCTGCTGTCAATCAAACACGTGCACGGTTCTGTCACTGCTCACCCAGGCAGGCGGCGGCGCCCACCATGGCGTAGAGGCCTGGCGTGACGCAGTCGGCGCCGGGCCGGCACCAGTTCCGGAAGATGATCCAGTCGTGGTGGTGGTACGCCATCTGCTCCACGGCGATGCCCACGATGCGTCCCGCGATGGCGCCGACCGCCATGCTGGGGATGAAGAGACCCGACGGGATCTGCAGAGGAAACACAAGGCGGGGTTTGAATCCCACAACTTCATTCTCCTCCTCCTCCTCCTCCTCCTCCTCCTCCTCCTCCTCCTCCTCGTACCCACCTTCATGCCGAAGGTGAAGATGGTGATGACGATCTTAAAGACGAGCGCCAGGGCGAGCTGCCACAGGGCGTTGTAGACCCCGGGCCCGGCCGGCCGGTCCGGTATGTCGTCCACGGGCCGACTCATGTTGGGGTTGTTGACGTAGTCGCACAGCTGAGACGACTCCAGCGCGCCGCAGTCGTTGAAGAGCTCCGAGATGAGCTCGCTGGTGCTGCGCCGCGTGTACGGGTTGGGGAACGCCAGCACGGCGGTGATGCCCGTCACGGCGATGACCTCCAGGACCGGGTACTTCCCCAGCAGGGTGGTCTTCCTCCGGCGGCACCAGGCGATGTTGGCCCGGATGAAGAGGGTCCCCCAGAGGCCCCCGAACACGCCGAGCAGGATGAAGGGCACCAGCTCGGCCATGTACCACGGCGTGTGGTACTCCACGTAGAAGAGCACCAGGCGGCTGTTGCCGAACGGGTTGATGGCGCGCAGCGTGAAGGCGGCGACCAGCGCGGCGAAGAAGGACCGCCACAGAGTCTTGAGGGGGAAGTAGTAGCTGACCTGCAGGAGACACGGAGAGGAGCGCTGAGGACCGGCGTCCCAGCACACAGACCAACACTCCGATGTCAACGCACCTCCTCCAGGCTGAACAGAACTCCTCCGATCGGCGCGCCAAAGGCCACCGACACGCCGGCCGCTGCTGCGGCTGATAACACCTGGGGGGGGTCAGAGGTCAGAGGTCAGACACACAACATTCTCACGGGGCGCCGTGACGATCAACAGGAATTCTGCTCCTTGCCGCACCTCTCGCCGCTTGCCCTCGTTCTTGCTGTACTTGGAGAAGAGGCTGCAGAAGAGGTTTCCACAGCAGCACGCCACGTGGACCAGAGGGCCCTCCTTCCCCAGGCTGAGACCCGACGACACGGCCAGAACCAGGGTGACCGTCTTGATCAGCAGCGTCCATTTGCCCAAGTAGCCCCGGATGATGAAGCCGCTGAGGATGGTCTTGATCTGCAAAGCAGCACAACGGCTGGGACCCTTTGGGACACATCGGGACATACCGTCGGAGCGCCGCTCACCTCCGGGATACCAGAACCGCAGGCGTACGGAGCGAACACTCGCACCAGGGACACCGCCAGGAAGGAGAACAGCAGCGCCCACATCACGTAGAGCAAGTAGTTCAACACGTACGCTCCGGCGCCCTGGGACACACAAACAAACCACTCGCGACATACTCTCCGTGCGACCTTCAGGGTGCTTTATTGCGGCGGCGCCCCGGGCCTGACCTCGGCGCTGCCCGTCATCAGCTCGGCCCATTTCTGCCACTGAGGACACTTGTCCCGGTCGTCGAAGGTGGTCTCGTTGGACGTCCAGCAGCATTGCTCGTGGCTGTACCAGAAGGCCGTCAGACACACGCCTTCCTTCAGGTCCGTCATCCAGTCCACCGCCAGGTCGATGACGCCGGCCAGCGTGCCTGCAGGACAGATGACGGCGCCACTTTGTTCTGGACATTTGTACTTGGGGACTTTTGAGCGGGACTCAAAAGGAAGGACGCGTTTCCCTGGAGATGAAGACGGCCCCTGCTGACTGACCTGAGAGCAGTCCGATGAGCAGCATCACCACCCATCCCGACCAGGCGTCCAGCAGGCTCTTGATCAGCTCCCACAGGGACTCTCTGCTCTTACTGGTGATCTGAGAGCAGAAAGTCACTGAGGGAACCGCAGCCGCTAAATGACCACAGAGACAAGCAGGAAAGCCGGGCAAACCTTGCGGTGGCGGTCCGTGTCTCGGGACTTCTCCCTCAGCCAGTCGATGGTGTGGAAGTCTTCGTACGTGCCCACGTCGGGAAAAGGCTCGTCCAGGAAGTCCATGAGGTTTCCAGCGCCGTTGGGCTCCTCTGTGGGCGTGGAACCGCTGACACCTGGCAGAGGGGCGGGAGCATCGGTTCAGGTCATAGAGATACCTCCTCGCTTACCTCACCGTCACTGCGAATCTACCCGACGATTCACCTGCCTGTCACATTCAATGATAGCGGTCCCTGAATCAGTCAGTGAAACATCCAAGTCTGGTTCTTTGAATGCGAGTTTTCATTTACATGCCGTGTTAATGAAATCAACAATAACCGTTAATGGATGAATCCTTTCCGCAGCCCTACATGGATGCTCACGTGAGGGGAGCCGCATCTTTGGAACACAACGGCTGCGGATCAACGATCACATTAAATGCTAAACGTGTTAGCATCTAAAGCTATCGGTAGCCGTCACTGTTAGCATCCTACCCGCTAGCCGCGTTAGCTCCAATAAGTGGTGTTTTACCTTCACCAGCCTCCATGTTTCCCTCCGTCCTGGGTGGTGGGGTGTCTGGGGTGTCTCTCGAATCGCTGCCGGAATTAACGTCGGCTACGTCTCACATTATATCTCTGACGGAGAGAGAAGAGCGGCGTTAAACGCCAGGAGATAAACAGACAGCGTCACAGGTCGCTTCCCACAATGCACCTGTTCGCCTCCCTCTGACGTATGCGACTCAAAGATCGTCTAATGTCGAGTTTGGAGCGCGGCCGAAGAAAAGTATCCAGATCAGAGGTCAAAGAATGCAGATTTCTATGAAAATATGAAATGATTAAGAATGTATGAGGTGGACCTGTCTAGATATAGAGTTGATATTATGAGCGACAGATCAATCAGAAGACTATAATATTATGAAATCTTATTCTCTCATCTCTGTTTTTTTATTCAATAGTAATACATGAATACATCTGATAATTCTTCCTGGTATAGATTCAGCAAACAACCTGAATACATTGAAGTAGGCATTTCCCCCCCCACTTGCATTCTTTGTGTCAGCGACGAGATAACGACACCCCCCCCCCCTCCTACACGGAAGAGGATCACCTTTGTCCCACATAACTTCACGTGGGAGGGAGCAGCTGCTGGGAGAGTCAGTCAGGGGGGCAAAGTCTTCCCTCAGGAACAGAGAGGACACAGAGGCACGAGAATTCCAGCTCCCTTTGCTGCCCTCAGAGGAGATGAATCAGAAGAGAGCCGTGCTGTTCAACTTCTGGGGCGTGGTGGCCCCGTCCAGACCTCGTGGCCTCCTGCAGGAGCTGGAGGAGCTGCACCGGCTGCCGGGGTAAGCGGAGAGAGGCGACTAGGAGCTCGTGAAACAGTCCTAAACGTCCAGGCACAGACGTGTTTGTGGCCTTCTAAAGTAAAGTCTCTGATGTCCTCGGCTTCCAGGGGCTTCCTGTCCGGAGTGGCGTCCCGGATGGACGGCGCCATGAGCCATGCCGAGAGGGGCCAGGTGACCTTTTCTCAGGTGGGTGACGGTCATGGCTCACTTACACTCACTGATGGTGAAGGAGTGTCTGATGGCCTGTGTGTGTGCGCGCAGATGATCCCAGCCTTCGAGGCGGAGTGCGTGGCGGAGTCCAGGGTCAAAGGTGTGACGCTGCCCTCTGATTGGTCATCCAGAGGCCTGCTGGAGAAGCTCAGAGAGGCCACGATGGAAGTCCAACCGGCCGTGATGAAGACGGCTGCCCGCCTGCGTCACAGTGGTACAAACGTGAACCAGTCTGCTGTGCAGCTGCATTCTCTCTGCTGACCACCAGGGGGCGACTCCTCTGGTCCAACACAAGTCTACGAGAAATGATTCATCTCTGGACCTGTAGCCCACAACCACCTCTACTAACCTCCCATCTCTCCCACCAGGGTTACTGACGGCCGTCCTGGCCAATCACTGGCTGGACGACGTCCCCGCCGGAGGCGGTCCGGCCCGCCTTCTGTCTCTGCTCGGCGCCCACTTTGACCTGGTCCTCCAGTCCTGTCGCTCAGGCCACAGGGTCCCAGAGCCTGCCATGTTCCGCTCCGCGCTGCAGCAGCTGGGAGTGACATCACAACAGGTGGGCTTGTGGGTAACGCAGCTTTGCAGCAGCAGATCGGCGAGGTGACTCAGCTTTCATTGCAGGCCGTGTGGATGGATGCGGACGGGGATGGCGTGAAGGCCGCGGAGGGAGTCGGGATGACCGCCATCTTGGTGGAAGACCTGGACGACGCTCTGAAGAAACTGGCCAACCTCACCGGAGTTCAGGTGAGGAGCGCAAACACTTTGGTCTGGCGACTGGATGCCGGGGAGGTCACGCGGCGTGCTGGTGTGTTTCAGGCTGTTGGAGCAGAGAGTCCGCCCCCCCCCTGCTGCCCCGAAGACGTGGCACATGGATACGTCACCATCAGGGTAATGCACCACGTGGCATGCTGGAGACGCAGCAGTGTGTCGAATGCAAAAGTACCAGGAGTAGACCCGACAGGGTCAAAGGTCAAGGTGGCATGACAGCAGGTCGCACGCACCCTGCACACAACACTCGATGCTTTGAACAGGAAGCTGCAGGATGTGCTGAAGTAATGACAAAAAGACGTAGGACATGAAGATGAATAAAAGGACCGATAAACTCATGTGTCTGTCCCTCAGCCCGGAGTGAGGACTCACTACGTGGAGATGGGCTCGGGTCCACCGGTGGTTCTGTGTCACGGCTTCCCTGAGAGCTGGTTCTCCTGGAGGTACCAGGTAACGTCCCCTCTCCTTACAGTGCTTGTGCTCGTTGTCTGTGACCTCTGACCTCCCTGACCCCCTGACCCCTGGCAGATCCCCGCCGTGGCTGCAGCAGGGTTCAGGGTGCTGGCTCTGGACATGAAGGGCTACGGCGGCTCCACGGCGCCACCTGGTGAGCCTCCGCCTCCACGACAGCATTAACGTACGTATGTTCCCCGCTTGATGGCCGCTTGTCCTCCTGCCGCAGACATCGAGGAGTATTCTCAGGAGCAGCTCTGCAAGGTGCAACGCAACAAACACGAGTACACAAACATTTAGAGAAACTCATCACCGGGGGACCAGGGACACACGTTGTGCATTTTTCAGGTTGTTGAGGTTGTAGTGAAACGCTGACTCGTTCACACTGTGTGTTGTGTGTCACATGTGTTATTAACCCCAGCACATCGTAGGTCAAATGAAAAATTTCTATATTTCTATACAATCTGGATGTTTTCCTGCAGGATTTGATAACATTTCTGGATAAAATGGTGAGTATCTGACCCACTTATTAATGAATGCAAAATAATGATTAGTTCTACCTTATACACGGTCACGTATCAACCAGTAGTACTTCTCTCACTGGTAATTGTACTCCATGTTGTGTTTTTTCACAGGCGATACCTCAGGTCACCCTGGTGGGTCACGACTGGGGCGGCGCCCTGGTGTGGACCATGGCTCAGTATTTCCCTGAGAGAGTCAGGTACACACAGACAGTTTACACGTATACAGGTGTGTGTGTGCACACAGTGTAGTACAGTGTGTGTGTGTGTGTGTGTGTAGGGCTGCAGCCTCTCTGAACACTCCTCTGTTCCCCGTGGATCCGTCTGTGAGTCCTGCAGAGAAGCTGAAGGCGGTTCCCATCTTTGACTATCAGCTGTACTTCCAGAAGCCAGTGAGTGTACTTCTACTGCACTACAGCTAGGAGGTACTTCTACTACACTACAGCTAGGAGGTACTTCTACTGCACTACAGCTAGGAGGTACTTCTACTGCACTACAGCTAGGAGGTACTTCTACTACACTACAGCTAGGAGGTACTTCTACTGCACTACAGCTAGGAGGTACTTCTACTGCACTACAGCTAGGAGGTACTTCTACTACACTACAGCTAGGAGGTACTTCTACTGCACTACAGCTAGGAGGTACTTCTACTGCACTACAGCTAGGAGGTACTTCTACTACACTACAGCTAGGAGGTACTTCTACTGCACTACAGCTAGGAGGTACTTCTACTGCACTACAGCTAGGAGGTACTTCTACTGCACTACAGCTAGGAGGTACTTCTACTGCACTACAGCTAGGAGGTACTTCTACTGCACTATAGCTAGGATGTACTTATGGTACTGTGTAGTGTACTGCGCGTCAGAGGTAGTACTTTGTGTCCCAGGGCGTAGCTGAGGCCGAGCTGGAGAAGGACCTGGAGAGGACCTTCAACATCATGTTCTTTAGCAGTGCTGAAGTGGTGAGCACAAACACACACACACACACACCCGTAACATGCTAATCCTTGTGTTGTCATGGAGACAACACGCTAACCACTGAGCTTGTGTCCCTCAGGAGAAGCGCCCTGCTCTTAGCACCGCGGGGGTCTGCGCCCGAGGTGAGAAACTCCTCCACCACACACCCTGTGTGTGTGTGTGTCTGTGTGTGTGACGGTGTGGTGTGTGTTGCAGGTGGGCTCTTTGTGGGTCTGCCTGAGCAGATTCCCCGCGGCTGCATGCTGACGGAGGCCGACCTGCGTTACTACGTCAGCCAGTACCGAGAGCAAGGCTTCAGGTGTGTGTGTGTTTGTGTGTGTGTGTGTGTGTGTGCGTGTGTGTGAGATCCGTTATTGATCACACACACACGCACACACACTCCGATTGATGGATACTGAGCAGAAAGCAGGACGTTAAGGAACATTCAGTCACTATCTATTGATAACTGATCGCCTCGTCTCGCAGGCGGCCGCTGAACTGGTACCGCAACGGGGAGGAGAACTGGAGGTGGATGTGCTCCCGCCCCCCCGCAAAGGTTACACACACACAGACACACACACACAAACAGACACAGACCAACGAAGCGTTTAATACATAAATACAGGGAAATAACCAGTGTGTGTGTGTGTGTGTGTGTGTGTGTGTGTGTGTGTGTGTGTGTGTGTGTGTGTATGTGTTAGATGCTCATGCCGGCGCTGATGGTGACCTCGGGTAAAGACCCGGTGCTGCTGCCGGCCTTCTCCAAGGGAATGGAGGACCTGGTGAGGACACGACACACACACCGACACACAGAAGCGCCAGTGTGATGCATTGTGGGAAACGAATGAGTGGCGCCTGTGATCCTCAGATCCCGCACCTGAGCCGAGGACACATCGAGGAGTGCGGGCACTGGACCCAGATGGAGAGGCCGGCGGAGACCAACCGCATCCTGGTCTCGTGGCTCAAAGAGACGCTGAAGGGGGGCGGAGGGGTCACCATGGCGCCCAAGCTGTGAGGGGGGGGGCACGATGACACCAAGGGGCATATTAGCCCGAATGAATCACAAGGACATTTTCTAAACACTTCTCGGCTCTCTTCAGGACCTCGACTAGGAGCTTTCTCTATTCTTTATTAGTTCTGGTGTGTATTAGACCTGTTATTCATTCACATTGTTGTGCTACAAACAATGCGCTTTAATAAATGACATTAATTCATTAAATTACCTGTGTAACTTCATTTGTGCATTGTAATGTTACCGAATTCACACAGGCATAATTATAATGACACCTTTACTAATAACATTTAGTTCTGTTCAGATTCCTAAGCGGTTCGACTGAAATGTGAAGATACTACTGCCCCCTGGAGGCCGATCCTGGTATCACTTCTTCTAAAGCAACATGCACCTTTCAGAGTTGAAAATTTAGTGAAAACCACATTTTTGACAACTCACTTTTAGATCAATGTCATGAAAACCATCTGATTGCATTTACAAGATACGCGTCAATGAACTTCACATGGGCGTGGCTTTCTACATTAATACACGCTATTCCAAAACCTCGTTAAGGCGATAACTCGTCTTCACATTCTCACTCCATTCCACCACTAGGGGGTTGAACTCCAACTCCTCCTCCAGACTAGAGTTAGGATGCTCTTTGAGAGGAGAATGTGTCAGAAACGCAACATTTAGCTGAACTGCCCCATATTTCCTGTCCATCACGCTGCTTCAGGCCCGAACACATTTCCATGCCAACATTTTCACAAAGTCACAGCGCCACCTAATGGCGAACAGAAATGACACGTGTTATGCTCAATGTACTCCTATTATGTTACTATGGTCAGTAAAGCCTTATGACATTGATGAAGCTTCAGGGTCAGTGTTGGCGGCACATTGTTTGTCTTACAATGCACAAAGACTCATGGAACTCTGCTTATGTGTCATAATTCGTTTTTGGCTTGGGCACAAATGGGCGCAGAGCGCCTGACACGTGTTCCAAAGAGCAGCCCCAGCACTACATGTAACCTACATGTAACCTACATGTAACCTACGTGTAAGCCATTTATTAAGTATGTCCATCACATTAAAGCCTGTGAGCAGCTACCACCTCTATCAGAGGTTTTTGGATTCCTGTGTGACTATTGTTGCTTTTCTATCACAAACTCCTCCAGAGGACTTGATCCACTTCACATTGGTCAATGCGATGCAGAGAGCGTAGTGGTTTAAATCTATCAAAAGCTTTAAGTTTCATGAAATGGTGCAGCCGCCATTATTCAACATTCTCAGTCATTCATTTCTTGTAACTTCACTGGACCCAAACTTTCCTGAGAATATCAGATTAAAGGTCTCAACGATGCTCCACTAACCCAACTGCATATTGTAGAATACAGATATTCAACAACAATTCCATAAGTAAATGTTGTATGTTGCACATTGAGCCTGATTGGTTTCATCTACTTGGTTCTAACTGGATGTCACCAATGCTTCCATTGAAATATTTACATTGACAACTTTGGATTTAGAGGACACAAAGTTTAGAATAAAAGATGAAATAATCATTGACACTCATGTTGTTTTTCCCACTCCCTTTATTATATTTTTGGTGTTTTCTTTGCTCTTAGTAATAACATAATAAACAACAGCACGTCCTTGTGTAATAACAGTCACAGTTTGCACTGACAACCTTCACTCAGAGTAACTTCCATGTCAGCAGATTCTGTTGCTGCTTCCACCAGGTTCATTCAGGCTGTTTAAAGAAGTGAATTAATATGTATTTAAAGCACCAGACCCTTAAAACCCTCTTTGATTGGTTTTTCATTCTATTTTTCTATCATTTATTTCACCAGAGATTATGTTTCATTTCTAAATCTCGTAATAATTAGCAAGAATCATTGGATATATAAAGAATGAATGAAAGCATCGTCCCAGGTGACCACATGAAGACCTGCCAGCGTTGTTTCACAGCAGCAACATCTTCAAACATCTGTTGAAGAGCCGTGAGGTTTGAGGCTGGTTGATGGAGCTTCTGTCAGGAATCAGCTGAGAAGACAAGCAGACATCACTGATGAGTCATGACTTCTACTTTGTGTCTGATGGAGGGCAAGTATGAAAGATCATGGAGTCACATGACATTCATGCTCCTGAGAGGATGAACCCTGACCTTTCCTCTGGAGCTTCCTCCACCAGTAACTTACATCCTTTATTCGCCTGTGGAGGACTTTAGTTGATGATGGAATAACATTTAAATCAGAAAGTCCTTGATTGTGTGGTTTGTGAGTCTGAAATAAGAGTCACTGTACAACAAGAACCCGTAGCCACCTGCACGTTTTATATATGTATTAAAACTACTGAGGCATTCATGCAGTAATTCATTAATTCAATCCTAATGAACTTTAAACATACCAGGTCAAAGGTCAGAAGGGAGCGGTCTTTAATTACTCCAGGCCATAGTGATGAGGGCTGCAGTGTTGGACCTGGAAGACCTGCGCCTCCTTTTACTGCTTGCAGGGCAGGTCTGTAAGACAGGCAGCATGTTCAGGGTTAGACTGCAGCCCGTGTGGGCTCCACGCAGGTCCACAGCACAGAACCCCTTTGGCTGTTTATGTTGTTAAAGTAGACATTTGTTCTGGAGGGAGAGACTTTGAGCAGGTTACATTATAACGTGATAAAGAACTCAGCTCCAGTAACAAAGCTGCAGACATATTAATGCATGAGGGATGATGCTCCTTCAGCAGGAGAGGAACCACACAGGATCATCACTGATGGGTAAAGCAGCCTCTTCTCTGCTCCTGCTTACCGGAGCACAGGTTGTTCCCTCTTTGGGGCACAGCTCCACTTTGCAGTGCAGATAGATGGCAGATGTTTCTCCAGAGAACTGGAACACGTTGAAAGAGAAGACGTTGGAGGTTTCCAGTCCGTTTCCCTCCACCGTCACCGTCTGGTCGGCTTTGTTGGGGCATCTGCTCAGAAACAGGAAATCAGGTGAGTTCACCTGCTGCGGATCCTTGAAGCCGCAGACAAAGAGTTCTGTCCCACCCGGCGATGACGAGGTCGTATCGCGGGCTGCTGTCGGTGGACGGCTGGGTGGTGGCCCAGCAGGAGTCGGTCACTATGGCAACAGCGTCGCCGTCCAGCCCGTCCGCCTTCAGCTGCAGCCACACCTTCTGGTTCAGCTGGAGCTCGGTGCTCGACTCCACGAGGTTCTGGAGTCCTCCGTCGGTGTTGGCGGCCATCGTCAGGGTGTAGTTCCAAGGTCCGGATACGACCTGCAGTACCACAGAGCTGCATAGCACATACACACACACACACACACTTCAGCTTCCTCAAACCACAGCAGGCTGCAGGCCAACAAGCAGGTGGAGCTCAGCCGCTCTCCACTCACCTGTCTTTGATCCTGAAGGACAGGCTCTGGACGTCTGGCTTTGTGTAGAAGCAGGAGAAGTCGATCTGTACTTGGTCTTTCCGGGTGATGATGCCGTTCTGAGAGGCGTTCCTCGTCATGATGGTGTTCTTGTAGAGGATTTGGCTGTTGTTCATCTAGATTGAGACGGGAACACGAGGCATCTTCACTTCAGAGGGAGTAACTTGTTCACCTGTTTGTGTGCTGGTTGTGTGAACAAAGTCTGCCACACATTCATAGGAACAACACACTTGTTGAAGGCCACCAACTAGAGGAGGGCACCCACCGAAACCTCAGCCCCACAGGTGTTGCTGGTGTCGAAGCTGAACTCCACCATGTGGGTTTGTGGGTCCAAGTGACCTTTGCAGTTGGGGTCATTGAGGTGGAGGACGGAGGAGTTGATGCGTCGGTCCTGCAGCAGACATTCAGCCAGAGTCACAGTGGCAGAGTTCTGCGTGCAGACTGTCTGCTCGCCTGAAAGCCCAACAGCACAAGTATCAAGTACCAACATCTCAGTGTGGAGGGGTTAGCATTGGTGGCATTGGACTATTAAGAGCTGGTTTCATCTATCACGGAGCCAAAGACACGTCCAGTTCTAGTCTAGAAGAAGAAAAGAGAAACCCTGCACTTGCTGCAGCGTGTGAAGTCTGACTGTACCTAAAGCGTTGGTCGGGTTGAACTTGGAGGCAAACAAGGCCCGACAGAAGCAGCTGGCTTCACCGAGGAGATCTCCACAGAACTCGTGCTCACTGCAGTACTGGTCCAGACAGGAGACCTGAGGGACAGCAGCTACACAGACACATGGGCACATGAGCTCAGATCAGACCAAACCAGACCAAGTCAACAAGTCCTGTGATGTGGTCTCCACAAATACTCCACTGGTCCTGGAATAGTTTTCAGGTACCTTTGTTCATCTGCTTTCATGTACTCGCCTCACTTCCACTTTTATTCCACAGTATTTATTGGCAAGACTGTTACTTCTCAGACAGAGATGATACATGAACAAGTGACAATTCTTTCTACGTTCCATAAAAGGTGTATTAGACAACAACACCTGGTTATCGAGTCACAAAAGGCTTCACACCACTAAAACAGAGCATCCTAAATGAGCTAAACCTCCTCCAAGCAGCAGGTAGCAGAAGGTGGACGAGCATCTTACGGCATTGGACCGTTGTCCTCCAGTCCCCCAGTGGGACCTCCTTCAGGCTGCAGGACTCGGCGTAGGCCTCCAGAAACTGGCAGTGGAGACCGTCCACCGCCGGGTAGACGCACAAAGTGTTGTTGCAGGCGGCCACGTAGGCGTCCGTGTCGATGTGTTGGTGACAAGCATCGAAGGGGGGCTGATTCAGGAGCTCACAGCTGATCCAGCCATGCAGAGAGGAGGAACCAGAGAACAGTCTCATGAAACCCTCCCTGGTCACATGACGGGGTGGTGGCACATAGAAAGGTACGACGCAGAGGACGCCATGCTGTTTAAAGGGGGGGGTCTGGTGGTTAGAAGGGTCACTTCTTACTGGTCAGCTGAGCGGCTGCAGGTGATGGAACTGTCGATGGTGTCGGTGTGCAGAGTGTCACAGCTGGGGGGGGGGGGGGGGACAAGCAGCCCGTTACATGATGGAATTGCTAGAGAAATAAATACCCCAATGGCATGTTGTTATTCCCTGTATGTTGGGTAGATTAAATGCATTTGCTGGGTTTACTTCATCAAACATCACCACCTTCACCCCGTCTGATCCCAACGTCTCATTCAGCGTCACACACTCATGAGGTGGATCGTTGGGGCCGTCCATGAAACAAACCCTCAAAGAATCCTTCATCCTCACCTGAAAAACAAGACAGGTTGATCTGTTGAAGACTTTGACTCAAAGCATAATTCATAGAAACACAATAAACCATTAGAAGAAGAAGCAAGTGAAGTCCACAGTGAACTGGTTGGTCATCAGGGTCCATTTCAAGAAGCACGTTTAGTGTAAACTCAGAGTTTGTTCACCCTGAGATGTTTCAGAAGGGGAGGTAACTAAAGCTCAGGGTCCCCCATCGTGGACGTGCTCTCACATCACAGCACATTTTTGTGTAGTACTACGTTTCCTTTAAAACATGATGGAGAATATTAGTAAAGCTGCTGTATGCAGAGCTGTGAGGAAACGTCTTTTAAACGTCTTTTAAACTTTCTGGACACAAACCAGTGAGAAACAATAAAAAGGAAACCTGAATAAAATACATTTTAGCTTCAATACCTTTGGACCAGTTTGTATTCTTGTGGTTAAACATGAGCATGGTGTGTATTTCCAGCCTGTGTGTAGTGCATTAAGTTGATTAGTCAAACGTATGTTTTAGTTTGTGCATTAAATATTAAGCGTAGTTTCTGCCTTTTGCTGCAGTAGCGTGTTGCTTTGTTTCTAATCACGTTTCATACTCGCCGTGCGCTTGTATTCATATTTTAACCTCAATAGAGCGATTGTCTGGTGGTTGCCATGGTAACTCGTTGTATCACGGCTCCATTCATGCTGCCAAATTAATGGAAAAAATATTGAAATAAAGTGTGAAAATACTGAATCAATGAAACATCTGGAGGAGGTTGTTATTGTTCCCATGATGATGTCATAGAGATGAGGTCATCAAAGAGGAACAGAGGATGCAGGTGAGGTGCTGTTCACTATGGAGCCAAATCCAGGTCAAAAGTTTTGTTTATTTGAAAAAAAATGCTTTGTTGTTGAACATTGAAAAAAGAAAACACTGTATTCAAAATAAAAATAAGTGGACGGAAATTTTTTCGGTTGAATATAGTTTTAACTCAGTTTTATTATTTTTTTGGATAAAAAATATTTTTTCCATTCTTCACTGTATTATATTTTTCAGTTGCAGATTTTTTTCAGGTTCAAAACGTTTTTTGCTATCGGATCTTTTTTTCACATTCAGACGTTTGACCCTGATGTGGCGGACAAAATATTATATTTAAAAAAAAAAAAAACTGAGTCAAAACTACATTATATTCAACCAAAAATATTTTTGTATTTGTTTGTGTTTTTATTCTGAATAAAGTGTTGTACTTAAACTTTCAGGTTCACATTTTCTTCTTCGAATGAACAAAACTTTTGGCCTGGATTTGGCTCCATAGATCTCACCTTTTAGCTCCTTGTACTTGTACAGTTTTGTCAGATATTTTATAGTAGGAGGTAAAGGAATGTTAGATAACAGCAGTAAGAGGGTTTATTTTTACTCACGTCCACCCATGAGAAGGAGCGTCCATAGAAGGTGATGGGACACGAGCTGATGTCCACCACTCCACCAGAGATATTAAATGTTTCTTTTTGGGACATGGAGACGTCCACCTGGCTGGCAGCAACTACAGCACGAATGTGAAGAACAGAACATCACAGGTGGATTAATACGCTTCTCTCCTCACTCACACTCCAGCCTGCAAAGATCAGTTTACTCTGAAATGGATCTCAAGTCTTTAAGGTTCTAAAGTCCACTTCCAATGGCTGCTCACCTGCCAGCAGGAGGAGCAGAGCACCTGTCTTCATGGTGGAGAAGAGGCAGCAGCAGGTGGAGAGACTCTTTATGTAGAGAGAATGAAGGAATAACAACAATATATAACATGAGCACTTCATCGATATGACGTCGGGCAGAGAGGACGAGGCTGGTCTTACCTTGTGGAGGTCGGGTGGAGCAGCAGGGAGATGGAGCTCTGAGGATGGAGGTCAGTGACGTCTCTCAGGAAGATGTGCCTGCTGTGTCTCCGTCTCTGTCCTTTATGCTGCTGCTTCTCTTCACGCCCAGAAGACTGATGTCACTTTGACATTCTCCAAAACTCCTCAAACCGGCTTCTCTTGTCGCCTTGAGGTGACTCGTTTGTCTCTGTCATCCCTCAAAGGAATGCATTAAAGAAGCCCTGGAGGAAATATTTCTAATACGAATATCATCAGCAGTGTAAATATATATAACATGAGTGTTTCCAGACAGAAAAGAGGCCACAGGATCCTCCTCCTGACTTTCAGTCAAATGCAACAAATGAGCTCATTCAAGACACAAATGTTTCATATTCATCTCTCCCTTAGACAGCGTAATATTATTATTCACTACACACTGATAATTTAAACCAAAATACATATAGCAAACAACTTTTTATTCAAAGTTCAGACAATTTTCTAAAAAATCTGTGGTATTTTCAATGATTATCCTAAACATGTGCACGCTGCATCTTTTCTTAATGGACACACACTGGAGATGAAGATTAGAAGGACGTTCCCTCACAATAAAGCAGTAATAGTTGTTTACATGAATCTTTCCAATTCAACCCGTGTGAGCTGTTGCTGGACGAGATGCTTCAGTGAAATAATGACGTGGAGACGAGGTGTGGTGTGATGGAGTTAAACATGGCTTCCATTGAACAGGTCCCTCAGCATTCTGTCAGGTGCTCTATACGTACTTCAGAAGGTTTGTGACTAAAGACCTGTCAGAATGTTCCAGACGTCAAACATGATTAGCACGTCTTTGTTCTGAGATCTTTATGGAATTCTAAAGGTACTCAGGTTCAAATGAATGAATGTGTCTTTTATGGACAATTAAAGAATCATTTTCAGTCAACCTGGTTTCTCACCATCACCTCAGTGGCTTTGGGCATCATCATCATCATCATCATCATAATCCCTGTGTTATTAAAAGAGTCGCACTGACCAAAGTCAACATTTCTGTGACAAATATCTGAAGCATTTTGATGTTTTCTGTGGTAAATATAATTATTATTAGGGCTGCAACTAACGCAGTGTCCTCACGCACCCCTCTGGTCTTTGGATCCATTGATAATCAATAAAACATCTTCACTCACGTGGCGTTGCTGAAGCCGACGCACTCGTTTCCCGCCAGTTTGTTCATGAAGTTCATGACCTGCAGATCATAAATACATTTTCATGGATTTGAGCATGTGTGGACCTGTTAAGGACAAGCCTACTGATTCCAAAGTGGAGTCAGCACATTGCAGCGTCAACCGAATTTCAGTGGTAGAAATAGAACAACTAATGGTTCAGGAGTACAACACTGACTTTCCAGAACGCCGCTATGATGACAAGGAAGAGATGTCGCAAGAGAACAAGCAGTTTATGATGTCTGTGCAAAGTACTACAAAGTTTGTGGATGGACATTACTGCATAGGACTTCCATTGAAATATGAAGCAGCTAAGATGCCAAGCAACCGCTGCATGGCAGTACAGCGAGCTGCCAGCCTGAAGAGAATACTGGAAAAGAACAATTACACGATTGGACGATCACAAAGATTTCATGAAAAGCATACTGGAGATGGAGGCTACGCTGTTGAAGTTCCTGAAAAGCAGATTGACTGTGATGATTACATGGTCTGGTTCGTCCCTCACCATGGGGTGTACCACCCAAAGAAAAAGAAAATTTGTGTTGTCTTTGACTGCACTGCCTCTTTTCAGGATGTGTCATTGAATGGACAGTTATTGCAGGGACCTGACCTCACCAACTCACTCATAGGTGCCTTGCTGAGGTTCCGTGAGAATCCTATAGCAGTGATAGCGGACATTGAGTCAATGTTCTATCAGCTCAGAGTTCCAGCGACAGATGCGGATCTATTGAGATTTCTGTGGTGGCCAGACGGAGAGCTAAATGCCCCGATAAGGGAGTATCGGATGGCAGTTCACCTTTTTGGAGCCACCTCGTCTCCCAGTGTTGCTTCTTATGCTTTGCGGAGAACAGCGGAGGATAGAAGAGACACAACAGATTCAGTAGCTGTAGGAACATTTTTGAGAAACTTCTATGTCGATGACTGTATAAAATCTGCACCTACAGAAGAAGACGCTGTTATTTTGGTGAAGAAGCTGCGGGACTTGTGGGCGGAAGGGGGCTTTAACCTCACCAAATGGGTCTTTTTCCAAACAAAAAGAATGGGATACAGAAATCAGTGCTTGTAAAGCCAATCAATGGCCCAAATGGCTTGACGATCTCATGCACCTGTCAGGATTCTGTGTAGAGAGGTGCATTAAGCCTATGGGATTTGAAAAGAAAGTGGAAGCACGGTTGCATAATTTTTCTGATGCCAGCAAAATGGCCTATGGCACAGCAACATGCCTTGTGCTGAAAAATGAGCAAGGCAAAACCAACTGTTCCTTTGTGATGGGGAAGTCAAGAGTGGCCCTGCTTAAACAGGTTAACTGCAGCAGTCATTGCAGTAAAAATGGACAAAATGCTACAAGAAGAATCGAACATCCAACTTCAGCCATCCATCTTCTGGACAGACAGTACGACAGTCCTTAGATGCATTGACAATCAGACTACTCGCTTCAAAACCTTTGAGGCAAATCGGATTACTCTCATTCAAGACGCTACCAAGCCGTCACAGTGGATGTATGTCAGAACATCACAGAATCCTACGGATCGGGCCACAAGGGGCATGAATGTTAAGAACTTTATAGAAGATAATATGTGGATAAAATGACCACAATTTCTGTTGTGCTGTGGCCAAAAAGACCATTCAAGTAGGCACAAGACCAGCAAAAGGTAATTGAAGAGAATGCTGACTTTGTGATGAAATTGCTGCAGTATTACTCAAGTTGGGATAGACTGAAGAGAGCAGTGGCATGGATTATGAAAGCCAAGGAAAGGCAATTAGAACATCTGGAATGACAGGAGAGTTCATTAAACAAGGAGGCAGGACGGAGAATTCGTGACTAATGGAGAGCTTCTCTTTGTACTCCTCTATTGGAACTGCCTTCGTTTAACACGTTTGATTCCATACACCCGTTTATTATGTCTACTTGTCCGACCTGCTCCTTTCACAAGAACATCCTGTTTCTCAGAAACAAAATGCTCACGTTGTTTTTCCTCTCTTTGCATCGCTGGAATTCCACTGAGTCTTGACGAGCCTTCACATCAGTGGCCTCTGTGGCAACCCTGCAGTGCCAGTTCTTGCCATGATTATATGATTCATTTAATTTAATTTTGTATAGCACAATATAGCAAATGTGCCTCAGAGGGCTTTACAGTCTCTACACGTGTGACATCTTCTCTCCAGAAACCCTCACATTGGCGCAAAAAAAAGCCTTCGGTCAAATACGTACACGATTCGATATATAGAAATGATTCACATCGTCTCCTGCTCGTCACGCTCTTCCTTGAGATGACTGACATCTGACAGCCTGATGTCAACCATCTCGTTAAGTCACACGCCATCTCCGCACAGCAGCATCATCCCATCTAGTGGGGGGGGGGGCGCCCCCCAGTGATCAACATGCAAAGTGCACCTCTTCAAGGATGGACACAAACGCTAGATTGTATTGTTTGATATTAGGAAATATTTTGTTGCGGCCAATGTGAGCAATAAAGGGCTCCAACTTTAAGATTGTAAGTAAATGGAAAAATACAACTAACAAATGAAACAATTTGACAACAGGGAATGAGCAGCAGTGTGAAGATAAAGTATCAAGTCTCCTTTCCATCGGGTCTCCATCGTCTTTAACCACCAACAGTCGGGCAGCGGCGGGTTCAGCTCAGGTGTTTGTCGGCCATCTTGGACGCGTCATCAGGGCGGTCTGAGCTGAGTAGTGACGTCATTACAGCACCAGGCTGTATAATGTAACGATGGCACTTCCGTCTGGTCGATTGATATTTAATAGTTTGATGAATGATTTCTTTCATTCCTTTTGTTGAATTGCCAAACATTTTGTGTCTTAAATGAGCTTAAACCAACTAAACGGCTTCCTTGGTCTTGGTTGATTTAGTTTGGACAATTTGTGAGCGGGAAGCGGTTCTTTTGTAGAATCTGTTGTGTTGGTGTTAATGCTCTTCTGAGTGGGTTTAAGGACCGAGACGTTGCACTTGTTTAGTTTGATTGACGGGTGTCCGTTGACATGCAGCAGAAAGAGCTTCCTGTCCTCACTGTGACGGGCACGGAGCCGGCGAAATGTCAGGAACCTTTGCAAAATGGCTTTTTGTTCCACCGGGGGGGGGGGGGGTTCAGAAAGGTTCCAGCCATTATTTCATCCCATGAAGTGGAGATTCTCAGGGCTCAGGAGGCCTTCCGGAGACTACATTTAAAACCACCTTCTGATTTCACAACCTTCACTTCCAATTAGTCTTAAGGGCACAAATGACACCCAATGCTGATTTATTAAGTTACCTGCTCGCTCTCTCTCATCAATATTTGAACTTTCCGTTTCTCTCAACGGATCGAAGGGATTCATTTCTCAGTTAATGATCATCTTATTTACCATGACTATTATCTAAGTGAGTGCTGTGGGGCCGTCTGCTCCCAGTCCCTCTCCTGGAAATGGTTTTAGTCACTAACGCCCCCGACGAGTCAGCCGACCACAAGAAACGGTTTTTAAAATGAAATAACTATTGGAAAGCTTCTCTCGGTTGTTCTTTAGAAAACACACATTTCCAGATATTTTAGGAGGTGCTCTTCCCCAGGACGACCTCCCCTCGGCTGTAGCATGAGCCTGAGACTTAAGGCTGTCATTCAAATCTCAGCGTGACCTTTCGGGGGAGAGGCGCGATGGAGCTCAGTGTGTGTGTGTGTGTGTGTGTGTGTGTGTGTGTGTGTGTGTGTGTGTGTGTGTGTGTGTGTGTGTGTGTGTGTGTGTGTGTATACTTCTATACTGGTGAGAACCAAATCTCAGTGAGTCTATTTGTACCAGGTGTAACGCCACCCAACAGGTAACACTTGAGAGGGACACCAGATCCCTCTGAGCGCTGCGCTTCTATCCGTAAATAAACTTTGTTTTCACCCCTAAACAAAAGAGGTGTTGGGTTTCCCTTTACGCAAGGGAAATACTAGACCAGTAAGCAATAATACTCAGTCATTTCTCAAAGAACATTGTAAATAAATAACGCGTCCCATCGGTCTGCTCTCATGATGCAAACCCCCCCCCCCCTCCCCCCACACACACACACACACACACACACACACACACACACACACACACACACACACACACAATAACGGTTCATGGGAGGAAACATTGTGGAATGATTGTTTACTGCATAACAATAAATCCAAGTAGTTAATCATAAAGCGTAATAAAAAGGCAGTCAGGACAGTGTTGTACAGTATAAAAACCTCTAAACCTGCGATCACTGCCACGTTGGAGGAAGGAAATCTCAGGTTTGCTTTCGTTTTCAAAGGTGGGAGCTGTGGAAATATGTATCTGAACTATGGACAGGAACTTTTATCTCTTTCCTCACACAAGTTGATGGTTTAACCGCATAAGCAAATCTAAATTTGACCTTTGACCTACTGTCAACCCCTCCAACATGGCAGCACGTCGGGACCTCTATTCAGGAACCCCCCAAATTGGTTCGTACGATAGAAGAGTAGTTTGTGAACATGGAGCGAGGCATCGTGAAGCCGCTGGCTCCTTGATCTCAGGCACATCGAGGCACAGTGAAGGAAATCCCAAACAAATGCAACATTAGTGTCACACAAACAATGAAATGATCTGCCGATAGCATGCAGCAATACAGCAAACAGCCACGAGTAGTACGGGAATAAACTGCACGTGAAATGCACTTTGTAAAAATAAATATGTTGCTTTATAAAGCATGCAAATGATTAAAAAACAAATGAAATCTAGCTCAAGCAACTTATTTCCATCTGTGGAAACGTATTTCAGTCTCTATTTGGCTGCAGTTACATAAGCAAAAAGGACAAATATATATTTATATATTTATGGAAATAGCAGATTAAAACGCACATCCTCACTAAAGCTAGAAAGCACAGAATCAGTTTGCTCAGAGTGCAATAAAAGCTAAATTAGAGCAGAGGAAGTCACTTCAGTGCCTTCAGAACCATTCGATATTACCTGGTGAGTACTTGTAAAGCAGCAGAACAATACAGTGCAAAGCTCCGTTGGGCTTTACTTGAGGGGCCCGTGGTTCTTAGAATTAGTGACTGGCTCACTTGTTCAAGTCAACGTTTGTATTGAACGTTTCTTAGAATTATTCAGAATAATTGGAGCCGTAAGATGAAGCAAAACCCAAATGACAGCTGCAGCACACGGAGCAACAATCAGCGTCTCACTGATCAAGTTCAAAAAGGAGCTTCGCAGAGGACAAAGCAAACGGTCAGAAGACAGATGTGCTGAGGAGCATCGGAGGCACCAGATGTTGAGGAAACAAACCTCCGCCCCCCTCTTTAGCTTCCGTCCCCCCCCCCCCCCGCAGCACGCTCAGGAGGGGCGCTTGATTCGGCCGGGCTCAGTGTCATCTCTCGTCTCTGCGTGGGGCTCAGAACCCGCCGCCGCTGCGGTCCACCGTCACGGGCCCCCTGGTGTTCAGCGTCTCCTCCGCCGCCTTCATCAGGATGGCCAGGCGGCTGTCGGACACTTGTCCCTTCTTCACCGCGCTCATCAGCTGCACGGGGCAGGGGGTGAAAGGTCAGCGTGGGTCAGAGACAGCTGGAGCCGCTGATGAAGACACGGATTCTGCTTGTGGGGCCACGGGTCGAGTCCGGGTTCTGCTTCTTATCATTATTCTACATTCTCACAATGCAATGCTCTTCAAGCCACGGAGCGTTTGTCCCTCCCTGAAGCTCAATAACAAACGGCCGCATTGCTGCAAACGAAAATCAAGTCCATTATTATTCTACCACCTCTGTGTTTAATGTCCTCTGATCACAGAACACGGAGGAAATGCATCTGGGGAACAGATGTTTCTGCTCTCGGTTGCCATGTGAGGAACGCGTTTCTTCAGCGACACAAAGGAGGCTTCGTTAGACGAGATCCTGCTTTCTAATTAGCTGCGTCTGGTCCTCTGCAGACCTCCTGCTCCTAAGGACGTCCTCGCGTCACAGACAATGGGCTTTCTTTTAATGTCATCGTATGCAAACTTGTACGGTGTGAATGACTTCATACAATTCTCTCTATTAATGCGCACACACCTGCAGAACCTTCATAAACGCCATCTAGCAACGGATTTCTCTGTCTATTTCCAAAGCAACATGTTTCAGGCTTTAATTACATCATATTCTCACCTGTTTCATTAAAAATATATAATGTTCCGGGACGCAGACAGAATGAATGGACTGTATCACTACACCCTTTTGAACTAAAGGCCCATTTTCAATCATTTCCATTTAACTAAAGTAAGCTACATATTAAAAGCAGAGTTGTATGTTCATAAAATGCAGAATAAACCTCCATTTGAGTGTGTATGAAAAGGTGGGGATTCAACAGTAGAGGAATAAGATGATGATTAAACAGGTTCAATAAGTTCAACGTGGGCTGAAATGATGACCAGGTGCATGCTGGGAGCTCGCTCGGTCACGTACCTGCATGAACTCGTCAATCTCCACTTGTCCGTTCTTGTTGAGGTCGACCTCGTTGAGGATTTCATGAAGCGCATTTTCATCAATGGTGACATTGATGCTCTGCAGAGAAGAAGCGGGCATCAACGAGGTGCAATGAAGGGCTGAGTGAGAGAGAAAGGACCCAAGAGCAGATGAAACCAGACTCACCTCCAAGACCTGCTGGACGTCCACAGTGGTGATGAATCCTTTGCTCTCTTTGTCGAACTTATGGAACCGTTTCTTGTACCTGCCGCACAGAACGCATTTAAGCCCCCCGACCCCCCGGTAACAAGCCGTGATCCAGCGGCGGATGATTACCTGGCGACTTCCTGGTTGTCCAGGTTGATCTCCGACGTCTTGGTCAGCTGCTCGGAGCGAGACCTGTAGCCCATCTCCAGGTACAAGAACTTCCTGGCTGCTTCCAGCTCCGTCTGCAGAGAAGAGCCGTTTCAAATGGTTGTAATGATCCAATAAAAGTACTACGGCCTGAGGGGGGGTGTGTGCGTGCGTGTGTGCGTGTGCATGTGTGTGCGTGTGTGTGTGTGTGTGTGCGCGTGCATGTGTGTGCGTGTGTGTGTGTGTGTGCGCGTGCCGTCTTCTGCTCCTCGCTCCAGCCCAGCTCCTTCCCCATGATCTGCACGATGCGCGGCAGCGCCTCGTCGGCCGCCTGCACGTTGAGGAAGCCCAGCCGCGTCCGCCGGGCGATGACGTCGATGGCCGTGCAGGCGTACTCCTTGATGGCGTACAGCACCTGTGGGGGGGGGGGGGGGCACGTGAGGGGGCGAGCAGCTACAGCAAAGACAATCGACACAAGGCCCCCCCCGCCGCCCCGCGTTACCTCGCCCTCGATGTAAGGGAACTCGGACACCAGTCTTTTGCCCACGATGGGCCACCTCTGCCCGGTGACCTTTGCCATCTTGGCCACGTCGAAGGCCTTCCCCCCGTAGGTGGAGGCCAGGTGCTGAGCGACCTGCGCGCAGAGGAACAACCCGTCGGCCAAAGAGAAACCACAACGCTGTTTATCAGGAATCGGTCACAAGAAATGATTCGTCCGATTAACATTTTATTAGAAATCAAACCTTTTTGAGCAGAGGCACAAAAAACGATTCTCATTCGACCGTTGGAAGGCTGCTCGAAGGAGCTTCATTTCTATTGGTCTAAATAAGTGACTGAGTGCAGACGCTCCCGATCGTCTCATAATGTTCCCGCCGAGCGCTGACGGCGCTCTGCCGATGGGGCGCCACGCGCGTCGACGCCTCTCAGGGCGGCTATTTGCTATTCAGATGGCCGGCCTGCCGATGGCGAGAAAAGGGCAAACGCTGTCCAAATATCAGCGGTGACCTTTGAGGAGTATCGGAGCGCTGCAGAGCTCCTCTAATGAGAAGGCAGCCGCGCCTTTTCTTCATGAAACAACGATCTACCGGCTGTAATGAGAAGGCCTGATTATTTGCAGAGAGGATGTAAATCAACGCGCCCTCGCTCTGAGCCGCTGATCAACGTGCATCTTTTGTGGGGTCAAATGTCAGCGCTGCTGCATTTCTGATGTCGGCTGAAGAGGGCGGCTCACGCCCTCCAACCCCGGCCCCGGAAGCACCCCCCACCCCCCCCCCTGACCTCGTTCTCCAGGCCGTAGTCCTGCACCAGGCGGATGTAGAGCGTGGGCGTCCAGCCCTTGGCGCCCTCCAGCATCAGGCCCACGGTCTTGCAGGGCTCCGCCGAGAGGCCGTGGGTCTTGACGGCGGCGTCCAGAGTCTCCTCGGCCATGGACCTGTAGGTGGTCCACTTCCCACCTGGGAGACACACGCACACGTGAGCCCGCCGGCGCGCAGGCATGTGGGGAAGGGGGGGGGGACACGTACCGGCGATGGTGACCAGTCCGCTGGCGCTGATGCTGACGATGTGGTTCCTGCAGATGGACTGGGTGTCCTTGGAGTTTGGGTCGGTCACCAGCGGGCGGATGCCGCTCCACGCCGCCAGCACGTCTCCTCGGCGCACTGCAGGGGGGGGGGGGGGGGGGGGCATATAGGCCGTCAGGTCTCACTTCACTGTGAACCAGAGCGCCATCGAGGAAAGGAGATCCACACGTTTATCTCCCTCGTGACCAGAAGAGCGTCATTGGAACTCCGCTAAAATCCTACTGCGCCTTCTTTTAAAGACGCGACGACCCGTCGGTACCTTCTACGTCGGGGCTCAGGTAGTTGCGGATCTCCCTCAGGATGAAGTTGATGTCGTCCTCCCCCGGGATGGGGTGGGCCGTCACGCTGGTGGGCGAGTCGGTCGTCCCGGCGATGGTCATCTTCTCCCAGGGCAGGAAGAAGATGACGCGCCCGTCGCTCGTGGACGGGTCCAGCAGACCCATGTTGTCAGGGCTGAGGGGCGGGACATCCAGGCAGAGCTTGTTATCTTAACCACATCTCACTCAGGAAGGAGAGGTTGGAGGCAGAAAGGGGAAAAGCTCACACGTGGGGGAGGAGGAGGAGGTGAGGAGGGAAGGAGGGAGGGGGAGAATTAGGTGTCTGGCATTTGTGGTGCTGTTCAAAGGGCTCGCGCTCCCTCGGGTTTCGCTCAATAAGCCTCGCTGAACTTTAAAAAATGCCCTGCTTCAACAGAAGCACTCCATCGCGCCCTGGACCATGTGGGTGGGGGTCAGATAGGAGTGCAGCATTTACACACCCACGTGGGGAAAGGACAGAAGCCTTCACGCTTTACCTGTAGTAGCCGGGGATGACGATGTGAACGCCGGCGCTGGGCTGGCAGATGTTCTTGGTCTCCTGGTTGTCCATCTTCCTCAGGGAGTCCGTGAAGGGTCCCGTGGCGTTGATCACGCACTTGGCCTTCACGTCGAACTCTTGTCCTGTGGGGAGAGGGCGATGGTTTGGATCCCCGCGTGTCCTCCGCTGCTTTGACCCCGAGGTGGACGATGCTCACCCGTGACCACGTCCCGGCAGCGGGCGCCGCACACCTTCTCCTCCTCGCCGCCCTGCGGGTCCTTGGCCTTCAGCAGGCGCACCACCTCCGTGTAGTTGGCGACGGCGGCGCCGTGGCGGGCGGCGCTGATGGCGATGGCCAGGTTCATGCGGGCGTCATTGTGCTGCCCTGGAGGACACGCGGGAGAAGGGGAAAGATGGAGGAGGATTTATGATGTTTCCTCTCAAGCAGGTCGGTTTCTCCTGAGACTTCAGTAGAGAAGCTGCAGCGGTAACCAAGACAGCCGCAGGAAGGTCTGCTCACAGAAGGTCACATTTCCAAATGTCAGCGCCGTGATTGTTCCAGACGGCATAATTGGAGAAAAGACCCGTCTCCCCCCCCCCCCCCCGCTCAGAGAGCACGATGGGAGGGGGGGTCAAACATATGCCGCTCTGCTCTCCTTTTCTTCCCCCTGCAGTAAAAGCAGGTTCTTCTGTCCACGTTTACGTTGGTTTTACAGTAAAAGGAGAAGATAAGACTTGTTTTTGTTAACACAAAGCTGTGATTTATGGAGCTTTTTGTGGAAAGAGACTTAATAAAAATGTGCATTCTGGTGAAACCATTCTCTCATGTAGCCTCTTTAGTGTCCTAAACTGGTAAATCGTGATACATTTTAAAGGCCAAAATGAATAATTAGAGAACAGTCAGAGGGAACGAATCGGGTGATTTTTTTGTTCGTCTGTACCGACGTCTACTACACCCACCGTCGTAGTAGACGATGGCTCCCACCAGCTTGTCCTTGTTGAGCATGGGGAAGCGCTCCAGGGCCGAGGCCTTGCTGAGGACGTAGCTGCTCTTCAGGTTCTGGATCCCGGCCACCAGGTCGTACATCTTGATGCCGGCCCAGTAGTACGGCAGCTGCCACCATCTGGGAGACGCACACAGTCATCACAGCGGAGGTCCCCTGGGTTTCTCCTCCCACCCGGCCCCGAGTCCTGGCACTCACCTGTACACGGGGAGCATGATGGGCAGCGGCGCGGACAGGTGAGGTGCGATCTCCAGCAGGTTGGCTCGCTCGTGGAGGGCCTCCTTCACCATCATGTACTGGTTCCAGTAAAAAAAAAAAAACAGAGCGCATCAGAAGTCAAAGAGGAGCCGCCGGAACGGGAGGAAAGCGGAGCGGTCCGAGTGCGAGCGCAACCTGTTCGTAGTCCAGCTGCATGATGGCCTTCTGCAGGTAGCGGACCCCCCCGTGCAGCAGCTTGGTGCTGCGGCTGCTCGTCCCCGACGAGAAGTCGCTCCTCTCCACCAGCGCCGTCTTCAGGTCTGCACAGAAACGACCAAGAGGCGCGTGAAGGAAACCCGACATTTCCTACACGACGCCGACTAGTGCCGACTTTCCTCTCCCCCCCCCCCCCCCGACCCGACAGCAGACTCACTGCGTGTGACGGCGTCTAAGGCACACCCCGCCCCCGTGGCCCCGCCTCCGACCACCAGGACGTCAAACTCCTCGCCGCTCTGCAGCGCGGCGAGCTGGGCCCGCCGGGAGGGGAGCTCGTCGGCGAAGGGAACCCTCAGATCCGCTTCTGCAGCCACGCGGGCCAGCTGGGCCTGGGGGGGGGGGGGGGGGGGGTCAGACGCACATTCAACGTGACAAGCGAGCGACTGAAAGACGTCGGCGCCCTGCTGCCACTCTACGCCGATGCTCCACACAAAGCCAGAGGAACACTCTCCTGGAGGTGCAGTTTGAATCATCTCGTAGGGTCACATGGGCCGACCACATTACCGCGTGCTGATGGATCAGGACTTCCTGCTACTGTCAGATCACGGCCGTCACGTTGTTTGCAGGATAATCTTTCATTTAAATTTTGTTCTATCACCGGACATTTATTTATTTCATTGTACTACTATTTTAAAAGCATTTATTTATCCAAGAAACCTTCTATTCTCAAATCCAAGTGCTTATGATGTCTCATATTCACCTTCAGTTTCCAAGTGTTGGTAAGAAAGCATTATATATATATATATATATATATATATATATATATATATATATATATATTTATGGGATTAGTAGCATCATGCAACATGCTGCACAACAATATAAAATCACAATGATTAGCAAAATAATTAATTTAAGAGAATAATCACATACAACCCGATAAAAGCAAAAACACAGCTCCCCTGATAGCAGGAGGTGTAATTTCACCGCTAATGAAATATTCATTTTTTTCCTTCTATTTAGCAGTTGAAGCTAAATGATTTCATCAGGCTGCTTTGAAGCAAACGTGGCATTTGACTTGCAAATGGCGGCAGGCGTTGGTGATTTAGTCTGCAGCCGCAAACGAGGAGATGATATAATCATTGGCTTTTTTTTCGATGATGCACACAGACAAACACCGCGGCTGGAATTAAGTGCCAGCGTGCCCCCCCCCCCCCCTAATCAAGTTAAGTCACTGAATGGCACAGCGAGGCCCACGCCGACAGCCAATCGGACGCCGCCTGGAAAACTTCTCCAAGCCCCTATGCCCTCGCTAAAAGGAGACGAGACGGACACTCACCTCATCAGCATTGCAATTACTGGGATTAGAGGCATGCATGATTACAAACTATTGTGAAAATAATCAGATTTCATCAGGTTCGGCTTCTTGCTTACCAATCCATGCTTGGTGGAGAGGACGGCGGTGGGCAAGAGACGACATTATCCCATCAGGACAAAAAAACAACAACAAGTTCACATTAGGTTGCACAGTCGAATAAAGTCTGGTATGTGGTGGTGTGGCTTTGCTTAAAATAGGCTTTGAGGTCCGGAGGGAACACAGCTGCTCGTCCCCTTCGAACGCCACCAGGCCCAGAGGTTCCACATCCGCACGGCTAACGTAGCTTAGCATGAAGCCTGAACTCTGCTCTGTAAAGGAAACTAATTACGATGTGCAAAATTCAACTCATCATTGTCGCACTTCTTGAGGCATCCTTTAAGGCAACTGTTTTCAGTATGCATGCTAAGCTAAGCTAGCAGGCTGCAGGAATGCTCCATGTAAAGGGTACACACAGTGGAGACATCCATATTAATCTCCCAAATGTTCTGCCACAAGCACCAGGGTTATTTAGTATGCAAATAAAAAGGCTTTCCCTCCAAATACACAGTTTATGAGCCCAGATCGTTGGAGTCGGTTCGTTCACCGAGAGCCGAAACATGCTTTAATAATCTTACGATTACGTGACGCCTCCCTCTCAGCAGCTGAAAGCACAGAGCGGAGTGCATTCCAACATCTAGAGCGGACATGCCCCCGAAGGACGGGGGGGGGGGCTCCTCTAAACGAGCGCATGTCACATTAATGTTCTGAACATCCCTGTACTTCAACGCGTGAAAGCAGGCGAAGCGGCAAACACGACACGGGCGGTGAAAAGCGTCTCATTCCCCAGGGGGGGGGGGGGTCATGCACGGCGACCTGCGAGGGCGGCCCCCTCCCACCGGCTCACCTGCGTCTTCTTGTACTCGATGAGCTGCGACAGGCCGAACGCGCCGACGACGACCCCCCCGCCGACGGCGGCCGTGCGTTTCAGAGCCCTCCTGAACGCCATCGTCCCTGTGGGAGCAGAGGGGGGGGGGGGGGGGGGGGTTGAGTTGTAACGTTGTTGTAGTTTAATATATAATCATCAAAAGAGCGCTGAGGACACACATTTGTTCCGTGATGTTTGTCAGTAGCTTTGACCTTTAAACCCCCCCCCATGATCAGAAAGATTGATCTAATAATTGACAGTTTTATCAATAAGGAAAAAGATTGTTAACAACGATCATTAAAAAATGACTAAATCATCTACTAATCCGTTGCATCTTTGCTTATTGTAAAGTGAAGGTTGGACCCGATCTGGAGCATTAGGATCAAGGATATAAATACTCAGAGTATTTGTGGTTAAGCATTAACAGCAGATTGATACAAACACCAGTCAGAAAAGGCCTCCTCTCCCACCGGGGTCGAACCAGGGAAGGGTAACGCGCTGGGAATAGAAATATTATATATGCATTAAATAGTAAAAACTGTCCTATTGATTGAAATGCTTCCTAATGGTCAGTTGGTGGTTTCCGCGGATCTGGAGGCCGCAGCAGCGCCCCCCGCTGGACGAAGGGAGCAGCGAAGCGGTGTTAGAATCACAAGGGTTCTGCTTGGCTTGTCTCCAAGTCCGATCTCATCAGTACCGATGATCGCCTCATCACTGCACGGGACCATAATCGGCCCGAGGGAGACGGGGGGGGGGGGGTCAGGCCGGCAAGCGCGCGCACGGGGGACGTCCCTTCGTTTGTTTATTCTAAAAAGAAAAGGTGTTTCCCGAGCAGGAGGCCCGCGTCGTAGCTCCCGAGGCCCCGTGTTTTACGGTGTCCTGGTGCGACCCCCCCCCCCCCACACACACACCTCACCCCCCACCGCGCGAGAGGAAGTGGCAGCGAGAGAGGAGAGCGGCGTGATCTTTGAGGGGAGCGGCGGTAAGCTGCGCCTTAGCCGCGGGAATGAGGCCCTCGCGTTACCGGACACACACACAGAGAAACACGTCGCTGTAGCGCGGGTTTAAACACCTGAAATACACGCGTAATTACCCCCCCCCCCTGCCCTGCCCGCCAGGTGTTGATCTGCTGGTGGGTTTGGCCGCGCGCCAGCAGACGACGAGCTCGACATTCGCCGTGAAATATTTGTCATAAACGAAGGGAAAACGGGCTCCACGACGGACGTCCCCACTTACAGGACTCGTGCTGCTGCTGCTGTGGGTTGAGGAGGACACCGAGGACACCGAGGACATCGGCCGGTGTCTCTGGACGTCGCTCTCGGGGTTTGACGGAGCAACGAAACCAGGAAGCGCCGCGGCGGCCCCGAGCGACGCCGCGGAGAGCCAATCGGAACGCGGCGCCCGGCCGCGCTCGTCCAATGGCGTCCGGAGGGAGGCGGTCCCACGTCGGTGACGTAATAGGGAGGGTGGAGATTGCACAACGCTGATCTCCTCCTCCTCCTCCAGGATAATAATAAAGAGTGCGAGGAGGACCACCAGCTGTCGTGTTCTTTCTGTTTCAGACACACACACAGACCTTAAAAGTCTTATTTTACAGGTGGTTTAATCAACGAGAGATTACGCAGGAGCTGTTTAAGGTTATCCCTGTTTAAAATACGTCCCAATAGTTTGGACTACAAAATCACAATAAAATCCTTATAGAGCAGTGAAGCAGTCACTAGTGTTGCGCGTTATTGGCGGATTACATAAACGTTCTGTGCCACACACCAGCCCAGCCCACCGTGGTTCGTGCGTATTGGGGTTTGGGCACAGCGGCGCGCACCACGTAAACAAAAGCACATTGTCGGTGTCCCCGGCAGTCAGCAAGACAACAGAGAGGGAGGAGGAGCAGGCTTTACCTGTCGGGTGTCAGGCAGCTGAAGCGTAACGCCACAGCAGAGATGGGATTACTCGTCACGGACCTCCACCACTGCGCGGAGCTCTGAGGTACGTGTTGACTTCATTTATCAAGAAATCATCATCATATAAACCGTGTCGTTTGATGCTGTGTTTTTGTCTCAGGAAAACTATCAGAAGATAACCTCATCCGGAAAACAACCTAAACCCTCAGGTAATTAACACGAACTGTACATTTCTGTTGAGATCTTCCGGTTATTTAAGTCTGATTTTAAAAAGCCTCTCACTTTCAACGAGCGGGTTTTTTTTATATTGGACTAAAACAAATGAACGTAATGATTTTTATCGGCCATAAACCAGTTTGATCCCGGGTCCATGTTTGCAGGGCGATGCCGTGCGTCCAGACCCAGAGCGGCTCCTCTCCACAAGGAGCCAGTCCGGCCTCTCAGAGCGCCAGCGGGGAGCGCGGCTGCGACTTCCTCACCCCGGAGTTTGTCAAGTTCAGCATGGACCTCACCAACAGTGAACTCTCGGCGGCAACGTCGGCTCCCACGTTTAGCCCGTCGGGGGACAGTTACGGCGCCGCGTACGACGCCAAGCCGCCGTGTCTCTTCCAGATGCCGGCGCAGGGAGAGCTGCCGTGCGTCAAGGTGGAGGATGCGCACGGGTGTCCGCGGTATCATCCGAATCAGCACCACCCGCACCGGTCCAACGAGCCGCTCTCCCCCCCGGGTCCCGTGCACTATTACCGCTCCCCGTCGCCGCAAACTCCGCCCGGACACGTGTGGGAGGACTGCGGCTCTCTCTACAGTTTCCGACCAGACTACTTAGCGGCGGCGCACAAGAAAAACACGCTGTCCAGACTCTCGCTGTTCTCCCTCAGACACGCGCAACACGGCGCAAACACCTTGTCCACCTGCCGAATGGCACCGGGCGGCACCGGGGTTTTGGGCGCCGCTTCCCACGGGAAGCAGCCCGCGGGGGGGTTTCCTCACCCGCTTCAGTTCGCCCACGCTCACCACTTCGTGGACTACCGGGCTCCGCGCGCTCCCGACCGAGGACCGCTGAGCGCGGAGGGGCTGTGCGCGGTGTGCGGCGATAATGCGGCGTGCCAGCACTACGGGGTGCGCACGTGCGAGGGCTGCAAGGGCTTCTTCAAGGTGTGTTCGAAAAGCTAAGTGTGGAGATGGCATATTCACTTTTTATCTGGACTAAATAAAACCTCTAAATTGTTAAATTAAAATACTGGAAATGTTATTCTGTTAAAATGGGTGCGTTCACTGTTTTTTTGAGTGCCGCGGATTTAAACTACGGATCAAAACTACCCCCCAAGGAGACCTGACTGAACTCCTAAATTGCACATTGTGCTTCAGACGCACGTTTTGATCTCTTGACACGCGCGTATTGGGGGGAAATGTCCTGTTTTAAAATAGCCCCCAACGTGCCGCGAATAAAAAACCTTCACCCTCGCCTCTCTGAGCGAGATTCCCGGGGGCAATTCTCCAAATTATGAATGGCCACGACCCGGTATTTACCCAGACTGCCCTGTCCGCCAGCTGAATGCATTACGCTGCATCAGGTGGCCCGCGGGGGCCAGAGGGCTGATATCAATTCTCCAAAGCGCCATTAAACGCTTTGGACAAAATGGCTGTGGGAGCTACTAAAAAATAGATCCTCCACTTTGGTGCCACATAAACGACCTTCTGGTAACCGGGACCTCCCATTCAGACAGGTGCCCAGGTGTCTAGAATCGATCTTCATGTCACATGGGGCAGATATCACGTTTGTGCTTTTCTTCTTCCACGCAGCGCACAGTACAAAAAAACGCCAAGTACGTGTGTTTGGCCGCCAAAAGCTGCCCGGTGGACAAGCGCCGGAGGAACCGATGCCAACACTGTCGCTTCCAGAAGTGCCTGGCGGTGGGAATGGTCAAAGAAGGTAACCCCACCCTGCCGCGTCTCGATGCCGGACCCCCCCCCGGCGTTCACCTCCTGACTCCCGTGGTGTTTCTCTCGCAGTGGTGAGGACGGCGGGCCTGAAGGGCCGAAGGGGTCGTCTGCCGTCCAAACCCAAAACCCCCGCGGACACGTCTCCCCCCGCCAGCGGCCTCCTGGGCGCGCTGGTCAGGGCGCACGTGGAATCGAGCCCCCCCCCTCCCCGCGTCGACTGCTTCAGGGTAAGCGAACGAGTTGTAAGCGAACGAAAGGGCCCGAGCAGAGGCGTTGTTTTTTTTCCCCGTCTCTTCATCCCACTGGTGACCCTCCGCCAGCTCAACGAGACCCCGGGAGGTCCGCCGGGGGACGACGTCCAGCACGTGCGGCAGTTCTACGACCTCCTGACCCGGTCCATGGAGGTGATTCGGGGTTGGGCGCAGAAGATCCCGGGCTTCACGTCTCTCCCCAAACACGACCAAGACCTCCTCTTCTACTCGGCCTTCCTGGAGCTCTTTGTTCTGCGGCTGTCGTACAGGTGACGGAGCGCAGCGCGTGGGGGGGGGGGGGGGGACGCGTTGGGTGTTTGGTGGCCGGGGGGCTCGTCACCTTCTGATCCCAATCTGTCGCGCTGTTTCAGATCCAGCCCCGAGGAGGGGAAGCTGGTCTTCTGCGACGGGTCGGCGTGGCGCCGGCCCCAGTGCCTGCGGGGCTTCGGGGAGTGGATCGACGGTATCGTGGCGTTCTCCGCCGACCTGCAGCGGATGAACCTGGACGTGTCCACCTTCTCCTGCGTGTGCGCCCTCGCCCTGGTCACCGGTGAGACGCTCCGAGGCGGCGCCTCGCTTTGCCCAAAGTACACGTCAAAGCTGTCAATGTCATTCCGTGTCTAACATGTCTGCTGGAAATGTGGTTCCCGGGAAGCAGCGGAGCGACACGGGCTGAAGGAGCAGGAGAAGGTGGAGGAGCTGCAGGGCAGCGTCGTCCGGTGCTTGAAGGACGCCGACGGAGCCTCGGGCTGTTGGTCCCACCAGTTGTCCAGACTTTTGGAGAAGCTGCGTGAAGTTCGCACCCTGTGCATCCGAGGCCTGCAGAGGATCTTCTATTTGAAGCTGGAGGACCTGGTGCCGCCGCCGGCAGCGATTGAGAAGCTGTTCCTCGACACGCTGCCGTTTTAGAGAGGGGGGGGGGGGGGGGGGCGTTCCCCGACCCGATGAAAAGAACAAACTAATTGTGAACAGCTTCTGGTGATTATCTCCCTGCTTTGAGAAAATCAAATCAAAGGAGGTTAAAAGGCCCAATTTGACTTGTGTCTGCAAGAGAAAAGATGACAGTCAGTGACTGATGTGTTTGACTGCTTTGATACGAGATGCTTCACTTTCAGTATTTCTATGTCCCGTAATGATTAATATAATATTATTACTATTAATGTCTGTAACGTTGTCCATGTTTTAATAAATAAATTATGGTTTTTCTCGCTGGACTGTTGTTTTGAACCCAATTTCTTTGTTTTATTGTCAACATTTAGGGGAACATTTGGAATCACATGACTTACAGGAAGACATTCAACCAATATTTATCTGTATATAGATATATATTTTATATTTATTTAATCCCTCATGAAGCGCTCACTCAGGAAGACTTGAGTTCTAGTGTGTAAAATAACACACGATATTTTTTCGTAGAATGATGCAAATCTGGTGAGACGTTTGGAGGTTAATTAACAATCTCCACTATGAGAAGGATAAAATATGAATGTGTGTGTGTGTGTCTGTGTGTGTGTGTGCGCATGCATCTGTGTGTGTGTGTCAAAGTCAAAGGTCAACCCTCAGCATCTCAGAGCTCCTCTGGTCGGGCAGCTGACAGATTTCATGCATCATTTTGAAAGACATTAGGGTGTGTGTGTGTGTGTGTGTGTGTGTGTGTGTGTGTCTATATGTGTGTGCATGTGTGTGTGTGCATGTGTCTATATTTGTGTGTGTGTGTGTGTGCGCATGTGTGTGTGTGTGTGTGTGTGTGCATGTGTGTGTGTGTTTGATGGCTGCTGGCGACCTGACATTTCTGGAGCCCTTGGGTCACGTGTGGCATTAAAGTCGTTCTCTGGTCCACGATTCTTGCATCAAGAAAAGTGCAAGATGCATAAAAGTGATGTGCTGATCAGCTTCAGATCAAAGGAAGAATCCAGGTTGTTTGAGGCGATCAATGGTTGAATCAGGAGTCTTTTTAAAGGAAAGAAATGTAATCAGCTGATTTGTACTCAGCTTCATCCTCGTCTGCCACAAAGTGACGTCTTGCATCTGGGGGGAACAATTGATTTTAGGGTTTGAAAAAAAGCCCTTTTATACACATAGGAAGAAAAAAGCAGGTTGATGTTGGCAGAGAGGTTTTAACCGGCCCGCGGGTCAATAGTGGAGGCGGGTCAATACTGCGGCGTGGGCGGCTGAGATAGAACCAGTCGATGTTTGCATCGGAGAAACGTCCAATGAATTCTGATAGTGATGATTGACGGGTTTAATGCCACACCACATATTCCTCAGCAACTATAATACTATAGGCTTCCATGTCGTGAGTCGTGAGTACAAATAACCATTAGTGTGACCAAGTACAGTTTATCAGATGCAGAACTTAGTTTATTTATTTTATATTTAATTCAATTGTCTGACTATTTGAATACAATCAGGAAAATGAACAAAGACGTATTCAGAACTACAAAAAGTCATTAAAATAAGCTTTACCAGCTGATGACATTGACGCAATGAACACATTCATATTTAAATATGATACATAGCATATACTATACAATCAAAATACACTATTATTATTCATATGGTTCTGAATTAGTTTGAGTACTTTGACTTAAATAAAACCCCATCGGAGCCTAAACCCAGCGCCGCTTTGATCTCTGCATCCATCCGGCCTCAGAGCAGCTTCACCCTTATCAGCGCCGGGCCAGAGGCCGCCAGCCTCAGCGGGGGGGGGGCAATACAGATTCTTCTTCTGTAGCTAGAGTTGGTTTGCAGTGACCCACTCATGATGTCTCTTACTGCACGAGGGCTTTGTTACTCAGCAACTCTAAAGCTTCCTGTCGCACAAACAACACTCCAATTGGAAAGGATTAAATACTTGCTTATTTCAGGGGGGGGGGGGGGGGGTAAACCCTTTAAGTTTGACAGCTAATAGTCAGCTAAACACTTGAATCATTGGATTGGATTATTTGATCATTTATAATGCAGAGGATCCCAGGTGGTGTCCCACTTCACGGCTTTAACCCCAATCCAGAGCTGTGAAGAAGGGATTTTAAGTCTCACATCATTAGTGGAATCAGCGTCCATTTCTACTGGGAAGACTAATTTTCTTCTGGCAGGTTCGGGGACTGTGTGCAATGGAGCCATCCCGTGTTGTGTCTGTATGCGTGAGGACACCTGGAGGAACCTTCTCAAACGTCGGGTTACTTCGTATCATCCGACGAGGGAGTCGGATGTTGAAGCTTCAGCTGGATGGACCACTTCTCACAGTGTTTAATTCATAAAAATAATTGCCATGCTGGAGACAACGGCTTCAGACACCAGTGGCTCCCAACATGGGAATCATCACCAAGCGTTTTACTTCAATGATCCACTCTGAATGCAGACAGCGCCTCCTTCTGGTTTTTGTGCAGCAGCACTGAAATTGAACCTATGACTCAAATGTGGGACTTCCTTTTCAGACTCATTGTATTACTCCAGTGATTTGATTTTCCATGCATGCTTGCAGCTGATTGGCTGAAGTAACAAAAACGCTTCATAATCCTACAGCCATCCTGTTGCCAGTCTCACACGAATGATTACAAAATGCATTTCTATTTCTTACAGTTGCTTCCAATAGATCCGATCTGTACGAAGTAGTGTTCTTTGTTCTTTCAGACGCACGGCTCCACCGAACAGCTTCAAACGGAGACTTTCAAAGTGTTTTTGTCACACTCAAGCTGACAAACGTTCAGGAGGACGAAGGGAAAATAAATAGTTTTACCCCCGAGGAAGATTTAAAAGAAAAGTAATCTGTGGAGCTCCGAGGGGAGCCGGCCGAAACACAACACTTGAGAAAGATTTCCATTATCCAGCTAGCGCAAACAACCCCCCCCCCCCCCCCCCAAAAAAACCAGGTGCTTACGGGAGTGTTTGAAGAGGAGCGGGCGGTTGAGGGGACGAGGCTTTATGGGCTCTGGGGGTTCGTTTGAGGATTAGGAGGGTCTTCACTTTCAGAGGCGAAGGTCTGGTGCCATGAGCTCAGGCCTCTGAAGGCTCCTGGATCAGCGTTCCGCTAAACCGGTAAAGAGTGATGGACAGGCGGCGCTCACATCGGGTCAATCTTACCCATAATGCAACCATGATTAAACAAAACACGACAAAAAGTTAGGTTGGAAAATGTGAAACTATGTTAAGTCAACTGACATGAACATCTTCATGGGGTTGGACATGATCTTCCACTCATAGGATTAGGCTGGATCGGCTCCTTTAGGCATATTCTTCAGGAAATATATACTTACGTTTTATCTTTATTTGTTGTTATGTTGTTGTTGTTGTTGTTGTTATGCCCCTGACAGTTGATTGTTGTTGTGCATTTTCCTCAGTGTTCACGCGACTCGACTGTTGTTTGTAAGAATTTATTTTGAGATTGTAATAAAGCAGTCAGAAAAACAAAATCTGTGACAAACTTTTTTTTTTTAAATGACCTAAACATACGTAGATTGCAGTGAGGCAGAGAACCTGGACACTAAATCCTAGTGAGAGCGGCTCCATCTAGCGGCGGAAACCTGCATTACCGTTTCAGTCAAAAGCCAATGAGAGATTCTCTGGATTTAATACATTATTTAGAACGCGTGAGTTCAACAAAGCACGACATCCGTGTGATTAAAAACGTGAGGATTTCCCCGAAATTCATTTATCTTACTTTACGAATTTACTTATTATTGCATTTGCTCTTAAACAGTATATAAGCACAAACCGAAGAAATTACCCAACGTTATCCCGTTAATTAAGTCAAGCGCCCTTCTTTCCTACATTTCCCACAATGCATTAGCACTGTTGAACTCCACCCTTATTTTTGCACGTCTGCTGATCAATCTGGACCCCGGTCAGTAATCAACCTTTTTTGTTATAAATATGCCCTCCTACTCCTAATACACTTGTTCTTGAGCCATTGGTTTGATTATTGAATATAAAGCAATGAAAGAAGTATTTATATATATTTTACATTGGTAAAAGTGATAATGAACGGTGCCGAGCTGCTATTTTACAAGTACGAAATGTTTACTTTGTAATATTGTTCTTGTAGGAGCCATTGCTTTTGCTAGGTTGAATATACTGCTGTGCAATGAAAGTATACTTACTCGAGTAGTGCAGTACCTGAGAATTACTCCATTGCGATTCAGAGTCGCATTTTGGGCGGTTCCTTTGCAGACATTTAGCACGCAGGACATTTGTACTTTTACTAAAGTAAAATGGAATACCTCTACTGCTGCGCATTTTGAATTATTTAATCTGTACGGACGCGTCATGTCATTTTAATCCGATCAACGTGATCGTAATTTAAACGCCGGGTGTCAAAAGCACGTTTTTTTTATCACCAAAGAAGAAAGTAAGACTCGTCTCTCTCTCAAACGCATGTGCCGCTCTTACTGTGAAAGGGTGCAGCCGGAAGCAGTCCGTTCAAACTGCGCTCCGCCCTCTGCAGCGGCTATAAAGCCGTGTGCGTCACACTGTGACGGGACTTCACTCACAGAGATCTCATTGTAGGTGACCTGTGAGAGCCCCGCAGCCTCGAATTTCTCTTTTTCCAAAGGACAATCGGAACATCGTCATAATGGTGAGTACCAGTGAGACGCTTCTTCTGAGGGACGCCGCTGGTTTCCGTCCGCAGTGCGCGTCACGGGGAACATCGAGTCGCACTTTTCCTGTTGCGTCTGCGTAGTTTCCCTCCAAAAACTCGAGGCTCAGCTTCTGCACTTTTTGTCTCTCCTTCTTCTTCGGGTGTTTCTATAACGACTTCCATACAAGTTTAGATGTTTTATTAACGTCAAAGTGCTTCAGTGGGGGAAGGGGGGGGGGGTGGAGAAGTGTCCTCCCTGGTGAAGGTTAACTCTTTCCATGTGTCGTGTCAGCGGGCCGTGCTGCTGTGCCCTACTTTTTGGGGAGTGCTGATGTGGCTTCCGCAGGCCGCGTGTGTGTTTTACGTTTCTATTTCTGCCTCCGCGTCTGCGGCGTCACACCTGAAGCTCAAAATCACCCCGAGGCCTTATTTTCAGACACGTGATTATTTAAACCCTCGAAGCCCAGTTTCTCTCCCCATTTCTTCGGCGGCTTACATTAATTCTTAAGTTAAACTCCCCCCCCCCCCCCCCCGCGCCGCCCATGAACCAACAAGTGCGTGTGTCGCAACGTGTGCGGGCCGAAAGACGACGGCAGTTGAGACGTGACACTTCCTGCTGGCGACACAACGCGGAAGAGCTTTTAAAAAGTCACTTTAGCTTAATGACGCACTTTCAGATTAAGGGCGCTATCTGTTAAAACAAGAAGAAATGAAACTTCACACTAGACCAGCGCCCCCTCCCCCAGCGAACTTTACAAACGAGACCCCGCAACACAAAGCCCCTCTGTCAGCTGTCCCGAGTTTTTACGCAACGACGTCAGCTGTGACGTAGTTTTTAGGACGAGATACCGGAAGTGGGCCGTCACGCGCACTTTCTCCCGGTTCCAGGAAGTTTAGCTTCTGCGTACGCCTGTTGCGACGCGGGCACGCCCCCGCCTCTCGCGCCCTGTCGCAGAGCCGCGCGCACGGGGCGTGAGAAGAAAAAAAAGTGCGTAGAAGCTTCTTTCTGCGTCGTTTTTACTCTGCAGGTGAAGCGCGTTAGTTCCGCAGTGCGCGCGTGTGACGTTCAATCAGGTGACCCGGAGAATGGCGCTGTGTGCGCCGCCTTCACTCAGAATAGACCGCAGCTCCCATGCGGCCCCTCCCCCCCCCTCCCTCCGTCCGCCCGCATCAGGAGCTCTTCAGGGGTGGGTAGGTGGGTGGTCGGGGGGCCTGCTGATTTCAAAACAAAAGCTCACAATAAAACTAAAACAAAGTTGTGTGGTCACCATTCGGGTGGAGAGGTGACGTAGCTGCTCGTCTCAACCCTTGAATTTCTTTTAGCTGCCTCATTCAGACCGCTGCATCAAATACTAATATAGTACAAGATAAAGAACGTTATTGAGCTCAATGGCGTCATCGGAAGGGGCGTGGCTAAATGGAATGAAAGCAGGGCTCCCAGATGAACCCGGTTTCCAAGAGAGGCCGCCATCGCAGGAATTTCCCAACCACAGGATTATTGCCCTCCTTTAAAAGGAGGTCTGGGGCCCATCTGCTGCCCCATTAATCACCCTGCACACCTCCCCCAACAGGCCGGGTACATATTCTGCCAACGTTTGCGCGGCTTTTAACCTTCTGAAGGGCCACTCGGCGGGTACGGACCCGCGAGCGTTCCCTCAGCTCCTTCGGGCCCGATGCCTCCTCAAACGATGGGACGGGACTTGCTTCAGTCAGCCGGCGCCCCCTGCTCCACCCACGCCGTTTACGAGTCACCACAGATGCCTCTGCGGGGAGTGGAAGCCCGTTGGCCCTTCAGCGCCGCTGGCGAGTGCGCGCTAATGACCTCCTGTCACTTATTTAGACCGCCGGCACTGAGCCGAGGTGTCACTGGGCCGTAAACGTCTCTGACGCAGACCTGCTAAATCCAACGCAGCAGCATTGTGAAAACGAGGCGTCGGCGCATACTGATCCGCTTTGGTTTGCATAAAGAGAACCTAATTTCAGCTTCACTCCTCCTCCTCCAGCGAGAGTGTATCTCTGTCCACGTCGGCCAGGCCGGTGTCCAGATGGGCAACACCTGCTGGGAGCTGTACTGCCTGGAGCACGGCATCCAGCCCGACGGCCAGATGCCCAGCGAGAAGCCCAAGGGGGGCTACGACGACTCCTTCACCACCTTCTTCAGCGAGACCGGCAACGGGAAGTACGTCCCCAGGGCCATCTTCGTGGACCTGGAGCCCACTGTGATCGGTGAGGGAGCGGCCGGGGCCACGCCCCTTTGTTGGCCACGCCCACGTCCGCATCCATCGTTAACCCGTCTTCTCCCTCTGCAGATGAGGTTCGTACGGGAACGTATCGACAGCTTTTCCACCCCGAGCAGCTCATCTCCGGCAAGGAGGACGCCGCCAACAACTACGCCCGCGGCCACTACACCGTGGGGAAGGAGCACATCGACAACGTGCTCGACAGGATCCGCAAACTGGTAAGAAAAAGAGCCCATAATGCATTGAGCTCCCTGTAGCCTTTTTTAATGAAACCCTCTAATGGTACCCACCTGTTCCCAGTCTGACCAGTGCACGGGTCTGCAAGGCTTCCTGATCTTCCACTCCTTCGGAGGAGGAACCGGCTCAGGCTTCACCTCCCTCCTGATGGAGCGCCTCTCGGTGGATTTTGGCAAGAAGTCCAAGCTGGAGTTCGCCATCTACCCGGCCCCCCAGGTGTCCACCGCCGTGGTGGAGCCCTACAACTCCATCCTGACCACCCACACCACCCTGGAGCACTCGGACTGCGCCTTCATGGTGGACAACGAGGCCATCTACGACATCTGCCGCAGGAACCTGGACATCGAGCGCCCCAGCTACACCAACCTGAACCGGCTCATCAGCCAGATCGTCTCCTCCATCACGGCCTCGCTGCGCTTCGACGGCGCCCTGAACGTGGACCTGACGGAGTTCCAGACCAACCTGGTGCCTTACCCCCGCATCCACTTCCCCCTGGCCACCTACGCGCCGGTCATCTCGGCCGAGCGGGCCTACCACGAGCAGATCACGGTGGCCGAGATCACCAACGCCTGCTTCGAGCCGGCCAACCAGATGGTGAAGTGCGACCCCCGCCACGGCAAGTACATGGCGTGCTGCCTGCTGTACCGCGGCGACGTGGTGCCCAAGGACGTCAACTCTGCCATCAGCAACATCAAGACCAAGCGCAGCATCCAGTTCGTGGACTGGTGCCCCACCGGCTTCAAGGTGGGCATCAACTACCAGCCCCCCACCGTGGTGCCCGGGGGCGACCTGGCCAAGGTGCAGCGGGCCGTGTGCATGCTGAGCAACACCACGGCCATCGCCGAGGCCTGGGCCCGCCTCGACCACAAGTTCGACCTGATGTACGCCAAGAGGGCCTTCGTCCACTGGTACGTGGGGGAGGGGATGGAGGAGGGCGAGTTCTCTGAGGCCAGGGAGGACATGGCCGCCCTGGAGAAGGATTACGAAGAGGTGGGCATGGACTCGTTTGAGGAAGACGAAGAGGGCGAAGAGTATTGAGACGAGGAAGCAGACGTATATTGTTTATAAATTGAGCCGTTTTTAAAGAAAGGGGGTAAAGTTCTCGCTCAATCCAACAGTTCATGATTCTAAATGGCCTCCAGAAGCATGCAGAGTGTGTCAATGTTCAGTTTGCTTGTATGTAGAACTCAATAAACACTAATGTCACTGCTGGGCAGCGGTTTGTCTGAGCTCAATCAGAAATGACTCTCCGATGGGAGAGGTGTGCCTTTACATCCTTTTCTAAATAAAGCTGTTGAGACCAACTTTTCCCGACTCTCAAGAGTAACATCTGATTTTAAATAAATGTCTGCAGTGTGTTTGCATGGATGGCATTGAACCTTTTTGCAACGGAGTTGGCAAATTAAAATTAAAATGCATTCTGCAAATTCACTTCTAAAATAACAACCTGCAGTCAGTCCATAATGACATCTGATTCATTTAAGCATGAGGCAGTCGGGATGTCATTCAAATAAAACCTCATGTAGATGTGATTCATCTACCACCAAATGTCATGCTCTTACTTCAGGTGACCTGTGCCAGTTTCACCACCAGATGGCGTCACGGGGACAATCACGTGCACTATGTTGAGAGACAGATACCAAGATGTTTACTGCGTACTACCAGCTTTAAAAGCAGAACATCTCATTTAAAACCGCTCCAGATTCCACGTACAGGTTCACCAGAGACTTATCTGCACCTCCTCTCCTCAGACGAAGAGCCCTTCATTCTGGCTCTTTAATTGCTCGGATGTAATTAAGGCTGAATGTGAAAGGCCACGGGCCGGGGGGGGGGGGGGGAGATAAACCAGCAGCACGGCTTAAATGGGGCCCGATGTCACGCATCACTTGGAGGACGTTGTCATGGCAATCGTTTGGTTTCTGTGAGAGAAGTGTGAGAGTTAAACTTCCAAACCGGCGACACAAGGACGTTTTTCAAAGCTCCAACACGTACGAAGAGAGAGAACCCAGAATCACGTTTTTATTAACAAATTAGGACACGGCTTTCAAACCAAGGCCACAGAACACAAATGGTATATATGTGTGTGTTCAGTGGGGGAAAAAAGCAACATTACGTGGTTTAAAAAGCGACCAGCAGAGAGGATGAAAGGGGAACAGGAAGCAGCGACTAATGACACAGACCACAACGCACCAGGTTCCATCACGTCAAGAAACACAGGGACTAAATCCCCAAAGAAGGGTTAGGAAAAGAGGTGATGAACAAATAGCTTGAACACTAAGCGCAATAAATAAGTTAAGAAGACCAACGCAGAGGTTCATTGGAACATGGGAGCGTTTGATGTCTGCGTTACTTTGATTCCTGCTTATTGAGGCATGAATGACTTTACTGCTCGTTGCTTTTGAACGGCGTGAAAACAGCACAAAATAAGGCCAGACTTCGGATGACTTTGTGTCAAAAAGACAGATTTGATTTAACCCCACAACCCCCCACCCCCACCTTACGTAGCATTTTAACAGCGAGACGCGATGCTTCAGCTCCATCTGCATCGCGACTACGTCGGCTTTACTCCACTGAGGGTGTTTGAGGAGGAGTCACGTGTTGGTGCCGCTGCGCTCGCGGGTCGCCGCTCACTCGTCGCCGTCGTCCCACCGGCGGCGGTCCGGCGAGGACGCCGAGGCGAGCAGACATCCGCTGAAGTAGTTGACGAGGGACTGAGTGAGCTGCATCCGGCTGCGCCGCGACAGGAAGTGTCCCTCGTCCGGGTAGATCTGCCCCGGGGGGGGAAGTAAAAGACATGCATTATGGTTAAAGGATGGGGGGGGGGAGTAGGGGGAGGGGGGGGGGGCGGTTCCTACCTGCATGGTGTAGTTGGCTCCGATCTTTATCAAGTGCTTGATGAGCTCAGCTGAGTGCTGGAAGTGGACGTTTGCTGTGGACAGAACAGACAGCTAATGAGTGTGTGTGTGTGGGGGGGGGGGTGCTGGATGTCAAAGGTCATCCGAGCGTCAGAGGTGAATGGGGGGTGGGGGAGGGGGGGGTTCCTGTACCGTCCGCTGTGCCGTGAGCCAGAAACAAGGTTCCTCCCTGCAGAGCCTTCATGCCACTCAGGACTCTGGATGCCTGCAAGACACCGCTTGGGTTTTATCAACACGTTGCATTTCATATTGTCAGCTGGGGGGGGGGGGGTGTGGGGGTGTGGGGGGGGGGCAGTCTGACTAGGAGGGAAATTGTACATTTCATTTTTCTCCATTTGTTCCTTTTCCCTCGGCAACGAGAAGCCAGATTGAATTTTATTGCTCGGGGGGGTGCGAGCAGTAGCTGTTTTATTAGAAGACGTCGCTGCCTCATCATTCACCCCCCCCCCTCAGTCATTCGATCGAGGGAGATTTTCTGCAGACATTTAATAACATGTCTGCTTCTCTTTGAGTCCCAGACGACGCTGTCTGATCACATCCTGCCCCCCCCCCCCCCCCCCGCCGTGCGACCTTCACGTAGAGGACGAGCCACAACTAAAGGTCGCAAATACACCTGAAGGGTCTTCACAGAACAAGAGTCAGATGACAAAGGTGTTTGAACGGGAACGTGAGTCATGATGAGAAACTCAGCCACAGAATGGAACCATATGACGAGCTGTGGTCTGATCCAACAAAGTGAAAAAGGTCAAAACGATTCACATTCCTTTCCACGTCGTTGTGATGTTTTGTGCGTTTTACAGCGATGATCACACAAGTTTAGAACCACAGGTGAAGGGATTTCTGCGTTGGTTTTGTTGCTGATGTGTCAGAGTAAATTATTCAATGCTGCCTCAGCAACGTCTCCTCATTTCAACTTGGGAAAAATAAACAGCTTTAAGTGTACCAGCAGACAACTGATGCATGATGGGTAAAAGCAGCTCACCTGGTACGAGTTCTCCTCAGTCGAAGGCGATCCGAGGTATCGCTCGGAAAACGCCGACGCTGCAGAAAAGACAAACGTTTGAAGACATCCGTGAAGCTTTAACCTCCAACAGAACCACAGAGAGCAGCCAGCCCCCCTCCCCCCCTCGTCCCCCCCCCCCCCGCTCACCGTACAGGGACCAGTCGGTGACGGGAGCCTGAGCCGCAGCGCATCCGATCAGCTCCTCCGTGGACCTGAGCATCGTCAGCGCCAGGAAGCCGCCGTAGTTCTGTTGGAGAAGGAAAAAAAAAAGAGAGAAAATCTCCCCCATCTTCCCCCCCCCCCCCCCCAACCCACCCCCCCTCAAGCTTCAGCTTCCACGTTGCTGCGTGTTGGTCTTTTGAATACGAGCCTTTTTCAGTTCATTAGCATTTCTAGAAATCGTTTTTTAGCACCTCTCTGAATGCATGTTTTTATTTAAAAAAGGAGTATTTATATAAATATATAAATAAATGGAGAAAATACATTAAGCTTCGAGGATGTCGGTTACAGTGAAACACACAGACCAACCTCGCCGAAGACGCCCACGCGGGTGCGGTCGACGAAGGGCAGCTTGGACAGGTACCTGCGTCACACAGGGGACAGCCCGGGAGGGGAGGTCAAAGGTCAACAGGTCAACAGGTTCACGGGCGCATGCGAGAGAGAGACGCAAGGCGAGGACACGTCTCTGCGAGGCAGCGTGAGCTCACTGAGCAGGACTTGAGGAGAACATCTAGTCCCCCACATGCAGGACCCTGCTTCAAAAGACGTCTCAGCTGGAGCAAATAATCACACTTTCCCCCGGATTAAAACGCGACTCGCCTTCCCCCCCGACACGACCTTTCAAACGCGGCGAATGGATCGGGGGGGGGGGACTCACCGCAGAGCTGCTCTCTGGTCCTCTGCGTCCACGAGGCCCAGCCTCCGGTGGACCTGCTGGGACACCCTGAGGAGCGAGGAGCACGTTTTAAAACCACTAATCTGCTGCACGACCCGCGGACGCCCTGGAACCACACGTCCCGTACCTCCGACCTCTGAACCCCGACCCCCTGCCGTCCAGCCGCGCCACGATGACCTGCTCCGACCCCGCCAGCACCGAGGCCCAGTCCAGCCCGAACTCCTCCGTCACCGCCTGGCCGCCCGGGGAGCTGGTGCTGTGGAGGAGCAAGCGAGTTCTTCACTGGTGACCGCGAGGCCTAAATGGTGCGAGTGTGAGGGGGGTGTGTGAGGGGGGGTGTGAGGGGGGTGTGTGAGGGGGGGGGTGAGGGGGGGTGTCGAGGCTCACGCGACGAGCAGCACGCCGTAGAGGAGGGACTCGCTGAAGTCGGGAGGGTAGCTGAGCTTCAGCGGCAGCTCTGTCGGGGACGAGACGGAGACGTTAGGCCCGAGGGACGGACCGGGGGGGGGGGGGTCCGATCTGAGCCGCTCTTTTACCGAAGCCATCGTTGCTGATCATCCGGATTTCAGTCCGGACCCTCTTCTTGGCCTCCAGCGCCGCCCGCAGCGGGAGGTTGTTCTCCAGGATGAAGTACGCTGTGGAACGAGAGGAACGCCGCGGTGAGGGCCAACGTCCCAAAGGTCAAAGGGAGCACGACTCGGACGACTCACAGTCCACGTCGTCCAGACTCAGAAGCAGCACGGCTGGAACTCCCGGACCTGCGGTGGAGACAACATCTAGTGTCCATGCTACGCCCACGTCCTGTTGTGTACTGACCCGGGACTCGTGCCCTCTGACCTCTGCAGTGCAGGACGGCGTGCTGCGCGTCCGGGTTGATGTCGGCGCCAAAGAACAGACAGCCCTCCTTCAGTCCGCAGGTGAGGCATCGCCGCGGAAACAGGCCCAGGGTGGACACACTGCGAGAGGACGGGGGGGGGGGGGGGGGGCAGCGGCGTGAAAGGTGGCGGGGGTGAGCGGTGAGGTGTAAAAAAGGAGAGTTACCTGTACACGTGTCTCTGCTCCGCGGCGTCTTCTGTGCTCAGGAAGTATCTGTGTGACGGGGGAGAGCGGAGCCGCTTCAGGGGGGGCGCCCGTCCTCACGCGGTCCACGAGAGGACGGGCGCCCCCCCCCGGAGTCACCTGTACAGGGTGGAGGACCTACATGATGTGGTTGTTCTCGTCGTAGGCCAGCAGCTCCGTCGCCTCCCAGTCGCCCGACGTCAGGCGCCGCACTTCGTCCCGGTCGCTTCGGGGCTGAAACAGGAAATGGGAAGTGGAGGAAACCCTCCCACCCCCTCCCCCCCCTACACACACACTTCACCACAGGGGGGACGGGGGGGGACTCACCTTTCTGGAGAACATGGTGACGTGGTGGAAGTCGCCTTGTCCTCCTTGCTTCACGGGCAGAGACAGGAAGAAGCGGCTCGTGTCCCTGGAGAACAGCGGCTTCTGTGTCTGCGGGGGACAACAACCAGGGGACACTTTACACACGGGGGCTTTCCTCTGCACCCCCCCCCCCCCTCTAAAGTCACTACATTTCACCTGCATGGAGAGCCAGGTCTCAGAAGAGTCCCGGTGTCTCTGTGCTCAACACAACAAAAGCAAAGTTCACTTTAGTCGTGCAGCAGAGAAGCCGTGGTCGTGGTCGTCGTGGTTACCCACCGGCTTACAGACGCCGATGGTGGCGTCGCACTCCGTCAGCACTGATGCATTCTGGGGCCGGTTGATCCAGCGCACCGCCAGGTGCGTGTTACTGATCCACGTCACCATGGTGACGTAGAAATCCCTGCACCCAAAGAGGAGAGTCACCCTGTCACTGCTGTGTTAATGTGTGTGTGTGCGTTAGTGCTGTGTTAATGTGTGTGTGTGTGCGTTAGTGCTGTGTTAATGTGTGTGTGTGCGTTAGTGCTGTGTTAATGTGTGTGTGTGCGTTAGTGCTGTGTTAATGTGTGTGTGTGTGCGTTAGTGCTGTGTTAATGTGTGTGTGTGCGTTAGTGCTGTGTTAATGTGTGTGTGTGCGTTAGTGCTGTGTTAATGTGTGTGTGTGTGCGTTAGTGCTGTGTTAATGTGTGTGTGTGTGCATTAGTGCTGTGTTAATGTGTGTGTGTGTGCGTTAGTGCTGTGTTAATGTGTGTGTGTGTGCATTAGTGCTGTGTTAATGTGTGTGTGTGTGCGTTAGTGCTGTGTTAATGTGTGTGTGTGTGCATTAGTGCTGTGTTAATGTGTGTGTGTGTGCGTTAGTGCTGTGTTAATGTGTGTGTGTGTGCGTTAGTGCTGTGTTAATGTGTGTGTGTGTGCGTTAGTGCTGTGTTAATGTGTGTGTGTGTGCGTTAGTGCTGTGTTAATGTGTGTGTGTGTGCGTTAGTGCTGTGTTAATGTGTGTGTGTGCGTTAGTGCTGTGTTAATGTGTGTGTGTGTGTGTGTGTGTGTGCGTGTCACCTGATCTGATCCGGAGGCTGCAGCTCCTGCGTGTGCGTCGCTCCGAACAGGTTGACCACTGACAACGTGACGCTGGGGTTTTTCTGACCGGCCTGCGACACGGAGAAGCTCTTATTAAATATGTGGGGATGCTCATAGTGTCCCTGGGTTAGGGTCAGGGGTCAGGGTATATATGTGGGGATGCTCATAGTGTCCCTGGGTTAGGGTCAGGGGTCAGGGTATATATGTGGGGATGCTCATAGTGTCCCTGGGTTAGGGTCAGGGGTCAGGGTATATATGTGGGGATGCTCATAGTGTCCCTGGGTTAGGGTCAGGGGTCAGGGTATATATGTGGGGATGCTCATAGTGTCCCTGGGTTAGGGTCAGGGGTCAGGGTATATATGTGGGGATGCTCATAGTGTCCCTGGGTCAGGGGTCAGGGGTCAGGGTATATATGTGGGGATGCTCATAGTGTCCCTGGGTCAGGGGTCAGGGTATATATGTGGGGATGCTCATAGTGTCCCTGGGTTAGGGTCAGGGGTCAGGGTATATATGTGGGGATGCTCATAGTGTCCCTGGGTTTCTTTCATCTACCACACGCAGTAAAAGGCTTGTCCCTCAGCCTGGAGCAGCAGTTTGTTTCTATTAATAAGCAGCAGCACTTCATTTTGCAGGTGAACGTGTAATTACTTGTCTCAATGCATTCCTTATTTAGCTCTGAGGGAGGAACTAGTCATTTGGTACCAGGCAGCACATCGGCCCTCGTAACGGAGAGCCGGAGCTGCAGGAAAAAACGACTTTTAGCGGTTGGGATTTGGCGTCATTTCCCACCACGGGGTACGGGTACTGCAGTCCTCTGGGGTAGGCGCTGCCGGTGAACTGGGGCAGCACCATGCTGGGCACCAGCGAGTCGTTGATGGCGAGGAAGGCCAGCCGCTCTCCGTCGGGCGACCACCAGTGAGCCAGGTGGGAGCGCAGGACCTCCTCTGGAGACACAAACCACCAGCGGGTCGTTTAAAAGGAGGTCAAACACAAACGCCGCTTCCTTCCCTCTGCGGGAAACATCGGCCACACGGGCGCAGTCCAAAGCAAACGAAGAGAGAGAAAGCAGAAACGCATTCATCCTTCCGCAGTGTGTTTGTGTTTGTGAGTCCATCAGAACATCGGCGACTTAATGGATCCAACTGCTGATTTAAAAATCATCAGTTTGTCTCTTCTGCTGCGCCGCATTTCTTCGAAATGAAATACACAAAATACAAAAAAAATTGTGCGTTTAGAATGTTTTAATGTTGTAGTTTGTGAAGGTGGAGACAGTGTGAGATGCTTGTAAAGCTTGGTGCAGTAAATGTAGGTTGGATACATTCATTGATTTAACTAATATATTGTATTTCCTGCAAGGGTTCGCAATAAAATGTGAAACAGCAGCAGGATTTAAAATGAATTTGGATCAAAACAGTGAAGGAAAACACACACACCTTCGTACAACCAGTCGCTCAGGCCGTTGAAGATGACTCCCTCCACCCCGGAGGAGGTGATTCTCAGGGAGTTGCTCTTCACATCTGCCTGGTAGTAGATGTTGTTCTCAAAGATGTAGATCTGAGGAGGAGATCGTGGGTTGATTGAAGACTTTCGCTCACGTGGGATCCCATATTTGGGTTCTAAGTATGTTCAACCCACAATAGGAGTGAAATAACTCCAGTGGAAGGAGAAGAAGGAGAAACCAGAGACGAGGCAGCATCAGAGATCTCACACACACAATGGAAGGAATTAAAAGTACCAGCTGTTGTCCTTGTGTTCCCCAGGCGGCGTGCTGCAGCACCGCGTCCTGGACCTCTGGAGGGTTCAGCTCCCAGACCTCCCTGCCCCCCCCCCACACACACACACACACTTAAAATACAGTTACAACCTCCCTGGTTCGTGACAGGTAGAGAAAAGCAAACGGCCCACCTGGTGTAGATGTTGTAGACGATGTACGACGCCGTGTAGGAACATCTGAACACCTGCAACGAGAGCTCAGCTCACCGCGGGACGCCAACAGTCGTCCACGCCTGCTGCGTCCCATTTCATGTGCAATGAAGCAATCAAACTGAGAAGCATCTCTGCAGGTTGTGTTAGTCGTGCCTGGGTGGGATTTCGCGTTGCCCCGGCAACCAACACAACTGGAATGCAATCAATGAAGACAATAACACAGAAGGAACCGATTTATTCTCGTGGTGTTTGACTGTTGCAGAACACACTGCAGGACGCTGAAAGAGACCTCGACTGGGAGGAGAGAGGAGAAAAGCCTCACTGAGGGTGTCACCATCTAACCCCAACCCACAGGAGATGAGTGAGACCCACAGGAGATGAGTGAGACCCACAGGAGATGAGTGAGACCCACAGGAGATGAGCGAGGACCCACAGGAGATGAGCGAGGACCCACAGGAGATGAGCGAGGACCCACAGGAGATGAATGAGGACCCACAGGAGATGAGCGAGGACCCACAGGAGATGAATGAGGACCCACAGGAGATGAGTGAGACCCACAGGAGATGAGCGAGGACCCACAGGAGATGAGCGAGGACCCACAGGAGATGAATGAGGACCCACAGGAGATGAGTGAGACCCACAGGAGATGAGCGAGGACCCACAGGAGATGAGCGAGGACCCACAGGAGATGAGCGAGGACCCACAGGAGATGAGCGAGGACCCACAGGAGATGAGCGAGGACCCACAGGAGATGAGCGAGGACCCACAGGAGATGAGTGAGACCCACAGGAGATGAGCGAGGACCCACAGGAGATGAGCGAGGACCCACAGGAGATGAATGAGGACCCACAGGAGATGAGTGAGACCCACAGGAGATGAGCGAGGACCCACAGGAGATGAGCGAGGACCCACAGGAGATGAATGAGGACCCACAGGAGATGAGCGAGGACCCACAGGAGATGAGTGAGACCCACAGGAGATGAGCGAGGACCCACAGGAGATGAGCGAGGACCCACAGGAGATGAGTGAGGACCCACAGGAGATGAGTGAGACCCACAGGAGATGAGCGAGGACCCACAGGAGATGAGCGAGGACCCACAGGAGATGAATGAGGACCCACAGGAGATGAATGAGGACCCACAGGAGATGAGTGAGACCCACAGGAGATGAGTGAGGACCCACAGGAGATGAGTGAGGACCCACAGGAGATGAGTGAGACCCACAGGAGATGAGCGAGGACCCACAGGAGATGAGCGAGGACCCACAGGAGATGAATGAGGACCCACAGGAGATGAGTGAGACCCACAGGAGATGAGCGAGGACCCACAGGAGATGAGCGAGGACCCACAGGAGATGAGCGAGGACCCACAGGAGATGAGCGAGACCCACAGGAGATGAGCGAGGACCCACAGGAGATGAGCGAGGACCCACAGGAGATGAGCGAGGACCCACAGGAGATGAGCGAGGACCCACAGGAGATGAGCGAGGACCCACAGGAGATGAGTGAGACCCACAGGAGATGAGCGAGGACCCACAGGAGATGAGCGAGGACCCACAGGAGATGAATGAGGACCCACAGGAGATGAGTGAGACCCACAGGAGATGAGCGAGGACCCACAGGAGATGAGCGAGGACCCACAGGAGATGAATGAGGACCCACAGGAGATGAGCGAGGACCCACAGGAGATGAGTGAGACCCACAGGAGATGAGCGAGGACCCACAGGAGATGAGCGAGGACCCACAGGAGATGAGTGAGGACCCACAGGAGATGAGTGAGACCCACAGGAGATGAGCGAGGACCCACAGGAGATGAGCGAGGACCCACAGGAGATGAATGAGGACCCACAGGAGATGAGCGAGGACCCACAGGAGATGAGTGAGGACCCACAGGAGATGAGTGAGACCCACAGGAGATGAGCGAGGACCCACAGGAGATGAGTGAGACCCACAGGAGATGAGCGAGGACCCACAGGAGATGAGTGAGGACCCACAGGAGATGAGTGAGACCCCCCTCCCCCCCCCCCCCGGGTGCTGCACTGGAGTTTTATGTAAATAACAACCTGCCAGCCAATTAAGAGAAGACAAAAAAAAGGACAAAGCACGTCTCGGGTCACAGCAGCGATTGACCTTTTCCAGAATTAAGTAGCTAGACAACTTCTTCTTTTTTCAGCTTCTCGTTTCCTCGTTGTCGACGTCACTTGATCAGAGAAAACAAAGCGCTGTGATCTGCTCACTGACATTTCAGTTTGTTCTTCTCCTGAATATCTTTAAGAAAACAACAGATTTGTATTAAACGCCGTGCTTCACGTGACCTTTTCATCAGATTTCATGGATGTGACGCATTGAAAGGGCTCTTAAAGTCGTTCATTCGGTTTCAAGGAGGCTTTTAAACTCTGAACTCACCTGTTTGACGTCGTAAGCGAAGAGCGCGAACTTCAGATCGGCAGAGAGCGAGTACTTCACCACTTTGAAGGCCACCTGACAAAGAACAGATGGACCAAAGGACTCTTCAGACGTAGCTGACATCAAACTCTAAATAAAAATGGCATAGAGCTACAGCATGAACCATCAGTAGATACTTTAAACCCTCCATAGCCACTCATTAGCTAGAATGCTAACATTAGCACCAAAGACCGGCCGAGGCTGATGAATTCCTGCAGGTTTTTGTTCAAAATGCACAAATGTTGGTTACCAAAGGTCATATACAATATAAATGATGTCATTATATATATATATATATATATATATATATATATATATATATATATATATATATATATATATATATATATATATATATATATATATATATATATATGAGAAAGAGTGAAACGTACAAACGTGCTGTTGGTCAGAATGACCTCCGTCTCGTTGGAGGCGAAGTTGAACTTGATGACGTGACCGTCTCGGTTCCTGTAGACCACCTCGGAGTCTGAGAGAGCAAAGGTCAACGCGTCACCAAGCAGCAGCTCAGAGGACAACCCGACCCCCCCCCCCCAGAGGAGGAAAACACCAGTTAACACAAAAGCATTCAGAGCCCCTTGTAGTTAACACAGTGTGAACTAATTGTTTGCTTAGTTATCTCCAGAATGTGGAGAGACACTTTGAAAACTACACCTGAAACATCAAAATACAGCAAAATGTACTGAAAAAGAGATTGTTTGTGGTGCCATCAATGCATTGATTGACTACATCTAAATTTGACATCAATCAGCAGGTGAGACCAGATGTGTGCTCGGGAATGTCTTCCTAAAACAAGAGACAGCTGCAGCTCAGACCGACTCTCTCCTGTGGGATTTCCACTACACATGGAGGTGGGGGGGGGGGGGGGGTCAATTCATCACCGCCTCTCTGAACTCACCCGGCTTCGCCACTGGGGACATTTGGGATTCACAGCAACACACACACACACACACACACACACACAACAAACGGTGCATCTCCATCAGTGCAACATTTCACTTGAATAACTGTTTCCTTGTCAAACTGAACCAGGAGCAGCTGTGCCGCCCCCCCCCCCCCTTAATGAACTCCTGATACTCATTATGAGATCATCTGTGGCTGATTGCAGAAGAAGAACCAGGCATCTACACAAACGGACATTTTGAAAATAGCTTCATTTCCTCCTGATTAACGTGTAGTGGCATCGCTCTCCGCGCTGGAGAGCTCCGTAAAGAGGACATATTTACCACGACATCATCGTGACGAATGCATTATTCATTTTTTACGGGTCAATGTTGAAGACGTCGTTAGTGATCACGGAGCGCTGTGATTGGACGCGATTCCTCTCTTATGTAAGCACCTGGATGCTGGGTGATGTAAACAAGCTGTGTTTACATTAACTGTATATTATGCCTGCATGAATAATTCACTCCCACCGTGACCCTGTGAATACTCCAGTGTATAAACACATGAATAAATATATGCATCTTATACACCGGGCTTCATAGTAAAAATGAAATGTTGTGTTTTCAGCGCTTTGCTCGTCTGGACCTGTTACTGTTTGTCAGATAACAATAAAAAGTGTTAACAAATAAAATGTCCACGGAGGACAACAATATAAGTCAAGTTGTTCAAAAGGCTGCGGACACCCTCACGCCTCATCAGGCCACGCCCTATATGGCCACGCCCCTTCTCCACACGCCCCCTAGCCACGCCCCATAGGACCACGCCCCCTCTCCACACGCCCCCTAGCCACGCCTCATCAGGCCACGCCCTATATGACCACACCCCCTCTCCACACGCCCCCTAGCCACGCCTCATCAGGCCACGCCCTATAGGACCACGCCCCCTCTCCACACGCCCCCTAGCCACGCCTCATCAGGCCACGCCCTATATGACCACGCCCCCTCTCCACACGCCCCCTAGCCACGCCTCATCAGGCCACGCCCTATATGACCACACCCCCTCTCCGCACACACCCCTAGCCACGCCTCATCAGGCCACGCTCTATAGGACCACGCCCCCTCTCCACACGCCCCCTAGCCACGCCTCATCAGGCCACGCCCTATATGAGCACACCCCCTCTCCACACCCCCTCCTAGCCACGCCTCATCGAACCACACCCTATATGACCACGCCCCCTCTCCTCACACCCCCCTAGCCACGCCTCATCGAACCACACCCTATATGGCCACGCCTCCTCAGGCGGCCTGCGGTAGATTTACATGGAACCAAGGCCTGAATGTTTCTACCAGGTGATGGCGGCCAACAGCTGATCCGCCCATGTGATCGATTGTCTGACAACACCAAGGACAACACTGAGGGGGGACGTGTACGTGCGGACGCTGCCACCTTTCCCTGTATCCCTCTGTCTCCTCCACCTTTCCCAGTGTCCCTCTGTCTCCTCCACCTTTCCCAGTGTCCCTCTGTCTCCTCCACCTTTCCCCGTGTCCCTCTGTCTCCTCCACCTTTCCCAGTGTCCCTCTGTCTCCTCCACCTTTCCCCGTGTCCCTCTGTCCCCTCCACCTTTCCCAGTGTCCCTCTGTCCCCTCCACCTTTCCCAGTGTCCCTCTGTCTCCTCCACCTTTCCCAGTGTCCCTCTGTCCCCTCCACCTTTCCCAGTGTCCCTCTGTCTCCTCCACCTTTCCCAGTGTCCCTCTGTCTCCTCCACCTTTCCCAGTGTCCCTCTGTCTCCTCCACCTTTCCCCGTGTCCCTCTGTCTCCTCCACCTTTCCCAGTGTCCCTCTGTCTCCTCCACCTTTCCCTGTGTCCCTCTGTCTCCTCCACCTTTCCCAGTGTCCCTCTGTCTCCTCCACCTTTCCCCGTGTCCCTCTGTCTCCTCCACCTTTCCCAGTGTCCCTCTGTCTCCTCCACCTTTCCCAGTGTCCCTCTGTCTCCTCCACCTTTCCCAGTGTCCCTCTGTCTCCTCCACCTTTCCCTGTGTCCCTCTGTCTCCTCCACCTTTCCCTGTGTCCCTCTGTCTCCTCCACCTTTCCCAGTGTCCCTCTGTCTCCTCCACCTTTCCCCGTGTCCCTCTGTCTCCTCCACCTTTCCCAGTGTCCCTCTGTCCCCTCCACCTTTCCCAGTGTCCCTCTGTCCCCTCCACCTTTCCCAGTGTCCCTCTGTCTCCTCCACCTTTCCCCGTGTCCCTCTGTCTCCTCCACCTTTCCCCGTGTCCCTCTGTCTCCTCCACCTTTCCCCGTGTCCCTCTGTCTCCTCCACCTTTCCCCGTGTCCCTCTGTCTCCTCCACCTTTCCCAGTGTCCCTCTGTCTCCTCCACCTTTCCCAGTGTCCCTCTGTCTCCTCCACCTTTCCCCGTGTCCCTCTGTCTCCTCCACCTTTCCCAGTGTCCCTCTGTCTCCTCCACCTTTCCCCGTGTCCCTCTGTCTCCTCCACCTTTCCCAGTGTCCCTCTGTCTCCTCCACCTTTCCCAGTGTCCCTCTGTCCCCTCCACCTTTCCCAGTGTCCCTCTGTCCCCTCCACCTTTCCCAGTGTCCCTCTGTCTCCTCCACCTTTCCCCGTGTCCCTCTGTCTCCTCCACCTTTCCCAGTGTCCCTCTGTCCCCTCCACCTTTCCCAGTGTCCCTCTGTCCCCTCCACCTTTCCCAGTGTCCCTCTGTCTCCTCCACCTTTCCCAGTGTCCCTCTGTCTCCTCCACCTTTCCCCGTGTCCCTCTGTCTCCTCCACCTTTCCCAGTGTCCCTCTGTCTCCTCCACCTTTCCCCGTGTCCCTCTGTCTCCTCCACCTTTCCCAGTGTCCCTCTGTCCCCTCCACCTTTCCCAGTGTCCCTCTGTCTCCTCCACCTTTCCCCGTGTCCCTCTGTCTCCTCCACCTTTCCCAGTGTCCCTCTGTCTCCTCCACCTTTCCCCGTGTCCCTCTGTCTCCTCCACCTTTCCCCGTGTCCCTCTGTCTCCTCCACCTTTCCCAGTGTCCCTCTGTCTCCTCCACCTTTCCCCGTGTCCCTCTGTCTCCTCCACCTTTCCCAGTGTCCCTCTGTCTCCTCCACCTTTCCCCGTGTCCCTCTGTCTCCTCCACCTTTCCCAGTGTCCCTCTGTCCCCTCCACCTTTCCCAGTGTCCCTCTGTCCCCTCCACCTTTCCCAGTGTCCCTCTGTCTCCTCCACCTTTCCCAGTGTCCCTCTGTCCCCTCCACCTTTCCCAGTGTCCCTCTGTCCCCTCCAGGTGTCCAGAAAGTCGTCTCCTGCCCTGAATTAAAGGCTGGGACCCGAGTCTCGCGTTCAGCTTCCTTTTTTTCCGGCCTTAATCTTTGTTCCCCTTCTCCTCCAAAGCTCCAAAGCAAACACAATCAGTCGGTGAAATGACATTTGAGATTCTGCACGTTAGGACAGCGAGGACAGGGGACAGCGGGGACAGGGGGAAGTGCTGGGCTGCACGTCCAGGCTCGTGCTGCAACACCGGCGCCTGGTGTAACCGTGGAGGAGACGTAATGAGGAGGAAGACGTGGGAGCAGAAAGGTCAGAGGAGGAAACGCACGCCTGCGCTTCTCGTTTATTTACCCTTCGTTGGACAAATGTCCGCCACCTTTTATTCTCACTGATGCTAAAAAAAAAAAAAATGAAGTGAATCTTCGGGGCAAGAGAACGGCCCAGGTGCTTTTTATTTGATCTGAATGCAGTGTTCGGATTCCTCCGACTTCCTGCACGGTGCAGAGACACAATTAAAAGATGTTCTTACTTTCATGCCCGCTGGTTTGCAAGATGCCGGAATAATTTACCAGAAAAGAGCTGCATATCCAGCTCATCCTCATTCAACTCCCCTTGATGCATCTTCACTGGCCTCCTTTTACTATTCCTGCAGGCGGGGGTTGATACGTCATCCAATCTGGGCCTCGTTAACGCCCGAATGTGCGGTGATGCAATGAGCCGAGGCATCGCTCCTGTGACCACAAGCTCTGCGTCGTCGTTGTTGTTGCTGCTATTATTCTTATAATCATCTTTATTATTGTGGATCCGGCGCCCCGAGTCCCTGCTGCTGCTGTGAAGCCATCTGCGTTTGAATGTGAGGGTCAGCGCCATGACAGAAGGGTTTCAAATTCAACTAAAATCAAATACCTATTGATATATACCTTCAATTTATTCCTATTTTTTCAATCTAATTCCATGCAAAACTATTTATTGTGATTAGTTCATATTTGTATTTGATTTCATTTAACGTTGGATGTGATTGCAGTAAAATAATTTATTTCATAGTCGATGGTCTCAGTGAATCAACTTTGAGTCTAAAAAGCCCGACAGAGGTTCTTCTCTTCTAAGCACGACGTGTTGAGCAGAACCTGAAAGAACCTGCAAAGTATTCGGCTCTCTTATTAAAGATTGAAGTTGAAACCAGGAGTTACGGGATCGGTTTAATCCGCACGTTCTCAGCGAGGAAGGAGAGCGAAAGGTGTTAAAACCCCGCTGATCCCAGACCTCACGCTGTTTGAGATCAACATGATCAGCTGTTCCCTCTGAAGCCTGAGGAGCAAACGGTTCATTTCTACAGGATGAAAAACACCAACGCGTGATCTCACGCCGCCTTCACAATATCGATTTGACAACATCTCATACACAGTTCTACTAATAAATGAAAACCTCCTTCCACAAATAACAAACTGCAGTACTGCACAATTCCCTCAGCCCCAAATCACCCAGAATGCACTGCAGCTACAACACAAGGATGTCACTTATTAGATTAGGTGGAGAAACTTTCCGCCTGTATTTTGTTAAACTTCACTGACTTAATGTTCACATCAGTTTCTCTGGTGTAATGCATTATGGGAAACGTAGTCCACCCTTTTAGCAGAGTCCCCACGTGAGACAGACATGCACGCAGCAGCATTTGAGTGCGAGTAGAAGTTGCCGATGATATTGGCGGACCCGGCGTCTCCTGCACGGTACTCACTGCTGATCCACTTGGCCTCGGGGTCGTGGACGCTGAACTCCGGCTCGTAGAGGTCCGACACCGTCAGCCTGGAGCGGCCGCTGCTGGGCTGCTCGGCTGGGAGGAGCAGAAGAAGAAGAAGAAGGAAAGAAAGACACAGGAGAGTCAAACTTCAAGTCCTTCCTCGCCGAGAGCGAGGACGGGAGCCTGACGCACCGGGCGTGAGGACGACCACGGACATGGTGATGAGCGAGCACACCGCCACGATCACCAGCAGGGAGATGGCGATGCCCTTCCAGTTCCTCTGGGCGGGGCTGACGTCCACAAACTCCTGCAGACAGAGACAGGCGAGTCATTTATTACACACTCATTCCTGGGGTCCGTCATCCGTCTCCTGGAGCTCCCGGGCCGGCGTGGACAAGCCCCCCCCCCCCCCGCAGGGGACCAGGTAGCTGTCATGAGGGGTTTGATTCAGCATTCCCCACAAACACTGATACATGAGAGAAGACAGCGTGAGGCCTCTTCCCACATCCGACGTGTCTCATTTACAGCGGAGGACTGGAAGGGAGCAGCAAACACCTGCTGCCATCGGACCGGACCCATAGACAACGTGTGTGTGTGTGTGTGTGTGTGTGTGTGTGTAGAAAGTAGAGTACACTGAACTACTACTAGAAGTGACTGCACAGGCGCTGATGGGTTATGATCATGAAAACGGGCACAAATGTGTGGAGAACAATCTGAAAGCACATTATGGGAGGAGGGAAGTGTTTAATTAATGAAGCAGGAGAAACTGATTCTCTCACACTCACACACACACACACACACACACACACACACACACGGCTCCAAGGTGTAGAACTAATACTCAGAGAGCAGTTCATGGCCCAGTGATGTGCAAAGAAGAATCTACCCACTGTGTGTGTGTGTGTGTGTGTTCAAGAAAGGGATTAATAAGGCTTTTACCAGAATGAACACATAATATATTTCAGACTAAAAATGACGCGCTGTAAAAGCACGGTTACAACACAACGTGCCCACAGTCACTATTCTACTGGTTCTAGTCAGCGTTGGAAACGGGATCCGATCCACAAACGGTAGATTCAGCACCATGAAACCCGTGAAAATGGGAGTTTGGTCTATTTGGGTTTTTTCCCAGCAAATGAAAGTGAAATACAACAGGTTTCACGTTACGTTCTGGTCTCTTGTACTGGATCTCAATTCCTTAATGCTTCCATTCTGGATGATTTCTCCTGTTTAATCTGTCTCATATTGACATTTTCTATTGTGTGTCTTTAGTATGCAACACACTGCTCTGCTGCCATACAAGACCCTTTAAAATATTATTTCCATAGAGATTTTTGAAAGAATTATTTCCATACACAAAACACTATATTTAAAAAAATGGCAGGACTATTTCTATTGTTTCCAACAAAATATTTAGAAATCAAACAATATAAAGATGTCATTCCCTAAAACCCGGGTGTCGGTTTTAAGGGAGTTTTGTGTGACGATGACTCTCAAACCAAAACCTGACCCCCCCCCTTACCCCCCGAACACGGGAGCTGAACCCAATGCAGAGAACTAGAACTAGAACCTACAAACTACACACGTGCGGCTCAGTAGCATCGATTCACCTGCACCTTCGATCCACGTGCACGACGCGCCACCAGCGGGGGGAACGGCGGACCCCCTCCCCGCACTTTATTGCATCTCGGTGCGTATTTCAACAGCAGGAAAATCTCATTCTTAATGCATTCGTCTCGCTGAGATGGTGTCCTTCACGGGACGTACCTCGTCCTGCTGCGCCTCCTTGGGCTTCTTCTTGGTCGGGTCCTTGGACGCCGTCATTGTGGCGGAGCCGCGGTGCTTCTGCTGCAGCTTCGACCCAGCGGCTCTCCCGGTAATAACATCCGAGGCGCGTCGACGCGGAGGCGGGCGCGTCGAGCTGGACCCGACGGGCACGAGGGGGACTTCCGGTAGGGGGCGGGGTTTCACGCACGGGTTTTTAACAAGTGTAACACGTATGGCTGTTGATGGACAAAAATAATACCGGACCTCCTTTAGATGAACGCTTTAGTAGCGACAACCCAATTTGAGATGTCATTCTTTTGCCGTATGCTTTTATTTTGTTAATTCCTACGAACATCCGGCTGCCCTGTCTGTCTGTCTTTCAGATATTAAGTGTCTCTATTTAAATGTTTTGCTGTACCACAATATACACACATAGACACACATTCCCAATGAATATATTCCTATTTAATAAAAGTTCCATTACTTTTTCAACCGATAGAATGCTCAGTAAAGTCATGACTGAACACAATCAGATTTGGGCTAAAGCGCTGTCCATGGTGCTGTAACCTGGAATGTGTTTCTGAAGGGGAAATTCTTCATTTATTGATGAATAACAGATGGTGGACGTACTGAGATGATGTAGTTCCGTGAAACGCATATTACTTAGAGAAGATACAAAAGTATTTGCATCATATTAAACTTCAATTAAATTTTGAGCTAGTGCAGAGGACAACATTGATGAGGATAATCAATTATACGGAGACACACCAGTTGAGTAAAGCTGCAGGAACCGAAAGCCTAAAGTCATTAATTAAAACAAAAATTCACATCTGTCGTTTAATGAATCTGTTTTTCTGACACCCGATGTTGGACGTGCCTTTATTTAATTAGAATGATTAAATCCTGCCATCTCCTGCATCTCCACAGATTGAATCCCTACTTGTTCAGCAGTGTCATCTTCTCGTCTTGCCCTTCAGGTATTTTTACCCCCGATGATGTCACTGCAGCACCGAGGCTTCACGTGAAACCTCCTCCGAGCGGAGACCAGCTGCCGAGTGACTGGATTCAAACTGATAGGTGTCGCACACGAGTCCCTGAACCCCCCCCCACCCCCCCTCCACGAGGACACCGACCTACAGCCAACAACACACACGCTGCGCCCGCCATCCACGAATAACGAGGACAAGCGGAGGTCGAGTCTCTTAGACGCCACAACTCGAGTGCCAAAAGTACAAAATGACTCCCAACATCAACGGGGGGGGGGGGGGGGGGGGGATGATGGAGGTAGAGAAGGAGGATAAGATCCCCGAAGCTCCCTCCTCTTCTTCATCAAATATTCATGGCGGGAACCGGAGAGCACACGGAGAGGATGGCTCTCCCTCTTGACCTCTGCCGGCGTTTGAGAAGTTCACCGACATCCCCGAGGCCTTCAGACGCCGCAGCACACGTGCACGCGTCTGTGCACGTGTGCTGCGGCCCCCATGTCCATTTCTGTCGTTCATGTCCACGTACGTGGATTCACACGTTCAATGATAATGATTTGATGTTACGTTCGATATTCGTTTTGAGCATGTTGTCGCTAGATTTACTACAACTTCGAACTTTTCCATTTTCCTTTTTCTGGACCTGAGGCAGCACTTTGTTCCTCCTCCTCCACCACTTCTGCTGCCTGGTTTCCACCTGGGAGGCCAGGTGAAGGTAATTAACCCGCGGGCTCCCAGTCCGCCAGCACTGACGTCTCGTTTATTAGTGTGCTTCAGATAAGGGGGGCTCCTGAGTGGGTCAGCTGACCCGGAAGGATCCGAGCTCAAGGGCCGATAAGAGCGACGTGCTTCTCTGCAGCGGTAGTTTAATGCATGCATTACCACGCTGCTTAGATGGAGGCTGCATTTATAACATGAAAACCTCTGGTATTACATTCATACCAACGTGGTTCCTACTCTGGGTGGTAAAATCATTCAAATGAGCTACTCTCACATATTAGGAGTGGATTTTTATCTTTAAACTATTTTTTTTAAATGTGTATATGCAGCTTCAAAGGGCCAAATGCAGTGAGGTTTAAACCAGCACGAACACTCAAAAATGCAACCAGCTTTTTCATAAAGAGCCATTAAAAATGAACAAAGGCATTTTCACCCGGCTCATGAAGAAAGGAGCGACCTGTAAATAATCCCACTGAAGGGAAGCAGCCCTCTGTGAGCATTAATTCATATTCTGCGTGTGCTTTGCAGCAGACGCGACTTCAAACACTCAACTGTGGAAATGCTTTAAATCTGCTCAGGGCCCAAATATCCATTTATAGAAATGCTAAATGTGCGAACCGCACCGACAATGAGCGCGTGTGGGAGTTGTGCAGCTGGCACATGAAAGTGAGCACCTGCAAAACACATTAGTCATCGGCATGAAGATCTAAATCTACTCACGGGTTCACTAAACGCACCTGATACCTGAAACTCAACCTGATACCTGAGATCAGAACCAACCAAAGACTGGGACCGATGATCAGGAACTTGTTAAGAAAACAAGTTGCAGCGACATGATTTTGCTCCGTCGCCTCATCTCTAAAGGAGAGCGCACACACACACACACACGCACACACACACACACACACGCACACACACACACACACACGCACACACACACGCACACACCGGGGGCCCCTGGGGGCGTGTTTCTGTTTCTCGACTCTCCCCCGGGAGGCGGCACCGTCCTGGGGCCTTTTCTTTTGTTGTGTTACGAATAATCCGCCACATGCTCAAAGCACCCCCCCTCCCCACACACACACACACACACACACACACACACACACACACACTCTCTCCCCCCTCCCCGCCCCTCCTTCACCCCCCCAACCCGCATGTCACAGCACTCTCTCATCGGCACACTCGCGTGGTTTCTACAAATAAAAGCGCTGCGACGCCTCACCTCCGGGTACCTGAGCTCTGGGTCCATCGCGCCTCGGAGGTGAAGGGTCGCGCTCGGGGCCTCGGAGGTGAAGGGTCGCGCTCGGGGCCTCGGAGGTGAAGGGTCGCGCTCGGGGCCTCGGAGGTGAAGGGTCGCGCTCGGGGCCTCGGAGGTGAAGGGTCGCGCTCGGGGCCTCGGAGGTGAAGGGTCGCGCTCGGGGCCTCGGAGGTGAAGGGTCGCGCTCGGGGCCTCACAGCTGGGCCATTCTGTCCAAAAAGAGCGACTCCTGCAGGAGGGCAGCGAGTCGGGGAGAGGCGGCGTTCCCTGCTGCTCTGCCCGTCCTCGCCACCGTAAACAGGCGTCTGACACACGTGCACGCTCACGAAAGAGCCTCGGATGTTACTGCTTTAAAAATAAACGGTGTCATTAATATAAGCCCTAACCCAGTTTCACTTTGTTACTCTGATGATCTAATTCTGCGTCGTGGGAATTCGAGCTCAATTCATCCATTAAAGTGGGTTTGTACAAAGATTTGTTTTTCAGAATGAATATTTTATAACCCGTTTGAATTGGTTTGAGCTGAGTGAGCAGCCTGGAGGGGAGATCCAGAGGTCAGCAGCGATTCAGAGGTTAACAGGTTAATAGTGTGGGAGGTTGAGGGGGTCGGTGAACAGTTTAGTGACCGAGGAGACAAAGGAAAAAGACCAAGTGAGATGTGAGATTGTTTGAGTGTCGGATTCTGGGCGAGTGAAGGCGAGAGACGTCGTGTCCTCGTGTGTCGCTGCTCTCTAGTGACACAAAGAGACATTTGTTCATGTCCCCGTGCGGGACTCACTTTGTCCTTCGGGGGCCCTGACGTCTGTCCACGCACCACGAACTCACTCCACAACAGTCATTGGTCATTTGTGTTCATCAATAATTTAATAAATGAAAAGCTGGTTTATTGATGACGTTTTTTGCTGAATTGAAGTTATCAGTAGTTCAACAGTGGGGGTTCTGTACAGAGACTGGACACTTCCTCCCACACTGTAGTGATGTACAGTCAGTCCTCACACCATCGCGGCGTAGGATGTGAAAACGCCACCAGCTCAGCGCTGCACGTCGGATTTCTGCACAACAAATCTTCTTAAAAGTGGCGTGACTCATTGAGGCGCTTGGAATGATGAGTGGCGTATTATTTATTCTTTGCTGAGTGAGTGGGAGGGGGGGGGGGTTAAATCAGGACAGCGTCAGCGCAGGAATACTCAAAGGTTAACGCGCTAATAGTCCTTCGCGCCGTGTCCGTCTCCACGGTAACAGATGGCGGACGTCGCACTGCGCTGATGATAGTGTTCAGGGAGCTGCTGTTATCGCTTTTCACAGGTTGGACGAGTTTGGTGGTGACTTTGATGTCAAATAAATGGTTATTTCAAACAGCAAAGAAAAAGCTGAGAAGTTTTGAGACTTTTTGAAAGAACTACAGTAACCATAAAAACATGTTGTACCTTCCCAGATATTTCTGCACAAGATCTGAAAACCACATGCGTAAAGCCGGAGGTCTCTGCAGAGCAACATAACACTTTGGACAAATGTGAAGGACGACTGGAGGGAACATCTTTTGTCCCATGAAATGTCTTTCACATCCTACAAGAACAGCGAATGTGGGGAAATCCAGGCCTCACCACACCGAAGGGCTGCACAAATAGGGACATGAAGGTTCAAAGCGTGATCCTGCATACCTGAAGCTGTGTGAGATGAAATAGATCAATCAGATGAATCCAATAGACATCAGCGGCCTTTTGGTGGGTGAATTCTCCTAAACAGCTGATGCAGCTCAAGGCCTTTTTGTGGAGCAGCTCAAAGCACACGCTGGTTCACAGGGCTGTGATTGATGAGACAATTAAAACCACTCCGGCTAAATAATGCACAGGAAAGCGCCAAAGCGCCGCCCGCTCATTACTACGCAAAGCACTTCTTCAGAGGGCAATGAATGGAACCAACAAGTTCTCTTTGTTGCATAGAGGAGTCGTTGTGCCAGTTATGTAAACACACCTGAGCCACCGAGTGCGCTTTGGTGCTTCATGTTCACCACGTATGTGTCCCACTATGCAGAGAATAGCCAGTTCAACGCATGGAGACTTCTGGAGTCTGACAAGATTTGAGAAGCTCTTTTCTGAAGGCATCTCTGCATGTACAAGGTGTCTAAAGAATGTCCTTTCTGAAGGAGGTATGAAGTACAAACAAGGAGGGAACAACACAAAGAATGAACTGTTGCATGTTTGTGGCGCAGTGCTCATGGGAAGCGTGAGACAGGAAGCGTGAGACAGGAAGCGTGAGACAGGAAGCGTGAGAAAGGAAGCGCGGCAGCAACAGACGCTTCCTACCTTGCTGTCCTTGATTGGCTGACACTCGATCTGATGCGAGACGGATGCTGTTTGGTTCATGTTTGTGCCTCAGCTTCACCGAAATCCTCCTTTCACCAATACAATCCCAGCAAAGTCTTCCTGCCGACTTCAACGCTGAAGAGGCTGAAGAGGCTGAAGATGCTGAAGATGCTGAAGAGGCTGAAGATGCTGAAGAGGCTGCAGAGCTGCTCTCCCTCGTTGCTATGGAAGCTCAAATACAGATCTGATGTTTCCTCCTTTGTCTCTAAGTGATCCGTCCTATTCCTCTTCTTCTTCTTCTTCTTCTTCTTCTTCTTCTTCTTCTTCTTCTTCTTCTTCCTCCCCACTAAAGCGAGTGCGTGCTGCTCCGCGTGCAGCTGACCACTCATGAACCGGGAGGTTTGCCAGTGCCTCCCACGTACCAAGACGTTTCTTCATCAGCGTGGAAGTGCGCTCGAGGCGGCGGCGGTTTAGTGTCTGCTGGAGAGATGATGAGCTCAAACAGAAAGAACCTGCTGCTGTGTGTCTCCAATCGATGTGGAAGAGGAGTCAGATGTTAGATGTTCATGATGTACTTCGGGCACTCTGGTTACGTTTTATTACTACAGTAATGACAGTAATTATACTATTACTGTCATCTGTGGGTTTTTCATGTAAAAAGTATTCAAAATATATACGTGAAGTCCCGAAAGTCAAATGCTAGTTACATTCTAGTATCTTCACATCTTATAATAATCATATATTTCATTATTGATACTGGTGATATCAGATCATTACAGTAGAGACATACAGTATGAAGGAGCAGGTTCTTGATGGGTTGATGACATGTTGTTCTGATGATGTTTAGATGACTTCACTTCATCATTAATTCACACACGTGAGTTTAAGGCTCAATGAGATGCTTTGGCTCATCCTCGTTGCCACAGGGATTCATCCGTCACACTCAAATGTTGACCCCATTCAAAATGCCATGATTAGAATTAGATCAGCTGGTAATCATGTACATGGTACTGACAATATTTACATGATGGCTCCCATTCTGCCCTTTGACATTAGAGACACACACTGTTTCTATTTGCATTATTCTATTCGCACACATTTATTGATTCGCATGGAGCGGATTGAATGTTTTTATTTGACATTTTCTCATACTGAGCTGTTTTGCAAGGGTTGTGTTGCTAAGCAACAGCTTGGTTCCATGTTGACTTCCTGTCAGCTGGTAAAATAAAATGAGACCTTGAACAATGTGTTGTGTGTATTGTGCGTTTAAAAAAAAGCTGCTTTGTGATTTAGAAAACGCTGGATAATTCAAGGTGTCAGATTTTCATCTTGAGGATTTTTCATGTTCATGCTGATGAAACATTCATGAACAAGTTGTGTCTTTACTGTCTTTCCAGAGATGTTTAATTCTCTATTTGCATTTGATACACGGTACAATGAACGTATTCAAATAAACACATTAAGTTCTCTGTTATTTACATCTAGTAAAGCTTTTAATGAGTTAACATATAAAAACTGGCTAAATTAAGCCCAATATTAAGTTGCACTTTACGCTCATTTGTTCTGCAGAAGTTTAAGTGAAAGTCTAATCTATTACACTCAAATAGAATGATATTCAAAATGTGACCGTAGAGAAGTGAACAGACTTAAATAAAATGTTACTGCAACAACACTCTCCTCCTGCTAATCTAAATAATATATCTAAATAAGTCAGATTCCAGATTTGTGTATTAATCCTGAGGGGGGTGGGGGGGGTTCTCCTCAGTTTAAATAACAGCTCATTTCATACTGTGGTGATTTTCATACAATAATATAATGCAACAATCACAGTGGAACATTTCGAGAGGAAGAGAGTTTACACTTCGTTAAATTCAGGAAGAAACTCGTCAGCTAATCGACACCATTTGCAAAATAAATGTCAAGACATACATCACGTTTTCGTTTTGTGCACTTCGTGAAGACGGATTTTATTTCAGACGCAGCAACGTGCCCTAATTAGTTTATTTAAAGTGTTTCGTTTAAAAGTAGAGATGAATCTTAATGATCCAAACCACTAGATGAAGGTTTTTCTTGCGTTGCTGACTGAATGTTGTGCAGAAAGTGAAGAAGTAACCTTCTTCTCGCCCACAGCGCCGCTCAGGAGAATCGATGCTTTGTCTCTGCCGAGCAGATCAAAAGATTTAAAGACGTAAACTTTGAGAGACGACGCGACTCGGACCAATAAAAGGAGGCATTAAGGCAAAGGAGAGCAGACTTTAATGGTCCGTGGGTCTTGTTTCAAATGTTCAATAATGAAATATAACGCTGCGTCCAGTTACATCCTGCTTTAATGTACAAACACAACACAACGCTCTTATGATGCTGTGGCAACAACGTTAAGTTAAATGAAACAACAAAAGAAAAGTCTATATAAGAAGTACCAGGAACAATAACAATAACTACATTTTATTTTGTCATTCAGCTGTTTTTGATACTTCACTTCCTGCCCTTCAGAGATCTGAGGAGGTAGAAACAACATCCCTGCAGCCGTGAACACGTTTATAAAAATCGGTATGTTTTCGTTCATAACTTGGGCCATTAGGGTGAGTTGATTCTTCTTCTTTGGGGACGTCCGTCCGTAGTAGTGTCCCCTGTTCTCCATCGTCCACCCGACCCAAATGACGCCTCCTTGGGGCCCGAACCCTCCGGACCCCCCGCAGACCCTCTGGCCTGGAGCGTCTGGCCCCAGGAGGTGGGGAGCACGGTCGGAAATGGCGTCCAACCATCCCTCCAGTTAAATAGGTCCTCACCTTGACTCCGTCTTCTGAGGGCGAAGGCCCCCCCCGGCAGGGATGATTTACTACTGAGACCTGGGGATGTGAGGAGGAGGAGGAGTGAAGGTCATGCAGGTGGGAGTAATGTACACTAGATGTTCCCACCAGCTCAAACTGGTCTGATGCTGGCGTGGCGGCAGATCGCATCCGATGGTGCGGGCCATGGAGGACATTAAGACAAGACACCTGTAGTTGCATGTTACGTCCACGTGATGGCACTAGAGGTCACCTTTAGTCTGCAACAGAGGCACCATCCGAAAACTTGTATTATTATTTTCATCATATTCCTGAACCTCTTAGGTAGGATTACCTACTATATAGGTAGGAGCCAAAGCCGTACACTACATTTATAGCGGAGTAAAATGTGCAATAATTCCATCAGCAATGGAACAGGAGTTTTAAAAGACCTTAAAACATACCTGCCAACTTTTCAAAAAACCTTGGAGTGAGATGTTGTCGGGGTGACTAAAATCCTGCCACGCACACAGCCACACAAGTTGGTGGCTCATATATCAGAGAATTGGAATTAAATTGCTGTTGAACCCATGTTGTGCCCTGCATTCTGGTGGTTTGTGGGGAGGCACAAATGGTATATATTATGATTAGAATGGTATTATACTAATTCTTAACTGAAACCATGCCCATGTTGTGAATAGCTGTATTCTTAAAGAGCACTTCATGATTTATGTTCAGCCAAAAACGACATTATTCTTCATTCAAAGCCTCCCACCACACTGTCCATTAGAAACAAATAATAATAATAATAATAATATTCGCCCGAATCCTGGATTCAGTGCATCCCTAGCTATGTTAAGCATCTAGCTAGTATATCAAAAGAGGCTTGTAATAATGTGTTCTCCTGCTGCTTGTTGACAGCGGAGTTTACGTTCACCACACTAATCATGTTCACATTCACAAACAAATAACTTCTTTAAAGATTTAAAGTTTAAGAAAGTGTGTACTGAATTGGATGCTATTTCATTGCTACATTACTAGCTAGCCGGTAGTGGCCGTTTCTTCTTCCGTTTCGCTTTTCTTTCGCGCCACTGGTATCTCTTCTTCTGTGGTTTATTTCGGGGTGCAGCGCATATGGCGCAGTGACGCTCATCAGCGCCATCTATCGTGGAGTTTTGAAAAAGGAACGAACGAGTCTCGCCCGGATTTCTTTTTTTGCGTGAGAAATTGGATGTGTGGCGTGAGTGCGTGTGAAAACAGGCAAAAACGTGTGTCACGCGGCGAGAGCGGGAGAGTTGACAGCTCTGTCAATGACACTACCTTGAATTAATATTCTACACACGTTATTTTTTTAAACATTTTTATAGTTTGTCAAAACAACGACGTAATGCGTGCTTGCGTGATGACGACACCAACGTGCCGTCCAGGGAGCGGAGCGGAGGGGGGGCGTGGCCAGAGAGAGAACAGTGCGGCACTTTGTAGACGCAACACTCCGCGAAACAGTTGACTTTTAATCCGACAAAGCGGAAGTGTGGTCGGAACACGCGAAACCGGACCGGAACGCGGCGGCTCGTTACGGCTCAGAGGAGGACACGCGCGGCGTGATGTCGGCCTCCAGCCAATGAACGGCCGGCCCCTCTGTTTACACCGCCGGTAAGTTCGGGAGAGGAAGCTCCAGCTCGTCGCGTCTCTGCGCGTGTTGGCGCACGACGAGGCTCGCGCACCTTCCGGTCGCCTCGTTGTCTCGTGAACACCGGAAAGGTTGAGTAAAACGGCACGTGACGCACAAGGGCAATACGTAAATAAGACTGTCTATTGTTTATGATTGTTGATGATGATGGTACTTTATTGTGCAGTCAGGAATTACATAACCTGACTTTATTGCCATGTCATGATTGACCATCCCTATTCTGTGTGTGTGTGTGTGTGCGCGCGCGCGCGCTCCTCCCCGCGGCTCTCGCAGGAGTTTAGAGTGTCTCTGCAGGAGTCAAGGTCAGAAGGAGGAGGAGGAGGAGGAGGAGGAGAAGGAGGAGGGTGGCCCCGAGGGCCTTCAGTAGGAAACTTTGAATCAGGAAGTCACTTACCGGCTGGCCTTTTGAGTGTTGAATGTGATGTGAGAAAGCTTGGTCACCCCTTTGCTCAGGTGACCTAGTCATATGTTTGGGGATTACAGCGTGCTGCTGGTGCCTTAATGCTCTCTCTCTCTCTCCTCCATACGGGAATTCACCCACTGTGGGGTCGCCAAACATTTAGTCAAACCCACTCGACTCCTGTTGATTCACCCTCACTCAACTCTTCCCTTGCATCTGCCTTTCTCGTGCTCGTCACACACACACACGCATAAATATATACACAAACCCATTGTGCGTGTGTCAGCTGCTGGTCTCATTTCCCGTTTGGTTTGAACAAATGAAGGAAGCGAAAACCTGTTGGTGACATGCAATGAGGCTGAGGTGGATGGATGAGGCTGAGGTAGATGGATGAGGTGGATGGATGATGCTGACGTGGATGAATGAGGCTGAGGTGGATGGATGAGGCTGAGGTAGATGGATGAGGTGGATGGATGATGCTGACGTGGATGAATGAGGTTGAGGTGAATGGAGAGGTGGATGGATGAGGCTGAGGTGGATGGATGATGCTGAGGTGGATGGATGAGGCTGAGGTGGATGGATGATGCTGACGTGGATGAATGAGGCTGATGTGAATGGATGAGGCTGAGGTAGATGGATGAGTTGGATGGATGATGCTGACGTGGATGAATGAGGCTGAGGTGAATGGAGCGGTGGATGGATGAGGCTGAGGTGGATGGATGATGCTGAGGTGGATGGATGAGGCTGAGGTGGATGGATGAGGCTGAGGTAGATGGATGAGTTGGATGGATGATGCTGACGTGGATGAATGAGGCTGAGGTGAATGGAGCGGTGGATGGATGAGGCTGAGGTGGATGGATGATGCTGAGGTGGATGGAGAGGTGGATGGATGAGGTGAATGGAGAAGTGGATGAATGGGTTACGGGTGGATGGATGATGCTGAGGTGGATGGATGCTCTTCCAAATTTGCTGAAACCGAAAAAAAACAATACTTGTAACATTTGCTGATTGATCTGAGTTGTGTTCAGATTTATTTGTGCCAACAAAATGAAAATAAGTTGCAGTCCGTTATTTTTTCCATATAATTGGGCTGGATGCTTAATTCCATTACCTTCAGTCGGATGCAGTGCGGATGTTTCCAGAGTTGAGATGGATTAACGAGCGGACGCACTGATCTGCTGATGCTCGCATGCAACAGTCAGATCAATTATTGATGAGCTGTGGGAGAGAATGGAGAGGCATCAAAAGGGGAAGACAACGTGTGTGTGTGTGTGTGTGTTGCATAGATAGGGCACCACACGATGGCACAGCAGAAAATTCCAGATTCTGTTAATGAACATCGGCATCAAATATGCTGTTATGCGTTGTTTTTTTCATGATCAACATGACAAGAATACAAACGATTTTAGTTTTGCAGACCAGGCAGAGAAAGAGTTAATAGGCTCCAATGTTTGTGGAGCAGCAGAGCGAGTAAAGGGTGACGAAGAGGAGAGGCCGACGGCTGCAGTCTCTGCTTGGCGTTTGTTTACATCTGTCCTCGGTGTGTGTGTGTGTGTGACGCTGGTTGGATGTCTGGAGGACGGCATGTGATCTGTCTGCGGTCATCAGGGAGAACGTGCACCATCACGCCGGACGCTAAGCGGTCGTCTTCTAGTGCCCGATGCTACACGGTGCTACACAACGCTGATGTTTCAACACATCTGGATCGCTTGCAATGATATTGATGTCATTTTTTGTGTCCCCTGGTGAAGATCAACGTGCCACCGACCCCCTCCCTCGCGCTGTGGCAGTCGGTGCTTTCAGAGACTCTTGACTCGAGGCGCTCACTTCTGCTTTCTATTCAAACGGAATCTTTTTTTTTAAATCTTCTTTGCATCTCTGAGTTCTGTTTCCAGGCCGGGGTCAGTGGCAGGAAACCCCCCCCCCCCCACCTCCCCCGCCCCCGGCTGTGTGGGTAGCAGTCTTATGTTGAGTTGTGCTCACTGTGATGCGTGTTGAAGCAAAACCTTCTTTCTATTAATGGGGTGCCGGCCGGCTGGCTGGAGGTATCCAGTGTGTGATGAAGTGAACAATAAAGGTTAGAGACCGACGCGTTAAGACACTTCTTAAAACAACAGAAGGAAGTGATGCTACACACACACACACACGTTTACTTTCCTGTGGTCGACACGCCTTGTTGAAGTGAGAACATTTATTTAAAGCTGATGATGTAAAAGAGGAAGATCTAAGTAGTCGAAATGTGTCTGAGGAAGATGCTGCTGAGATCTAACCAACATCCATAGTGCAGCAACTGAGTTAGAGTTGGTGATGTGGCTGAAAGAGACGCGTGGGCCCCCCAGTGTGTGTGTGTCTCTGTGTGTGTGTGTGTGTGTCTCAGAGGTTGTGGGTGATGCTCATTTTCATGTGAAAGGGTTATAGCTGCTCCGTCCCTCTAAAGAGATTATTCATGCTTTATTCTAATGCCAATCCTACAGGGTCCACACACACACACACACACAGGGCCTCTGTTTTGGGCTCAATGGAGCCACACGGGGGCCAACGTGTTTTTGGCGGGGCCGCGTCCCGTCTTCAGCAGTAACACGATGTGGACGAACAGCAGAACAAGCGTGTGGTGATGGAGCGAAACGGGACGACCTGAAATGTGCAAACGTGAAGAATCTGAACCTTTTTGTGAGGTTTCGTAACTACAGAAGTAAAACTTGCTGTCGTGTGTCTTTTTCAGATCGAGAACGCCTGCCGGCCTCACTGGACCTGGATCAGTTCCTTCCTTTACCTCTTCCCCCCCCCCCCCGACAGACTGTGAGTAGACGTCCAACAAACCGCCGCTGAGCCATAAGCGCTGTGAGAACCCCACATGGCGCGTAATTAGGAGAGAAAGGCACTTCTAACCGGTCGCGTGATGCTGGTCTGCAGGAGCTTCTTAGCAGACTCTGTGAACTGGTGCTTCACCCCCGTCCCCCAGGGACCCGGGACCACCACCATCAGGAGACACAAGCGTGTTTTACTCTGACATCTGGAATTTTCAGTGTGTGTGCGTGTGTGTGTGTGCGTGTGTGCGTGCGTGTGTGTGTGCGTGCGTGTGTGTGTGTGTGTGTGTGTGCGTGCGTGCGTGTGTGTGTGTGCGTGCGTGTGTGTGTGTGTGTGTGCGTGTGCGTGTGCGTGTGCTCCCGTTGGTGTGACTCACAGGCCGACACACATCCACTGACCCAGCAGCCTAAATCTGGCGCTGCCTTATATGGCGGCTTTTCCTCCTCACTGAGGAGCTTCTCGATTTGAGCTCCTCCTCTTCCAGCGTCACGTGACCGTTATGGGGTGGCGTTTTTTTTAGGGTCAACAGGACAAATCTAAAAGTCTCTTGATTACACGATGACCAAATGCGTTTAATTGCTCCTTCAATGCACCAAAGTAAGGAAGTGGATAAGAGGCTCTGCGTGAGGTGACCCACCTTTTGAACTCCTGTGTTCCTTTTGGCTCGGGCTGTGGAAAATGTGGCTCCAGTTGGCCCAGACGCTGGAAACTTCCTTTTTTTCTGGGAACAGAGACCATGATGCACCTTCTCGTATTCTCCCCATAAGGAATTTTAGCATTCGCTTATACATCAATGCTAGAGGCACCTGTGTGTAAGTGGGTCTTTTTCTTTTTATTTAGTGCTAGTGATTCCATCAAACAGGAAGTAGGACAACAATTATAAACCCACAAACACACTGCATTCATTTGGTCAGCGGCGGTTTGAAGTCATCCAGAAGTGTGACCAAGATGTGTTTGAGTCCTGCACGCAACTCCTACTGAAACTGAGCTATCGACACGCATGGGAATAACCCCCACCCCCCCACAGCGTCTAACTGGACCACAGCAGCCACGCCCCCCTGCGTGGGCCCAGCGGGCTAATTGCTCCTCGCCAAAGTGGGACAGAGCAGCGACGAAGAGCTGCTTCTGCATATATAATGGGATGCTAATTCATAAGTTCCCACGTGGGGAGACACCGCTGGAGCGCGTTGCTGTTGTGCTTCTCGTCGCCATGGACGCACACTTTACAATATGCATACAAAAAAAGACCAAGACCGCTCTATTTGCCGTGTTTTGTGTGTGTTTTTTCTTTAAACCAAACTTCCCGTTTCAGAGAGCCGTGGCTCCGTGCAGAATGAGGGGCGCCTCCCATGGGAGCGTGTGACCGCGGGCGCCAGTGTGTGTGTGTGTGTGTCCACACGGGGACAGCGCGGGCATGGAGGGCGTGCGAGAGCGCGGCGGCTCCCGCACGCAGAGGCCGTGGTCGGTGTACCGGGCCAGCACGCTGGAGCTGTCCAGCGAGATGATCCGCTTGGCTCTGGCAGGTATCGTGAACACCGTTGTGTCCTTTCTTTCACCAGAACACGTTGATAAATGGATCCTATTCATGTGTAGGTCCAGTAAACATTGAGTCGAGCTTATTGTCTCCATTCATGAACCAGTTGTTTGATGGCTTCCAGGAAACAGTCAGGACCCGGACGCGCCCGTGCTTGAGTTCAGTGTGGGTGAGTGGCGTGGGGTTTTTTTTTTGAGGGGGGGGGGGTGGTAAAGTACAACAGGCCGACGTGTTTCCGAAAAGCTCCGTGCGGTTTTCATGCGTCTTTTGCTCGTCCAGCCTGCGCCGACCTGCTGCCTCCGGCGCTGGACCGGAAACCCAACAGCTTCGTAGAAGTGAGCTGCACGACTCCTCCGCAGCTCTTCTGGACCAAACACGCCCAGACCGAGGTCATCGAGGTGAGGTCAAGCACCCCCCCCCCCCAAAGTCCCAGAGGGGCCGTTTGGGACGTGCGATTGGTGACCCGGTGTGACTGGTTCTGTCCGCAGGGCACCAGCAACCCCACCTTCCTCAGCAGCATCGCCTTCTTCCAGGAGTCCAACATCAACCAGCTGACGCAGGTGAAGGTGGCCGTCTACGACGTGAAGGACCGCTCGCAGGGCACGGTACGGCGGCCCCCGGCTCTTACCACAGCTGAGGGGAGGGGGGGGGCGAGCGTGCACAGATCCATGGTCTCGTCTTCCTGTCTCTTTCTGCAGATGTACATGTTGGGCTCGGCACTGTTTCCTGTCAAAGAGTTGTTGCATGAGAGGAGCCACCGATTAGAGCTCGAACTGAGGTAACACACACGCAAACACACACACACACACACACACACACACACGCACACACACAGAGAAAGGGCTTTTTGTATTGTACATAGTGATTTTAAATGAACCCGTGACTTTTAGCGACTGCATTCTGGTTGTTTCTTTCTCGTCTTCACAGGCTTTTGCAACTTGATATTTAAACTTTAAACAAAAAAATCCAAAGAACAAACAGCATGCATGTAAAGGAACAGAAACATATATTTTTAAATATACAGGAAATGCTTTTAAATGTAAAATTTAATAGAAAATCACCAAGTAATGAACACTTGGACAGATCGGCAGAGAACCAGCGGGTGGGGAACATCACCGTCGCTGCCTGGCAGATGGAGGACCGAGCGGATCAGAGGACGGCGGTCGGACGCCTGCCGGACAACCTCAGCGGGCGGGTCAGAACCGCCCAATGAAATGTCTCCATTCGGTCGGGGGAGGGGGGAATGGGCGGTTGGCGGCGGTGTGATGACCCTGTGTGTGTGTGTCCTGCAGACGGTGCTGCCCGTTGACGAGAGCCTCGCCGAGTCGACGGGGGCCCGGATGAAGTACGCCTCGTTGTGCAGAGACACCCTGCTGCGCTCAGGTATGACCACAATGTCCTTCCCACCTGGTAGAAGTGGATCGATCCCCACCGAGTGGGCGGGGCCTGTTGGCTCTGATGGCGTGCTCTGCTCCGTCAGTGTTCGGGGGCACCATGTCCAGGATGTACCGCCTCCCCACCACCGAGGGCAGCCACCTGCGGGTGCTGGAGCAGATGGCCGAGAGCGTCCTCTCGCTCAACGTCCCCAGGCAGTTTGTCAAGCTGCTGCTGGAGGAGGACGCCGCCAGGTGACCACAGGCGAACCCATGAACGCCGCCAGATGGCCCCCGCCGCCGCCGCCGCTGCGTCCCTGACGTGTGCCCCTCGTTCTCCTGCAGGGTGTGTGAGCTGGAGGAGCTGGGAGAGCTGTCCCCTTGCTGGGAGAGCCTGAGGCGACAGATCGTGTCCCAGTACCAGACCATCATACTCGCGTACCAGGAAACCCTCTCGGACCTCAACGCCTACCGAGGTCAGGGGTCGTTGCTTTTTTTGTTGTTGTTGTTTTTTAATCCGTTGCTGATCGTCTCCCCGTCCGTCTCCTCGTGCAGGTCCGTCGTTCAAGGCCAGCAGCCTGAAGGCGGAGAAGAAGCTGGAGTTCATGCCCACCAACCTGCACGTGCAGAGGATGAGGGTGCAGGACGAGCTGCGCCTCGGTGAGGGGGGGGGGGCAGAAAGGGGCGAATCGGCGTAGCTCGTCCTTCTTCACGCCACTCACGGCCTCCTCTCCCTCCCCAGAGCACACGTACGACGTGGTCACGGTCGGGGCGCCGGCGGCGCACTGCCGCGGCTTCAAGAACAGCGGCTTGAGAAAACTCATCCAGAAGTTCGAGGAGGCAAAGAAGCAGTGAGTTCAGAGGACACACAACGAATCAGCCACGGCCGCTCTTTCTGCTGATTTATTCACCCTTTATACTAATAGGAGTCTCTATTTTGATTTGGCTGCTCATGAGTCACTTTTACATGAAAAGTAATGTAATGCTCCCTCTGAATGCTGTTTCTGTTACTTCTGGTGGATCAGCGTGTGTGAGGAGGAACGGTGAGTTGTTGCACCGCTTTGCTTCCGTCTCCGTCTGCTGTGCGTCTCTCACTGCCTCGTGTCCCTGCAGAGGAAGACCCGCGTCCATGTTTAGGGACTATTTTTCCCAGACGTCCCATTGCCCGTGTCTACAGGCACCAAATGATGACCCATGATGCACTTTTGGCTGTGACACTGTTGTGTGTAACGTATGTTGTCGTAGAAAGAACACAGAGGTTGTCAAAGGCCAACGTTTCCCATTTAGACTCTTTAGTTTAATGTGGCGTGCGTGTTTACCTGTGTCATAAGAACACGCATGTGCATGTGCAGGCCACGATGTCGGTATGAACGTTCGGAGGACGGGGTCCAACGCGGCAAAAACCAGGTGTCTCTGCTTCCCGCAGCAGCGCGCTCTCCAGCTCGCAGTCCATCGTCTTCGTACCTCAGGACGTGGTCCGAGCCAAGGAGATCATCGCCCACGTCAACACGCTGAAGACGCAGGTCGGCTACTACGCCGAGCGCCTTTCCCGCGCCGCCAAGGACCGCTCCGCCAGCGGGCTGGAGAGGACGCTCGCCATCCTGGCTGATAAGGTGTGTGTGACATCACTGGGAGATGGTTATTTTGGTTTAGTGAGGTGTAACGAATACCTGCCCCCCCCCCCCCTCGCTCCTCAGACCCGCCAGCTGGTGACGGTGTGCGACTCGAAGCTGCTGGCCTCGGCCATCCAGGCCCTGAACGCAGCGCGGCCCGAGTACATCGCCTCCAAGGCGTCGCCCTCCGCCGACTCGGAGCAAGTGGTCCTGCGCAACGACCAGGACACGCTGCTCGCCACGTGGAGCGGCTCCAGCAGCCGGTCCTCGCTGCACGTGGACTGGCACGAGGAGGAGTGGGTGAGTTGGGGCACCTCGCCTTCATCTTGCTCCGGGCTTCGCATGCTGACGTGACGCGTGGTCCCGCCCACTTGTGTCCGTGTCCTCTCAGGAGAAGGTTTGGCTCAACGTGGATAAGTGTCTGGAGTGCATCATCCAGCGTGTGGACAAGCTGCTTCAGAAGGAGAGGAGGCCCAGCCTCGGGAGGAAGGACACTACCCACTCCGACCTGCAGGGCGGCGCCGGTCGGAAAGGTAGCGCGGACTCCTGTCTAGCTCAATTTACAATTTTCTTTTCTCCACTATAAATTCTTTTTAATTATGTTTTGTGTTTGTGTTTCTAGAAAGTAAGTTGGTGACTATAAAAGGGAACAAATGAACTAAACCATGATTATGCAACTTCAAAAACCTGTTTTACAGCCCTGTAACTAACAAACAAACAGCAACAAATAAATGTATATATTAATATATAATAAAGGACATTTTACTTAAAGAGCATTAATTAATTAATTGCTTTGTATGGCTGTAAAGGTGAAGAAAATCGAGCTTTCTGGATCAACCCAAAAAGTACATCACAGGCATCTCCATCACTACCACCTTCATCAGCATCACCTCCGCCCTCCTCTTCCTCTCTGCCCGCCCTCTCCTCTGCACAGGACTCCTGTAGGTTGAAATGTGTGTTCTGTCAGCCATGTTGCAGAAAGGGGAAGCTGCAGGTTTTGTGCGTACTAACTGAACCAGGGTCACGTCGATCCAAATCAGCTGGCAGTGGGGGGGGGGGGGGGGGGATAAGCCCTGAAAAAATTGCGCACCTCTTTTTTGAATCCCGGGGTGCTAAGAGGTCCGACGGTTGACCCTGGTTCTGCAGTGCGGTGTTTTCTGTGTGTGTGTCTGCTGCCTTGTGGGTGCTACAGCGCAGCTAATCACGCACGTTGCACCTCCATCTTCTCCTCAGATGGAAGCCCCGGTGCCGAGGAGGCGTACCCAGGTAAGAGACCTGTCCCTCTTCTCTCAGCGCTTCTGCTTTTCCTGCCGCTCCTCCGTCGCGTCCGTTCACCGTCCCCGAATATCGCCGCGTCGGCGTCTCTGGGCCCCGCCGTCACTTTCCCGCCTCTCCCCGTGTTTTTTTTTCCAGGCGAGTGGAGCGAGGCCTTGTACCCCCTGCTCACCACGCTCACAGAGTGCGTCGCCATGATGAGCGACAAGGCCAAGAAGTCCATGGTGTTCCTGCTGATGCAGGACAGCGCCCCCACGATAGCCATGGACCTGTCGCTGCAGTGCCGCCGCGACGTCGTCTTCTGCCAGACGGTCAGAGGCCTCCTCTACTACGCGTATAGATCTGAGAACGGCTCATAAACAGGAGGGCGCTGCGCTGTATTTTGTAGGAAATATAATATACGGTGCATTTAGATATAAGGGACTTGAGCATCGGTGCACACAGTGCATTTCTGTCTTAGAACTCTTTATTTGTTGGGCCTCTTATTTCTGGGTTTATTTTTAAGCAGCTTTATTGTAGGTATTACTGACCTGGGATCACATGTTAATGATAGAAGTGCCTTCTACAATATTGACTTCATTATTGTGAACCATTTTAAGGATGCAAGACTCATCTCTACACTCGACTCTCTCTGCTGCAGCTCACCGCTCTCATCTGCGGCTTCATCATCAAACTGAGGAATTGTCTCCGTGACAACGGGTTCCTCCGGCAGCTGTACACCATCGGCCTGCTGGCTCAGTTTGAGTCCCTGCTCAGCACTTACGGTGAAAACACACACACACAGACACACTCTTCTGTCCCCGTCCCGACCGTTGGGAGGTTAATCGGTGATCTCGGCTTGTGTTGGTCCCAGGAGAAGAGCTGGCCATGTTGGAGGACATGAGCGTCGGCATCATGGATCTCCGCAATGTCACCTTCAAGGTAGGAAGACGTTCCACAATGCTTCAGAGAAATAAATAAATGTGAGGCTTTTATTTTGAAAGAATTCCTGTTTTAAACGTTATTATCGGGTTCCTTTTGGGAGCCCAGCATTAAATAATTGATGTGTAGCAACAAAACATTGTTTTATTTTTTTCATCCACCCGACTTCCAGGTAACCCAGGCCACCGGAAGCTCCGCCCCCGACATGCTGCCCATCATCACGGGCAACCGGGACGGCTTCAACGTCCGCATCCCGCTGCCGGGGACCATGTTTGACGCGTTGCCGCGGGAGATCCAGAGCGGCATGCTGCTGAGGGTGCGGCCGGTCCACTTTAACGTGGGCATCAACGAGCAGCAGACGCTGGCTGAGAAGTGAGTGAGTGAGTGAGTGAGTGAGGTGGTGGGGGGGGGGGGGGGGGAGGAGGAGGGCTGATTCATCCCTGCTGTTCCGTCTGTGTTCAGGTTCGGAGACACGTCCCTGCAGGAGATCATCAACCTGGAGAGTCTCTCCAGGCTGAGTTCCTACTACGAACAGTTCAAGGAAGTCCTGCCTGAGGACTGTAAGTCAGAACGATGCATTTGCTCAAGTAGAAGTACGCTGTCTTCACCCTCCCTCCGTGCTCCCCCAGGCCTCCCGAGGTCCCGCTCCCAGACCTGTCTCCCCGAGCTGCTCCGATTTCTGGGGCAGAACGTCCACGCCAGGAAAAACAAGAACGTGGACATCCTGTGGCAGGCGGCCGAGGTGAAGCGCTTTGCGCCGCGATACAGCTTTGAGAGACGTCCTCCGAACCCCACGCCCCCCCCACGGCGTTGCTTTGCTTCTAAGGTCGCTCTCTCTCTCTCTCTCCTCGGCGCCTCAGATCTGCCGCCGGCTCAACGGCGTTCGTTTCACCAGCTGCAAGAGCGCCAAAGACCGCACGGCCATGTCGGTGACCCTGGAGCAGTGCCTGATCCTGCAGCACGAGCACGGCATGGCGCCGCAGGTCTTCACGCAGGCCCTGGACTGCATGCGCAGGTAGGACGCCCAGCCGGGTCCCCCCCCCCCCTCGTCACCGTCGGCGTTGACCTTTCCCGCTTCCGAGTGCTCTTTGTGCGCCTCGTCCTCTGCGGCTCTGAACCACCTCGTGGCTGGCAGAAAATCAACCCGACACGGGTCCCTCGTACCGAACGCCGCGTCGTCCATTGTCGAAGGTCCGATCGCTGTCAGAACCAAATGAAAGAACATGAGTTTAAACCTGTTTGTATCTCTGGGACTTTGTTGTGATCACAGCTGTCTGCATGAAACGACCCCCCCCATCCCCCCCATCCCCCCCACCCCGTTTTTTCTTCTTCTCCCCCTCTTTCCCTCATCCCTGCCTCTCTTTGCCTCATCGGCCAATCAGCATGAAAGCTGCTTTTTATCATTAGAGCTGAAATCTGCTGGAATGCGATGCACGTTGGAAAAAGCATGTTGTACCTTTTCCTCCATTTGATCCTTTTGATCCCTCTTAGCTCCGATCAGGAGTTATGAATAAAAGAGGCTTTGTTCTGGTGAGGAAGACGAGTCCTTAACGCCACGCAGGGACAATGCGTCTCAATTTAAAGCATGTTTTATAAGACATTTTTCTCCTTCCTCACCCCACGCCTTAGAAATTATACACATGGTGAGTTTTTTTCTTCTCTCCTTTTTCTGGAAGTTGTAGAAACATCTCTCAATTTTCTCTTTTTTCTCTTTCTCTTTTTTCCCCTCTTCCTCCTTCCTGTGTTTGTTGTCTCCGTCATGATTTGGATTCTTTTATTCCGGGTGAATCTTTGGCATTTGTTGTGACTTCCATATGCTTTTTATTCATCATGGTTACGGTTGGTAACCACGGGAATCGCTGTCTGTCATCGTGTTTTTGGGGTTCTTTGTGGTGTCGCCTGTTACTTTCTGTCACCCCCCCCCCCTTTGGCTGCCGTCTCTTCCTCTATGTCCTTCCCATCTCCATCTCTGCGCTTCCTCCATCTGTCTCCTCTCCTCCTTTCTTTTACTTTCATCTTTCAAACTTTCCATCACCTCCTTCGCCACCCGCACCCCCCCCCCCCCTTCACGTGACCCGTCAGAGTTGGGACGAGGGAGGGGGTGATCCAGAAGAACCTGAGCGGCTTGCTGCCGGTGCGAGACCTCCGGCTGGACCCGGGCCTCCTGTACTCGCTGCCGCTGCTGGCCCTCAGCCCCAACCTGCTGCTGGTGTGGATCTTCCTCAGCGTGGCCTACTTCCTGGCCAAACTGCGCTGTGGCTGAAGGGGCTGAGGGGAGGGGCCCCTCCTCATTGGCTCCTGTGTGTGTGTATGTCACACTGCTGCTGTGCGGCGTGTACATACTGTCCCACCCGGACTCTTACGTAGCGACGCCCCTTGCCTTCACAGCAAAAACTCCACCTTGTTCTTATTTTGTTTTTGGGCACAGCTGCTAAAAAACACAACGTGGTGCCGGATTTGCTTCGTTTGTGTTGTGAGACGCCTCTTCGAACCCACTCCTCAGAGCATTTGGGTCCTTGTTTAGCTTGATATTTTATGCAGTGGTTCCAGAGAACGTTGTGCGTGCTGCATAGCGCCCCCTGGTGGACAGATATGCAGGTTTCTTTTTAGGACAGCGGTTGACGGGAGCTTTTAGAATAGAATGGTAATCTGTGCCAAAAATTAAGTAAGTATAGAAATGTATTTATTTTCTTCTATTAGGACTTCCTGCTTTTCTAGACAGAACAAGATATTGGACCTCTTCAGCCTGTGCACTTTCCAGCAGACCTAGGGTCAGTTATGGCTCTGTTTACATCCGTATCTCCATTTAGACCAAAATGCCGCCCTCCATCGGGTTGGATCGTCTCTCTTCGCGCTGCGTTTTGCTTTCTGAGACCTCAAGTGTGCGAAACAAAGCGAACGCCTCTATTTTGTGGTGTTTTCTGATTTCCCTCGCATACCTTGCGTCCAGCCTTGCGTCGTTTGCCCTCCCCTGCGCAGCACGTCGGTAGCAGAAATAAATGCCAAGCTTTCTTTGCATGTTAGAAAACCTGCTCTGTGCAGACCAGTATCTTCCTCTGAGAGTCTCCATCTCATTAGCATTGACCCAGTGAGGAAATGGACCAGACCCAGAATAGCCTCCTGTGGGAGCGAGGCCTGCTCCGGTGACCCCGTGCACTCCAGTAGGAGCGAGGGGTACGTGGCGAGGCTCCTTTGTGTATTTGTGGCCCGTTAGAAGCACGCGCTGTAAATATCTTTAACGCTTCCACCTGAAATGTAAAACTTGTCGATCATTGTGTTTTTAAGTTAAGGACTACCTCTGTGAGACAGAAGTTATACTTTAGAGTTGATATTAAAGAAGTATATATTCATTTATAAATGCATTTGTGTGGTGACACAATCACTGAGCAGCAGGGATGTGAAAGAATAGGAATTAAATGATTATTACAATTATTTTGTAATAAGTGCTTCCTTCATTGAATCTTTTTTTTATTCTTAAGGATCCAGATGTATCAGAATATATTTGTATCGCTGCACACAAATTGTATTTATGTATTGCTAATAAGATCTTGGCTCCATGTTGTCTTAAATTATTCCAGAGCAGATATATATGATCTATAATTTAAATAATATTATTGCACTTGTGCCGTAAGCGTCCTGCTGTGGCTTCATATCAAAGATCAGTTTAAAATGCAGCTTTATTTTGGTTTTATGCACAAACTGCTGGCATGGTAACAATTTGCACTTTATATAAGTTCCGTTTACTACATAACTTGTGTTGTGTGAATAACATGTCATTTATGATGGTTACAACATGTAATAATAACTAAGTTACCAAATGCTGTTATTCTGTTATCATTTATGTGTATGGGTGTGTTTTACTGACGATGATGACGATGATGATGATAAAAGTACACCGACGCCCAGAAGTCCCTGAACGCCACAGCCCTGCTGTAAACAACAATAATAATACTATTATTACATAATAAACGCCCCGCGCCTCTTCTCCTGCATCTCGTCACGACTCTCTTAACTCTGTGTGTGTGTGTGTGTGTGTGTGTGTGTGTGTGTGTGTGTGTGTGTGTGTGTGTGTGTGTGTGTGTGTGTGTGTGTGTGTGTGTGTGTGTGTGTGTGTGTGTGTGTGTGTGTGTGTGTGCGGGCTGCAGTGTATAGATGCATGTATGTACATAAGTATCTACATACATGTTTACCTGCTTCTTGTGGCAGTCAGCTGCTCCTTTTTCTAACAAACAAAGTGATACGTGATGCATTACGTCATCGTAACGATGTGGACTCCAGAAGAGTACGTTTCATTTCTGCTCCTCTTAGAGCGACCTTCATCCCTTTATTATTTCACCTTCATCCTTTTATTATTTCACCTTCATCTCTTTATTATTTCACCTTCATCTCTTTATTATTTCACCTTCATCCCTTTATTATTTCACCTTCATCCTTTTATTATTTCACCTTCATCTCTTTATTATTTCACCTTCATCTCTTTATTATTTCACCTTCATCCCTTTATTATTTCACCTTCATCCTTTTATTATTTCACCTTCATCTCTTTATTATTTCACCTTCATCTCTTTATTATTTCACCTTCATCCCTTTATTATTTCACCTTCATCTCTTTATTATTTCACCTTCATCCGTTTATTATTTCACCTTCATCTCTTTATTATTTCACCTTTGTCTCTTTATTATTTCACCTTCATCTCTTTATTATTTCACCTTTGTCTCTTTATTATTTCACCTTCATCTCTTTATTATTTCACCTTTGTCTCTTTATTATTTCACCTTCATCTCTTTATTATTTCACCTTCATCTCTTTATTATTTCACCTTCATCCTTTTATTATTTCACCTTCATCTCTTTATTATTTCACCTTCATCCTTTTATTATTTCACCTTCATCTCTTTATTATTTCACCTTCATCCTTTTATTATTTCACCTTCATCTCTTTATTATTTCACCTTCATCCTTTTATTATTTCACCTTCATCCCTTTATTATTTCACCTTCATCTCTTTATTATTTCACCTTCATCCCTTTATTATTTCACCTTCATCCCTTTATTATTTCACCTTCATCCTTTTATTATTTCACCTTCATCTCTTTATTATTTCACCTTCATCTCTTTATTATTTCACCTTCATCCTTTGATTATTTCACCTTCATCCCTTTATTATTTCACCTTCATCTCTTTATTATTTCACCTTCATCCGTTTATTATTTCACCTTCATCCGTTTATTATTTCACCTTCATCCCTTTATTATTTCACCTTCATCCTTTGATTATTTCACCTTCATCTCTTTATTATTTCACCTTCATCCCTTTATTATTTCACCCTCGTCTCTTTATTATTTCACCTTCATCCTTTTATTATTTCACCTTCATCTCTTTATTATTTCACCTTCATCTCTTTATTATTTCACCTTCATCTCTTTATTATTTCACCTTCATCTCTTTATTATTTCACCTTTGTCTCTTTATTATTTCACCTTCGTCTCTTTATTATTTCACCTTCGTCTCTTTATTATTTCACCTTCGTCTCTTTATTATTTCACCTTCATCCTTTTATTATCCCTTTATTATTTCACCTTCATCTCTTTATTATTTCACCTTCATCCTTTGATTATTTCACCTTCATCTCTTTATTATTTCACCTTCATCTCTTTATTATTTCACCTTCATCCCTTTATTATTTCACCCTCGTCTCTTTATTATTTCACCCTTGTCTCTTTATTATTTCACCTTCGTCTCTTTATTATTTCACCTTTGTCTCTTTATTATTTCACCTTCATCTCTTTATTATTTCACCTTCATCTCTTTATTATTTCACCTTTGTCTCTTTATTATTTCACCTTCATCTCTTTATTATTTCACCTTTGTCTCTTTATTATTTCACCTTCATCTCTTTATTATTTCACCTTCATCTCTTTATTATTTCACCTTCATCCTTTTATTATTTCACCTTCATCTCTTTATTATTTCACCTTCATCCTTTTATTATTTCACCTTCATCTCTTTATTATTTCACCTTCATCCTTTTATTATTTCACCTTCATCCCTTTATTATTTCACCTTCATCTCTTTATTATTTCACCTTCATCTCTTTATTATTTCACCTTCATCCCTTTATTATTTCACCTTCATCCTTTTATTATTTCACCTTCATCTCTTTATTATTTCACCTTCATCTCTTTATTATTTCACCTTCATCCTTTGATTATTTCACCTTCATCCCTTTATTATTTCACCTTCATCTCTTTATTATTTCACCTTCATCCGTTTATTATTTCACCTTCATCCGTTTATTATTTCACCTTCATCCCTTTATTATTTCACCTTCATCCTTTGATTATTTCACCTTCATCTCTTTATTATTTCACCTTCATCCCTTTATTATTTCACCCTCGTCTCTTTATTATTTCACCTTCATCCTTTTATTATTTCACCTTCATCTCTTTATTATTTCACCTTCATCTCTTTATTATTTCACCTTCATCTCTTTATTATTTCACCTTCATCTCTTTATTATTTCACCTTTGTCTCTTTATTATTTCACCTTCGTCTCTTTATTATTTCACCTTCGTCTCTTTATTATTTCACCTTCATCCTTTTATTATTTCACCTTCATCTCTTTATTATTTCACCTTCATCCCTTTATTATTTCACCTTCATCTCTTTATTATTTCACCTTCATCCTTTGATTATTTCACCTTCATCCCTTTATTATTTCACCTTCATCTCTTTATTATTTCACCTTCATCTCTTTATTATTTCACCTTCATCCCTTTATTATTTCACCCTCGTCTCTTTATTATTTCACCCTCGTCTCTTTATTATTTCACCTTCGTCTCTTTATTATTTTCACCTTCGTCTCTTTATTATTTCACCCTCGTCTCTTTATTATTTCACCTTCATCTCTTTATTATTTCACCTTTGTCTCTTTATTATTCCTCCTTCATCTCTTTATTATTTCACCTTTGTCTCTTTATTATTTCACCTTCATCTCTTTATTATTTCACCCTCGTCTCTATTATTTCACCTTCATCTCTTTATTATTCCTCCTTTATCTCTTTATTATTTCACCTTCATCTCTTTATTATTTCACCTTCATCTCTTTATTATTTCACCCTCATCTCTTTATTATTTCACCTTCATCTCTTTATTATTTCACCTTCATCTCTTTATTATTTCACCCTCATCTCTTTATTATTTCACCTTCGTCTCTTTATTATTTCACCCTCATCTCTTTTATTCCTCCTCAGCGATGGCTGCAGACGAGAAAACACGGTGAAGAACGTGGGATGCCGAAAGTACGCCTTCAACTCGCTGCAACTCAAGGCCTTCCCCAAACACTACCGCCCCCCCGACGGCACCTACGGGAAGGTGGAGACCTGATTGGACCACGGGGGGTCGGGGGGGGTCATTCCAAGGTAAACCCTGGGAGAACAGTGGCACCGTCTGGACTGTTTTCATATTAGTTCTTTACTCCGTATTCTGCACAAAATGCTGAATTTCCGAATGTTTAGCTGTGTTTTTCATTTCTTATTCTGAAGATGGACTTGAACAAGAGCTGCCTCGTCCCTGATCAGGCGCCGATACGATCAATATCACCCCACCAGTGAACCCTGCTTAGAGTAAGCTATTGTCTGCTGTCGACCTACAGTACAAACGGATGGTAGTGTGGCCGGAGAGCGAGATAAAGCTTAACAACATATCACAGAAACATGGTTTGATTTAAAAGACAACTTTAAGGCACCTTTATGCCTCACAGGTCTGTGTTAATAATCCCATCGTCCCTGTGGAGCAGAGACGGCCTTATTCCTCACGGAGACAGACGGGTTCCTGCCCTCCACTTGTCTTCACATTTCATTTTACACGGCTCGGTAACACATGAAGCAGCGTTTAAGAAGAACCCCCCCCCCATCCCCCCCCCCACCCCCTCATCAGAGCAGAACTCTGGAGGCAAAAGGAGAAGATGACGTCCATCAGAGCGACGTTGAGCAGCTGTAACTCGGTTTAATGTGAACTTTGCAATAATGCCACAACATTGTTTGAACCCAGGCGAGCTGTGGAATTAGAACATAACCTGGATGGATGGATGGAGCCTAAAACCTTTTGTTTCTATGCAGTGAATAATGACGTAAGACATTCAGAGCACAAAGGAGATCTGAAGCAGCCAAAGTGAGCTCAGACGGATTCTTTTGCGTTTCCTCACCTCATCGTTGTGTATGTACCGGCCGGGGGGGGTGGGGGGGGGTGCGCTCCACCCTCTGACTGAAAGGTGAAGCATTCTGCAGAAATACATCCGTCCTTCGTTGGCTTCATCAATCAAATGAGTGCCTTTGGTTGTGTGTAGATAATTCTTACTGTCAGGAGAACATCTGTGAAGGCTTGAACGGTGCCGTATTTTAGTCATAGTCATTATGTTACATAAATATAAAATGTGTGTTTTTTTTCATATTTAGAGACATACGGGGAAAGTTAATGTATTGATACAGCTGAAAGGTTGCAGTATTTTGGGGACGAAATGGAGGAATTTATTGTAAGTTCCCCCACATTCATTTTACAGCGTCTTGATGTCTGTAAATTAAAGTATTAATCTTGACGATTTTCATATCAATAAATTTCACTGTTCACTGTTCCCCACCTGAGTGCCTGTCATTTTGATGTATACACTCACCTAAAGGATTATTAGGAACACCTGTTCAATTTCTCATCAATGCAATTATCTAATCAACCAATCACATGGCAGTTGCTTCAATGCATTTAGGGCTGTGGTCCTGGTGAAGACTCCTGAACGTCAAACTGAATGTCACAATGGGAAAGAAAGGGGATTTAAGCCATTCTGAGCGCGGCCTGGTTGTTGGTTCCAGACGGGCCGCTCTGAGTATTTCACCATCTGTTCAGTTACTGGGGTTTACAAAGAATGGTGTGAAAAGGGAAAAACATCCAGTATGCAGCAGTCCTGTGGGCGAAAATGCCTTGTTGATGCTAGAGGTCAGAGGTCATGGGCCGACTGATTCAAGCTGATAGAAGAGCAACTTTGACTGAAAGAACCACTCGTTACAACCGAGGTGTGCAGCAAAGCATTTGTGAAGTTACAACACATCCACTCATCTCCACTACACAGAGGAACAAGAGGCCACAATTTACAAGAGCTCAGCAAAACTGGACAGTTGAAGACTGGAAAGATGTTGCCTGGTCCGATGAGTCTGGATTTCTGTTGAGACATTGAGATGGTAGAGTCAACAGAATGAGAACATGGATCCATCGTGCCTTGTTACCACTGTGCAGGCTGCTGGTGCTGCTGGTGGTGTAATGGCAGTGTACTGGTTCTTGAACATGACAATGAGTTCACTGTACTAAAATGGCCCCCACAGTCACCAGATCTCAACCCAATAGAGAATCTTTGGGATGTGGTGGAACAGGACCTTCATGCCCTGGATGTTCATCCCACAAATCTCCATCAAGTGCAGGATGCTCTCCTATCAATATGGGCCATCATTTCTAAAGATGCTTTCAGCACCTTGTTGAATCAATGCCACGTAGAATTAAGGCCGTTCTGAAGGCAAAAGGGGGTCAAACACCGTATTAGTGTGGTGTTCCTAATAATCCGTTAGGTGAGTGTATATATGTGTGTGTGTCTGGATGTTTATACATATATTATAGTGAAGTTACTAATTCTCTCAGAATAATATGAGATATTGCTCATGTTGCATGTTTTCTTGCACAGCTTCTTTTCTGATGATGAGCCGGCTGGTTTTGGTCGGACTCTTGGCGGTGCTCTCTTTTTGAAGCAGAGGCCCCAGGATGCAGCCTGAAGGTCTCTGAAAGCCACACAGGAGACTGTGAGAAGCAGAGACCAAAAGTCCACCCAACTCCTGGCTGTTATCAGTGGGGTTTCCCCCCCTCCCCCTCCCTGGGCCTTTGTTTTTTATGGGCCCGGCCACCGTGTCAAGGAGAGTTCGGAGAACACCACCTGATTGGGTCCATCAGCGTGATGGAGACGTCATCCGATGTGCAACCACAGAGGACATTAGTTGAGAGGAGAATGAAAGGAAGGTCTATTCTTCCCCCGGATTGGTCCATATTGAACGGGTTAGTTGGGTTCTGGTTCTTATCTTCAGGCACCAGTTGATGCTACAAGGATTCAGAGTCCCCCCCCCCCCCCCCTCCTGCAGAAAAGTAAAGTGGAATAACCAATAACAAGTCCCACTGTGTGAAAGATCCTCGAAATTTGTTAAACGTTAGGGCAGATGTCCATGGGGGGGGCGCGTGCCCATCCATGACCCTCATTCACCGCAAATGACTGCGCGCTCTCATGGATCCTTGAAAAGCTTCAGCCACAATCATCGATTAGTTGAGGTCACGATTGAATTTTGTCTCGAGCAACAGATGTGTCACATGAAACCGACACTTTCCCCGAAATCCCCCCACCCCACACACACCCCTCCATGATGAACCGCCGGGCGGGTATAAATTACGCAGCGGGCGGCGCCGTCCGACACTGCGCCTCATCACGCACGCACCATGAACGCCATCTTCCTCATCGGCCAGGTCACCGGCGTGGCCTCCATCGCCTGCCTCCTCCTCCTCGCCGTCGCCAAGCTGCTGTCCCGCCGGCGCGGCGACAGCGACGCGCGGGACGGCGACGGGCGCGCGGTGCTGATCACCGGCTGCGACAGCGGCTTCGGACACCATCTGGCGCGACGCCTGGACCGCCGGGGCTTCGTGGTGTTCGCCGGGTGTCTGTGTCCGGAGGGGGCCGGGCCCCGCAGCCTGGTCCGGGAGGGCTGCGGCAATGTGACCGTCCTCAAGCTGGACGTCACCAGCGACGCGGAGGTGCAGCAGGCAAAGCGGGTGGTGCAGGAGAACCTTCCGGAGAAAGGTGGGGGGGGGGGGGGGTCATTTCTAACAATTCTAATCCATTCATATTGTTAGCATCACTTAACTCCATCTCACATTGTGTAAATCATTGTACTGTTTTAGATTACATGCATGTTTCTTCTTCTCAAGTTAAGTTAAGTAACTTTTATACACCTCGTTCCTTGAATAAATCACATAATGTTAATCTCAATGGCGCCTTTGTGTCCCAAAACACAAATGTTAGAAATCTGGATTAAATCCGTATCACAGCGTATCACATCCTTCCGTTTGGGTTGTTGCCACGCAACGTGTGCTGAGGCCTCTTCTGAGGAGCCACTCTTCCACCAACAGGCCTGTGGGCGGTGGTGAACAACGCCGGGATCACGGACTGGGCCGAGATCGAGTGGAGCTCCATCGGGGACTTCCAGAAGATGGCGGACATCAACCTGTTCGGCCCCATCAGGACGTCTTTTGCCTTCCTGCCGTTGATCCGCGCATCCAGAGGTGAGCTCGGAGACGAAGCCGCGTCGCCGCGCGCCCACGGCGCCGACGTCTGAAACGGATGTCTTCCTGTTTCAGGCCGGATGGTGTACATGTCGAGCATCTTTGCCTTCTTCAACTGCCTGAACATGGGGGCGTACAGCGTGTCCAAGAGGGGCCTGGAGGCCTTCGCGGACTGCCTCCGGGTGGAGGTGGCCAGCTTCGGCGTCAAGGTACGGAGACGTTGGGACAAAGTCTTTTACACGTCACAGGAAACGACCGTTCCCGTTATAACGCACCGGACTCCCTCTTTCACGCGCGCGCAGGTCAGCATCATCCAGCCGGGGAATTTCGGGCAAGCCACCAACATCCTGAAGACCAAGACGAGCGGGGACATCTGGGACAAATTGGGAGACGAGCGCAAGCCGCTCTTCAACCGGCAGTACGTCGACGCGGCCAACGAGTACTTCGCCGCCACGTGCCGGAGCGGCTTCGCGAGCGCCGACATGGTGGTCGACGCCATGGCGCACGCCGTCACCGCGGCTCGGCCCAAACACCGGTACCTGCTGGCCTCGGCCGCCGACACCTTCTTCTTCCAGCTCTTCCCGCTCCTGCCCAGCGTCCTCGCCGACGCCGTGTTCTCCTTCAGCTCCATGTACGCCAAAAGGGAGGAAATGCTCTACGCCAAGTAGGCTGTGGACGGGGGGGGGGGGGGGGGGGGACATGTACACATATTTATGCACATTTTGTGAGAGATATCTCCTGGGTCTTTCTCTCGTAGTGTATTCACATTTTATTTTGTTATTAAAGGATGTATATGAATCAATAAAAAAGGTTTGTTTCAACCGTCCACTATTTGTAGTTCTTGAAAGTCCCTTTGAACCCTTCCTCGAATATTGGGAGTGGAAAATCAAAATCTTTAAACAAGAAAGAAGCCTTTGTACTGCGCCGCGCAGATAACTGCAGAGATGAAGCAGAAAAGGTCTCTCACAAAGGTCTCATGTTTGATGACGTCACCATGGACAGAAACACTAGATGCACATTGAAATCATCCCCAACATTTCCAAAATGTTTGGAGACCATAATACATGGAAGAAGAAATACTGCTAATTCCACTTCCTTTTCCTCCATAGTGCCTGTAGTGTAGCTAATGTCCATAGATCAGCAAACCGGACCTCCGGGTGGAGATGGCGTCGAGGTACGGAGATGTCTGCGCTTCATAAAGCACGAAGCCTTTGGGAGGTTTGCAAACCGAACCGAAGGGCGCTCTGTTTAAGGCCTCCAGTCACACGCTGACCCGTAGTCACTTGGGTTTCTGTGGGTGACCTTTGACCTTTTGCTGGGTAAGCACGTGTCTTTAAAATTGTTGGATAAACTCGATCTTGTGACTCAGATTTGTGTCTTGGGCTCTTTTATTGACTCCTTTGATATCCCAAGTTCCCCTTTTCACCACATAGTTGTTACACAATAATAAATGAATTAAGAGCAATGAAATACTTTTTAATAGTTTGAGGAAAACACGTTATTTTTAGCTCTTAATATCTCATTACATATATAAAGTATATGACAGCTACTTTCATGCAGCGTGATGAGCCAATCACGGCCTTCATAGTGATTGTGGCCATGTGACCTCCTTCACCTCGCAGCTGAAACAAATCAGGATTTAGATTCTTCTCCTAAATGCAACGTCATAACGAAGGCGAAGCGAGAGTGGGAGGAACTACATTTTCCTGAAATCCACAGATATTTTCAGTATTAAAAACACAAAACATCTTCTGTCTTCCACGTGTTTGTAAGAAGATCGTTTTTTATAGAGAGCTACAACAAAAATGCCAATGAAGCAGATGAATTGATTCTGGAATCATGTGAAACGTTGTGACTGACTGATCTCGCTGTGCATCACTGATTCAATTAGGTTAAAAACTCTGTCCAGTGTGGATCTAAAACATCCCGGAGAGCCACGGAGGCAGGAAGAGTCCGGCGGTCCCCAGCAGACACGCGATCACAAACACCCACAGGAAGAGCCGGTCCACCACCACGGCCATGTGCTCCCAGTCCTCCTTCACCTGTGGACACAGAAAACCACACCGAGAGGATGCGACCGCAGCTGAGATCAGACCCTTTTCCTGGGGGGGGGGCGGGGTCAGCACTCACCGAGAGGTCGGCGTCCTCGGCCCGCAGCCGCTCCGCGATGTAGGTCACGCCCTCCAGGGCCGACAGCACCGCGGGGGACAGGGCGCCACGTTCCACCGCAGGGGGGGGGGCCCGGTCCGAGCCGAGCGGGGCGAAGATGTGAGCCAGAGACGGCCCAAACCTCCCCGGGTTACCGTGGAGACGGCAGCAGTGCTCTTCGTCCCCGGGGTCCAAGTAACCGTAACCATGGAGATCCATGTCAGACTCCTGAGTGACCCAGGTGGCCGGGCTGTGGGCGGGGCCCGGGGTCCGGAGGGGGAGGAGCCTGTCAGTCAGGTGAAGTCGCCTGAGCCCAAAAAAGTGACATTTTTAAATAGTCATGCCAACGTGTCGGTTATTTAATTGAAAAATATCTGCGAACGGGTTTCTACAGAATCCAACTCAACCTTGAGTAGAACTTGGGAAAGAAAACTTTCCTAACAACTATATTTATTCAAACTTCTTTTCTCAACGACCATCATATCAGGAGCAGGTTCCTTTGATGGTAAACGTCTCTTTTTGAGGCCAGAGGAGTCGCCCCCTGCTGGCCAGGAGAGAGAATGCAGGTCTACCTCGCCGGCCTGGCGCCCTGATCCGGCCGCGTCATGCACAGCCAGCGGGGCACCGCCGACAGGAAAGGCCCGCGGACCCATCGGGGCATGGCGTGAGTCTCTGGCGAGCGGTGGTGCACGTTCAGCGCGAACACTCGCCGATGAGCGGGATGACCAGCGAGGTGGACGGGGTGATCTCGGTGAGGAGCAGCAGGAAGACGGTGAGCGACAGCAGCACGGAGATGCACAGCGTGATCTTCTCGCCGCAGTCCGCCGGCAGGTAGAAGACCAGCACGGTGAGGAAGGAGATGAGGAGGCAGGGGATGATGAGGTTGACGGTGTAGAACAGCGGGAGGCGGCGGATGACGAAGTGGTAGGTGACGTCGGGGTAGATCTCGTGGCAGCAGTCGTACTTCTTGGTGCTGTAGGTTCCCACGGCGTTCACGATGGCCCACTCTCCGCTCTCCCAGTAGTCCTGCAAGTCCACCATAGATGTTGCACAGACACTGTCGGATCTCCAAAGAGGACTACGAATGTTTGTCCCGATTTCCTTGGGGACACGCTGGAGGACAGGTGGAGTAAAAGAGGAAAATGGAAAAGAACCTTGAGGTCCACGGCGCTCTGGAAGGGCTCCAGGTCGATCTTGGCGCGGTCGTACGTCCAGGAGCCGAACTTCATCTTGCAGCTCTGCTGGTCGAAGGGGAAGAAGGTGACGTCGATGGAGCAGGAGGACTTGTAGATGGCCGGGGGAACCCAGCGGACGCGACCCGTGTGGAAGACGTGGGCCTTGGTCATGTGGGTGACGGCGAACTCTCCGTCCGCGCTGGAAGAAGAAGAAGAAGAGCAAGTATTATCCAAGTATCCAAGTATTGGGAATTGACACCAATACCAAGAAGTTGGGCTGTGAATAAAGAGGAGCATTTTTCTCAGGCCTCCATCTCAGTGAGACTGAGTCAATGAACCTCCAGCGTTGCCTCTTTGGCGCATCAGATGTTGAATAATTGATCAGCCGAATGTTAACCGCGCTGTTTTCATGATGCAAACGCTGAAGCGGGAGAAAGTTTTCTCTCCATCCAGACCACTTCAAGGATTCATACCCGAGGGCCGACATTCCGGATCGAGCGAGTAATCGATCGCCGATCGTTTCCACCGATAGATTACCCAGAAACAGAGTGAGCTCGTGTCCTCCGTTGTGACAAAGACTTCTTTGTGACGGGGGGGTCCCAAAATAGGGCCTTTTACTTTTAATTAGTTAACTACCAAACCAAACTTGTTGTCGTTCCTCTTCCCTCAGATGTTGTGCAAAGGGCTGGGTGTTCTTTACTTGTTGTAGAGCACGATGTCCGGCACCCAGAGGAGCTCCGAGGGGACTCGGATGGACGTCATGTTGTGGAAGTCGGACGGGCTCCAGCGCAGCTTGTGGTCAGTCCATTCCTGCCCAAAACAAACCAACAGAACACACAGTGGGCGCGTCGAGGCGCCGGGTCGCCGAGCCGCGGGTCGGTTCCCTCCTCACCTGCTTCAGCCACACGTTGGTCGTCATCATCTGGTTCTTCTCGTCCTGTTTAGGGCGCCACACGTTGGGAAAAAAGATGAGAAATCGCTGGGTTAGAATGGGCTGTTCTCATTGGACGGCGGGACATCGAGAGGGTGGCGTGCTCCCACCACGTCGATCAGCTGCGCGATGGAGAGGCCGAACTTGACGACGACCACGTCGCTCCACTTGCTGTGGCCCCCGAACAAGACCCCGAAGAGTTTGTCCTCGCTGTGGACGCGAGTCCAGTCCTCAGCCAGCGCTGAGAGGGCAGAGACGGACAGACTGTCAGCCAGACTCCTGCTGATTGGTGCTGTTGTTGTTGTTGTTGTGTGCGCATGGAGGACAGGATGGACAACTTTGGGCCCCTGGGTGCACTACCAAAAATGGCACTTTTGACATTTTCTTCTTCCCGTAGCTGCTCTCTGGGGGAAGAAATCCATTAGTTGAGCTTCATTGTTCATAAAAGATCAGACTGCGATCTTCCGCACTTTGATTTAATCTTACGTCATGCGGACAAATCATTAGAGCTAATTGATTGGATGCTTTTATTTTGGACTAATTGTTTATTGTTTACACATTTCTTTCTTTCTTTTTGTCTTCGTATGTCGGATGATGAATAGAGAAAAAGTTGGGTTTTGTTTTGATGACGTCATGCTGTGTATGATGCAGCCTAATATTCGTATTGTTGATTCCACAGAAGGAACAAATACCGCAAAGTATTTATAAAGTATAAATATTACAATAAATTATGAAGTCACAAAAACACTTTTCAGTCCAGATAGGAATATTATATGTTTCTTCAAAGACTCCTGTATGAAAAGTCGGAGAGTTTTGGGATAGCCCCGCAAAATTATGACATTAAATAAGATTGTTGAATGATTATTGCACAGACGCTCCTATGTGATACAGGAGGACGAATACTATACGAATATTATAAAAATATAGGTTAAAGTCGCGGGAGGAATATTGTAAGACGTCAGCTTTTCGCTTTTAAAAACCACAAAATGATGAATCATTTGTTAAATGTCGGGATGCGCGTCACACTCACCCAAGTTGATGCAGATCCAGCAGCGGTAAAACGCTGAAATCGTTGTGAAATGTCTCTTCAGCTCCATTTCTAGAATCAACAGAAATCGATACAGATCCAGTAAAATAAACGTTTTAGAAAATGTTCCGCCTCCTGTTCTCCCGTCTGTCCCGTTGGTGTTCAACCTGCTGGATGGATCCTAACCTCCCCGGGCACGTGATGACTGTACCTGTCATCACACTCCCAGTCTCCCACAGTGCTGTCATTACTATTTGTTAACTGTCATCATTTTCTAACCATGAGTCGGGATTTGGTGAGAATTTCAGGACAGTTGACACAGTTTAAGTTTTCATTTTAATTTGAATACAATCGTATATGAATGTTCTTTCAGATCAACTCATAAATTACCTGACTGATTACATGGCGGTGTGAAAACCACAGCACAACTTCGGCATATGTGATTTAATCATAGATGGAAAGATTACTTTGATATTGTACTCAAGTACTAGTAATGTGAAGTATCTCTTTAACAGCTTTGGGCAGTCTAAATTGCACATTACAGGTGGTTGTTTACACTTGTGTAAATATAAATCAATTAGTTCAATCTCTTTGTTATTTTTTATTTCATGTATTCATTCCGATAATTATTTAGCATTTTTTGTATTCTTAGTTTGAACAAATATATTGTTTGTTCAATGTTTAATCGATGATTTAAGCCGTAGCCAGACTCTGGCCAGGAGGTGGCGCTGTTGAAAAAGAAATCGGTTTTGATGTAGCAGCAGTAGAAGAAGAAAAGACGTCCCACTCCGCCGCTGCTTTGGCGGACCGGTTTGGATGCGTCTAAACTTCTTCTGTGCCGAGGAAGACGTCCTGTTTGGAGCGTAGACGATCTTTGGTTTCCGCGGCGCTCACTCCGTGTCAACATAGCAGAGGAACAACAACCTGCGGCACTTAGCTGCTACACTACTTCACAGACGTGTTTCTACTTTTCCTATTCGGAGTGAGCTCGTCGAGGAGTGACGTGTGAGACCAGCTCGTAAGAAAGAGAGCATCGTTACCCCTGAAAAAAATGGAGAGGAGACACCTGTGTTATCAGCTAGCGGCTTGGCTAGTCAGCAAATCCTATTGACGTTAGTTAGCTTATGTTAGCTAGCCAGATTAACGGTTATCAACGTTACCTGACGTTAACTGACACCGGCTAGCTTAATGAATACAGGGAAACACCTGCCATAGGTTTGGGGTAATTGGCGCTATTATAAATGCGCACATTTAAGAATATTATTCTATCCACATGAAAATGACACCGTAGCCAAGCTGGTTTCACTTTGACTTTACAGGAGTATGGAGTTTCCTCCACAGAATTCGGTGAGGACAACAACCGTTTATCTTCCTTTTTAGGAACTAGCAGGGCTGTCAGCTAGCGGCCGTGTTCTGTTTGACAGCCGCAGCAGCATCTCAGATGGAGACATAAAGCCCGCCGATGGAGAGGTAAAGTCCTCAGAAAAACCAAATAGTTGCTCAAGTGATGCCTTCATGTGTCTGTCGTCAGTGACAAACCGCCTGCGGATGCTTTCCCCCCCAAAACAGCTGTTGTTTAGTTCACTAAAAGAACTCCTCGTAATACATTTAGTTTTTTTCCCCTACAATTTATAATGTTTATTCCTTTTACAAAAGGTGATTCTGAGAAAAAAGCGCCTTGTGTTCACGACCCATTATTCTGTCAGCTCTGACAGAGATGACAGCGGAGGAGAGCGAGGCCTGCTCCACACCTGGAGGGGCTACTCCTACAGCGTCACCCCAGAGCGGCTGCTCCTCCCCGGGCCGGTCCTTCAGGTCGCCCTGGGCACGCGGCACGGCGTTCTGCTGGTGGAAGGTAGCACCATTGGGTTCTTTTATGGCGTTTCCTTTGTGTATTTGTATCACAAACAGAACTTTTTAGATAAGGAACGCTTTGTGACCCAACCCATAAAGAGGAAACTTAAGTCATCCATTTTTTCAATTTGATGTTTTTTTTTACATGTATTATGCCAATAATTCAAATATTCCCACAGCTGAGAAAATAGATCCTTTTGCTCTCTGATCTTCGTGCTGTCGTCGCTCCCTCTTCAGGAGGCCTGGTGTACAGTTTCGGGGAGTTGCCATGGAAGCAGAGTCAAGGGCCCGAGCCCGCGAAACCCACCCTGGAGGGGGCGCTCAGCGGCCAGCGGGTGGTCGCCGTCGCCGCTGGGAGCTTCCACAGCGGCGCCGTCACAGAGGACGGCGGCGTCCACATGTGGGGGGACAACGCTCTGGGACAGTGCGGCCTGTCGGGCCTCAGCACCGTCCCCAACCCGACTCCGGTCGCCCTGGTGGACGCCGAAGCTACCCCCCCGCGCACTGTCCCCGCGCTGGAGCTGGCCTGCGGGGGGCAGCACACCCTGGCGCTGTCGGCCCAGCGGGAGGTGTGGGCGTGGGGCAGCGGCTGTCAGCTGGGCCTCAACGTCTCCGCCTTCCCCGTCTGGAAGCCACAGAAGGTGGAGCACTTGGCGGGCAGGTACGTGCTACAGCTGGCCTGCGGGGCCTCACACAGCCTGGCTCTGGTGCGCTGCTTGGGCCCTCAGGACGTCCACAGGCCCCTGGTGGACAAATGCAGACAGTGTAACCAGCTGCTGTACACCATGACGGATAAAGAGGACCATGTCATCATCTCTGACGGCCACTACTGCCCCCCCGGCGTGGCGCTGACTGAGGATGAGTGCAGGCTGCGGGCTCCTCCTGCGACGCAGGGCCTCAAAATGTCCCCTTCTGAGCCGCTCCTCTCCTCCCGTACCTGCGCCTCAAACTCCCCGCCACCTCCTGACGGGGTTGTGCCCACTCAGGACTCGGAGGAGGAGGAGCCAGCCGCGCCAGACGGGCCACCGACAGCCTCGGACTGCTCCCCCCCGTCTCAGTCTGGAGGCGGGGCTGTTTTGGGGGTCAAGAGTTCACTTTATCCGGATGAGCAGGCCGTCAAAGAGTATCTGAAGAAGCTGTCGCAGGCTGAGCAGATGGCGAAGGCGGCTGCAGGAGGGACGCTGGTGAGTCACAGCGTCGAGGACGCCACGAAAGATGCACGATAGAGATGCAGACTCTCATTCAAACCCCTTTTCGTGCCTCCTGTAGCCCCCAGCGGGTGGGCTGACCCCCACCAGCTCCACGCTCAACAGCCTGGTGGCCTCCTGCGCCTCGGCCGTTGGCGAGCGGGTCGCCTCCACCTACGAGGCCCTGTCCCTCAAAAAGATGATGAACTACCTGCCGCGGTCCGGCGGCGCCGCGGCGGCCCCGGGGGGCGTCTTCGGCGACGCCACGGCAGAGCGCGTCCGCCTTGAGGACTCGGTGCAGGCCAAGAAGAGCTCCAGCACGGGAGACATCCGCGAGGAGGAGGCGGAGGGTCTGCGGCGCCGCCTCTCGCTACCGGGACTCCTCTCTCAGGGTAGATACGCAGTTCACCTCTTATCCACCTCCTATACGCTGCTGCGTAAGTACTTCTTGTGTGTGTGTGTGTGTGTGTGTGTGTGTTCATGCAGCTCGTATGCACCGCACAGGCTTCTCCTCGTCTGTCACAAGAAGCACGTCGGCAGAGACAGAAGTTATTTTTACTTCATGCCCTCATTGTGGGGATGCAGCTAGACGAGTCTAAAAACTTGTTTCCATAGTGAGTCTATAAGAGGTTAAACTCTTAGATTAATGACAACAATGTGAATGCCTTCCTGGAATATAAGATGTCAGAATTAGTCTAAATTAGTGGGAAGAAAAAGCAAGGAGCTCCTCTGTGATTCTTGTTCTCCTTCACCGCACAGATAGTGTTTGTGTGTGTAGTGACAGCTGACACAATGATGCTGTTTTTATCTTGCAGTGGAGGAGTAACAGAAAGCATTAAAACCTTTTTTCTCTCTGGTGTCTCTTCACCGTAAGTGTCCCCGCGGCTCCTGAGGAAAGCCTGCCGTCCGAGGATGCGCGCCGTGGCCCTCACCCCGCTGGGGGGGGCAGTCCCCGAGGCACAGGAGCTGTTCCCCACCCTGCAGACCGAGGTGTGGAGTTGGGGCGGCGGCGAGCACGGACAGCTGGGACACGGAGACGCTGTGGACAGGTTGGAGGAATGTCTGCATTCTGCAAAGAAAACAATGAGAAAGGAAGATAACAACGAAACAAGGAAGCAAGCATTACAAACTCAGGCAGATTAGATGCAACCAAGGACAGGAAACACGGCGGCCTTTGTGTATCAATTTAAAAAAGCTTCTCTTATTCATTTTAAGACACTGAACAAAACCTCAAGGGCTGAATATGGAAGTGGATGTGATGTCATATTGGTGTCTGCAGGGCACAGCCGCTGTGCGTCAAGAGCCTGAACAGTAAGGAGGTGGTGCGTTTGGCGGCCGGCGCTCATCATTCCCTCGCTCTCACCGCTCAGTCTCAGGTGAGACACCGCTGCTTTTTATCATTTTACGACAAAGAAAGAATTTATTTAGCCCCTTTTTTGACTTTTTACAAATCCTCCAGGTGTTTACTTGGGGAAGCAACAGCTTTGGTCAGCTTGGACACATGGAGTCACCCAGCACTGTGCCTCGCCCCGCAAAGGTGAGATGTTATCCCCCCCCCCCCCAACACACAGTTACAGGGAGCGTCGGGCTTCATGCTCCTCTCTGATTCCCCTTCCAGCTGTCAGAGGGGATCCGGGTCTGGGACATGAGCGCCGGAGAGAGACACACCCTCCTGCTCGCAGACGGAGACTGCTTCCGGCCCATCATCTACTACAGCGGACAACAGGTGAAGGAGGAGGAGAAGGAGGAGAAGAAGGAGGAGGCGCAGGGCAGCGCCAAGGAGCCGAGTCAACGGGAAGAAGGGGAGGAAGAGGAGGAGCGCCCGGGGAGCTGCACCCAGCAGCCTGTTCTGCTGCCCTTCTGCATGGACGTAAGCTCTGAGTCGGCGCTTGTGGGTCAAATGATGATCTGATCTAACCGAGTCTGTGCCCCCCCCCATCGCTTCCAGCTCGGTTACGTGAGCAACGTGTCTGCGGGCGGCCGGCGCTGCGTGGCCCTCTCCGACATGAACGTGATGGGCTTCATCGCCAGCCTCCACGAGCTGGCCTCGGCCGAGAGGCGCTTCTACTGCAAGCTGTGCAACATCAAGACGCAGATAGTGCGCCCCCTGCTGGAGACGGGTAAGGATAACGCCAGGCAGATCATCTCGAGTTCTGAGGTCCGCCCCGGCTGACGTGCGCCCGCCGGGTCGCCCTCCTTCTCCAGAGTCTCTGGGTCCGACCCTCGGCCCGGTGGCCACGGGGCTCCTGCACACCTTGGTGAGCCGGTTCAGCCTCCTGTGTCACCTGACGGGGCAGCACGCCGCCAGCCTCACCGCCAACCTGCGCCGCGTCCGCGACGTCAGCAGCCTGCTGGTCCTGGACCACTGCGGCATCTTCCTGGACTCTTTCAACGAGTGCGTGGTCACGGTGCTTCTAACGGATGCAACGGGTTCTCCATGAAAATCTCACGCTTGTCTTTCTCGTCAAAGGTACTGCGGCGCTGTGGGCAACTTCCAGGTGATGGGAGGCTTCCAGGCCCTGACCAAACCCTCACTGTGAGCACACGCACGCACTTCTCCACCGCGAAGCGCCGCCTTCCACGCAACAATGCAAACACGGCGCTCTGCTCGCGTTTCTCTAGGGATTTCTTTGGGAAGAGTCCCGAGCTGCTCAAGAGGCTGTCCGAGTGCAGCGAGGAGAACCCCACCATGGCCGACCTCCTGGTGGTGCTCTTCTACCTCCCAACGCGCCACCTGCACGAGTACGCCCGGCTGCTGCTCAAACTGGTCAGCTGCTTCGAAGTGGTGGGTCAAATGGACATTTCAATTATACTGGTTTACTACGTAATGTATCTATTGGTGTCATTTATCTTTGCTGTTAGATTGTTTCATTGCTGTTGCTTTCTTATTTAACTTCATTTTTAATAGAAACAAACTTTCAACAAATGTTCTAGACTCAAATAAAAGTTTTAACGTACCTCTTTTAGGGCTCTTGTAAAAGCCGATAAAATTGGAGCAATATTGACTTTAAAGCTGTCAAAGTTTAAGCACGTCTGTGGGCATTGCTGGAGTTCTCTACATCTCGTGGTCGTTTGTGGTCAGAGCTCCGCTGACTACCAGCGGCTGCAGGACAGCTGCTCCAAGTTTGAAGCTTTAGATCTCCAGCTGAAGAGGAAGAGGAAGGACGCCGACAACACCGTGAACTTCTGGAAGAGCTTCCCCGGCAAAATGACGGTAAGCCTCGGGTAGCGCGCGCGTGTCCTCGAGGCGGCGCGTGACGTCGCTCACGCTGTCGTTGTGCGTGCTCAGGACTCCCTGAGGACGCCCGGCCGCCGGCTGATCTGCGAGAGCAGCAACAAGTCGCTGACGCTGCAGAACGCCGGCAGGTTCTCTGTCAACTGGTTCATCGTCTTCAACGACGCGCTGGTTCACGCGCAGGTGAGCGCCGCGCAGAGCGCTTTCACGCCGCCCGCGTTTCAGACTCTTTGACTCGCTGTGTTTGTGTGTGCTTGCCTCCGTGCTGTCAGGGCGTGGCGCCTTGTAAAAATCTTGTAAGTAACTGTCAGCGCAGCTACGTGTCCCCCTTTCTCCTGTGTGTGTGAGTGTGTGTGTGTGTGTGTGTGGGTTTAGATACCCCCCCCCCCCAACCGCCCCGCCTGCTCTCTACCTGAGGGAGACCGCATGGGAGGAGCAACAGAGTGTAAAAAAGGCTCCGCAGCGTTACTGCAGTACATCACAACTCCAAACTAAAATACCAACCTCTGAATGTAGAAATCCAAGCAGCGAACATCTGTTTCCCGTCGAAGCCTTTTTCTCCCTGTTGTTCCCTGTTTGTCTCCTCTTTGAAAACGTGTGAAACACGCGTTTCTTGCATGACTGACTCCATCATTCCTCAGGTTCACTGTCTCTGTATGTCTGAATGTGCACTACTTCAGTCCTTCCTGACGTCTTTCTTAATAGCCCCTGCAGTAAATCTTTTTAAACATGTTTCTTCCTCGTTATGAACCACTTGTTTAAAGCAGTTGTGAGCGTAATGTGGTCCGTTACCTGCTTTCTCCTCCCAGTTCTCCACCCACCACGTCTTCCCGTTGGCCACGCTTTGGGTGGAGCCGATGCCAGAGGAGAACCCCGGCCTGTAAGTCACCTGTAATACTGGAAAATGAATATAGTATTCATAGTGTTCATATTGACACTCGGTGTTCCTTTGGTACAATTAGAAGTTTACATATATTATTAACAGTTATTTACTGTAAATAGTTACTTTTGTCTCAGTACATGTATCATGTATTATTACAATAACGTGTGTGTGTGTGTGTGTGTGTCTGCAGACATGGACTAAAGATGATTACCCCCGAGGAGACGTTCACCGTGCTCGCCTCCTCTCACACAGAGAAGGTTCATCTTTTAATGCCACTGATTATTGACAAAATGCTCACTTTAAAAAAGACAACGCAGCATTTGTCGTAAGTCAAACAAACCGCGTTCCTGTTCTCAGACCAAGTGGCTTCGCTCCATCAACCAGGCGGTGGAGCGGGCCCTGAGCGGGCTGCCGCCGGTCGGCCCGGGTCAGAGGGCGGAGCCTCCCGCCTCCAGGACGGCGTCTTACACCTTTTACAAGGACGGGCGGCTGAAGGAGGCCACGTACGACGGGAGCTGGCTCAACGGGAAGCCCGACGGCAGGTTGGGCGCACGCACAACACCTGTCTGCGCTCCGGGGGGGGGGGGGGGGGGGGCGATGTGTAGTGATAGTCGTTGTTGTTTTTCAGAGGAGTGTTGACATGGCCTGACGGGAGAGTATACACGGGGGGCTTCAGGAGCGGACTGGAGGACGGGTGAGTGCTCGCACGCCGCCGTACGAGAGCCTCGGCGAGTGTCCGTCTCTTCACGCGTCTCCGTGTCTTTCCGTAGCTTCGGGGAGTTTGTGGCTCCCAACAAGACGCTGAACAAGACTGACCAGTATCTCGGTCACTGGAGGGACGGCAGGATGCACGGCCTCGGGACCTACAGGTGTGTGTGTGTGTGTGTGTGATAGATTCACTTCATTTGACCTCCTCCTTAGATGTGCCATGTTTTCTGTTGGATAAGGTGTTTCATCATAAGCCCACTTTTCTGTATATTTGACACAAAATGTGGGAAAATACTTCTGTGATAATTCACAAATGGGCGTGAAAGAAAGCAGGCGGGGGTTTGACTTCCTCCCACCTGCCTGCAGCTATGCCAGCGGGGAGGTTTACGACGGATCCTTCCAGGACGGCATGCGACACGGACACGGCATGCTGCGCAGCGGCAAGCTCAACTCCTCGTCCCCCAGCGTCTTCATCGGCCGGTGGCTGCAGGACAAGAAGAGCGGCTACGGAGTGTTCGACGACATCACAAAGTAAGCTCTAACCGCCTTCAGTGCAGCACAGACCGCTGACATCATGCAGGATTAAATGTATTTTAGTAACACAAAAGGTGTGTCTTGTCTCTGCCCAGAGGGGAGAAGTACATGGGCATGTGGCAGGATCACATGCGGCAGGGCAACGGCGTCGTGGTCACTCAGTTTGGGCTTTACTACGAAGGAGCCTTCAAAGACAACAAGATGACGGTGGGCTTTTCTCTTCTCTGTACACGTGATCAGACTTAAAATAAGGCCCAAAGTACACCAAGAGAGACAATGTGATGCAAGTGGGTCAGAGAATGGGACAAAGGGACGTATGATAGACCCAATCTTAACATCACTGGAAACCATTAGCTTCTGTATGAAAAGGGGCTGTTTCATACTTTATATTCACTCCTTCTGGGTCTTTTCAGCTTAAGAATTCATGTCCCAGCTCCTAAAACGCCATTTAAGATAAATGTCAGCGAAGAAATGTGGAAATGAAGGAAGTGATTTTCTTTCAGGGCACCGGGATCCTTCTGTCAGAGGACGACACCACGTACGAGGGCGAGTTTTCTGACGACTGGACCCTTAATGGCAAGGTGACGAATCAACACAAGGCCCATACTTATATACACATGTTTACATATAACTACTGGTATGATTTACTCAACTACTAGTTAACGTGCCGACGTACCTCCCTTCAGGGAACGCTAACGATGGCTAACGGGGACTACCTGGAGGGGTCCTTCGGGGGCGAATGGGGCTCCGGCCTCAAAGTGACGGGGTCCTACTTCAAGCCACACCTGTTCGATAGCGACAAGGAGAAGAGCCGCGCCGTGTAAGCTCACCGGAGCTCTCAGGCAAAGGGAAAAGGGATGGTTTTTACAATGAATTTACCCATGTTGTGTGTGTGTGTGTGTGTGTGCGCGGCAGGAAGCTGGGGCGTCTGTGTGTGCGCGCGGAGGACAAGTGGCAGGCGGTGTTTGAGGAGTGCTGGAGTCAGCTCGGCTGCGAGGAGGCGGGTCACAAAGACAACACGAAGGCCTGGGAGAACATCGCCGCGGCCCTCAACACCAGCCGACAACTCCTCCAGGACAGGTACACACACACACACACACACACTCACACACACACAGTAGGTCAAAGGAAAAGAAAGAGTTCTAGTGAACTTAAAGGGATGTAAGTGTTGTTTTGCTTCGTATCTGAAGCCCGGAGACGTTGCCTCGGAGCCACAGCAGAACCTTGGAGGGTCTGGAGGTCGTCCCGCATCACGAGGGCCCGATCACCATGGAGAGGTACCACGCCATCCGCCTCTACCTCCTCAAGGTGAGCCCCCCCCCCACACACACACACACAAAGGACTCACGGAGCTCCGTGTGAATGTGAAGTGTCTTCATCCAGCTGTTCTACTGAGTCATCCGCAGCAATGAAGCACTTTAACGAGAGGAAGTTACAAATTTCTGGGGAAATGCTGGTCATAAAAACGGTTTTATTAGATTTTAAAATAGAGATTATATCTTCTGTATTTAGTTCTGAGGCCAAAAGGGGATTGAAGATTTAAATTTTATGGTCATTTGAAACGGAAAGAAACAAGCTCTGTTTTTAAAAAACATTGGTGCAAGAACTAAAAGGAGCCTTCGGGTCGTTATGGTCGTCATCTCCAATGTTCTGCTGACTTATTTTTAACAAGTTGTGTTTCCAGGAACAGACGACGTAACAGGACGACAAACTGTTGCTTTCTTTCCAGAAATCGAATTTTCAACTAGATAAATGATGCTTGAACCAAATGTCATTCTGGCTGATCTCGACCCCCCAGGCGTGCGACACCGCGCTCCACCCGCTGGGCCGACTGCTGGAGACCCTGGTGGCGGTCTACCGGATGACCTACGTGGGCGTGGGAGCCAACCGCCGGCTGCTCCCTCAGGCCGTCAGCGAGGTCACGTCCTACCTCAACCGCATCTTCCACATCGTCAGGTTCCTGTTCCCCGACCTGCCGGAGGAAGGCGGCCCGATCCCCGAGCCGACCCCCGCCCTGCAGGGCGCCCCGCCGCAGTCTCCGAAGCCCGGGTAAAAACAGCCCCCCCCTCCCCCCCCCACGGACGCTCTGCGGTGGTTCCAAGTCGTAACCCTCGTCCTTTGCGTGTGTCTCCCCCCCCCCCCCCCCCAGCCGCGTGGTGAGCAGCTCGGCCCTGCTGCTCCCCGTCCTGCTGCCGCGCCTCTACCCGCCGCTCTTCACCCTCTACGCGCTGGACAAGGAGCGGGAGGACGACGTGTACTGGGACTGCGTCCTCCGCCTCAACAAGCAGCCCGACCTGGCGCTGCTCGCCTTCCTGGGAGTCCAGCGGTGGGTCGCTACGCACCCGCCGGGTCACGGTGCAGTCTCTTTTTTTTTTTTTTTTTTTGCTTCATGATTTGATTGACGGTTTCATCCTGTCCCCAGAAAGTTTTGGCCTGTTTCCTTTGCCGTCGCCATGGCTGCACCGGAGGAGATGCAGCAGGTACGGTTCACCTGTCGCACAATTGATTCCCCATGAGGCATTAAAATGATCAACAACCATCAGAAATGGTCGCTTTTAACAGGATAACCATCCTGTGCACTAGCAAAGAAGTGGTGAGCGACAAAGAATGTGTTTTTAAGATGATGTTCTTGCCTTCTCTGACCTCCAGGTCTTGTCCAGCACCAAGGATGCCTGCTTCGCCTCTGCCGTGGAAACGCTGCAGCAGATCAGGTACGGCTCCACGCGGCACCTCTCGAGAACCCACCTTTGTTCTTCTTCTTCTTCTTCTTCTCACCACGGGGGGAATCCTCTCTGTTCTCAGCACGACGTTCACCCCGTCGGAGAAGCTGCAGGTGATCCAGCTCACCTTCGAGGAGATCACGCTGGCGGTGCAGGCGCTGCTGAAGCAGGACTTCCTGTGGTCCATGGACGACCTTTTCCCCGTCTTCCTCTACGTGGTGCTGCGCGCACGGTCAGCAGCGGACCGAACCCGCCGAAACACCTGGATTATCTCCAGTTTCAGTTTCAGGATCCCTAAAAACAATCGTGTGTTTTCTTCTCAGAATCAGGAACCTGGGGTCAGAGGTCAGCCTGATCGAAGACCTGATGGACCCTTGCGTGCAGCACGGAGAGCATGGGATCATGTTCACCACGCTAAAGGTACCGCGCACACATCTGGAATCTAGTAATCAACCGTTTAAACATTTATAAAAGTATTAGACCCACAATGCACTAGTGTGTGTGTGTGTTCTTATCTGTGTGTCTTTCCCCCCCCTCCAGGCTTGTTACTACCAGATCCAGCATGAGAAGATCACCTAAAGCCATCGCGGCGTTACTTCCTGCTTCCCCAGCAGCAGCAGCGAGCGGCGGCCAACGGGAAGCAGCGGATCACCTGATCACTCGACAGCGCCACCTGCTGTGGGACCTCCACTGACCACGAGGGTCACCTGCATCCCGCTACCTGTGAGGAACGTCGGGGTTCATACCAGTGTTTTCTTCCTTTGTGCCATTGGACCCGGTTTGCTCTGTTTTCTCTGCTCACAGTCGTCTCGCTGTGAGACACCTCAGGAAGAAGAAAACATTCCTTTTTATTTCACCTCCCTGAAGAAACGGACAATAACAAGGAAATAATGTCGCCTCACTTTTTTATTGTTTTCCGTCCCTGTCATCTGTCACGGCAGCGTATTTATTTTGTAGTTCATCAGGAGGAGGGCAGGTTGACTTCTGCTCCTCCGTGGGACCTGTTGCAGCTTCTTCACCTGCTGCATCCACAATACACGCAACCTGACGTGGTCATAACTCTAAATGATGCTTTTCCTGTTTTACCAGCTTGCAGAAGATCAAAGTTGAAGCCAGTGAGGGTCTGTTGACTCGGAGACACACGTTTTCCAAATGGACTTTGGATGACTCTGGATCATAAGGCCTTAATGAAAAAGCTTTGCAGGATGAATGACAATGTGTTAAAATCCAAAATAATGCTCTTCAAGTCAAATAAACTATTTACTGTGAACGCAACGCCAGATGCCTTCAAACAGGCAGTTGTGGAGATGCTTTGGAGGGTCTGAGTTGGTGTTACTGACATGGAGTAATGGTGGCTTTGGCTGTATCGTTGTGAGTAACACGTGTTTTATGCTTGCAGGCAGGGAGGGAAGGCAGCACATTGTTCATGAAGCCATATGAAGGTCTAACTACACCTGGTACACCATACCTTTTACCTGTCAAATAATCGATGAAACTTGGTCGTGATTCTGGATTCTTTTGTGCTGCAGCAGACAGGCGAGCAGTTGTCTTTTTATTGGTGTGATTTTCTGCAGCATCTGTCAACGTTAACTGTTCTTTTTTTTCCTTTTCTTGTTGTTTCAAAAGCATTTGCAGCGCTAGCTGTCAGACGTCGTTGCTTATTTGTGATCTGCGTCACACGGGCCTGTTTTACAGAGGGCTTAAGAGAGGATTCCGAGGATGACCAGGTTTCATTTTCATTAAAATCAAGGCTTTTGTTTTTTTCGGATGGCTTAACAATAGCAAAGCCTCTTTTTGAAAGGGACTAAATATAGGTGAGGCAGCGGTTCTTCCCCTCCAGGATTTAGGAAATCAGAAGGTTTAACCTCGTCGTTGAGCGGGCTCTTTGCCTGATTTATTAAAACTGATATTAGGTTTCATTTTGGAAACGATGGGTAAAGGTCAGGAGCAGAAACCGTGAATGTAAACATCGTCTGCTCTCACTTTTATGACTTTAAAAAGCTCTTGTTGCCGTGGAGACCGTAGGTGCCTGACCCTTAAGCGGAGGGACGGCGTGGCGTCATGAAGGTTCCTTTTTAAGATGCTGCTGAAGCGACTGACCTGCAGAGGTCGTTCCTCAACTGACTGACGTACATCAAAGGGTATTTTAAATCCAAATATAATGTCCATAAGCACATGTTTACTGTGAAAGTGTAAAAATGTTTATTCGTCAACATTTTGGGTTTCAGCTGGCTGACATGAGCCCCCCCCCCCCACGCTGTCTCTTTTACATCATGTCAAATGTGTTGTACCTTTTAATTGATGACAGAAGGCAATAAACTGGTTTGATGGCCGTTGTGTGATGTGATTCTACAGGAATCTTCAGCAGAGGATTTACATGTCGACCCACTTTAGAAGAATTTACATCCAGTGATGCTTAAATAATGAGTCCTGAAGCCAAGTGGAATAAAACGTCACCAGAACCGAAGGCCTCGCTCCCAACTTCAAATCTTTGTGTTCCAGGTCATCGGGTGTCGAACCGACAAATACTTCAAACTTGGGGGTAAGAACACAAGACGAGGACACTTTTAGGTCACATGACTCCGTAGGGAGGGGATCATTTGATCCTTTAAGGAATAAGGTCTCTGTGTTTAAGTAAGCTTTACAACCTTTGACCCCCACGTCTCCCTGACTGCACGCCACTCCAGGAACTCGGCCTTCATCGTCGTTTAAAGCCTTCCTCCTGACACCTTGACCCCCCCCCATCCCCATCCCACCCCGTCAGTCCTCTCCACACGGCTCCACCTGCGTGCCGCTGGAGGCTAAGGAGCTTTAGCAGCCCCGGGGGGGGGAAGGGAGGGAGGGAGGGAGGGAGGAACCGGTTTCCGGTGGCCAGAGGCGGGCGGCTCACTTGCCTGGGATTAAGAGAGATTACAGATCCCCCCCTCTCCCCCCCCGCTCGATCAAAGGCGCTGCGCTCCGTCAGCTCTTTTTTCTCTATACATTCTTCCTGCGAGTGGCGGTGCAAAGACCTGCAGGATCTGGAGGGTCGGCGCCCGTGAGGATCCAGGAAGGAAGGAAGGTAAGATGCTTTTTGAAAGAGGGCTGATCCTCTCCTCCCTCAACGAGGAACCTCTTGAGGAGCACCTTCTATTCTATTTCTACCAGCTGTTGCTTCAACGCACGGCTCCATGGGGTTGTCATTGTTTATTTACAGGCATGGAGGACATAGAGGTCCAACCCTGTCAGTCAGGGCCCTTGTTCTTGTAAAAGGGAATAAATGACATTGAATTGAACACATGCAGTGATGCTGGTCTTTGCCTTCACGCAATGGTGCAGCAGCCTTAGGATCAGATTAGGATCTGTGCATCGCTCTGTTTTTCATCACAGTTGCTCTTGTCACGCTGCTGTAAAGTGTGACCTCCATGTGGCTGCCCCCCCCCCCACCAGAGCTGGTGCGTGCCAGTGGGCTTTGCTGAATGAAAATATCTCCTCATGTATATTGTCCGACGTGATGCACAAACACAGACCCCCAGTTAGTAGGTTATTCTTTATTAACAAGAACAAGTCACACGGTGGTGTTTCCAGGATCTTTCCGTCGTCGTGAGCAGTCCGCCCCTGATTGGGGTCAAAGGTCCCGGGGGTCCAGTGACCATGAGGCAGGCGGTGGAGGCTCAGGTGATGAACCCTTCCTGCGAGCTAGGAGAGCACGGTGAGTAGGCACGTTGTGGCGAGGCCCCAGGCGGCTCCTGGGCCGCCCCCCCCCCCCCCCCTCACACTGGTCGTGGTTGCGCCGCAGGCCTGCGTCAGATCCTGAGTGACGTGATCCAGGAGGTGCAGCGCTCGGTGAACCGGGACATCGACGGAGTGGAGATCCTCCACAGCCTGCTCAACGCGTCCTGGCTGCAGTCGCTGCTCAAGGTCGCATTAACATGAGTGCTGCTAAATAAATACGCTGTAACAATGCTGTTATTAAGGTTCGATCGCATTGGTTTCAGGTTTACGAGTGTCTTCAAAGGTACCTGAGAGGATCTCCAGCGCCAGCTCTGGACTACGCGTCGGGACTCTCGCTTCAGGTCACCGCTCCCATTTGGTTCTTCTGAATAATCTGTTGCTCTTGTTCACTTTGTGCGAGTCTCTCTCTTCATTGTGGGGGGGTGCGTTTCTTGGTGTGCGTAGTTGCTGACGGACATCAGAGCGTTGCCGGGCTGCTCTGAAGAAGCCAAAGAGCTCTACAGCCTGCTGAGGAAGCCCAACCTGCAGGTGCCTGCAGGGGCTTACAGCAGCATGACGTCACGTCTGCACCAATGACAGGTTTCATTGAAGATGTCCCCGCTCTGCAGGCTCTGCTCTCGGCTCACGACACGGTGGCCCAGAAGGACTACGAGCCGGTGCTTCCACCGATGGCGGACGGGCTGCCGGCCGACGAGGAGGCCACCAGGATCATCTGCCTGGTGAAGAACCAACAGCCACTGGTGAGCTACACAGCGCCTGCATGCAAACGCTTCCAACAGGACCAGGTGCCTTTCAGAAGAGCTGAGGTCCATGGTCCCTGAGGCCTGAGATGAGGAGCTCCTCTGAGCAGAGTCGGATCCTAAGAATGTCCGTCTTCTCTCTGATTTCCACTTCATCCCAAAGCCTTGATTGCTGCTGGGTCGTGTTGTGCTCACAGGTGTTTCTGTTATTTTGTCCATCACATTTAAATCAGTAGATCAGGAGAACCTCAAGAAGGGAGGATCCATTAGGACTATTTCCTTTGTGCACCTTATTAACCTGTAATCTTCATACGGACACGTGGACCTGAAACATTAGAGCGCGTTTTCTTTGTAGATTGTGGGTTCGCAAAATGAAAAATGTATAGAAGCAGAAGATTCTTAGTACTTATTCCATGTGGGGATAAGTATGAACATCCATGCTGTGGTTTGAGTGAACTAAGCCAAGTCACATCTTTAGAATAAACATCTTGATACATCTCAGCAGATAAACTGGACAACAACACAGGTCAGAAGGATTACATGACATTACATGTCATTTAGCTGAGGCTTTTATCCAAAGCGCCGTACAATAAGTGCATTTCCACATAGAGATACAAACTCAGAAGAACAAGTAACAAGAAAGTACATTTTTCAGGATATTTGTTTTAACATGGAGGTTGTTGTTTGGTGCCAGATATAAATCAATATGAATCAATATGAATCAATATGAATCAATATGAATCAATATGAATCAGCTGACTGCATCCAAGAGAAAGCAGATGTTTCTTAATCCCTCATTTTACAAATAGTCTATTAATGCTACAGAAAAGCACTGTGCTTCTTTTTTAAGAGAAAGCGCCATTGTGAGAACGAAAAGAGACGCGCAGTGGGGCGTCAGTAGCCCCCCCCCCCAACCTGCCCTCTGCCTTTGAGTGACTCTGTTGTCTCACAGCTCCGCGACCACCAGAGCGTCCGGCCGCTCACTTCGTCCCCCTCTGGGGCCAAGCGCTCCAGGGGGGGGATCCGCGGTTACTGGGACGGCCTGCGGCACAGGACCCAGCAGCGGCTGCAGCGGGGCCCGGCCCCTCCCGCCGGGGGCCTGGACTCGTTGTGGCGCGGCGTCCACCGGGGCAGCAACCCGCCGGGCCATGGCGCAGCGGCGGCGTCCCCCCCGCCTCGCCGCGAGCCGGGCGGCCGCTGCAGGGTTTGTTGCTCCCACCTGCTCTGGGATCAGAACCTGAACCGCTCGGCGCCGTCGCTCTGCAGCTCGGTTGTGATCGGTAAGGAACGCCGCCGTCACTGGGCCGCCGCCCCCATCCCTCGTCACAGCTTGATAATGTCTCTTTCTTTTTCCTTGGAGACAACATCGTGGAGGACAGTGGCGCCGAGGAGGAAGCGCTAGAGTCCGGCGGCCCCCCCCCCGCGGCCCGGCGGTGGACAATGTCTCCCCCGTGTCTCACCGTGCCGCACTACCTCCCGCCGGGCCTCCCCCCCGGGCTGCGAAGCCAGAGCCCCCGCGTCCACACCGCTCCCCCGAGCCCCATGCGGCCTCGCCGGGGGGCGGCGGCGGCGGCGGCTCTGCCCCCTGCGGCCCCCGGGGAGCCGCCCGGGCAGGAGAGCCTGGAGGAGTTGAGGGGCGCGGTGCAGCTGGCCGCCTGCTCCATGGAGAGCAGCACCAAGGACATGAAGCTCCTCGGCCAGAGGATGGCGGCCGCCAGCGAGCGCATGGCGGAGACGGTGCAGGACAACTCGCAGGCCTTGAGCCTCCTCTCTCAGGTGGTGGAGCGGCTGCAGGCGCTCCTGGTCGTCGCCGTGGCGACGGAGAGCGGCGGGCCGGACCCCGCCGAGCGGGACGCGGCGCCCTCCCTGGCGCACGGGTCGGGGCGCTCCTGCCCCTCACTTCTGTCCTCCTCCTCCAGCTCCCTCGGCAGCTCCCTGGACGCCACGTCCACCTCGCAGGGGACCAGCCGTCTCTCTGTGTCTCTCTCGCCGCGAGTCACCCCCAAAACCAAGAGAAGGCCGATGGAGACGCACCAAGCGCCCGACCGCCTTCTGACCAACGGCCTGCTGGACGAAGCCAAGCTCGAGGCTCCCCCTGACCACCAGCAGCAGCAGCAGCAGAAGAAGAAGAAGAGGAAGAAGAAGAAGAAGAAGGCGACGTGAGCAGAGACTTCTCGGCTCCTTTCACGCCGTGGACCTGCTCGCACGCTGGTAGCCGACATCCGTTCCTTCATCTGTTGCATTTCTCATCCTCTTCCTTCGGACCGTTTCACCCCGAGGCCTCGTCCCAGGATCTTCATCACTCCTCCTCCGTGTCACCATTACCTCGTCGTGAATTCAACCTCCCGACCTCTTCTGCCGCATCCGTCCCCACATCGTGTGCCGCCCCCCCCCCCCCCGCTTCACAGCAACTTTGATTTACTCTGTGTTCTCCTCTCCTTCTGTTCCAGGGAGCCACTATAAAGAGAAACGAGATCACGGGGGAGATTTTCATCGCTCGGGTGATTCATGGAGGTCTGGCTGATCGCAGCGGTGAGCCTTCTGTCCTCAACTCACCAGTTTGAGCTCAGCTCGCTAGTAGAAACGTGACCTTCAATCAGATCCGTGTGTGTGTGTGTGTGTGTGCAGGCCTGCTCCACGCAGGGGACAGGGTCATAGAGGTGAACGGGTTTCCTGTGGACGGGTTGGAACCTGAGCAGGTCATCCAAGTCGTGGTGCGTAGAGTGATCAAAGCAGAAGCTACATGACTGGTGTTGTGATTTTACAGTAGTTTCAGGAAGTGGACATATGTTTCCCCTTTTGAGTATATGTTGGTGTCTAAACGTTAAACTAAATCAGATGTTCACCTTTTGCAAGTCAGTCAGCCATTGATATCTGCTTATGAATCCCCAAAATCAGCAAGCGAGGTCGCAGGGTACCATCATGTTCAAGGTCATTCCCATCACCGAAAGGCCGGTGCACAACCAGACGATGGTAAATTACCCTCACACACACACACACACACACACATTAACCCCCCCTCCACCTGCATCCCGCTAACCGAGCCGCTCTGGTGAAGCTCTACGTGCGGGCCCTGGTGGACTACAGCCCCCAGCAGGACCCGGCCATCCCCTGCGCGGACGCCGGAGTGAGCTTCAGGAAAGGCGACGTCCTGGAGATCGTGGACCAGACGGACCCCCTGTGGTGGCAGGCCAGGAAGCTGCCCAGCAGCTCGGCCTGCGCGGGCCTCGTCCCCTCCGCCAGCCTGCTGAGACGGTCAGTGGCTCCGCCCACAGGGCGCCCTTCGCCGGGGGCCTTGGCCTTTTAGGAAAGGCGCCATGTTTGCTAGGTGGCCGTGAGGCTGTGTTTGGTTGGTCATGTGATCTGCGTGTGGTCCCAGGAAGCAGAGGGAGGTGTGGTGGTCTCAGCCGTATCATCCACAGGCCTCCGTGCAGACCTGTAAGTAACAGTCTCACAGCCTCTGCAGCCTGCGTCCGCTTTGTGTGACTCGTTGTTTCCCCCCCTCCCCCCCCCACTGAAGTGAGCACGGTGGAGGAAGGTAAGGAGCACGCCGCCTGTCGTTTGTCTCCCATTTAGCTAGAAAACCAAATGATTTATACTCACATTGCAAAGCACAACTCTGCCCCCCCCCCCCCCCCCCCCCAACAGAGGAGGACATCGACGAGAAATGCGTGGAAGCAGGTAAAGCCCCGTTTCATCTGTCACGCGTAAACAGGCGGCACGTCTTTGGTCTGTGATTAATCCCCCCCCCCGCTTTGTGTCGTTTCCCTCCTGTCAGACGAGGAGGCCTTTGAATCCGGTAGGTAAGTCTTTGTTGATTTGTTGACTCTGTATTCCGTCTCCCGTCCTCCGTCTGAGTCTTTTGTCATTTCTCCTGCGTCGGTCTGCCGGTGAAACGTCAGAGGAGCTCAGAGACGGTGAGAGAACCTCAGATGTTTGTAGAGAGGAGGACCAGAATACTTTAGTGTCTGTCAGAATGTAAATATTATTTGATCTGGTCTTCCAAATACTAGTTTTGATGTATTTATTGATAGCTAAATACAATACAATCGTTTCCCCCTCACCCAGCAGAGGATGACTGCTGCAGCAACCCTGAAGGCATCTACTTGGGTAAGTGTCCGCTGCTCTGATCTCTGCTCATCCATAAGTCCCTCACGCCGGACCTTCTCCCAACGTAAACTGAGACGTGTCCCTCAGCGGGCTTCAGGCGCAGCCTCCGGCTGTGTCGGCGGCGGTCCCACAGCACCCCCCAGCCCCTGTGCCACGCGCGCTGCTCCGACAGCCTCGCCGGCCCCTACGAGGAGGTGGTGCGCTACCAGCGCCACCCGCAGGACGCACACCGCCTCATCGCCCTCTTAGGTCCAGTTTATCGCACGTGTCTTCTGTGTTTCTTACCAAACCGGTAAAAGCAACCATTCAAATGAATGAATTGCCCCCCCCCCCCCCCCTGTGTGTCCAGGCCCCCCCGGTGTGGGTGTGAATGAGCTTCGGAGGCGCTTGATTGAATTGAACCCAAACATCTTCCTGGGAGCTGTGCCTCGTACGTAAAAAGCCGCTTTAGGATGAAAGTTAAGTGACTGTCGGCATGAAAGAGAAACCGCAGCAGACTTTGCTCCACCAGACACCACGAGAGCAGCCCGCGGCCACGAGGAGTCAGGCAGAGAATATCACTTCATCAGCAGGGAAACCTTTGGCAACATGGTGTCCAACAACAGGTACCACTGAGCCATGAGTCATCCACTGGGTTTACCCACTTGTTACTATTAAAGTGGCGGTGGCTCCTTCCTGGTGGCAGGTTTCTGGAGTACGGGGAGTACAACGGGAATCTGTACGGCACCAGCATCGAGTCTGCCAGGGACGTCTTGCTCAGCGGGAAGATCTGCGTCGTGGACATCGATCCGAGCGTAAGAGCAGCATCGGCGTCCTCTTCAAGACGCCACAAGCTGTGCCTCAAAGCGCTTTGTCTCCTGCAGGCCGTCCACGCCGTGAGGAGCCACGAGCTGAAGGCTTACATCATCTACGTGAAGCCGCCCACGCACGATCGCCTCAAGGAGACCAGACAGGACTCGTACATCACCACCAACTATTACACCAACCGACCTTTCAAAGTAAAAGAAAAGTCTGAGGAATACTTTATTCACATTAAATGTAGTAGAAGTAGGAATGCAAAGAAGAAATTAAGAGAACAAAACCTTTTGGAAATCAAGACTTTTGTTTCCTCAATCAGGAGGAAGACTTCCAGGAGATGGAAGAAGCCGCCCGGATGATGGAGTCTCACTACTCGCCGTTCTTTGACCAAGTGATGGTGAACGACGGGCTGCAGGACTCCTGCGTCCAGCTGCTGACGGCGGTGAGGAAGGCGCAGGACGAGCCGCAGTGGGTCCCTGCCAGCTGGATACGACCCACGACCACATGAGGAAGAGAGGAAACTCAGCCTCCTGTTATCATGGCAGCAATTGTTTTTGTTTTACACAATTCTCACTGTGAAATCTTAACATGTCAATCAATTTGAATGTTTTAAGGAGGTAGGGCAAGAAAGAAATGGGATTATTTTCATCTCGTAGGTATTATTAGATACATGAAGCTGTAATATTTTACTTATTATTAATGTAGGGGATCATTCTTGCCCTGCTCCCTTCTTTTCAACACAGCCCTGCAACAAAGAACATATGTTTACAAAGTGATGCTTTTTCATGTTGAATTCTTGTCTATTTCTATTTCTATCTATTTTGTAGTTTGCTCTAGCCTAAAATGTTATTGCATAAAAAAGTAATAAACCTTAACAAAAGGATCGTTTTTATATATTTTTTACTTGTTACCGCAACAAACCACTTCCAACAGTTAAATATTCACTTTATTCACCTGTTTGGGTGTTTTGAATAGAAGCTTTTATTTTGAAGATACCGGAAGTCTAGTCTCCAATGCTGAAATACATCCGGGTTAAACACCCGCTCGCAGAGTATAAACATTGATGTTAAACGACTGTTAATAACAACTTTTTCAGTGTTTCCTCACTTTGAAACGGCTGTAGTCGCTAAAATGTACTTAGCAACTAAATAATTTAGCAAGATGAATGTTTAAAGTCGCTTTTGGGAGAGAAACTCGAAATTATGGATACAGGAGGCTCAAAGGTAACGTTTGTGTATTTTCGCACATAACGGTCACTATTTCGAAGTGAGTTAAAAGCGACACAGCTAGTGGGTCGCTTTTAAAATCGGCATCCCGTTACTTGAAGATCTCGTTATGGATTTGTGTTTTACCTTCTTCATAGAGAATGAAACCCAGGGAGCTCCCGCCTCTTCCTCAGGTGAGTCCTTCAACTCCAGGTGTTGTTCCCTTACAGCTCAATGTTAAGATACGTCTCTTTATTACAACCACCACCAAACGTAACTTCTGCATGTATTATTGTATTAAACTGTAAAAACAAGCTCCCTGGACGTAGAGAACAAACTAGTGTAACACTGCAGTTGTTCAGTTCTAATTTCATCACATTACTCGATCGCACGCTTTTCCCTGATTTACATTAACAAACTTGATCAACACATTTTAGAAAGACGTTAGTGATCAACAACATCCTGTAACGGCAACAAATACACGTCACTCAAAGTATTTGGATACTCAGCGTGAACATTTGTGTTAAAATTAGTGTAAAGGATGTTCAGACCTCTGGTGTTTGATTTAAATCACGTCTTACCCAGTGGAACTAACCTGAAATTCACTTATATGTATAGAACTGTAGAAATAGTCACCTAGTGCAGACCTTCCTGGACATAACACACACACACACACACACACACACACACAGTTGATAAAGGTTTGCGTGGCGTGACCTCTGTCCTGAGTAATCCCCCGTCCTGGCGGATGAATGGACACGGATTTAGCTGAGGATTTAACAGGAAGTGTTGTGTCGCTGCTCTTCAATCTCGCTGCATCTGAGGTTGAGATGGCCAGAAGGATGTCGGTGAGTTCTCATCTGACATTTACTCGCACCACGTTTGGGTTCCTCTTTAAAAGTGACTTTTCCTTTGCGTCCGGGCTCCTTTTGTCAGAGGGACGGCGGTTTGTTTGTTGGTGTGTTTGTGCTTTGTTTGATTGGAGCTTCTCAATCCAATTTACCAGCTGCTAAGCGTCGGGCTTCCTAAGGTCGCTGGTTGTAGAGGTCCGATTTGTTGTCTCCATCGTGGTATGAAATACTTTTAACTGTAAATACTGTAACTCAAACATTTAAGTAGCAAAAACAAAAGGGGGGATAAAATATTTGTTCCATTGAAGTTATTTTAAACAGAAATCTACAAACACACAGAACAACACGTGACTCGTGCTTCTCTCTTTGTGTCTTAGCGGGGACAACGATCACTTCCCACAATGCCGAGGTACGTACGTGTGTTTTTCTAATGTGATGCAGTGACCTCCATCTTCAACGGAACAGCTAAACCAAACTACTGCTTCTCTCTCTCTCTCCTCGGACGTGTGGAAACATGAAGTCAAGACACGGCTGGTGAGTCCAGACGAGACCAATACATCCAATGTTTTTAAACTCTAGATGTCATTTAACTTCATCTACTCATCACCTTGTACAGGAGAAGCACCAGCACTAAAAGCAAAGAAGAAGAGAGTCAGAAAGGAAAACAATGGAGGCGATCATTGGAGCGGTGCGTGACCTTAAACCTTTCAAATCACTGACCTGGATTCAAAGGGCTGCTGCACCATCGCATCGAGCACAACGAGCTCAAGATACTCCGTTGAAAGCAGCGTTTCACACGCGAGACATTTAGCCTGAAACATTTCCTCCATGTCACCTGTTCAGATCATGGGACGGAGATGGGAGGCCTCGGCAGCCGGAGAGAATCGGAGGTCGTGGAGCAGCTGACCTTTGAACCCACAGCGGACGCGCCGACTCAGCGGAGGAAGAAGAAGAAGAAAGCAGCCACCGTTGGTGAGGACTGGGCACGTAGTTTGGCCCCCTTGGTGTGCAGGTCCGATGGCCCAGGGGTTTACAGATGTGTGAATTTGTGCTTTCAGATCTGGACGGTGACCAGGCCGACCTGGTGAACGGCGACGCAGCGGATCAGACCGCTGATGGAGAAGAAGTGGTTAAGAAAAGCCGAAAGAAAAAGTAAGAAAATGAAAATTACCGCAGCGTGTTTGATAGAAATGAGAAAAAAAAAAAGAAGTATTTCATATTCGGTTGATGCTTCTCTTTGTGCTTTTATTCTTGCAATTTGAGGAAGACCAAATTTGTCGAGTCGCCACTTCCCGATGAGTTCGACGTGGAGGAGGACGACATCCTCGCCGACGCGGCGCCTCCGGTCTCCCAGCATCCCCTGTTCTCGGCCCCCGTGGGTCAGAGCCAGCCGGTGGGGAAAGTCTTTGTCGAGAGGAACAGTGAGTAACGACACGGGAGGACGCGACCCGCTCCGCCGGGAGGGTCGGTAACGCCCGTGTGTGTGTGTGTGTGTGTGTGTGTGTGTGTTCAGAGCGCTTCCAGGCCACCGAGCGCTTCCAGGCCGCCGAGCGCCCCGACCGGAGGAAGACCAGCGACCAGATGGACGCCGCCACCACCGCCACCCTCCACGTGGAGGCGCTCTGGAGCACCAGGGACGTGTCTCTCCGAGTGCACGAAGGCTTCAGGTGAAGAGGGCGAGCCTCGCGCAACGCTAGTTTGTGTCTGAGCGGTAAACCCCCCCCCCCCCACTAAACATCTCCTGTCCTTTGCACGTGGTGCAGGGTGCTCGGCCTGTATTGCCACGGCTTCCTGGCGGGCTGCGCCATGTGGAACGTGGCGGTGGTGTACGTTCTAGCCGGACGCCACCTCACCGCTCTGTCCAACCTGCTGGAGCAGTACCACAGCCTGGCTTACCCCGCCCAGTCGCTGCTCTACATGCTGCTCGCCATCAGCACGGTGGCCGCCTTTGACAGGTGAAGCCCCCCCGCCCCCCCACACACACATGTATTGTAAATGTATTTGTGTGCAGCTGAAAAAAAGACAACCTGTTGTGTATTTTCAGAGTGAACCTGGCCAAAAGCTCGATGGCGCTCAGTGAGTTCATCACACTGAACCCGGTGGCTCTGGCCTCTTTCTGTGAGTCCTCACTACGTCTTGTTACTTGAACACTACCTTCCACACGGTGTGTGTGTGTGTCCCCCCCCACCACCTTTCACACGCTTTGCTTGTCTTCCGCTCAGTGTATTTCTCAGCGTTGGTCCTCTCCCTGAGCCAGCAGATGACCAGCGATCGCATCAACCTGTACCCGAGCCTCAACACCACCTTATGGTGAGGATGACGGGATCCTTTTGATCTTTCTGTCTTACCATGGTACATGACACCCTTCGCGTGTCTCCTCCAGGCCACCGGGGCTGGAGCATCAGATTCTGCACCCGTGGGTGACGGTGAACCTGGTGGTGGCTGTGCTGGTGGGACTGGCCTGGATCTTCATCGCCGCCCGACCAGAAACGGACTACACCCACAGTAAGAGAGAAAAGTCTGTGCTCAACGCTGCACATCTCCAAGACATGTTTGATTTGTCTTCTCCTTCCTTCTCAGAGTATCTGGAGACCATGGCGATCGAACTTCCCAAACCAGAGGACAAATCCGAGATGAGCGCCTGAGGAATAAATGCTCTACCAATACTTTTTACACTGCAATTCTAAATGTGATGTAGATTCATTTTGTATTTTTTAAATGTGCTTGTCTCTTTATAAATATTTATCCTACAAATCCAGCAGCCTTCATGCCTAAACTTATTTTAATATATACAGTGATTGTCTTATCATACTTGTCTATTTCTACATATGAATTTCTGCAGTATATCTTAACTAGATGCAACAATGTCCCGCATAACAGTAAGGCGTATCAAACGAATACGTATTCCCTCTGAGATCGATTAGCTCGCTCTGCCTGCCATCCAGCCCTGGTAGTCGAGCACAGAGCGACACTCGCTCCCCTTCTGTTGACGTGGTAACGGTGTCGGTTGTGCGGACGCACGGGACGAGAAGTCGTCAAAGTCGTCAAAGTCTTGCCACTAAAAGCGGGCCGTCATGCTGGACTTTGCCATCTTCGCCGTGACGTTCGTGGTGATGTTGGTGGGCGCCGTGTTGTACCTGTACCCGGTAAGTCGCCGCGGGGGTTGGCCTCGGTTAGCTAGCGCCGCGTTAACATCTCGGGGCGCCGAGTCAGCGGGACCGATTTCACCCGAAGACCTTCGGGTTCCGAGGACATTGTTGGTGTCGCACAAGGAAAGCGGGGACGTGTTGAATTGAGGTGTATTTCAGTGTGATGACCACTGTCCCAGAAGACACAATGTGTGCTTGAATGTCAGGAAAAAAGAAGGAAAAAAAAGTAATCTTCAATCATGTTTCCAGTCATCCAGAAGGGCCTCTGGCATCCCGGGTCTCAACCCAACAGATGAGAAGTAAGTCGCCCTGCACACAAAAACTAATAGAATATGAGCACAGCCCCGTGTCAGGTGTGTAACTCCCCTGTGGACACCAGTCCAGGTGTGTGCACCTGTCTAAAGGGGGGGGGGCTTTCACACCGTTCTCCTCCAATCCTCTGCTCCGTCTGCTCTCCCAGGGACGGGAACCTGCAGGACATCGTGACCAGGGGCAGTCTGCACGACTTCCTGGTCGGTCTGCACCAGGAGTTCGGGCCGGTGGCGTCGTTCTGGTTCGGCGGCCGGCCCGTGGTCAGCCTGGGCTCCGTGCGCCAGCTGCGGCAACACATCAACCCCAACCACACCAGTGAGCTGTGTGCACGCTGCCAACCCGAACCCCGGGGGGGGGGGGCTTTCTCACATGAATAAACAAACTAAAGGCCTTCTTTTCTTCTGCTTTTTTTACGCTCTTCTCAGCGGACTCCTTCGAGACGATGCTGAAGTCGTTGCTGGGTTACCAGTCGGGATCGGGAGGCGGGGCCACTGAGACGGTGATGAGGAAAAAGGTGTACGAGAATGCCGTCAACGACGCGCTGAGGAGCAACTTCCCCCTCGTGCTCAAGGTACGTGTCTCTCGTGAGAAGACCCGGCTGCCGAAACGTTTCGGTTCGCCCGCTGGGAAATGAAGCGTCCGGACGTCGTGTTCTTGTGCCGCGCAGCTCGCGGAGCAGCTGGTCGCGAAGTGGAGGTCGTTCCCAGAGTCCCAGCACACCCCGCTGTGCGCCCACCTGCTGGGTCTGGCCATGAAGACGGTCACCCAGCTGGCCCTGGGCGAGAGCTTCGGGGACGACGCGAAGGTCCTTTCCTTCCGCAAGAACCACGACGCGGTGAGGCGCCACTCGGACCCGCCGTGATGATGATGATGACCGCCTTTCCACATCAAACTAACCGCTTTGTCTCCCGACACGCCAGATCTGGTCAGAAATAGGAAAAGGCTACTTGGACGGCTCGCTGGAGAAGAGCTCGAGCAGAAAGGGGAATTACGAGAAGGGTGAGTGAGGATGGCGCCGTGAGTTCAGTGTATGGAACCTAGTCTAGTGACTCTGGTTTTCTCTTTGATCTCTTGCACCTGCTGTGTGTGTGTGTGTGTGTGTGTGTGTGTGTGTGGACACGTGTGAGCCGCGGAGCTTCTATCGTTGTCTCAGCTGCGTTGGAGCCGGGGGAAAGTTTGCCGAGGCTCAGCCGTGGTCCGTCTGTGTGAGACAGAATAATTCAGACGCTTTCAGTATCATCAGTTTAAACAGTGAACAGACACTGATCGGGGGGTGGGGGGGCTTTTTATTGATTTACCTGCCGAGGTCACTGGGTGCGTGACCTGCTTTTGGAAGCTGCCTTAAGCGCTGGAAGGCGAGATGCATCTTTCGAAACGCCGCCTTTCAGCCCCCCCCACCCCCCCCCCCCCTGCGTCCTCGTGCCAACGTGTTTTATCTCTCTGGGTGTTCAGCGCTGTCGGAGATGGAGTCCATGCTGCTGTCGGTGCTGAAGGAGAGGAAAGCCCAGAAGAAGCAGACGGCGTTCGTGGACGCTCTGCTCCAGTCGAGCCTCACAGAGCGACAGGTGAGGTCTGATCGGGTCCCCGGTTCAAAGGGCAGCTGGAAGACGTGGTTCCCCTAAGAGCACTAAGGTCAAACGTTTTCTGTTTGAGGTCATGGAGGACTGCATGGTTTTCACCTTGGCCGGATGCGTCATCGCTGCAAACTGTAAGTGTGGACACTCTTTTTCTCTTCTCGTGGTCCCCTGAAGCTCGATTGTTAAATGTTGTGCTTCCGCAGTGTGTATCTGGGCGCTTCACTTCCTGTCCACCTCGGAGGAGGTTCAGGACAAACTGTACAAAGAGCTGGATGAGGTTTTGGGTTCAGACCCAGTCTCCCTGGACAAGATCCCTCAGCTCAGGTAAGACGTTGGGACCTGATGCGTGACATCTAATATCTCAGTTCATGTCTTGCACGTGGCCTTCTTCTCCGACTCGTGCACGGTTGTTTGGTGCAATGACCCGGATGGCGTTGCGTCTGTGCCCTTGGAAAGGTACTGCCAGCAGGTCCTCAACGAGACGGTGAGGACGGCCAAGCTGACCCCCGTCGCGGCTCGGCTCCAGGGAGTGGAGGGCAAGGTGGATCAACACGTCATCCCCAAAGAGGTACCTGCTGGGTCTTTCTCCTCAGCTCCTCGGGAGAGAGGCCTCCAGGATGGAAACATGACTTATGCACCTCAAAGATGCAGATGTTTTTCTTCCTGTATTTCAGACTTTGGTCATCTACGCTTTGGGGGTAGTTCTGCAAGACTCTGACACCTGGAGCACCCCATACAGGTCCCATTTACTGACTCATTTACCCCACAAGTCACCAGAGCATTGAACGCTGAACTCAGCAGGTTTTAAAATACCGATCTGTCGATGGATTTGTGATCCGGGGATCCCTGTGACTCCATCAGGTTCGACCCGGATCGATTCGAGGAGGAATCGGTGGAGAAGAGCTTCCGTCTGCTCGGCTTCTCGGGGAACCAAACGTGCCCAGAGCTCAGGTAAAGACTGACGTGGAAACACGCCAACTGAAAGAAGCCTCACCGACGGCGCTTGGTCGGTGAAAACAGGCCAATCTTCTCTCTTTGGGGGCGGGGGGGGGGGGTCACGTTTGGATGAGCTCTCGTGTTTGGATCTCTCGCTCGTACTTCCATGATAAGGTCAAAAAGGCGATGACGTGCGATGTCTCTCTCAGGTTCGCCTACACCGTGGCCACCGTGCTGCTCAGCGCGTTGGTGCGCCGGCTGAAGCTCCACCCGCTGAAGGGACAGGTGGCGGAGGTCCGATCTCAGCTGGTGTCCACGCCGAAGGACGAAACCTGGCTCACCGTCAGCGGGAGAAGATGAACTTTACTAAGCAACCGGCGGGGAGAAGAGCTGACGAGTTGGATTCCCGGAGAACAGTTCATCTCAATTAAAGGAAAAACCAGCAACGTATTTGATCTCAATAAGTGTTTTCTTTTTTCAACATTATGTTAGATGACGCTACGTTTGTGTGATTCTTGAATGCATTTTCCATTCTTAGTTCATAATTGTTTGTTCTGCACTGTCCCAGTTGTCTTTTTGCTGCTTTCTACAAACAGAAATCTGAGGTCTTGAGCTCGTTGTTGGCTCTCTGTAAAAGTGGGGTAACAAAGTGGTTAAACACTTTAGGATGGAGGGAAAGTGTTTTCTGTAATTCACAGTGCAGTTGCCTTGAGTCACATTAAGCAGTGCGCTTGTTTGTTTATTTATATGGCCAAAGTGGCATTTAGACATTTACTTCCTTGCATATTACGTATAATTAAATATGTTTGATGATTTAATTTAATTGGTGTCATACTTTTCATTATACATGTGTCCTCCCTGGCAAATGTACAACATTGTATAAAGTGGCAGATAGGAGTGCCACTCCTCATAATTACAATATCCCATAACTTAAAACTGATTGGAAAAAGATCACTACATCAAATAATTGTTTTGCAAACATTTACAAATTTACACAAGCATTCATCCCACTGGGAGTCGAGCATAATGCATTTTCCTTTAAAAACGTTATTCATTTTGGGAACCCCTGCTCTCCACTAGTTGCTCGTCCTGCGGTGCCGCACGCGGCCGCGGGGGGCGCTAGAGAGGCCTCACACGCACGCACACATACACACACGCACGCACACATACACACACCGCTCGGCTAAAGATGTGAAAATGGCCGAGCTACAAATGCTTCTGGAAGAGGAGATTCCAGCTGGACGGAGCGCACTACTAGACAGTTTCACCAACTTGGAAAGAGTCGCGGAATACTGCGAGAGCAACTATGTCCAGGTAGGCCGCCGCGTCCGTGGAATAAATCACGCGGTCATTGCTGGGGGTTTTTCTTTGGACAGTTGTCGCGGTGGGGCGAACTGATGATGCTAGGCTAGCTGTTGCTAACTGACACGGCTAAAGCAAAAACAACCCACTGTCAAGGCATGTCGATGAATTATTCTTCATTCGCCGCTTCGTGCTCGAAAGGGGTCTTTGATGCTGCTTATGAGCCGGCGCCCCCACCGACACAACAATGCGTGTGACTCGTACACCCGCCGTGGGCTACGTCGTTAGCCTGCTAGCCTGCTAGCCAGCTGCTCGGCATCACCCCGCTGTCTGAATAAGCCGACGGGGCAGCGTGAAAATCGACGTATTTGCCCCGCGCGGGATCAATCGATGTCGCACGGGAAGGGGATCGAAAAGCGTGGTCCGGACGGGATATCAGGCTAATCTGTGACGAGCTTTGGTTTGACAGAAGGTTAACAGCCGTGACCATATTACCAACAACCACTGATTCATCGCGGTGGACTGAAGCGAAACACGTGATTTAAGGCTTTTAGCCCCATTAGAAATGCACCACTCGAGCCTGCATTGCTTCATTCAAACGTCCCTGGTATGTCGCTGGTATGTGGCATTTTCTGTGAAAGATGTGACTCATTTGCTGTTGACATGCGTAGCATTGAGGTGTGTGTGTTGGGGGGGGGGGGGGTGGGGTGGTTGTAATCAATCCCATTCAGCGCTTTTGCGTTGTGGTATTCTGCAGGTGGGAGCAATTTTGTGTCAGGATCTTTCTCCATCCCTTGCATTCTTTACGGGTGGACCTGGTGTGATAGGAGGAGGAGGAGGAGAAGGTGTGACACTGGCATGTGAGGTGATAAACCGGGCTGATCAGGTCTGACAGGTTTCCCTGCGATGTTGGCAGGGTTGTAATTCTGGGCTCTGTCCCGCCTTGAAGCCACTTCTCTTGTAACACCTGTACGGTCGGTTTGTTGAATCAATCTCAACCCTCTTTCTGCAGATGCTATTTGTTATTGTTACAGACTAAAGCACCACCTTCATTTTAGTCTGATGCTTTAAATGGCAATCCCTCACTTGTATACAAGCACACAGAGACTTGCTGATCCATGCACCCCCCCTAAAAAAAAGAACATATTATTTCATCAGTCTATTAGCAAGTGTGCCTGGTATGTCAAAAATGTCTTTTGTGGCCTGCAGGTAGAAGCTGCAGCTTCACTCCCGCCCTTTTGTCACATGACCCGTTTGTCTTGATCCAGAGGCGCTGCTCGCTCCTTCAGAGGCGCTGCTCGCTCCTTCAGAGGACGCCGCCGCCGCCCAGAAGTTTGATCCCCGCATCGTGAGACGGAGGGCTGGCTGTATTGTGCTGCCCCTCACCATGTCTTCTTCTTTATTCAGGTTCATGATTATTTAATGTCATGGCAGCCCCGACCCCCCGACCCCCTCCCCAAACAAGAATGACATGCAGATGTATTTTGCTGCTACAGAAATACAAATGAATCAGTTGCAAGCTCGTTGCTCGCAGTGTTGCTGTCGAACAAATTCAGTGAGTCAATATTCAATCATGAACCAGAGACCGTTGTGTTCAAATCAATGTGGTGCTGCTGCAGTGCATTTCCATTTGGTTTCACTGGTGCAACAAATGCTTTTGATTGTCATTGCGCAATGCAAATCAAACGGATTAATTGATCACCAGCACAGAAAACCACCGTTGTCGTCGTCGTCGTCGTCGTCGTCCCTTGCGTGGCTCATCTAGTCATATTCACTAGAACTCAAAGACAACCTTGATAACGAGTCCTCAAACTGTTTGTGAAATAACTAGCTTTTACTTCAGTAATCACGTCCTTGTGTTCTTTAACCTTTCCTTCCTGCTGCGATACGTTCAGTGACACTAGAGCGCAGCTTCCCAGCAGAAACCCAAGTGGATCCATTGATGCGCCCAAGCTGCCTCTCACGTCTCCTTTCACTCTGGCTGCGGCTCCATTAACGTTCCTCCTCCCTTTTTAAAAAAATGTTCCTTCTTGCCTCTGAAACATTTTGAAGCAGCATTCAAAACGCACACGTGTCTTTCCTTCCATTCAGTCTCCAGACAAGGAGAGAGCGCTGGAGGAGACCAAAAACTACACCACCCAGTCCCTGGCCAGCGTGGCCTACCTGATCAACACGCTGGCCAACAACGTCCTGCAGATGCTCGACATCCAGGCCTCGCAGCTGCGCCGCATGGAGTCCTCCATCAACCACATCTCGCAGGTTCGCCAGCCCAGAAGCCACGGGCTTCATTTAAAGACGCCCCGTCAATGTTGAAATAAAAGACCCCCCCCCCCCCGTCCTGTTTGTCCCCAGACGGTGGACATCCACAAAGAGAAGGTGGCCCGGCGGGAGATCGGCATCCTCACAACCAACAAGAACACGTCGCGCACGCACAAGATCATCGCCCCGGCCAACCCGGAGAGGCCCGTGCGCTACATCCGCAAGCCCGTGGACTACAGCATGCTGGACGACATGGGCCACGGGGTCAAGGTGGGCCCCCCCCCTCACTGCTTTCGTGGGCTTAGGAACCCATTAAGTTTTAGAAGTAATTAATTATCTGTAATCTTTGCGTCATCGGCGCAGAAACAACTAAATTCTCCCACGTTGTGAATCGCTCACCTGCGACGATCTTCTTCACTCAATAAAGTGGGGAAAGTGGCGAATTTTGCTTCCCACTGATTTTGTGAACAAAGGCGAGCTTGTTTTCCAGAAAATCCTTTCAACCTCACAAAGGTCTGAAAGAAGAAATTCTTGAGATTTAAACACTGAGCTTTTGTTGCCTGGTGCAAGAAGAATAGTTTTCTCTTCCTTCCTTACTAATCCTCTGATGTATTCTTCTCTCCCTCTCTTTCTGCTTGCCTAAATGTGTCTTTATAATAAACCCTAGTGGTTGCTAAGGTTTAAGGTAAGATTTTCAAACTAAAAGCCTCAAACAAATGTTTTTTTTCCACCTATAATTTGTTCAGCCTGTGATTGATGCCACTCTTATTTCTGTTATTAATCATCACTTTGCATAATGTCTGGAAACAGCTGGCCGAGGTCTTGTCAAAGGTTACAACAATGCACCTCTGAAGTGGCCTGAATAAGGGAATCGTGAGGGAGGTGTTTTGGGTTTTGATGCCGTCTAATGGAGCCGTTCGTATTGTTCACACAGTTCTGAGGGTGGTACCAACCGTTCTGTTTTAACCACCTAATCCAGTCCCTCAAGTCCTTTTGGGTTAACCATCACGTTTGCATGTTCTCCTCTTGCAGGCCGGCGTTCAGAACATGAAGGCCGGAGGAGGCACGCTCCCTCGCACAAACCCCCCCACGCAGAAGCCCCCCAGCCCGCCCATGTCGGGTAAAGGGACCCTTGGGTATGTAGCGGAGTCCAGATGGACGTGAGGACTGGTTCTGTGTCCCTGTGGCCCTCCAGACGGGCCGCTTGGCTCCCGCTTTCATTATCAGCCCTTTCCCCTCCTCGGGGGGGGGTATATTTAGACTGGTGGGACTTATTCACCTCATCCGGTTGTAAGGCTGCTTAAAGAAGGGCAGAGGAGGGGAAGAGCTGATTCCTGTGTCTCCGTACGAGGGCCACACGGCCCTTTAGGAATAAAGTCTCATTTTGAACCAGTAGGCGGGAACAAAACATTACGAGTTATTTGTGTATAATTTGCACACCAGGACACAAACGTTAAGCTGGCCGTCACAGCAGCAGCACCCGATTCATTTTGAGGAACCTGGCAGTTGAAAAGAACAGATTTTTAAATTGGGTTTTGCCCCAGTGCGAAAGCAGCATCAGGTGACCAACAGGTCAGGTGGTGTCTCCGTGTCCCCTTCATGGCGGTCCTCCTCATCATCATCATCATCATCACCACGCGAGCTCCAGCCGCCATCTTACTTTTAATTTGTCGTCTGTTTATTCAGCTTATTTCCTCCCCCCCCCCCCCCTTCCCCCCCACCCCCGTGTTCCTCATAGCAGTGATTTCCATAGCAACAGTGCTGGGTCACCCCGCCGTGTTATATGTGACTCAGGGACTTGACTCTCGCCTCCCTGTATCACTTAACTCCCCCCCCCCCCCCACAGATGTCCACCACCTTTCATACCCCGTTTTTTAAGTTTGCACTTGTTTGTTTCTTGCTCCCCCCCCCCCTTCCCCTCCACTTCTCTATGGGTGCCCCTTTCCCACCTCGACCCCTCTCGCAGGCGCCATTCCCCCTATAGGACGCTTGAGCCGGTGCGTCCACCCGTTGTCCCTAACGACTACGTCACCAGCCCGACGCGCAACACGGCGCCCCCCCTGCAGGGCCCCGCACGCACTGCATCCGTTAATCAGAGGAACCGCACGTACAGGTACCCCCTTCCCAGCATGCCTCTCTACACTTCTTAAACCCTCCCCTTTGTCCCTCTCCTCTCCTGATGGAATCCTCTGCTGTGGACCCCCTTCCCTTCTCCCCCCCCCCCCCCCCCCAGTCCTGCCAACCCAGTGTCAGCTCCACTCCCAAGACGAGACTCTTCATCCAGAGACATGACTTAAATATGGAAAGTTTAGTCATTGTGCCCCTCTGTTGGCCAAGCGAACCGGAGCCCCCCCGCCCCCTCTGTGCACCAGGCTTTATCTGCTCTACATGTCATCCCCCCCCCCGCCTCCATGCTTCTTTTCTCTGTGGCATGTCTGTGTGGAGGCTTCCAGCTGCTTTCTCTGTTCTTTTTTCATTTGTTATCATGGTGTCATTTCACTGACGCATCAAAGCCCCCCCGAGGGTCCCCAGTAATAACGTGACTGCTTTCTGCACTCGTTTGAATGGTGATGCACAGTAAACAAGTAGTGCCCATATGTGGAGGTTATATTTTATTATTTGTTTTGAACAAAAGCATTTTCAATTTTTAACCACAATTAGCCTAGAAGTGGTCTGACGTGTTTGCCCCCCCCCCCCCCCCCGTCCTCCTCCCCCCCCCCCCCCAGCAGTGGGAGCAGCGGAGGCAGCCATCCAAGCAGCAGCCGCAGCAGCAGCCGGGAGAACAGCGGCAGCGGCAGCGTGGGCGTGCCCATCGCCGTGCCGACCCCCGCCCCGCCCAGCGCCTTCCCAGGTAACGTGTGTGTGTGTGTGTGTGTGTGTGTGTGTGTGTGCTCTACTGATACTTGTGAGCATCCAGGATGCTGCAGCATGAAGCCAATAGAAAGACGCTGTGTAGGAACCCTGGATCTCCTGCAATCCTTTACCCCCTGCTCACTCTGATCTTGTCTTGACCTCCTCACCTTTCTTCTCTCCCTCCTTTACCTGTTTGGAACCCCCCCCCCCACTCTCCTCGTCCTGGTTCAGCCCTCGTCCCGTCCAACACGGCTAAACCTCCCCCCAACACTGCCACCACTCCCGGACCCCCTACCACTGCCCTAGACGGCCCCCCACAGGCCCCAAACCCCCCCGTAGAGATCCCGCCGGTCCCCCCTCCCCCTCCCCAGCTCCCTGCCTCTGGGGGCCCACCTGCCCCGGGCCCCGCTGCTTTCGGCAACCCGGCACAAGGTGAGTTTAACCCAGTGGGGGAAGCTCCCCACTCTGCACCCCCTCCATCCCTCCATCCCCCCCCCCCTCACATCCATCACCAGCATGCCATCACCACGGATCCGGATGCTCGTTAACTTGAGTTCTGTTTATTGATAATTATGAATTCCGATCTTGGGCCCTGAGTCAGGTGATTAATTGTAATTTAGTCTACGGATCCTTTGGGCCTGGTTTAATAAATCCAGTTAATAAAGACCAGATGGATCTGCTCATTGAATCCGGCTCCTCATGCTCCTCATGCTCCTCATCCCTCTCATCAGCTTTCTGTTGATGACCACGGCTGATGTTTAATGCATGAGTTGTGTGTGCAGAGCTTTACAGTGAATTGGTCTCTATTGATGCTTTCTTTCTTGTGTCGTTGATGTTCAGTGTTTCCTTCAGGTTATAAAACGCCATTTATATATTTACAAATTATTTTGGTTCTAGTAAATAGTTTGTGTCCTTTTCTGAATCAAGCCCCTGTTCTTCACGGCGGCCAAAAGAGCTGCTGGGGGGGTGAAAAGTAACCCCTCCCTCGTTGACCGGCTCTCCGCTGCCCCCTGCAGGTGCGGCTCAGTTCTACAGCATGAACCGGCCCGCTCAGCCGCCTCAGAACTCGCAGGTCGGAGGCTCGCTGCCGTACCGCCGCCCCGCCTCCGTCACCGGGCAGCCCAACGCCGCCCTCAACCCCAGCCAGCTCAACGGGGGGCCGCACTTCGCCCAGAACCCAGGTACTGGTAGTACTCTCTGTGTATCTGACAGATGGTCCATGTAGGTTCACAGATCAGGTGGTCTGACATTTCACAGCTTCTCTGGACTTCATCACTGCTGAACCTCTATTAATATTTAGCGTTTCATGAAAACATAAATATCCATTTAAACTTGGATTAGCTGCTGGTGAGAAGTTGCTGGCGGTGCGTCTTGTGTCACAGATTGTAATAATAATTATAGGTTTCTCGGTGGTCTAATGTTCTCATGTCTCTCCTCTCCCTCTACCTCTGTGTAACAATGGCGTTCAGTGATAGCAGGCCCGCTCGCGCCCCCTCCCCCCTCCATGCAGATCACCCCCCAGCTGCCTCTGATGGGCTTTGTGGCCCGAGTTCAGGAGACGAGTAAGTGGCCCTTAGACCCACCCCACCCCCCCCTGCATGACCGCGGTCCCCCCCCCCCCCCAACAGCTAGTGGAACATTCTCTCACTGAAGGACGGTTCACTCGGCTTCATGCTCCTTGATCTTGACTCTAAATGCATGGCTCAGATGTTCTAGTTGATCTTCATTATTAGTAAATCAGGCAGAGTTATGAGCATGATCATGTTTCCATGGCGATGTGTGAATGTGGTCTCTATGCATCCTGCATGGACTCTTTCACCCCCCCCCCCCCCCCCCCCCCACCCTTGATGCACGCATTGTCCGTGATGAGAAGCGCGCTGCTCTTCTTTGCCTCTGATTCGTTCCTTTCTTCTTTCCGCCCATCTGGGAAAAAAAATATAAAATTCCAGTCTCCGACGCGCCGCCCCCCCCGCCTCCGCCCGCCGACGACCCGGTGTTCGACGAACCCGCGCCGCCTCCCCCGCCAGAGGACTACGAGGACGAGGAGGATGGCGAGGAGGATGAGGAGGAGGAGGAGGAGTCGGCGGTCGTGGAGTACAGCGACCCCTACGCCGAGGAGGACCCCCCCTGGGCTCCACGCACCTACATGGAGAAAGGTGAACAGCGACATCCGAGCTGCGCCGCCACGAGTCACCAACTCATTACTAATTTGGGTTTTTAATGTATTTATTTTTAGTGGTGGCCATCTACGACTACGCCCGCGACAAAGAGGACGAGCTGTCGTTCCAGGAGGGCGCCATCATCTACGTGATCAAGAAGAACGACGACGGCTGGTACGAGGGCGTGATGAACGGCACCACGGGCCTCTTCCCCGGCAACTACGTCGAGTCCATCATGCACTACGCCGACTGAACGAGCCTCCCTCTGTGGGCCGTTTGGATGGGGGGGGGGGGAGGAGGAGGAGGAGGAGGAGGGGAGGGGCGGGGCGCCAAGGGTTAAAAGGTCAAAGACTTTGATCAGACAGAGCATGATCACCTGCGGGGCGACGAGAGGACGCGGAGAGGAAGCTGCTGCCCACTCACTCTCATTCACTACTAGATGCCCCCCCCCCCCCGTAATATTTCTTTTGTTTTCTTTCTTCGCCCGGCTGACAACTGGAGCGCGATGGATTTATTGTGTTTGGAGTTCCATTATCAGACCACTACATTGATTTATTTCTGTTGTTGTTGTTTGTTTCACCAATTTGCCCTTTATTTTAAAGAATATTTATTTAGATTTCTGTAGTGTGATACAAGGTGAGCAGGTTGGTTGGAGAAAGGGCTGCAGGAGAAGGTCTTCATATATATATATATATAAATATATATGATATAAATTATAATGCAACAACAGTATCCTCGGTGGGAGATAAACGGTAGTTTCAGAGCCAAAGCTGACATTCACCAGGGAAAAGCACATGACCCGTCTTAAGGTTTCAACTCAAACGAGCCAGTTTAGTCCCCACGTGCTTCCCTTTGCGGGCAACGACGGGGAATCGCCCCCCCCCCCCCCCCAATAAGAGCAGAGCACAAGGACCGGGCCTCTGGCGTGGTTAATAATCTGTTTAGTTTCTTTGGCGCTTACCTAGAGGTGCAGAATCTGGAGCAGCAGCCTGCATGTTTCAAAGAGGGGGGTGGGGGGGGGGGGGTGGTATTTATTGTCTGCTCTACTGAGGATTAATGTCTTAATATTTTTAGATATGCTGTGATTTGGTTTTTGATATTCACCCACAATGCATTGAGGTCCTTTCTAAAACGCTTGTGCCATATTGAAGTGCGTGTTGCTGTTCAGAGGTTGTTTGCAATAACTCGCCGAGGGGGGGGGGAGGGCGGCCCGTCGCAGAACTCCACATCTGCATTTTCTATTTGAGTTGTAAATCAAAAGCACATTTGTAGTGAAAAGGTGTAAGAAGACATTATATATAAATGTGAGATGTATTGCGTCCTGCACACGGGACTTTTGATTATGAAAAGATGCCAGCTGTCGTGTTTAAATGGTTTTAACAGTCGCCCGAAGCCGCCCCCCCCCCCCCCCCCCCCCCCCCCCCCCCCCGTTGGTGTAGGCGCTGTTCGTCCCCCCCGCTGAGCCGTTGGGTGTCTGCGAGGGCAGAATCTGTCAGAATCTTTATTTTCTATTAAAAAAGAGGGCAATAGTACCAAGTGGGTGTGTATGTGAGTCTTGCATGCCGTTGTTCTCATCTGTGCTGGTGTCCCAGAGGTCACCGCCTCTGACCCCAAAGAGATGGTGTCATTACGTCAGTGGCAACAAAAAAAAGAAGCCCCCCCCCCCTCCCCCTGCCCAACAAACACGAGGTGACTGGATGAATTTACTCTTGCTTCATAACACTCGTAGGATGACGCTAAAATAAACAAGGATCCGACCAGGCGGCTGTTGTGCAGGATTCAGACGTCCAGTTTAACTCGTAACGCCATTGTGTTGCACAGTTCAAGTTGAAATGCAGAAGTATCATATTTGTAAAATGAGAACAAAGACAATAAAATTATCAAGATTTATCTGTGTTTGGTTCTTGTTTTTTAGTTTTTTGTTGTTTCTCTGGGTGAATATTATCCGATTTGAATGGAACTGCAAATGCTCACATAAATATGAATAATGTTGAATAAAGTTCTTGCTCGTGGTTATTAGTGAAAATGTACTTCATTGACTTAACTTTCACACTTTAACTTCCTTCATATCATGAACAGAAATGGATCAAAGTGAGCTCAGCCAGATAATTTATTAACCTGCTCAACGTTTTACTTTCTGTTTGGCTTTATTTTCCCGTGTAGTTTGATATCAGAATATCGCGAGACTTTTGTTCCTCCAATGGGATCTTCTGTCACTTCCTGACCCAGAGCCCTGCCTTACCCACGACAGCCTCTCAACTCGAAGTATTCCTAAATATTTCAAGACTTTCTGAAGTTTTTTGAGTTGTTTTTAATAATTCGTTGGAAATGTGGAAGCTGCTGACTCCGTTTCTGTTTCTCTCGGTGCCGTTAAACGCCGGTAAGTTCTGACCGAGCGGGATCCAAGGGCATATAAACCGAAACCTAAATCCAAATATCAACCTAAAACTCTTTTAATGAATCGGATTGAAGATGCACTGCAGCACGCAGGGTGCGTGTGTTCTTCAGAGACCTTTGAAGAACCTCCAGAGATCGAGGATCCCAACGGAGTGTTTTGTGTTTGTGAAAAAAGTTACGCAGTGATTTCCGTTGTGTACGAAAGTAGTTCTTACCTACTATAATATAATAATTGGGTTAGCTAAATATTTTTCATTATTATTAACCTGTGACATAAGAACTAACATATATAATCCATTAGTGTATTATCACAAGGACCAGATGCTTTTACACAACAGACCTTCTGTCCCATGAGCACCAATGAAAGGACAAAGAATGCACTACATCTGGTGTGCGTGTGTTTTCAGACGGGCAGGTTTATAAAGCCGTGGGTGACACAGTGGTCCTCACAGCGCGCAGTGTGGGGGCACCCATCACAAACATCGTGTGGAAACAAGGAGCAGACCTCGCTGCAGACTGGTCCTCGGGGGGTCAGACCTTCTACCGCAACTTTAAAGGTAATCTCCCACCTTCATCTCTGCACTGTCCGGATTTAACGTTGCACTCTGGCATATTTTAGGTGCCAATTGAATGACACAGTGATACCTTGAGGTTTTCTGAATGTGTTTCCTGTGCACATAACGACACACACACACACACACACACACACACACAGGCCACAGCACGTTGAATAATTTGACCGGAGCGCTGACCATCACGGGCCTGACTCCAGACCACAGCGGCGTCTACGCAGCAGAGATCAACTTCAACAACCAAGCCAACTCCTTTCATCTCCAGGTCATCTGTGAGTGTGTGAGGGGATGCGGGGGGGGGGGGGGGCTGTTTGCCCGAGTTATGCTTTGTTTTAGTTTTTTGCGAAGCTCAAAATTTCCATTTGGTTCCCCATCAGCTCCTGTCTCCAAGCCCGCTGTCTCCAAACAGTGTGACCCCCAGATGACCTTGTGTAACCTCACCTGTGAAGGCAACACCACGGGCGCCGAGCCGGTGACCTACCGGTGGAGCCTACGCGACCGCTCTGTGGGCTCAACCCAGGTGTTGAACGTAGAGAGGGTACGAAACAAGATGAATGTCTCCTTGAAAATAAGGCATGGCGTGCTGCTCCTCGCTGAGCCTCTTTCTGCTCGGCGCTGCAGGGCGAGGTCGGGACGGAGAGGAGCTACTCGTGTGTTCTGGAGAACCCGGTCAGCAAAGAGAACGCCACCGTCACCGTCACCTTCCCCCTCCCTCAAAGTGAGTGGTCTCTGTCTACATCGGGGTGTTTGCTGGACTTATCGGTTATTCATTGCTTTCGTGTGGTTTCTTTTTAGGGAGCAGGTTGTGGATGATACCAGCATTCTTCCTTCTAGCAGCCATTGTGATTGTTGTGATTGTGTGTGTCCGCAAATACAAAAGCAAAACAGGTAAGACGCCACAAAATGTATTTATTTTAAATATCATTTCAAATATTTTGACTAAATCTTTGAATTAAATGTATTTAGAATAGCTAAAAATCAGACTTCCTTCTTTGTGGGGAAAATATATTTTTAAAGCTCCTCTGTTACTTTAACTTTTGTATGATTTCATCACCTCAACTAAAAGCCAACAGGAGTCACTCAGGTAATAACCACACACAAATAAACATGGTTTTTAATGGAGTATTTCATGAAAGTGATCCTACGTTTGTTCATCTTTCACACAGGATTAAGGTTTACAAAAGTACCTCAAGGTAAGAACTCTTCACATCCGGTGTCTCCTCCTTAGTGGAGTGTGTTTTAATGATTGTAACTCCTTTCTGGGAGAAGAAAACACTCTGGAGTGAAAATGTTGAGGCCGAGAAAAGAGACATTTTCCTCTAGATGGCAGCAGAATTTGCATTATGAGAAAAATTAAATGTGCATAACGCAAAGTTTGTCTTTTTTATATACATTTATAGATGATCAGAGGCCCATTGACCACAAAACAACTGACCATGAAACAATCAACATAGAAACAGCCAACCATCAAACAACCGACCAAGGAACCACCAACCAAGAATCAACCAACCATGAAACCACCAACCAAGAATCAACCAACCATGAAACAACCAACCAAGGAACCACCAACCAAGAATCGACCAACCATGAAACCACCAACCAAGAATCAACCAACCAAGGATCAACCAACCAAGAATCAACCAACCATGAAACCACCAACCAAGAATCAACCAACCATCAAACAACCAACCAAGGAACCACCAACCAAGAATCAACCAACCATGAAACCACCAACCAAGAATCAACCAACCATGAAACCACCAACCAAGAATCAACCAACCAAGGATCAACCAACCAAGAATCAACCAACCATGAAACAACCAACCAAGAATCAACCAACCATGAAACAACCAACCAAGAATCAACCAACCATGAAACAACCAACCAAGAATCAACCAACCATGAAACCACCAACCAAGAATCAACCAACCATGAAACAACCCACCAAGAATCACCCAACCATGAAACAACCAACCAAGAATCAACCAACCATGAAACAACCAACCAAGAATCAACCAACCATGAAACAACCAACCAAGAATCAACCAACCATGAAACAACCAACCAAGAATCAACCAACCATGAAACAACCAACCAAGAATCAACCAACCATGAAACAACCAACCAAGAATCAACCAACCATGAAACCACCAACCAAGAATCAACCAACCATGAAACAACCCACCAAGAATCACCCAACCATGAAACAACCAACCAAGAATCAACCAACCAAGAATCAACCAACCATGAAACAACCAACCATGAATCAACCAACCAAGAAACAACCAACCATGAAACAAACAACCATGAAACAACCAACCACGAATCAACCAACCAAGAAACAACCAACCATCAAACCACCAACCAAGAATCAACCAACCATCAAACAACTAACCAAGGAACCACCAACCAAGAATCAACCAACCATGAAACAACCAACCAAGAATCAACCAACCATGAAACAACCAACCAAGAATCAACCAACCATGAAACAACCAACCAAGAATCAACCAACCATGAAACAACCAACCAAGAATCAACCAACCATGAAACAACCAACCAAGAATCAACCAACCATGAAACCACCAACCAAGAATCAACCAACCATGAAACAACCCACCAAGAATCACCCAACCATGAAACAACCAACCAAGAATCAACCAACCAAGAATCAACCAACCATGAAACAACCAACCATGAATCAACCCACCAAGAATCAACCAACCAAAAAACAACCAACCATGAAACAACCAACCAAGAAACAACTAACCATGAATCAACCAACCATGAATCAACCAACCATGAATCAACCAACCAAGAAACAACCAACCATGAATCAACCAACCAAGAAACAACCAACCATGAATCAACCAACCAAGAAACAACCAACCATGAATCAACCAACCTCGAGAGTTGTTAGAAGTCTGCAGCTGGGTCCACATTGGACCAAAATGACTTAAAGGTTTGGGTCAGACATTTCTAGGGTTAGCTGGTTCTGCTGCTTGGTCCCACTGAGACGTTGCTGAAACATTTCATCAAACATCAAACCACAACCGTCGAGTGTTTTCTGAATGTTTGACCGAGTATCTTAACAGCTCATTTTAACAACTTATTTGTTTTTGCTTTATTTGCTCGTCCATCTTCATCCTCCTAAATTACTCACTAGTGGAGGTCAATTTTTTATTACATTTAGGGGAAACATTACATTACATGACGTTTAGCTGACGCTTTTATCCAAAGCGACTTCCAATAAGTGCATTTCCACCAAACAAATTATGGAATGAAAAAATGTTCCTCTATGTTTCAAAAAGTGCCTGAAATTAATTCCAATAGCTGTTTTGAAGGAGTTTATTTAATAAAAAACATTCATAGTTGTTCCACTTTTCATTCACGTTGCCTAGGAAACAGCACATGGGTCCAAATCATTGTTACTTTCACACGCCACACAATGACGTTGTTTTTCTTTACTTTCATTTTCTTTTGTTGTCCCTCTCATGCATATTTCGTTTTATGTTTATCATTTTGTTAAATATTTTAATGATGTAATATAATAAATAATATAATGTTATATACACTCACCGGCCACTTTATTAGGTACACCTGTCCAACTGCTCGTTAACACTTAATTTCTAAGCAGCCAATCACATGGCGGCAACTCAGTGCATTTAGGCATGTAGACATTGTCAAGACAATCTCCTGCAGTTCAAACCGAGCATCAGTATGGGGAAGAAAGGTGATTTGAGTGACTTTGAACGTGGCATGATTGTTGGTGCCAGAAGGGCTGGTCTGAGTATTTCAGAAACTGCTAATCTACTGGGATTTTCACGCACAACCATCTCTAGGGTTTACAGAGAATGGTCCGAAAAAGAAAAAACATCCAGTGAGCGGCAGTTCTGTGGGCGGAAATGCCTTGTTGATGCCAGAGGTCAGAGGAGAATGGCCAGACTGGTTCGAGCTGATAGAAGGGCAACAGTGACTCAAATAACCACCCGTTACAACCAAGGTGGGCATAAGAGCATCTCTGAACGCACAGTACGTCCAACTTTGAGGCAGATGGGCTACAGCAGCAGAAGACCACACCGGGTGCCACTCCTTTCAGCTAAGAACAGGAAACTGAGGCTACAATTTGCACAAGCTCATCAAAATTGGACAATAGAAGATTGGAAAAACGTTGCCTGGTCTGATGAGTCTCGATTTCTGCTGCGACATTCGGATGGTAGGGTCAGAATTTGGCGTCTACAACATGAAAGCATGGATCCATCCTGCCTTGTATCAACGGTTCAGGCTGGTGGTGGTGGTGTCATGGTGTGGGGAATATTTTCTTGGCACTCTTTGGGCCCCATGGTACCAATTGAGCATCGTTGCAACGCCACAGCCTACCTGAGTATTGTTGCTGACCATGTCCATCCCTTTATGACCACAATGTACCCAACTTCTGATGGCTACTTTCAGCAGGATAATGCGCCATGTCATAAAGCTGGAATCATCTCAGACTGGTTTCTTGAACATGACAATGAGTTCGCTGTACTCAAATGGCCTCCACAATCACCAGATCTCAATCCAATAGAGCATCTTTGGGATGTGGTGGAACGGGAGATTCGCATCATGGATGTGCAGCCGACAAATCTGCGGCAACTGTGTGATGCCATCATGTCAATATGGACCAAACTCCCTGAGGAATGCTTCCAGCACCTTGTTGAATCTATGCCACGAAGAATTGAGGCAGTTCTGAAGGCAAAAGGGGGTCCAACCCGTTACTAGCAGGGGGTACCTAATAAAGTGGCCGGTGAGTGTATGTGCCTTATGAATTTCAGCCAGGTTTGTTTATTCTTTATTTTGTGTGGTTGGAATTGTGCAAATAAATAAATAGTGTTGTTCCTTCTTCGTTCCACCACCAGCTGCTGTGTCTTAATGTTTAAAGATGGACAACACGTACATGACAATGTACATGTCGAATACACATATTTACTAATGTTAATAAACCTTTTCATATTCTAAAACGATGCTTCGTTTTTTGTGATTTATGAACTAACTTGTATGATGTTTATTTTAAAAGAGTCCCAAATGAACACTGAGTATACTAATACTAATACTTGTGAATACTTGATTGTACTTGTAGTAGTAAATAGCTTCAGTTTATTTAGCTCTCTCACTTCCTTTCATGCGTTGCATTGTGGGAGAATGATGTCTGCATGCACCTCCTGCTCTGCGTCATTTGTTTGCAGTCATGTGATTTACTTCCTTTTTCTTCCCAACTCTTGTGAAAATGCACAAGTCAACGCCTCCTTTGGTTTAGCCTCGTGGCCTCTTCTCACAGCCCAAACATGATGGATCGGGGGGGCCTTCACGGGGGGCACGTTATTCTCCTCTCCCACTGTGTGCCGCTCACCTTTACAACAGGAGTGCCCCCCCCCCGACTCCTCTCCGAGCGCTGACAGCCGAGCGGCGAAGGGAAGACGGATGGAATTTGGATTTGAGGCGAATGAGGACACATGCCCGCGGCGCACAGGGGGGTGGGCGTATGTGCGCGTGTGTCTGGACGGGCGGAGGACAAGTTCTGACAAAGCATCACACGTTCCTTCTGTGGGAGGAAAAGGAAGGAAGCAGGTTTTCTTTTAGAGAAACGCTCGTTAATAAAAGTGACGCTTTTGCTTTATTCCGTGCAGAAATGAGCATCTTTCTCTAGAATGTGTGTGTGTGTGTGTGTGTGTGTGTGTGTGTGTGCGTGCGTGTGTGTGTGGTGTCATCACAGGAAGCCTTTCTCTCTCTCAGGAATGCAGGGCTCAGTGCGGACGAATGTCAGATGCCCCTCGGAGGCCGACGTGTCTGAACAGAGGATCAAACTCATGGAAACACTCTTAATACTTTGACTTTGACTGGTTTACTGATCTCACGATGGAACTCAAACACAGGCGCTTTAAATGAAAATAAAACACTGTACACGCAGTTAACTCTATTTCACTACATTTGCATTTACATTACTGCTGTGGGTTTTATGACAACAGAATCATTTTCAACAATTTTTCTGAGAAATGAAAGCAACTGGAGTTGTTAACATCTGTATCTGCAGCAGTTAGGTTCCTGCTCTGTTCGTTTAAACCCTGTCAGTTTTCATGTTGTCTGAACAAAGGCCTCATGTCTCCCAGGAGGTCACAGGTCACACAGGTGTTTGGCCCATTGAAGGTCATCAGTGGGTCAACACGCCCAAATGTACTGAAGCTGCATTTCTTCAGCTCGAGCGAGCGGACTAAACTTCTCTGTTCCTGCTAGCTGCCCCTCCCCTTATGATGGCCACAGGGGGGGGGGTGAGTGATTGACGGCAGGTGAGTGACGAATGGAATCAATTTAGGTAGAGATGCTAAGCAGGAATTTATGTACCACCAGTTGGTTTTTTAACAAATCTGTTGATAATACTGACTCACATTATACCAATAAACTCCCCATAGACCATTTTTCTTTGTCATATGTCAGCATCTTGGCTTTTTTGCTGCATAAACTGATCATCATCAGAGCTTTTACTTTGAAAAGAAGAGGTAGGAAGTTCCCTGCAGCCCGGCGCGCTGCCGTGCGTAAAGGTGCGCGCATCCTGCAGGTAGGCAGGAGGTCGCTGAACGTCTCCCTCCTTCCCTCACTCGACGAGCGCCACCAGGAGCCTCTGAACGGATTTAAACGGCGGCTTCTTCTCATAAAACAAAGATAAATAAGACAGCGGGGATGCGTCGCGGCGCCGCGTGGTCGCCATGGAGCCTGCGGACCGCCGTCCTGCTGCTGCTGGCGGCTCCGCGGATGGAGTCTCAGCGCAGAGGTGAGAGGAAGCTGCATCGCCCACTTATCCTCTTCCTCCTTTTGTACTGGTTTAAACTTGTGTTTTTGACGGGGGGGGGGGGGGCAACATGTAGAAGAAATGCTTATTTCTTGAATTGATTTGATCGTATTGGCGCGGTGACCTCTGACCTGAGTCTGCGGTGCACGTGGAGCCGCTGCTTCTGGCCTCTTGTCCGGTTTCATTCTGCATCCTTTTGTCCACACGGGACATTACGAGACAGTGGACACACTGCCACAGAGACACACACTCGGTCTCTTTGTAGCTTTGCATCACATTGTGTAGTTTGTGGTCCTTCTCACACCGTGGGCTTGGATTGCGTCTTTTGTTAGTTGTGTTGAGACATTTTGACTTTCCAACACGTCCCCTGATCAGTGGGCCAGGTGCTCCTGGTCCGCCCGTTCACATGTCCAACACAGCCTTTGGAATCTGTGTGTGCTGGGCGCTGTGTTACCTGTGAGGCATTTCAAAGTGTGTGTCTGTGTGTGTGTGTGTGTGTGGGGGGGGGGGGGGCTTTGTGGTGAGTTGGAGATTTTTCCCTCTCTGGGGCTCTTTCTCATTACGTGATCACGTCCCTCATCCTCATCTGTACCTGGCTGTGGTTTTCTTTCCATTGCAGACACACACACACACACACACACACACACACACACACACACACACTCAGACACAGACATTGTGCTGACATGCAGGCATGCCCACACATTCATGTAGAGACGCAGAAACAATCCAGCAGACTTCACACAAGAATTCCACCCTGCGAGGAAGGAAGAGATTCCGGCTTCACCATCTCATCCCGCTGGCTTGGGTTTCTTTTGGGATCCGTAGCGAATGAATAATGGAGGTGGACAAGGATTTGTTGAGTTGTGGCCGTAGTGACTCCACCAAATAAGGAGAACTGTGCCACACACTGGGCATCGTTAACGGATCATTTACAGCCTGAACATTTTTAGAAGCAAATCCTCAGGATTTACAAGGTCTTTCCTCTGAGTTTACTATGTGTTTATGCGACATGTAAGCACTTAACATCAGGTGGTTCGTGATGGAGCGCACTGTATTTCATCACTACACATCTTTTGTGTGCGTCCCTGATCGTGCAGAAAGGAGCACGTGAATGTGTCACGAAGGAGTCGCTCCCCATGCAGCACGCTAGGAGCCCCAATCTGCATCTCCATCTCCTCGCCTTGTTTTCCCAGCTGCAGAGCGGACGGGGATCCTGCAGGACGCGGTTCACTTGTGGCACCTGCGCCGCGCCCACAAACGGGCTGCTGGGCGGCGCTTTGGGTCTGTGTCTCCTGGGGGGGGGGGGGGGGGGGACGCATTCGTGTCTCCTGATTCCAGGGACTCTTTTGGCGAGGAGATGAAGACGGGGGCGTGTCTTTGTTTTCATTTTTCCATCTTATTCTCCATCCCAAAAGACTAAAAATCACTTCCTGTGCATCAAATGTTTTGGAAAACTGACATTTAAAAATGAAATCCACAGAGAGGACCTTTCCTTAAATATAAGTTCATTTGTTTTCAGCTTAAATTGAACTCTCTTAACGTTGTTTCGTTGTCTCTTTATTGTGGGAACAAAGGGGAGCCGCTGCTCAGAAAAAACGTGGTAACAGGCGTGATGACGAGGCCGCAGGTTCGTGCAGGCCGAAAACCTGCAAGTGTTTTACGAGGCGCTCACCTTTGGCCCCAAGCCAGGTTTGATATAAAAAGCCTTCAAGAAACAGACGCTCTCTGCTCAGCAGCTTCATTGTCTCCGGGGGGGGGGGGGGGGGGCAGCAGATTTAAACCAAATCTCACCCATACTGGAACTCATTTGCTGCAAATCGGTGTAGTGACCCAGAGTGTCGTCAGCAGGGGGCAGCATTTCCTCTTTGTTTGTGCTCTCACACTCAAAACATCTTATTTCAACACAACAGGAAGTGAGTTGCAAGAGTTCCCTTAGAAGATAAGAACTGGTAAATTCTGCCTCTAACAAAGCGTTTCATGCAAATATATCAATAGAAGAGATTAGTTGTGCTGATTTTGCACCACATTGATTCGCTAAGAATGAAATGCAATGATGCCACCTGCTGGTCCGTGGAGGTCACACCTCAACTGTTCATACGCTCATCTAATTAATGAATTAACTAATTATCGCTTCCGGGTTGTAGATGGCGACGCCCCCTGACTAACAAAGAGGTTCATTTATAAAAGTCTGTTGTAGTCCTGGGGGGGGGGGGGGGGGGTCCTGGTTGCCATGGGAACCAGCTGAGTTTAGCGACATTCAGACGTTGTGGTAATTTACCTCCTACGCTGTGAGCGCCACTCGGCGGCTGCAGTTTAGGAAAAAACAAATGCTATCGGTTTGTTTCCAGGATGATCATTTCAAAACACATTTTTTAAAGGAATCTGCGAGATGGCCAACTTTGTCAAGCTGTGTCGCTCAAATGCATCATGGGAAGTTTAGGACTTGTGAAGCAGACAAAAAGTTTAAAAGGGCAGTAAATGTCCCAAACACTCAATAAGTGTGTAAGGAGGAAGTAGAGCGAATCGTCCCACTGGAGCAGTAATGTGCAGCTGTGTGTGTGTGTGTGTGTGTGTGGGCGTGTGTGTGTGTGGGCGTGTAATAGAAAGCCCTCGGTGCCACTAAGCGGCCGCGTGTTGACTCGGGCCGACCCGGGGGCCCCGTGCAGGTCAGTGCTGCAGAAACGGGGGGGGTTAACGTGCACGTGGGGGAGGCTGCAGGGCAGTTATGGACCATCGAACGAAAACATCTCAAGGACCATGTGCTTTCACCTCGGAGTGGATCTTCAGAGTCGTCTCTCTGGTTCTGTGAGGAACAGCATGTGATGCTTCTTATTCTGTGCAGGATAACCACGTCCGAAGGCTCAATCCGCCCCAAAAGGAAAGCAGCAGACAGGAAGTCAAGTCCTTCCCCAAACACACTGTAATTGCATTTGGTAATTACTGACATATGAGCCTCTTGGTTTTTGTTGGTACAGTTTTGATTTTCATGCTTTTGAGTGGAAAAAGCCTCTGTGGTGCTGTGAGGACCCAGCGAGGCTCACTGTTTGCACATGTTGTCCCTCTTCTCTTAATAACCCCCCCCCCCTTCCCAAAGGTCTAATGGGTCGTGATTCACCTGCTCGAACCTCTTCCCGCTCAGAGGGATGTTGTGACAGCACCGAGGACCCGTGTGGCGCTTTGAGAGAGCGGCCCGGGTGATGCGGCGTGGGCGCCTTCCGAGGGCTGGAATGTGGAACAGCTGGATGTCCTCGCCTGGCAGATGAGGCGGGCACACAGGACGAGGCCTGGGAGAGGGCGAGGAGGGGGGGATTATCACCAGTCTGTGGGAACCTGGAAGTTAAAGAGAGGAGCATATGGCATCGATCCAATCGGATCCGGCCTCCCTTTCTCACGCGTCATCAGAATAAAATAATTGAGTTGCTGAAGGCCACGTGTTGCCAAAGTCATTCTCCTCTCCACTTTGGGTCGGTTCTGCCAGCAGCATGTCCGTTATCATAGTTTGGGTTTTAGAGTACTAGTATTTCACAGGATGATAAAACACAACGAGGCGGCTCCTTCTAACCCGCACAGAGGAGGCTGCAGGTCAGCCTGTGAACGAGCTGCAGAGGACGTCTTGGTGGACCCACTGATCCACTCGAGGAGGAGGAGAAGGAGGAGGAGGAGTTCAGTGGGTCGGGGCAACCTTTTCAGTAACCAATCAGACATCGGGGAAGCAGGCCTGCCTCTTCCCCATGTGAGCGCTTTCTCTCCATGCTGCACGCAGTTTGAGGGCCAGTGAGGGTCAGCGTCTTCGTGTCTCCGTCTTCGCTCGGTGGCCCCTGAACTTCTGGGACCGAGCTGCAGACCCAGAACCAGCAGCATGTTGAGGATCCGGGTGTTGTTGCCTCTCCTGGTCCTCTGTGCCGGGAGCTTGGACGCCTGGTGGTTGCCCTCGGACACCACAGAGGCTCCGGCGCCGACCACGCCAACCAGCGCCACGCCAGCTAGCACCACGCTAACCAGCGCCACGCCAGCCAGCGCCACGCCAGCCAGCACCACGCTAACCAGCGCCACGCCAACCAGTGCCACGGCAACCAGCGCCAAGCCTGCCAGCACCACGCCAACCAGCGCCACGCTAACCAGCGCCACGCCAGCCAGCACCACGCCAGCTAGCGCCACGCTAACCAGCGCCACGGCAGGCAGCGCCACGCTAACCAGCGCCACACCAGCTAGCGCCACGCTAACCAGCGCCACGGCAGGCAGCGCCACGCTAACCAGCACCACGCCAGCTAGCGCCACGCTAACCAGCGCCACGCCAACCAGCGCCACACCAGCTAGCGCCACGCTAACCAGCGCCACGGCAGGCAGCGCCACGGCAACCAGCGCCACACCAGCCAGCGGCCCGCTGACGGAGGGCGAGGATGAGGAGGAGGAGGACGACGACCTATCCGGGGTTGGGGAAGAAATCCCCAACGCGGCGGCAGGGATCCGTAAGTCTGTGGAGGCGTGGGACGCGACCCCGCCCGCCGGCACCGCTAGCGGGGGCGTGACGGAGGAGGCGGAGCGCGTCGGCTCTAACGCCGCGGGCAACACACGCCGGTTCGGAGAGGAGAGGGTGGGGCAGGGGGGGGGGAGCGGGGTACAGGGATCCGATGTCGAAGTCCTGGCTCTTAATTTAACCAGAACAACAGTTGACCCGCTGACCCCCCCCGACGGTCCCGCCAATCGCTCCGGCCAATCGTGTCTCCCGGTGCCCCCCGCTTGGCCGATCTGCTCCGTCCGACGCCCCCAATCTTTCGCCCTGCCCAACTTTTTGAACCACACGACGGCGGAGGAGGTGGGGGCGGTCCTACAGGAGTGGGTGTGGCTCCCCGGGGCGAGGTGCCACCACAGCGCCGAGTGGTTCCTCTGCCTCCTGCTGGCGCCCGCGTGCCCGCATCCCGCCGAGCCCCCGCCCTGTCGCAGCTTCTGCCAGGTGCTGCAGGACAGCTGCTGGGCCTTCCTGGAGGGGGGGCGCCTCCCGGTGGAGTGTCACCTGCTGCCCGAGAGGGCGTGTGCGTCAGTTAGTAACCTGAAAGGTAACGCCGGCGGGTGAGAATGAGCCCCGTCATGCTGGGACGTCTTGAATCCGATGTCACGCCACTTCCTGTCTGTCTGTGTTCCTTGTGCCCGAGCTAACGCGACTTTGCATGTTTTAATGCATTTACTTTACCTCACAGCTAAACACATGCATCGATTTGTATATTAAATAACAGGTTGAAAGACCTGTGCCCCCCCCCAACATGGCGTCCGCTCTCGTTGTTGTCAAAGTTCCATTTTTGTTGCATTGGGTGCAGATTGATTTGACAGCGTGTTGACAGCGTGTTGACAGCGTGTCACCTCTCTGCCACATGAAGCCAATCAATAATCTGCCATTGATTTGTTAAAACAGAAAGGACTGCAGTGGTGGTCGCTCTCCGGAGGACGTTCACGTCGCTGCTGCTCCAATGCAACGTGTTAAATGTTTAACTCCAATCATTCTGCATAAATCCTCTTCAAATGACTTGCGTGCATCAAGGGGGGGGGCTCCCCGGTACAGAGAAATGCACAAAGCAAAGCCATAAGTTTGTTTATGCTGTGGGCTTTGATTATGATGAGTGGAAGATGGTTTTGTAATTTTCCAGAAGTGTTTGGATGACCTTTTAAACCTGTTAAACACTGGCTGTGTAATTTAGTCCCCCCCCTCCCCACCCCGGAGCCATAACACGGAGGTCACATGGCCTCGTGGGGAGCGCTGTGGACTTCATGAACTCCACGATGGGAGACAGGAGGAGGCTTTTTTATTTAGTGTGATTTTTTTGTAACACCTGCATTGGCTCACGGGTGCAGAAAGGAAACGCGAGTGACTTCTGGCACTGGTTTTTGGGGACTTTCTGTTCTGTGAGGGAACGCAGCCCTGATCGGCGCCATCTTTCCGCTTTCCGTGTGGATTTGAGGATGCAGCGGATGCTTGTGGAGTCACGGGCGGGGGGGCGGGGAACAATCGGGCCGTCTGTGGTGGTGGGGGGGGGGCTGCCTTTACGATGGCCGCTGTGGGCGGGAAGATTGTGGCGAATGTGAGCTCGGTTTGGGAGAAAGGGCGAAGGCGCCGCGCTTCGTAACAAGAGGGCCCCTGTTGGCCCGCCGATGCGCCAGAGGTCAGAGGGCGCCCCCCCCCCCCCCTCTCAGGCCCAGTAACACTCGATGGGTGGCGATCGAGCGTCGGGGGCAGAAACACTACACAGCATTAATTGTGTTGTCCAGCAGGCCCGGTTCTTCATGATCTGTCGCCATGGCGACGGCCACGAGTCTGGAGAAGGTTATCGGTGAAAGCAGAAGCCAAATGTTCGGGAGAAATGTGTCTAGGAGTCACGGGGGAGGGAGTCAGCTGCCGCCCTAAAAAAAAGCTGTTTTCGTTCTCTATGCTAAGCTAACGGAGCGCAGGCGTGACTCTCAGCAAAAAGAATGACTGAACGGAGGCGACGTAGCTGTGACATCTGCGGCTTTTTGATTGTTGATTTTTGATGATATGGGCCCGACTCAGGGTCCACTTTCCCATCCACATCTGACACTCGTCACCTCTGCATTGGTCCTCGTTAGCATGACGGAGGGAGCAGAACAGCTGATCACTGGCTCAAAGTCTTAACACATGCACGAATGTAAAGCTGATCGGAGTGTAAATGGTTGAAATGATCCAGTGTAGCCGGCCTGTGTGGCGCTGGACAGCTTCCAGATGTGAGATCGCACGTATGAAGCGAAACGAGATCCTGACCCCCCCCCCCCCCCCCCGAGCGCCGCTGCAGAAGAGGACGTTTCCTTAATCTGGAGATTAAGACACAAGGAGCTTTTATTCCAGCTGAGCGTTTGCAACAGCTGCAGCAGCTGTGCGAGGCCGGAACCAGTGGCAGGTGCCCTCGTGGGAAAGTGACCGCCCGCCGCGTCCTCCCATTGGAGGAGATCCGAGTCGCAGAACCACTGCGCTGTTCGTGAGAACACGTGTTCGGGGGCCCAAGGGGTCGAGTGCAGATGTGCCGCTCAGGACAATGTTTTTAAAGCAACTTTAAAAGCAAACGCGTCCCAATTTTAAGGCAGAAATGGGGAGTTAATCTGCAACATTCTTTGAAAATCAACACAAGCTTCTAAATCTCACATTTAGAGCAATATGCTCTGTTTCATGACTGAATTCAGTGCCCCCGCAGGCAGCTGGTCTGTGTCAGTCACAGCTCCCCCCCCCCCCCCCCCATATGAGTGACCGCGTGTAATACTTTCACATGATTAATAAACCCTGGGAAACCCCCCCGACTTGTGACCCCTGGGAGCGCTCAATGCACACATTGTACTCTGGGGGTCGTCTCCTCCTGTGAATCTGTGATGACAGAGGGCCCCCCCCCCCTGTGACTCTGATTTATCTCAATATGATCGCTCGGTCTGTTGGGCTGTTTGAATCCGTGGGAACTGAAACCTCGGCCGTTTTTTTTTCCCTCTCCCATTAATTCTGTCTGTCGGGTAAATGTAGGACGGTGCGATGCAGCACTGAAGCTCTGCAGGTCGACCTGAAGGGTCGAGGTGTGTGTTGTTCCAGGGGCGCCCGTCATGGCCTCCTCCCTGCAGTGAAAGTCAACACATCCTGACCTCATTTAGGCAGCTTTGCTGAGGCGTGAAACAAGTTGTAAACTAGTGATTTAGTGATTAAGACACAAATAATAACCAAAATACCTCATGCGTTGAACGTTGGACTGTGTTTAGGAATCTGTGTGTTCTTGGTGCTCAGTGAAGTGACCTCGGCCTCTTTCCCCGCAGAGGAGAGCGGCGTCTCTCTGCTCCAGCTGATCGGAGACCCCCCCCCCGATGAGGTCACCAGGGCGTACGGGCCCAGCGGCGAGACGGCCTACGTCTTCACGTCGGCGGCGGTGTCGGGCCAGCCGGCCGTGGCCCACGTGCCCAACCCTTTCCACCGCCACTTCTCCCTCCTCTTCCACGTCAAGCCCTCCACCCCCGCCGCCTCCGTGCTCTTCTCCATCACCGACGGGCCCCAGAGGATCATGTACATCGGCGTCAAGCTGGGCGCCGTGCGCGGCGGGCGCCAGCGGGTGCAGCTCTTCTACACGGAGCCCGACGCCGAGGCCTCCTACGAGGCGGCCAGCTTCGAGGTGGCGAGCATGGTGGGCGCGTGGAGCCGCTTCTCGCTGGCGGTCCACGAGGACCGGGTGACCTTCTACCAGGGCTGCGACTCGGCGCCGCAGGTGGTGAAGTTCGAGCGCTCGCCGGACCCCATGGAGCTGGACGCCGGGGCGGGCATCTTCGTGGGTCAGGCGGGAGGCGCCGACGGGGACAAGTTCCAGGTGCTTTTTTTTTTATTTTTATCCTTTGCAGGAGCTGACGAGGTGTCTCCCAGATGTGGACAAAAGACACAAAAGACACAAAATGCAGAAAAGCAGAAAATAGATTTAGCAATGACAAAATGTTTTCACAGACCACCTTTACACGCTTACAGCTTTGGGAGGAGAAGGAACCAGCAGAGGAAACGCTGCCGGGCCGAGGGGATGTTTGCTCATCACATTTTAGACTGAAATGAATCCTCCAAATGTCTCCCCCAGGAGCGAGAGCAGTGAGAGGGATGTGTACTGAATGATCAGGTGTGTGTGTGTGTGTGTTCATGGGGTCGGATCCCTCCTTAATGTCTCCCTCTGGGGCACATCGAGCATCAGGATGGGAGCACTCAACCCCCCCCCCGTCCTTGTGAACTTGACCCGCTGACCCCCTCGGCCTTTATTTATTCATCGCAGAAGTTTAAACTGCAGACTATTCTCATGTGTGTCAGGATTTACACGCATCACACCCCTCTGACTCATTCCTAGTGTTTTCCTTCCCTGTGGAGGTTCCACAGGAGGCCAACGGTGTCTCCACGAGTCTCAAAAGGCGTTTAACGCGTTGGCTGTGTGTGTCTCCAGGGGGAGATCGCCGACCTGAGGCTCCTGGCGAGCCACCAAGCGGCCGAGCGCCTCTGTGACAACGAGGACGACAGCGACGCCGTGAGTCTGTGGTTGGTGGAGAGCGAGCTGGCTTTCAGCTGCCTGAGCGCGTCGCCGTGAAACGTCTTTTTGTCTTTTGTCTCCGCCTCGCAGCCTTCGGGAGACTGGAGCGGCAGCGGGGAAGGGGAGCGGATACCCGCCGTACAAACCGTCACGGTCCGTCTTCTCTTTTCACTTCAATCGGATTCAATGTAGCCATGTGTGAAGAAAAGCTTTCATCAGATTAAAAAACGCCGTGAACTGTATTCCGCAATTGTTGCAAACATGAGGTGAACTTGTGTAATGAGAGTCCATTAAATACGGCCCGTTGCATGCTGGGAGTCCCCCTTGGTGCTTTCACATGATGATTCACGTTTTGTTTATTGGAGACAACAAGCATCAACAAACTCCAACAATGAGGCATTTTGGGGGATTTCTGCTCTTTTTAAAATATTGCGTTTTGTTTCCAGACGAGTCTCACTTCCTCCCGGCCGGTACCAGAACCGCCTCTGATATCCTCGGATGGATCCGAAACCAAAGAAACAGGTAAAATGGCCTCATTGTCATCAGTGGAATGGCTCGCCGCTGCACATCATCATCATCATCTTCATCATCATCATCTTCTTCTTAATCTTCAAAGCTCTCTATACTCGTATCCATAAATATGTGCAGAAGGGTTCCTGAAGTGAGGCTGCAGGGTTTCAACGTGTGGAAGATTAATGTAAAGGATAGAAGACAGATTAACATTCATGAACCACAACATTTATATTGACCTCACCTTTGTTGTTTTGTTTTTCACATGTGCAACAATGTGTTTATGGAAGAGTCAAAGGGGAGCATTGTGGGTAATGCAGCGGCGCCCCCTGCAGAGCGGATGGCTGCTCTGCTTTTACTGACCTTAGCGAGGTCACTAGGTGGCGCCAGACTGAACCCTGAAACAGTCACAACTGTAGGACTTCATTAATAATGATGATAATATCAAATTACTGTTTGTACTTTAGCATTTTGGCTGTGATAATGTTCTGATTTTGCTCTTGTATCAACGAGAAGTTAAATCGTCATCCACGACGTTTGAATCCTCACATTTCCCACGCTTTAAACGCACCGTCAGTGTGTGACTGTTTGCTCTGTGTCTTGCACGCCGCGTTGAGTCGACCTGTTGACCTGACTTTTCCATCGGGGCGTCCTTCAGGTCCGAAAGGAGACAAAGGTGAGCGAGGAGAGAAGGGCTCGGCGGGGGACACGGGCCCCCCAGGGCCGAAGGGAGACTCTGGCTCCGACTCCTCTGATTCCCCTGGTTCCTCCTCTCAGGGGGGAGAACGAGGCCACAAGGTAGGAACGTCTCTCTGTGTGCGTGAAGTCAGCCGCAAGCCGCACACACAAAGTCCTAATCTTCTGTTTGTCTTCATCTCAGGGAGAAAAGGGAGCAAAGGTATGTGGCCTTAGTTCAGTGTGAGGAGGTCTCTTGTTCCTTTTATCTCAGCTGGGCTCGCTTTAAAACCCGTTTCTCTTCCTCAGGGCAGTTCTGGCTTCGGATACTCGGGCAACAAGGGAGAGCGTGGGGCCCAGGGCCCCCCCGGGCCCCCCGGCCCTCCCGGCCCCGCGGCTGAGGTGGTCCGACTTGGGAAAGGCTCCGTTGTGAAGCAGGTGTCCGGAGGGCTGGGACCCCCTGGACCGGCGGGGCCGGTTGGGCCTGCAGGACCCCCAGGAGAGGATGGAGAACCCGTGCGTGTAGAAAGTTTGGTTGTTGGCGATTGTTTTTGTTTTGATTTGTCTTAATGTCGCTCACTGACGGTCCGTCTTTCAGGGGGACCCCGGGGAGGACGGAAAAACCGTAAGCGTCTTTGTCTTCCTATTAAACCCATTTAATTGTGGACTCTCAAACATTAGCGGTGTGACTGCGTTCCTTGCTCCTGTCCCCAGGGTCCCAGTGGGCCACCAGGTTCTCCCGGGAGTCCAGGAACATCTGGTGCTAAAGGCGAGAAGGTTGTAGCGCAATCAGATGCATTATGTTGATGTATTTCATTAAAATGATTATTACTGTAACAATTGGGGTTTTTTTTCAGGGTGAGCTTGGAGAGGGTCAACCAGGACCCAGAGGCCCCCCGGGGCTACCGGGACCTCCTGGACCCGGGACCGGTGACAACCCGGTAAGTCCGCACTCCAACCCCCCCCCCCGACTCCTCCGGTATTGCTCGTTCCAGACGTTTCCCTGTGTTCTGTTTGTAGTTCTTCGACATGGAGGGCTCAGGGTTCGCAGACCTGCACAAGATTCGGGTACGTCGATGGGCGCCGTTCACCCTAAACGGCTCCTTTTCTTTTTCTATGCGACATAAATTACTATTTGGTTCTTCACCAGGGTGCCCTCGGTCCTCCGGGCCCCCCAGGGCCTCCCGGCCCCCCTGGGGTCTCAGTGGCTCTGGGACCCGGCGGCCCGATTGCTTTCGGACCACCCGGACCGCCGGGACAGGATGGAGTGCCCGGTCTACCAGTGGGTTAATATAATACAGTTTGCATCACGCCAGTATTTGTTCAAAATCCTCCAAATATTCCTTCCTGTTTTGAAAAAGAAGCTTGTCTTTTTTCTTTGTGCATGTCAAACCATTTGAATATGTCACAATATGGACCAGTGGAGACAATGAAGGACAAATGAACGTGTGTGTGCTCTTGCAGGGCCCTCCTGGTCCACCTGGTAGAACAGGTACACCTGGAGCCGCAGGACAGAAGGTGAGGAAAAGCCACGGTTGATGAAAACTATTTGAGATTTCATGATGGGGTTTTTTTTGTCACAAAATACTTTTGCCCACAGGGTGACCTCGGTGACCTCGGCCTCCCAGGAGCAGCTGGAGAAAAGGTGATTTTTGTAGTTTTCCATTCTTCCGACTTCAAATGAAGTGACGAAGCATCCGGATAGATTCTGTCCTCCGTGTTTGTTGCCTTCTTCTAGCAAACCTCGCAAGACTCCAACTTCTTCACCGACCTGTTTTCTTACTTTGCTCCATCCTCTACGGTGTGTAATGGGTTGCAGGTACTGGGGGGGTCTCTCTGCTTTGGTAACGCTGTCATTACCTCTTTAACATTCGGGGGTCAGTCCCCTTTCTTTGTGGAACCTTTTGTGTTTTTGTTTGTTCTTGTCGTCTCGGCACACGTCTCTTGCGTGTCCTTTTTTTTTTTTTTACTCACATGCATCAAAAGGGTCTTAACCCGCTGATAAGTGTCCTTCGTCACCGCAGGGTGCTCAGGGTGACCTGGGACTCCCGGGTGCCTCGGGGCAGGGAGGGCTGGCAGGACTTCCAGGTCCCATGGGACCAGTTGGACCCCCAGGACCCCCCGGGCCACCAGGACCTACGCCTCGCTTTGGTTATGTGAGTAGAGGATGAAACAAATCGATGGTTTGTGACAACATGGATTGTAATTCATGCGGGTGAACGTGTAGAAAGTGATGCGTTCATCAAAGAGAGTGTGTGATGGACAGAAGGCGTGTCCTCCTGTCCCCTCAGGGTTACACGGATGGAGACGGGACTAACAACGGCTCGCCTGGAATCGCTGGCCCGCCTGGACCTCAGGTACCGATCACCTCAACCTTAGACCTTCTCTTTGCACAAGACGCGCCGCCTCATGTCCCCATGTCCTCTGTCTTCCAGGGTCCAGCCGGTGTCCCAGGCCTACCTGTGAGTCCTGCAGAGTCCTCTTTACATCATATATATATATATACATTATACAACACAAATACACCTGTTGTTCATGGAGAGAAAGCATCTGTGTTTTAAAAGTGTGATCATGACTTCCAGGGCAGGCCGGGTTTGCCAGGTAACCATGGAGACAAAGGATCAGAGGGACCGGGAGGACCTCCTGGGATTCCAGGTCTCGACGGCTTCCCAGGACAGCCGGTATGGGCCCAGATGCATTATGGGAGTTACAACAAACTATAACTTATACAGAGTTCCGGGTTGTACACTAATAATGTTCCTATCTTTAGGGTGAAAAGGGAAACAGCGGACAGAGGGGGGAGCCGGTGAGACACCAGCAAAATATGTCATACGTGTAACTTGTAATTTGGATGCAAATATATTATTGAAAATCAGCTCCCTCACTTTAGTAATAAATTTGTCCTAATAAATGTGGAAAGTATTGATATATATATATATATATATATATATATATATATATGTGCCCCATATTGTTCTTGTATTTGTTACACTGGAAACAACATCTTACGGATGATGTATATAAAGATATATTTTATTTTTGTGGCAGGGTCTGCCAGGGCGAGACGGGGGTCTCCCTGGACCTCCGGGGCCTCCCGGCCCTCCGGGACAAGCCACGTACCAGACGAGCGATGTGAGTCACCGAGAAGGACGAATTTAACCCCCCCCCCCACACACCGAAGCCTGCCATTTCATCCCTTGTCAATGTTTGACTCACTCACATTCACTAACGGTCACTGCCTGCACACACTAACCGACCTGACTTTGTCTTGCTGTAGTATAATGACGTTTATTGGGGCCAAGGCTTCCAGGTGAGTTGTTCCCTAACTGACCTCCCCAGAAAGACAAAAACTCAACTGAAGTTCTCCAGCGCGTTTGCACTCGTGTTCCCTTTCTTTTTAACGTCTCACCGCTCTCTTTTCTTTAGGACGGGGTTGGTTTTCCGGGTCGACCAGGATTCCCAGTAGGTGGCGTCGTCAATATCGCACACAGATTTGAAAATCAATGTGACGAAATGGCGGCGGCAGTGAGCGTTTTTGTGCTTTCATTCAGGGCACCCCGGGACCAAAGGGAGACAAGGGAGACTTGGGTCCTTCAGGATACGCAACTAAAGTGAGATAATCCACATCAGAATGAGTTAATTTAGCTTGTTTCACACTTAGAGATGCATGCTGGGTGATAGGTTGTGCAGTATTGCAAAGACTGACACCTGCAACTTTACATGTGTTGGAGTTCATGACTTTTACATGAAACGTGTTGTGTTCAGGGGCAGAAGGGAGAGCCGGGTGTCATCATGGGCTCCGACGGGAGACCTCAGTACATTGGTGGTCAGACGGGACCTCCGGTGAGAACCTCTTTCACCACATTCCTGCACCCTGGGACATGTTGCATCGAGTTTATAACCTTTAAATCCAGGAAGCTTAAGTGTCCGATCAAGGGATTAATGCTTTTTTGTGTATTTGTTAACAGGGCGACCGAGGACCCGCTGGCCCTGAGGGACCTAGAGTGCGTGCCATATTCCTATTGACCACATTTTCAGTGTTTTGCTGGTAGAACAAACAGTTCATAGCAGCATAATAACCCTGTTAGATGATTCTTTCTTCCTCAGGGTCCTCCTGGTCCTTCAGGATACAAGGGAGAGATCGGGCTACCAGGTAGACCTGTAAGTAGAACTCCTGCTACGTTTAAAATGGTCCAAACCTTACCGCGGCGCACAAATGAATAGGTTTACTCCATTCACATTGGGGCTTTAGTGATGTCAAAATGTGTTTTATTTTAGGGCCGACCGGGGCTGAACGGCGCCAGAGGAGAGAAGGGGGACTCGCACTCCGGGTATGGATCCGGTATCGCTGTGAGTATTGCAAATTCGTTTTATTTAAAAGTCCTCTGAGGAAGCAATTGGCACACGGTAATCAATATTTGATGTTGTGTCCCAGGGTCCTCCGGGTCCACCGGGCCCCCCTGGTCCTCCAGGAGGTTCTTCCCCCACGCTCTCGGTGAGCATCATATCATCACGTCGACTGTAACTAGAAAGCTTCTTAAATGTTGCTACTTGTGATTGTGAAGGATGATCTTGGTTTCTGTTTCAGGAATATGATCACAGGTTTCACCCAGGTAATCTCACCTCATGATGGAACAGTGTGAGGCCTATCCATGCCGGTCTCACGTCTCTGTTCAATTAAAGCTACGCGCACATAGCTTAGCATAAAGACTGGATATGTGTGGAAGCATCTAGCCTGTGGATACTTTGTTGCTGTTCCTCTCGTTTGTAGGTATTAAAGGAGAGAAAGGTGACCGAGGACCTCCAGGGACCCTTGAAATCACAGGTAGCCTCTTCCTCTGTGCAAATGTGTGCAGAAAAAAGCTGAAGAGTAGATGTTTTTATACAAATTCTGTTTGTGATCCAGGTGGCGGACCAACCTTTGACCTTTCCACTTTTAGGGTAAGCTTCCGCTCTGAAGTCTGTGGTTAAACTATTACCTTGGTTAGATTTTTTCATTTATATGTTTTGGATGTTTCTGTGTGCAGAATGAGTTGAAAGGGGTTCCGGGCGATCCGGGCTTCAAAGGAGAGAAAGGAGAACCGGGTGGAGGATTTTACGGAGGGAGCGGAGTCGGAGTCCCTGGAGTGCCTGGACCCCCCGTAAGCTCCCACTTCCAAGGTCCTCAAGCTCTCTGTTCAAATGAGTCCGATCCTGAACCTTTCTTTGTTTTTGTTCCGTCAGGGTCCCAGAGGTGAAGCAATCGTCGGCCCACCGGGCCCCCAGGGGCCACCTGGTCAACCAGGAAGAGGTTACGATGGGCCGCCTGGACCACCTGGGCCGCCTGGGCCACCAGGAGAGTCCTCACCTGGAGCACAAAGGGGCACGCAGAGTGAGTCACAACCAAAAAGTCCCCCAGATATTCACCATTAAAGACCTTTACACATTGGGGAGTGGGGGGGGGGGCATCCTTGTAAGAGGGGCTCTGCCTGCAAAAGTAATTTATTAAGGCCTCAAGTTTTCCTTCCTCTTTCTGAATGACAGCGATCAATATTCCTGGACCCCCGGGACCACCTGGAGTGCCTGGACAACCTGGATACTCATCAGGGGTGAGGCAGCTTTGTTCTTGGGATTATTCCGGTTTTATTTATAAATTATGGACCCACATGTGATGGAAAACAAAACGCTACTGGCATCCCAGCATCGGGAGCTGGGTTCAGTCTAAACTTTTTCCATTTGTAGGTCACAGTGTTGAGGTCTTATGACACCATGACAGTCATCGCTCGAAGGCAGCCCGAGGGCTCTCTGGTCTACGTCGTAGAACAAACGGATCTCTACATCCGGGTCCGAGATGGAGTCCGTCAAGTCCAGGTGAAATAAATACTTTTTCAACTTTCAGGAGTAACATGAAAATGCTTCCCTTGTGTATTAATGGAGTTTGTGTTTTTCAGCTCGGGGGCTACATTGCTTTTTCCAGTGAGGATGTGAGTTTTGTTTTTCCGTTTTTCCTCTTCTTCACAACATATGTGTCCTGTTTTAATAGATGATGTTCTTTGGTCTTCAGGGTAATGAGGTAGCAGCTGTGGAGCCCCCACCAGTCGTCCCCTATTCCACAGACCACCACCCCAACAGCCCCGCACACGGCGCCGGTGGCGAGAGTCCGGTCCATCAGCCGGACCCTCGATACCCTTCAAACCCTGACCCACAATACCCGCCAAATCTAGACCCCCGATACCCTTCAAACCCAGACCCCCAAAACCCATCAAATCCAGACCCACGGTACCCTGCATACCCAGACCCCCGATACCCTTCAAACCCAGACCCACAATACCCATCAAATCCAGATCCACGGTACCCTTCAAACTCAGACCCCCGATACCCTTCAAACCCAGACCCACAATACCCATCAAATCCAGACCCACGGTACCCTTCAAACCCAGACCCCCGATACCCTTCAAACCCAGACCCACAATACCCATCAAATCCAGACCCACGGTACCCTTCAAACCCTGACCCACAATACCCATCAAACCCAGACCCCCGATACCCTTCAAATCCAGACCCACGGTACCCTCCAAACCCAGACCCACAGTACCCTTCAAACCCAGACCCCCGATACCCTTCAAACCCAGACCCAGGATACCCAACCCAATACCAACCTGACACTCAATATCAGCCGGATCCGCGGTTCCCGTCTCCAACGGATCCCAGGTATCCAAGTTACGCCGACCGGATAAATCACGCAGACGGTAGGATCTCTTTGAATACGGCCCAGGAACGACCCGCCTACCCGGACCCTCGTTACCCGGTCACCCCCCAGCGAAGACCACCTCCTGCTGTGCCCCAGACTCCAGTCCACCATCACACCTCAGGTCCAGGGGTAAGGGACTAACCCTAACCCTTTTATTCACATCAACGGGTCTTCTGCTCACGGTTTTCTTTGTAAACCGGAATATTACAATTGAGCGTCGGTGTTCCCGCAGCTCCACCTCATCGCCCTGAACAGCCCCCAGACCGGCTCCATGCGGGGCATCCGCGGGGCCGACTACCTGTGCTTCACTCAGGCTCAGGCCGTCGGACTCAAGGGGACTTTCCGGGCCTTCCTGTCCGCCAGGCTCCAGGATCTGCACAGCATCGTCCGCAAGGCCGACAGGGGCCGAATGCCAATCGTCAACCTGAAGGTGGTTACGCGACCGTTTAGAGGAATAGTTTGAAAGTGAATGTGAAGCAACTGGTTAGCTTAGCAGAAAATAATGTATACGGGCGGGAAACAACATCTTTAGTACTGATATTCTCCTCCTCGTCCAGGACGAGGTTCTGTTTGACAGCTGGGACGCCGTCTTCAACGACGGCAGAATGAAGGACAACGTGCCGATCTACTCCTTCGATGGCAAAGATGTCCTCAGCGACGGCACATGGTGAGCCCCACGCGCCGCGGATGTGCAACGCCTTGATGCGAACTATGTGGGAGACAGACTGCCTAAATTAACACTACTTTTTCTCTCCGGAGGCCGGAGAAGATGGTGTGGCACGGCTCGACCGGCGCCGGGCAGGGCCACGTGGAGGGCATGTGCGAGATGTGGCGCGTGGGTGACAGGGCGGTGACCGGCATGGCGTCGCCGCTGCAGAGCGGCAGTCTGCTGCAGGCGAGCGCCAGCAGCTGCTCCGGCTCCTACGTGGTGCTGTGCATCGAGAACAGCAACACCGCAGAAGCCAAGAGATAGACGCACACACACACACACACACACACACTGGACAAAGCATGCTTTGGTCCGCAGATGCTCTGCTATCTACTGTAAATACGTCTTTTTTTTTACTCATGCATAGTTTGTGTGTATCAGCCCTTTGTATTTGGTGCTATTCAGGATTATCCCACTTCTGGAGCCGAGGTTGAGTTCAGGTGCCTCCTGTTTGTTGATACAAATGATAGCATTGGCCTGGTTGGTGCTAGCTCGGGAGGTGTTGAGATTTTGACACAATATCCAGATTTCTCTGGATAATTAACAGAACACAGACTGATTTCTTAGGTGCTATTTTCTTTGCAGGAAGTAGTTCCAAAGCCTGTTTACAACGTGGTGAATGGATAACCCTAGCGGGTCACAGGTTGGGGCCTCTGGTGTGAGACCTTTACATTGAAGTCTCAGGGCCAATGTGCTGAAGAACGGTTTCCGGTGTTCCGCCCATTTTTCTGCATAGAAGATAATAGCAAAACAGTTGCTTAAAAACGTAAATAGTCATTGTAATAGTCATTATGGAATATCCACAATGACTATCCATAATCTATAATGTACATGTAACCTCATATACCGCTCTGATAATACGTAGAAATGACATTCAAAACCACCAAGTATTTCATTAACCTCCCACATTAACTGGTTCCTTCTTTACATCCATTATGAAAGGTGTTGCTAAAGGGAGTCATTCCTGATTGAAACACATTTCAGCGTCCAAGAGCAACACAAAAACAAGTTATGTAAATGAAATGTTTGTTTTTGACTTATTTTTATCTGTACACAGATATCTGTAACCCATAGCACTCTATTAACCTAACCTTTTATACCAACTGTCTTACTTGGGGAGTTTTCAAATCTTATTTTTCAGCAGTAACAAATGGATATTTATTTTTTATAAAGCGTTTCTACTATAATGTGACGTGAATGCGTTCACAAAGAATTAAAACATTTCCAAATATATCCAGCAAATGGGCAAAGCCAAACACACAAATGTGTGTAATGAATATTGAAAACTCTGATATGGAGTTTGTGCACATGGTAAGCAGATGCATTTATGTAGAGATGTCTGGAGGATTCAGCCATGAATGTGTGTTTATGTAATTTGTTAGCTTAAACACTGTCATTATTCAGAGAGCTTTCAGTCTAACCAATTCAATTAGATTTGTACGTTGTTTTTTGTTTTCTTGTGTGAGCAGGATTTTTAATTCTAATAAACCTGTGTGGAAATTGTGGGTGTTTGTTGATTTCCTGACTACAACTGGTAAATATGGATATGATGTAAAACAAGCGGCATCATCTCTCGACAGTGTAAATAAACTGCATGCGAGTGGACGTGGCTGTTAAATGAGCAGGTAAGACTCTTATCAAGGGAAATCAATGAGTTCAATGTAAACCTCGGATAGAATTGTGCAGCATCGGCACTTTTTTATTTTAAGTGCAACAGTTTAGTTATTTTTTGTCTGTGAAGGTTTCGGCACTACTGTGGATCTGCAATGAAAGAAATCCTCCTCCCCTCAAGACCGAGGACCGTGCGGCTCAACCAAAGCTCACAGGTGACACAGACACCCTTTGAACATGTGCACAGATACTTATGCATTTACGCTAGTAACGGCATTAATGCTTTTGCCACATTTATCATTATTGACTGCTGTACGTAAACCCCTCACGGACATCAGAGTTTTACAAATTAGCTTAATTAACGGGGCGCTGTGTAATATATGGAAGTGAATTTTTACAAACAGCAAGGAATGCAGAAAGAATACAAAATGCATCGGGACGAACTAAAATAGGATAAAAAAAATACGTTCGATTTATCTCCATGTTGGCCCTCTAGTCCTGTTGCCACGGCAACGGCCAACGTCATCTGCGCGAGCTGCTCCCGGCGTCCGGAGCGGCGAGCAGTTTGTAATTCAGTCCGACCACGAGCGAGCAGAAGCGACTCAGCGCCACGAAGTCGCAGCAGAGGACGTTGACGGCGCCGGCCTCCCGGCCCGGCCGCTGCTCGCCGGCCCAGCCGAGCAGCGGCGGGAGCGCCCTCGCCGTCATCCTCCTCATGCCCTGGAGCGGGTGCAGGAGGACGTAGAGAGCGTCCTCCGTCAGGTTCAGACCGCTGACGTAGAAACCGGCTGCAAACCCAACCGGGAGAGAGAGTGTTGCAGATTTGACAGCATTCTCCATGACTTTTTCCTATTTTAAGTACATTCGCTACAATGTCTGCACCTCCTTCTACTGCAGGACTTTTTTCCTAATTGGAATATTACCTGGTCTTCCTTTGTGCTTCTGGTCCTCCAGGTAGGCAATCACCTTCATAGGATCTGGGCTGTCTGCATACCTGCAGTCAGTTAATGGTTTAATTATTGGATTCGATTTACATCTCAGTGAAAGGATGTCAGAGGTAGTCGATTATGTGATATTGTGTGATAACACATTCTTTGGATGCACAACCCTGCAAATGTAATATGTAAAAGCTACCTGTAAAAATGGAACTATTGGGTACAAAGATTTAAAGCTCCCATGTTGCGCATTTATTTACCTGTAAGGTATTTCCGGCCATAGCTCCGGGTGCAGGAGCACCATCGGCGGGTTGCTATAGGAAACCACGACCTGCTGACCTCTGGACCAACAGGAGCGCAGCGTGGGAATGTCCTGCATATGAACGCACATATTAAGTATTTTATATCTTTAGAACTAAAATATAGCATTAATATATTTAATTTACATTGATACAACACAACAGATCCTCACTTTTGTGAAACTGGAAGCAAAGAATGTCTGATGTTGGCCTAAGAAAACAACCCTTTGGTTGGTTTTGTTAACCATAAAAATGATGCACTAATTGATTAATCATTCCAGAGTGTCGGCCCGGTTACCCGTGAGCGGCAGAGTTTCTCTCCGAACAGAGTGATGATGAACTCTGCAAGGAGGACGTGATCTTCATCGGTTAGCGATTCGAAATGCGAGCAGGAAACGATGACGATCTCTTTTGGATGAGCGTCCAGCCAAGAAGCCAGTTCGTGCAGGGCCTCCTGCACACAAACACACAAACAAAGCCTGTGGTTCAAAGTGAATCCTGTTCAAACTGCATATGTGTGTGTGTGTGTGTGTGTACCTTCACAGTCATCAGTGTGTAGATGCCGTGGGCAAAGAACAATGTGCTGCCACCAGCTGGCTTCCTGGCAATCCGCAGGTCCAAGAAACGAACGCCAAGCTCACACTGATCACTGAGGACCGATTGCTACTCGCACACGTGGAAGAACAGGACCAGAATAATGTTTTAAAACTTGGTAGATCGCTTGATGAGAATAAAACTCTGGCAAATGTATTGTATACTTTGAGATTAGATTACATTCAACCAAATGTACAGCATCCAAACAAAGGTCCTGTGGTCGCACACAGGCCTGCCTGCCTGCGTGCGCGTGCGTGCGTGCGTGCGTGCGTGCGTGCGTGCGTGCGTGCGTGCGTGCGTGCGTGCGCGCGCGTGCCCCTCTACCTGCGTGGTGGCCCACAGGGAGACGCAGGTTCGAGTCCAGCAGGGGAACAGCCGGTCGATCGCTCTGAGGACGCAGGACTCGGATCTCAGGACGGGCGATGAGACGTCCAGGCAGAAGGACATGCTGTCGTGGCTCCCTGCGGTGAGAGGCGTCAATGACGTCACGGCAGCGACACACAGAAGACACTCGACCTGTCCGCGGTGTTTTACCGGGTAGAGCCAGGTTCCACAGCGGGACGTCCAGCAGCTCCCCGGGCAGGCGGGACATCCAGTCCGGGTTCCCCCCCTCGTCTTCCATGTTCTTCAGCGGAAATGTTCCGCTGTTTTATTCCTTCGGTGTTTAGCTAAATAGTTCCTGTTTTCATAGCGGAAGCTCCGCTTCCCTGTTTTGGATTCGAACCCCGTTTGTTTACAAAGTTTTCCGGATGTGAAAACCCCCCAAACTGCTTTAAAGCTGATGGTTTTATCCATAGATGACGATATCCAGCTAGCGCTTCCTGTGATATCCTTCAAAATAAAACCTGGTGGAAGTTCCATTCATGAAACCTCGATGACATTATAATGGAAAATGTACTAATCTTGCAAGACTAAGCTACAGTTTCAAGTGTAAGTTATAGTTGGGCTTGAATATAAACTTATTTCCTATGGTAAAACCCCATGTGAACAATGTGAAAAGTTGATTTCAAGGTCAAATAAGTATAGATGTAATGCGACACATGATGTTTTTCCCATGTCCATGACAACACATTCTTTATTCATCCTTCTATCATATCAAATACAGCCCAAATGAAGTAATAAAGTCTTTAAAAAAATCAACTTTATGCAGTACTAGATTTTAAATGGCTTTGATTGAATTAAATACGACCTTATAAAGGGCCTGTTTAGAGTTGTTTTCGGTCAATTTATTTGAAACTAGATAATGGAGAAATGGAAAATATTCAGAAACATTCGATGAAGTCCTTTTCTTAGAAAGGCATTTATCTCGTTACCTATCCTCCTGCCGCTCTGCTCGGGACAGCGTTTTTCTCCAGGCTGTGTACCTTCACCAGATGTTTACATGACCTTTGTAAAGCATGCTTTCTGAGAAAGAGCTTGCGTCTCGAAGTCTCCTTTAGTTCATTTTGAAAGGGCCCTTCTTGCAGTGAACGGGGGCCGCAGGTACGTAAAAACATGACCCAGAAAATTGTACACCAACTCCTTAAATGTCAACTGGAACATACCAGCGCTCATTGGAGTCACACATGGATGGATTATTCCAGTACTTTTTACTGCAGAAATTAAGCTAAGCACTATCATGTGGCTGCAGTTTAAATGTGAGATGACTTGCTGTTTCTTTGAACCACTGAAAGAAAGTGAACCGAGATGTTGTTGTTGTTGTTGTCTGGTGTTGTCTTGTATACAGTCACTGATTCATCCTCCATCTCATTAGTTTTTATTTTACAATTGCATACATGGATGCAGGCATCAAAATTCAACAGTTCAGGGGCAGAAATGACAAAATGAAAAACATGGCATCGATAAACTGGACTCATCTGATCTCCCGCTTAATCCTAGTTAAATTAAGTGTAATCAAATCAAGAGATCAAGGTCATTTTCTATGAAATCCCTATTTGATTTGAGGGCATTGCTTTGAAACGCTGTCTTATGATCTGAGCTTTCTCAAAACATTCACATGTTTTCCTTCGGTTTGCACCTGGTTCGCTAATCCTCAGGTATGACAATAAAGTTTATTCCCATCCTGACATCACAAGTGTGGTTTTTCTGCTATTTCGCCATAATAACCCCCCATGAAATGTGTTTGTATTTCTATTCATATCTTCACACATCGTGTCTATGTTTTAGATATGTTGCATTTGGTCTAATGCCGTTTAAAGTTGTGTCCTCTAGAAGTGATTTCATGCTCGTGGCTTTCGACTTTAGGAACTTTCAGGGATTTTCTGCCTTTTGGCTCTAATATATATAGACGTCTAAATATAACCCTGACCTGCCCCCTCTGGTCACACCACCAACTCAACTCCCAGCGCCGGCCTGCCTCACATCCAGCCTTGATTTTAAAAGGCAGATGGAGGACGGCGCTCAGGAGACACCTCCGGACTCTGTGTGGACGCCGGCTCTCCCTCCGACAGGTGAGACCTCTCTCTTCACCTGCGGGCCCCGTCTCCCAGCCGATGTCCTTCCCTCTGCTCGCGTCAGAGTCGCACAGTGTACGGCGCCACGTTCTACTGAACACTAATTGTGTCCGTTATTTCGCCATCGCTCGGTGAGAAAAACCCGGGATTAGGGGATTATTTAAATAACACTTGCCTGGATTGGAAGGCGTGTATTTGTCGAAAAGCTGTTGTATTTTCATCTTAAAATGACATCAAGTCGTTTCCGTTGGAGCGGCACACGTGATGGACGGGAGGAGAAGAAGATTCCTGGAAGCTTAAGATGAGGAACATCTCCTTATTAGATGCTTTAGGATAATAGAGGGTACCAAGGACTTAGAAAAGGTGGTGTTTGTTGTGATTAAGTATTTACCAGAGTGTAGAGATGTTTTAAGTTTATTTATTTATTTCAATAAAATCTTCCTTATACCAAGTACAGTCCAGGTTTTGTGGAAGCTTACGTGGGGCCACTCGCTGAAGACTTTCTTCACTTTTAATAAAATAAAAATGAGGTGAATCTGAGTGGATAAAATACCTGGTTCTCGTCTCCGTCTTCATGACAAATGAAGAAACCCTGACTGCTCTTCATCCAACTATCCCATCAGTAGATCATCTCTGTTTTACCTACATTACACTTTTTTTCTTTCAATTTGTGCCATCGATAGAAATCTTCTAACCCATAAACAAGAAGAATTGACTTATTGTATGACGCGCTCCTTTGAGCTTTCTCCCTTTCTCCTCTCAGTTCTTCTCCTCCTTCTACCTTTGCTATTAACTGGTTCCTCTCCTCTCTCCTCCTCATCGCATTCACCCTCTTCAGTTGGGATTAGTCTCTTTTGGAGTAAACCGAATTTAAAAATCACGTTATGTCCATTATCGGAGTGGAAGTCGTTTGCCCTGCAGTGTGTTTCCAATAGGCCCGATAATCCATTCATGGGACTGTTTGTCGGTTTAATTGCATCCTGCGTCCTGCCCTCGATCCTCTCCCTATTTTCGTCTTGCAGGACAGAAGACGCCGAGAGGAGCCCCCGCCACGATGGCCGAGCGCTACGACTGCACGGAGTGCGCGGAGTCTCTGTACGGACAGAAGTACATCCTGAGGGAGGACGACCCCTTCTGCGTGAAGTGCTTCGAGGACCTGTTCTCCAGCAACTGTGAAGTGTGCCAGAAGCCCATCAGCTGCACCAGCAAGGTCCAAGTGTTCCTTCACCCAGCAGCTCCCCCGCCCTCCCTCCCACGCCGCGTTTCTGTTTTCTAACCAAACCAAACCCCCCCCCCCCTGCAGGATCTGTCCTACAAGGAGCGCCACTGGCACTGCGAGTGCTTCCTCTGCGTCAAGTGCGAGCGATCGCTGGTGGATCGGCCCTTCGCCACCAAGGACGACGTGCCCATGTGCATCGAGTGCTACAGCAACGAGTACTCCTCCAAGTGCCATGCGTGCCTCAAGACCATCATGCCAGGTGGGGGGGGGGGGGGGGGGGCTCCTCGACTTCTCCCCCGGGGTCCTGTGCTTCTTATTATTTTCATCAATCCAATCAGGCCGGAGACCTCTAATTACTGTGCAAATGTCCCCCGGCGGCGAGAGGGGACATTTAATTAATTGGTGGAGTCTGATCCAAATGCCGGAGGTGGAACCGGCTGTATATTTAATTATTGATGTCTCTCTTTCTCCATCGCTCACTCTCTGTCTGTCTTCCTATGCCCCCCCCCGCCCCCCCACCACCCAGGCACCAAAAAGATGGAGCATAGGGGCAACAGTTGGCATGAGAATTGTTTCACCTGCAACCGCTGCCAGCAGCCCATGGGCACCAGGAGCTTCATCCAGAAGGAGGCCGACCACTACTGCCTGCCCTGCTACGAGAAGCAGTTTGCCAAGCAGTGCGTCCACTGCAAGAAGGTGAAACGCCGCCTGCCATCTGCAGGCCGTCGGGTCGTGACTCAGTGTTCTGTTTCAGAGGCATTCAGGGGCTAAGTGAAGGTTTGAGCCTGGACATCCAAATCACTGCAGTATGAATAACACGGATTAAGCTGCAGGAATCCATACTTTCAAAGATCTGACACGTTTCTATTTCCAAAAGTTCGATAGTTATTTCCAGGTGTTCCAGGTGTACTGTAACCGATGGGTTTCTCTTGTCTCAGCCCATCACCACCGGAGGAGTGAACTACCGGGACCAGCCGTGGCACAAGGAGTGCTTCGTTTGCATCGGCTGCAGGCAGCAGCTGGCCGGGCAGCGGTTCACCTCCCGGGACGACTTTGCCTACTGCCTCAACTGCTTCTGCAACCTGTTTGCCAAGAAATGCGCCCACTGCACCACCCCGATCAGTGGTAGGGTGTCAACGAGCATCAAACACAAGTGCAGGTTGGATGGGGGTAAAAAAAAACAAAAAAACGATCAGGACGTTTGAAGGGAAGTCACAACAATTCACTGGTGCTGCCATTTATTCACCGGCCCGTACTGCTTTTCATCTGCTTAAACCGAGGTGACGTCTGATTGCACGTAGCATTCCCACGTGAACTACATGCGACACAAGTAACCACAGCACAAATTACGCCTTTATATGCTGCCCAATGCGTATCCAATTACCACCAATTACAGGGTTATTGCATTACAAATGTCCCGGGACTTTTCGTTGGTGCCTCATGGCTCCTCTTGGTTGCTTCTCAGGTCTCGGAGGCAGCAAGTACATCTCGTTTGAGCAGCGCCAGTGGCACAACGACTGCTTCAACTGCAAAAAGTGCTGCGTGTCCCTGGTGGGTCGAGGTTTCCTGACGTGCAAAGACGACATCCTCTGCCCCGACTGCGTCAAGGAGCTCTGAGCGGTCTCCGAGGCCCAATTTAAGAAACCCCAATGCAGAGGGCGTCGGCAGCATTCTCCTCAACGTGTATTGATTTCTCAGACATGAACCCGTTCTCACTGCTGAGGCTTTACTGCATGTGCTGATGACACTTGGTTGAATACATCCGAGTTGAAGTCTTTGTTCTCTGAAACATTCCTAATTGAAATGCAATGTCAAGTTTCCCCCCAAAAAAGTGTATTAAATTGTCGGTGTTGCATCCAAATAACCCTTTGCAAAACTATGTAACATTATATTTAGAGCAAGTTATGTTATTGTTCTTAACACTGTTAACATGTTACAATCTAATACTACTAATACTGTTCATTTGAAATACATACATTCTGTTTATTGCATAACAAAGATTGAAAAATCATTATTGGTCAGTGATGCAAACATTTCAATGACTGTCCGGTTAGTATTTTAATCCACATTTATGTTACTTTGCTAAAATGTGTGTTTTTAAAATGTTAACAAAATCCACAACAAATAGCACAAAGTGTATATGTGTCGTATTAAATGGTCAATGAAATAGTAACTAATTAATTTTAGTTACTAATTAAAGTGTGGAATTAATGGTAATAATACAATAAACTATTTTAATCATCCAATTTGTTGTTGTAACGGAATGTTAACAAATAGCTTTTGTTTCCGATCATCCTAAAGAAAAACGATCGTCTCTAAGCGTATTTGCAGCAAGACATTCAAGATGAGCTCTCACTCTATCATGTTTAAAATATCCGGTTTTCGGTGAATAAACTTGCGGATTTCAAAACGCTAACTCCACAGCCTGCAAAATCCCGCCAGCCTTTGTTGGAAATACACGATCTTTGTTTAGCGCACAGGAAGTCGGCAGCAGGTGCCACCGGAAGTGTGCGCGGTCCAGCCTTTGCCTGCAGAAAGGGAGGGAGCGAGTGGCGTGTAATTGCAACAAGCCTCTCAGCAATTAAATCCAAAATAAGAACATCATATAACGTGAGTATTGCGTTGGATTCTGGATGAGTTGTAGCGAAAGTTGCGCCCGGAAAGAGCAGCGCCGTTGCAGGGCTCAGTAAAGTTAGCCGGTGGAAAGCCGCTGCGGCAGCTAGCTAGGCGGCTAACTAAATTAGCATGGCTTTGTTAGCTAACTGTACATGCTAATTTATTATTATTCCTCTAAAAGATGCGTGTTGAGTGTCTCTCAACTCTGCGCGTTTATATATAATGAATGCACGGTGTTAATGCACCATCTACAATTTTACGCCAGCTTTCGTGTAATATACATCCTCTGCAGAAGGGACTTTAAAAAATAAAAAAAATCAAATTTCTTTTTTATTAAGTGTAGTGTTCTTGATGGTAGCTGAAACAATGATCGTTAGCTCAATAAGGGTCGTGTTATTCCCCCCTCGGTAATGCTAACGTCATTGCATCTGTCGGATGGAGGCGCGCTAACGGGCCGCTCGCTCACATATGGGAGGAAAGGGTGAAACAGAAGGCCACGCTCCGTTGGAAAAATCGATCATTTAAGGCCGCTTCGACATTAATGAATGCTAAATTGTGGCGTTTTTTTAAAACATGACTTGCTTTATTTTCGCAGCATTCCTTCGGTTAATTCGGCTCGGATACTATTTAATAGTAAATAGTATAAAATCATAAAATCACAGTTTCTGTAAGTGGGTTTTGGCCACTGTCCTTCGTCCATTTTGGTGGAGGATGAGTAAGGAAAAAAATAGACAAGACATCTATTGTACTGAAAAAATGTGTGTGCAACAAGTAATTTTCAGAGTTGTGTTGAGAATTTTTAAAAGAAACTATTTAGGGCCTTAAATCGTATGTAGTATGCTTGCTAATAAGTGCAGTTGGCCTGTATTTACATGATGTTTTTATCTGCTTTTAACAGACTAAAAAGGTTCCCCTGCTCTTCAGATTGTCAGATGTCTAGCGCGGAAATGAGTGCTGCGGCGCCCAACCACCGAAGGACCAAACCCGGCGGTAAGACCCGGCTCCTTGGCCTGCATTTAAATACCCAAAGCTAGGGGACGCTTTCTTTTAGTTTAACGCGGCTGAAATAAGCTTTGCTTTTAAGAATTGGGTTACCAGCTTTGCTCCTTAAACACGCACTGCATCAGCATCATTTTTTGGGGGGGGGCGTGCATTATTTAGTAGGAGCTACGCAAATGGATGGAGCCTAACTCTCAGGTCATTGCAGGCATAAAAACCGTGGCTGCGAGCAGCGGCGGAGGCGGCGGCGCCACCGGACCGACCTCCCAGATCCCGGGTCTGTCCCAGACCGCCGACGAAACCTCCCCGGTGGAGAGGACCAGCGGGAGGCGGGTCGGCATCTTCGCTTCGGACTCCGAGTACGTCAAGCTCGCAAAGGGAGGGGGACACAAAGGTAAAGTTGAAAATGTGATGCTTGTACCGCCATTACCATTTATCATATTTATTGGAATGGTCAACTCTTAAATTGTTAAAGTGTTTTAAAACCCCACGTTGTCTCTGCAGGGCTGTTGAGTCATGATGACGATGAAGCCGATGACCTTCCCACAACGGCCTACAACCCGCCCAACTGGTTTGGAGATGAGTCAAAGGGGTGAGAGCAAGCTAACGGGAAAGGGGGGGTGTGTGCCACTCAAAGACGAACCTGAACATGTTCTAAAGTCTGTTTCCCAACGCACATACATGCTGTGGCCTAAAATAACAGTCAAAAGACGCCGTGAGTATTAAATAAGGAGACCTCATCTTTCTCTAGGGGCGGGGCTTGAGAGACTCTGCTGGTATTTTTTATTTTTTTAAGATGAAACCCAGCTGGGCGGAAGCGCCCGGGTCACAGCGGGCGTCTCCCCACAATGTGATGTCATTGCGCGTGGATCATCACCAGCGTGGTTTTGTGCTTTGCAGCGGGAACAAACCCACGTCTCCCGACGGCGTGAGGATGGCGAGCCGTCAGCCAATGGCTGCGCCCTTTGGGACTGATAACAGTTCGTCCTGGGAAAGCGGTGATAGAATTTCCCCTCATAAAGAGAAGGTGAATGGACCAAGCTAGTCACCCCCCCACCCCTCACCCCCACCCCCCCAAACATTTATACCATCTTGATGTCTTTCATCCTTTTTTTAATCCATTTATTTTACATTTTTTTACCACCACCACCTTTCCGCCTTTTTTTTTTCCTCCACCCGATTTTGCTCCACCGTCGCCTTTTTTGGGTGTAGTTTCCTCCCGGTGCTTTGGCTGCGTGCTCGATCCGTGGAAACGTTTCATTGGCTGTTTGTTTCATATCCGTTTCCAGGTAAGTGCAGAGCGGTGCGTCCCATTAAACGGGTTTTTTAAATCCCACTTGGTGCTGAAGGACTCGGGCTGGTTTTTATTTATTTTTTGTTCATGCCAGTTTCTTCAATCGCTTCCCATTGCATGACACCTGAAGCTCCCCCTCCATAACTCCACCCTTTTCCTCCGTCACAACGATGTGTCCAACCTGCTCCTCAGCTGTATGTTTGTGAATAAGGTGGTGTCTCCTCCGTCCTCCAGGCGTCTCCTGACGGAGTTGCCGACGAGATGGAAGGTCTGTCCATGACCAACAAGTACAAGAGAACGTGAGTATCGGTGCTCGTCCCGGAGAAGGGGAAACCTCCCGGTGAGACAAAGGGGCGTTCACCATGACCTCTCGCCCCCCCCCCCCCCCCCCAGGTGTTACGAGAAGAAGGCCCCCCCGGTCAGCATGACCCGCCTGCTGAGTCACGGCTACATGGCGGACAAGAAGAAGTCGGTCGAGAACGACGACGACGACGCTTCAAGTACGACCCGGGCGCCACCGCGCAGTTAACAGGTGTTTGTTTTCATTCGTTGAGGGGTGCTGACGTGTGCTTCGCCCCCCCCCCCCCCCCCCCCCATCCAGGTGTGACCTCGGAACAGACCAGCACCACGGTGACGGAGGACGTGGGGGAGCTGGAGTAGTGCGCGTCCAGCTGGTGAAGGAAGAGGGGGCTCGTTGTAACACTGCTTCAAGGTTCCTACAAATCCCCCCCCCCCCCCCCCCCCCCCCCTCGGATTCACTTGCATTTGTTGTACATCCACTGACTGTTAGGTTTGGTACTCATGTTTATGCAAAGGTGCTGTGCTCCTATTTATTTGCTCTCATTTGTATAAAAGAGTTCAGGCTGATTTTTTTCCTGGTGTTGGTTCTCGCGCTGTGTTTCTTTTTCTTTTCACACATTTTATTTCTGTGTTGACGTTTCTCTCGATTTGACAGACGAGTTGCGCTGAGGGGGAGGAACTAACCGTTAGTTTCCCCCCCCTGGTTGTATGAAGATCGAGTCGGTGAATTTAAAGTGTCTGTGCTGATGAAATGTGGTTCAAGTGACGTGAGGTATTATCAGTTTGGACCCCCCCCCCCCTCTCTGAAGGGACGCTGGAGGTTTGTGTGTGTGTGTGTTTTCGGCTTCAGAGGTGGAAACGATCATTGGTTGAGACAGCTGCTGCCAGATGTCAGTTCATCCTGAACGAGGAAAGAGGCCCAAGATGATTTCTTTAGGTTGCTGCCCCCCCCCCCCCCCCCCCCCCCCGAGATCAAATCCAGAACCGCGTTATCCGGCTGCTATTCGTCCATCAACCAGAAGAAAAATGCCTCATTAAGAAATGCACTGAGCTTAAGGTAGTTCCAGAAGGGTTTGGATACTATCAGGTGCTGCAACATTGATTCCATTCTGATTCTTAACACTGCAGAGTGTTTATTCATCACTACACTAGGTCTGTCCTGCACGTTTAGGGCCCCCCCCCCCCCCCCCCCCCGGTGCTTACATCCCTGTTCTGCCTCATAAAGCCAAACCTCCTGCAACAGCACATGAAGGGTTCTGTGAGGTTTGACCCTTAAGTGAGTTCTCAGTAAGCCAACCAAGCAGTTTGTCTTCTTTTGTTACTGCCTGATCCCAACAAGCCTCCCTCTCATCAACCGTTACCACGGCAACATTTTAGCATTTGAAGACTTCTAACCATCAAAACACATTTAAGAATGAAGGCACCTGCCATGCTGATTCTTTTTAATCTTCACATTTAACTTGAAATGATCTAAAGTACTTTTAGGTTTTAGGAAACTTTCGCTACTCATCTCATGATGGGCTAATATTTCTTTTTGTGCGAGACTTAATTGCATAATTGGTAATCGGGGTATCTGCATCCAGGTTGCGTTTAGTTTACTGAGCATGTCACCTGGAACCACTAGGAAGATGCTTTCAAACACGTATGAAACTAACAAGGTCTTAAGACGCCTTAAATCTGACTGTCAGCACTTTCACACCATTTTTAGTTTGTTTTGCCTTAAAGTCTCGTGTTGAGTGAGATCAAGGTCCGTGGGTGGAGGAGGAGGTCAATGCCTCCACCTCTTTGCCCCCTCCGCTTGCAGGGGACTGATAGGATATCTTCTTTTTTTTATTTTCGGTACATTCCAGCTCAACAGTTCTACTTTTAAACCATGAAATCCTCATCCAGCAGAGGAAGAGGATGGGAATTATTTAGATTGAATCTCCGGGTTTTTCCTCGTGAATGCAGCACGCTCATCACTCTCTGGGACGCGAGGCAGCAGAAGCAGACTGTCGTTTTGAAAAGAGCTCGAAATGTGTGTCATGCTCAACACGGCGATGCATTATTTATCTGTATGTGGTACTAAAGTATTAAAGTAGCCGCACTGGACCTTGCAGTAGAAGGAATGGCGGATGCGTCGTGTTTTTGATGTGGTTGCGCTGATGAACAGGTTCATTTTGTAGTTTTAGTTCTTGTACCCCCCCCCCCTTCCCCCATTGCTTATTTTTTATGTGCAAATGTACCAGAAGAGACTGAAGACTGCTTTTAAACAGAGTATCCCTCAAGTGTTTGGAGAGAAATCCAGCTGACGCCTCGATGTAAGACCCCCCCCCCCCTTTCCCTCACTGCACACAGACTCTCCATCATTCCAATAAATGGGCATGTGCATGTACTCGTGTGCTGTCTTTCTTCAAGCTCATTTTAGGACATTAGTTATTACATTTACATAATTTGTATTTTAAAAAAACAAATTAACTGAGCAAATTAATTGAACGGTGTTAATAAAATGCATCTTAATGTTGTACCTGAAAGTAGCTTCTATTCAAGACTATTTTATTAAATAGCTTTTATTCACAAAGGTGCGTTTCAAACCAAACATTGAATCATGTTTATTTATGTACACTTCATACAGTTATTAATCAATAAATATCCCCTCTGGGCTCCATAACGACCAGTCGGGCCTGAACCAATCGGGTAGAAAGGGGGGGGGGGGACACGCGCGCACACGCACAGTGGCCGTTGCAGGCGCGCGTCCTTTCCTCCCCTGCAGCGCAGTTTGCACAAAGCTGCAGCGCCGCCTCTCTCTCCCCCCCCCCCCCCCTCTCTCTCTCTCTCTCTCTGCAGCCGCACATGCATCGGCACCGGGATCGATTCCCCCCCCGTATCGGAAACCGATCCGTAGCCGCATGGTGACGTCACGCCGCCGATCGGTAATAGTTGCTGGGCGGGTTTGTGGGCGGGGGGCTGTCAGCGAGGCAGACGGGAGCATCGGAACCTCCACGCCGGATTAAAGAAGCGAAGAAAAACACCAAATACTCGCTCTTGCACGAGCAGCGTGCGTGGACGCGCACGGGATTGTTTGCTGTTTTGATTTTTGTTGTTGTTTATTCTGTCGTGGCGGACGCGCGGGAAATGTAGTGGCTCCGTCACGGCCGCCTGCGGGAGGAGGATGGACGCGTGACGGGACGCACTGAGCCAGCTGTGGCCTGCGCCTGACGGCAACATCTGGCCGGTGAGTCGCGCCGGGAACCGGGAACCGGGAACCAGGCTCCGGTGAGTCGGCGTGACCTCGTCCTTGGCCCGCCGGGGGGTGGTTGGGTGGCCGGCGTGCACGTGCCGACAGAGAGGTTGCGTGTGATTAACGAGGGTCGCTCGAGCTCATACGTGCAGGAGGAAAAAAAAAAGAAGAAAATAATAATAATAATCTTGCGCTTGACACGCTGTCAAACGCCTTCTGTGCAGCGTGCATGCTCACCTGCACGCGCAGGTACAACCAATCAGCTGCTAGTGAGGGAGAATAGAATAAATAACTTAGCTTCTTATTGTTTACACCACTGGGTCACCATGGACACAGCCTGTCCCTGCAGGTTGGGTAAAGCAGGTGATCCCCGTGTACCTGCACGCTGACCCGCTCCGCCGCGACCGTGACTTCCTGTTCGCCGTGTCCGCCTTCCTTAACCGGCTTGTAGTCCTTCTGCAGGGTCAGCGAGGCCGCCTCAGCAGCCAGCCGGGCGCTGCACTACGGAGGAGGAGGAGATGGAGGAGGGGGGCGGAGAGGGGGGAGGGCCCCTGGCGGTCAGAGAGGGGCCGAGCGGTCACAGCCTTCAGCCCAACGCCACCACCACCACCACCACCCTCCTGGCCTCCGTCAAAGAGCAGGTAGGAGGCGGAGATGCTGCGTGGCTGGTGGCCCTCCTGTCTGTAGCCTGCATGCACGGAGACAACGGGCCCCTGAATGTGGACATGTGAAGGAAGGACCACCGTGTTCTGACCCTAGTAGGACATTTACTGGAGGATTATCTCCCGATGAGACTCCATGCCACGCTGAGCCTCACAAACGTGCCCCCCCCCCCCCAAATTCTATTAAAACGATAATAACTTCTCAGGAGGCAACGGGCCAGTTCCACCAGTTTGTTTAGATCATGTAAAATGCAAATAGCTCTTTTCCTGCCGTTGACATTTTGACGCCCTTTCATAGAAACCTGCGTTACATGCAGAGACACTTCAGAACGTCTGTCTCGGTCTCTCCGTGTCTCTCGGTCTGTCTCCTTCCCCGGCTGTTATTCCTATGCTGCAACATGGGAGCCTGTCTGTCACTGGACAGTGGCCATGTTCTCCACTCTGTGTGTGTGTGTGTGTGTGTGTGTGTGCACGGCTGCTTAAATGCTTTAAAAGGTCCATGAAGAGGTTCTGCTCTCCCTCTTCATCACAGTCTCTCTGGAGCCACGAGGGAGCGCTCATCTGATGTGGAGTTAAGGCACTTCCACCGTGTAGCTTTGCTCCTTGTTGGCCGCTCCTTGATCAGACGTAATGCCTCAGAAGCTCTGCCTGGAGCCCGTTTCCCATGGCTGCAGCTGCTGCAGGTTCTGTACCCGCACGTCGCGAGAGAGGAACCGTTTTCTGTGTCGGCCTGCAAGCTGCGAAGGGAGAAAGTAATTAGCTTCACCTTTCTCTTCCCCGCGCTGAAATGCGAGCTTCAAATCTGCCTCCTGCAGCTTTGCCACAGAAATGTCAAATTATACTTGCTAAATGGAGCAGATCACTTATGGCCCTCCATTGTGCTCGGGCCCTGACGCGCTGCCACTTTGCTCTCACTGAGCCCGTTAAAGCTTTGCAAATAACAGAGGCGGAACGTCTGCAGCCCTCTGTGTTCAGACAGCAGCTTGCTGCAAAGATGTCGGCAAGACGGCGCTTTCGACGCGCCGATCACTGGCTCCGACTTCAGACATCACACCGCAAGATAATCCCAAGGATGTGGACCCTGTTCCGATAGCATCCAAGGACCAGTCCGTCTCCCGCGGCGACGGGACCCGCTGTCAGCTGCAGGGTGGAGGAGCAACGGTCCTGTGCACGCGGCGCACGGCGGAAAAGGAACGTGCATGCTCTGCAAAACCCTCCCCAGGGTAGGGAGCGGGGGGGCACACTTGGGACTGAGTTCAGCCACCAGGGCCAGAAGACACCTGGTTGGCGATGGAGATGATTGGTGGAGCTCGCCCTGTCAGAGGTTCGTCTCTGCGGGGTCACCATCTGAATCGTGGGGGTTAAACCCAATCCGTCAATCCCGTTATGTCACCGCCCCCCCCCCCGGTGACATCCGACGGCGGCTCCACATCACGATGCGTGCTCGCTGTCATGTTCTGGGGGGGAACGAGCGAGAGCAGGGAGCGCCGTCAGGTTGCATTATGGGAGCTTTTTGCTTCTTAGGTGCCTCCCCCTGCCTCATCTGCTTAGTGACGTCCAGCAGCTCCCACGGTGCCCCAGAAGAAGGGGGCCGACCCGTGGCTTCTGTGGGCGAAGTACTGCACCGGTTCTAAACTCTGCAGAAAAAAATGAACCTTTTTTTAAAAAAACATTGAGCCGCCTATCGGACAACAAAAGTGTGAAGACGCCTTCGGGCTCGTACAAGATGGCGATCTAAGGGGCGGCGACGTGTCGCAGCAGTAGAACCGGGCCCCACATTTCACCGACGCGGCGGGAAGAAGGCAGACGGTTGGTGTCCCTCGATGCGGGAGGGAGAAGCAGTTGGTGAGCCGTGGCAACCCCCCCCTCCTCACCCCCGCCCCAGCTGGTACCAAACAGCGCTCTGCAATCAAGCCGGTTTCCAGACCATCACGAGGGGGTGACGGGCGCGGGGGACGCGGCTCCGCTCGTCCCCTGGAGGCCCCCCGCAGTGAAAACAAGGGGAGGACTGTGTGTCTCTCCCCCCCCCCGTCCTGTCCCCGAGCTGCTCTGAGGAGAAGGCACTGTGACGGTGTGCTGGACGTGTCCCATCCTGAGGTGACGTCCTCCCGGCTCCAATCACCTTTCGTGCATCGCATCGTTGACCCAGATGCAGAAGAGCTTTTATCGAGAGGCCTAAACAGCCCTTTGTGCTTTTTAAAGGATTAGCAGGCGGACGGCTTTAAACAAAGAGGGGCGCATTTGGACGTTTGCACGTTTGCATGCACTCAGAGATCTCTGGCGTCCTGGTTTTTTTTTGTTGGAGACAGCTAATTCCCTGTTGGACTCTGACGACACCAGCTGTGGTTCCTGGAGGATTTATGAAGCAGCTGGAAAGCTGCGTGTTACTTAACTGAATAAAAATGAGCCACGGCCAAAACCGCAGGTCTGCAAACATCTGCTCTTCTTTCATTCGCCCTTGAGCAAGGCATTGATCCCGCCGAGTACGGCACGTCCTGGTGTCCAAATGGCCCTAATGGACAAATGTCCTGCATGTTTAGAGATACAGTTCCCATTCCTTTGAATCACAAAGCACTGAATCGGGAAGCATCTGAAGTGCTAAAATCCAATTATCTTCACCCGAGGCCTTGAAGGTTTTGAGTATGTTAAGTTCTAAATTCCCTGTAATCATGGAGGACGAGCGGAGAACTTTAAGCTTGACCTGTAAAAAATGGGCAAAATGAAGAAAATAATATAGTCATTTATATATAGTTATGTTTAAATCTGCCGTTGAGCCCAAACACAGAAATTCTGACTGCAGTGGAGTTGCAGTAAAAAAAAAGGCCTCCCTGCAGGAGCTGCAGTTCGAGCGGCTGACTCGGGAGCTGGAGGAGGAGCGGCAGATCGTGGCCAGCCAGCTGGAGAGGTGCATGCTGGGAGCCGAGTCACCGGCGGGCGACAGCAGCAGGTGAGCATGGGGTTTGCATGAATCTTATTCTCCTTCATTTAAATCCGATATCAGACTGAAATCCTCCTACTTTGTCTCTTCTCTTCCCCTGAAGCTCGTCTGAGAAGTCGTTTGCATGGAGGTCTGCAGGTACACATTTCTCACGTTTTAACCTTTAAATGTTTCATCTTAGGAAGCTACTTTGAAGAGAAGGTGTAACTATCTTCTTCTGCGAACAAAATGTCCCTGAAACCTGAAATCGGATCAAATCTGATCATTTAGGCTCCAAAGAAAGCAGTTTTTCCCGCTGTGGAAAGACGGTTCCGCCTCCAAAGGGATGGAAATTCCAGTGAAGCAAAACTAAACAATGTTTCCGGCTTTGAAATGGATCCATTTAATATTCTGTCTCAGATCCCTCGACTCGGCTTCACGGCTCATTCTTCACTGCCGGCTTTCCAATAAAACAAAAGTGCCGATGTGAAGTCCTGTGTGTGTGTGTGTGTGTGTGTGTGTTTGGGCCAAACAGTCAATTTCGTAACATGATGGTCGATGCCCCGACAGGTGGAGAGTCGAGGGGCGGAGCCCTGGCGGCGGAGGAGGGGCTCTTCATGCCCGAACCGGACCGCGCCTCCCTGCATGACAGTGAGGGTCTGTTACATGTACAAAAGTCGCCGACATCGACGCACTTTGTCGCTTTAAATGAGGCAAAGACGGAGAAATCTGCAGCAAATCCCACAGACGCCGTTTGTCATCATGTTCCATGTTCTTCACGCCTCTGAACAAGGGCTGGGTTTGATCACAAGAAGCACCTCACCTTCTCGTCCCCCCCCCCCCCCCCCCCCCCTCGCAGGCTCAGGAGGCCACTCGGCCCACGTGACCTCGTACTCGGACAGCGGCTACCAGGACAGCGGCGTCAGCTACTACAGCAACCAGAACGTGGTGCGTTCGGAGCCCCGAGCCTCCGTGTCCAGGAGCCCGAGGGCCGAGGGCCAGGCCTCCGGACAGGTGGGGCCCCACTTAGAGTCACATGGTGCTCCCGTGGCGGCAGGAAGCAGCAATGGCCGAGTGCCAGTGGTTCTTTTCTGCCCATTCATTCCCAACCTATGTTCCTATGTATCCTATGTTTTTATTTTTATTCAGGTATAAAGTCTTTTTTATTCACCATTTTCTTCTTTTTTTTCTAAATGATGACATGTTCTGTATTAAAGTAAACCTCATTACTCACATTTCTCATGCATCGTTATAGAGCGGTATGAATTGTTCCCTCCCAGGTGTCGGGCCGGGTGCTGCGGCGGATGGCCTCCCTCCCGTCCCAGAGCCAGTCCCCCGGCTGCGGCGCCGTCTCGCCCTCCCGCGTCTCCCTGCGGACGTCCCAGGGCAGCACCTACGATTCGCCCGTCCTCTCGGAGCCCAAGCCCCTCGCCGCCGTGTTCCCCGGCGCCTCCCTGTTCCCCGGCGCCTCCCTGCCGCCCTCCCCGGCCGACGGCTCGCGGGGCGGCGGCGGCCCGGCCCTCGGGGGAGCCGGCGCCGGCGGGCGCCTGGGCTCCACCCTGTCGCTGGTGGAGGGACGGGGCCTGACGGGGGCGCCGCTGCGTCCCGGGATGACGGCGGTGCCGCAGCACTACGGCTCCACGCTGCCCCGGCAGAGCCAGCCGCTGGCCTACGGGGCCGACCCGTACGGGCTGTACCAGGGGGGGGCGCTGCCCCGACCCGACAGCCTCATAGGTCAGAGCTCTCTCTCTTTCACACCGATGCGTGCTGACTGCTGATATTCTTTAAATAGAGTTTCGTTTTGACCAATCAGGAAAAGGCTGAACGCATGAGGCCTGTTGTGCTTCTTTCTGGTTATTGCTCTTTGCAGGAAGTCAATGCGTTGCATCAAAGGTAGAGGATGCAGGTGCATCAACATCGAGGTCCTCGTGCATTCTGGGATGCATGGTCTCACTCGCGGCCATAGAGGGCCAGTGAATGCACATCTGGAGATCCGGTTGGCCTCTATTCAGTCGGGACAGTGAGCCTCAGCACCGGCTCGCCCTGCTCGCTCCTCATTGGTCGAGCAGCTCTGACTCATCATTGAGCAGGTTCCTGTGTCTCTGCCGCCACAATCATGAAACAAAGATGCCGCGGCCCGGGCTCGGCCTCGCTATCTGACCAGCGGGGGGGTCGGGAACGTTTCATGCCGCTATGAAACGTGGGCAGCCTAATCTTTGAGGGGGGGGGGGGGACTCCTTCCTCAAGCGCCGCTGAGCTGCTGAAGTCTGTGGGAACAAACCGCGTTAGTATCTATTGGTCTTCCTACGGTCGATGAGGAGGCAGCCTGGGGGGGGGTTTCCTCTAGAATCATAACCCATATTACTTGATCAAATTAGCATCAGCTCAATTAAATCAATGTTACCTTCTATAATACCTTATAGTTACAAGAGTTGATAACTACAATAAGAGTCCTTGTTATTATAAGATATACCTCATACCCCTATAATTACATTTCAACTGTAATTATGAGGTAAGAACATTATGTTGATGTATATATACAAATAAAGGAAATATCTCCATTTCACTCCACCCATCCTGAACTTGCTTCTACAGCCCGGTGATGATGATGATGATGGTGATGATGCCTGAGAGGCGTGAGGAGGGATTATTTCACCTTTCTTCTGCTAAACGAGTCGAGGAACATTTAAAAACTCCCCTCCTCCCTGACCGGCCCTTTGACAACTTTCTCCGCACACGCAGGATTTACTGAGTTGGACGCGATGATGCCGCAGCAGCTACACAGATTTACCCCCCCCCCCCCCCCCCCCACTAAGCCGCTCCCCCTGACCCACATAGGGCCGCTTCTATCGCAGAGCATCAGCCCGTGATTATCAGCTGACGGCCCCGGAAGGCTTTGCTCGGCCGCCATCACTTTCCAGCGATGCTCGTCCACGTGTGTGTGTGTGTGTGTGTGTGTGCGTGTGTGTGTGTGTGTGTGTGTGTGTGTGTGTGTCGGTGCTGTTGTGTTTGTGCATGCGTTGGAAGGGTTGCTTGTATATAAAATGCCTCTCATTCTCCGGCTGCATGCTTTTAATCCTGCAGTGCGGCTAAGTGGCCCAATACGTCGCCTGAGTCCTTATTCTCAGTTATTCCTGCACATGCAACATAATCCCAGATTACACCAGCCAGATAAGCAATAGATCAAAACACGAGATTAGGCTATTACTGACCGGTAGCTGAGGCGCTGAAGCGCGGCACAGTAGGAAAGATGAAATGTGTTAGTACGTAATAGTCATGTGATAAAAAACAACTCGCCACTGCAGATATTTCCACTGAATAACATCCGCTTTAAAAGAGCTGTAGTCGGAAGGCGAGCGAGCGGTTGGTGGCTCGAGCATCCTCCGACCTGGAGGTCGCGACCTTTGCGGGAAGAAGGCCGAGCCGCGTGGACGTTCCCCCCCGGAGGAACGTCTTATGTAAAGGGCGCCGCACGAGCTCCTTCATCACCAGCTTAAAGTGCAAATTGTGTGCTTTCTTCCTGTTGGACTGAGCCAGCGAGACCCGCCCCCCTCTCTCCCCCCGGTGCCCTGCAGCCTGGTTATAATTGGAGCACGCTTTGAAGTGATCTGCGCTCAGATCGGAGGAGGAACCCTCTGCTCCGCTTGCTTGACTCGCTGAAGTCGACGCCTGCAGCGCATCGATGACCCGAGTCTCTTTCCGACGTGGTTCTGAGGGGTCGCGATGAGTCGGCATCACGAAATGCACCGTTTTGACGTCATTTGGACTCGCACGGCCTCACCTGCAGCAGGACTGGTGTGAGGAACACGATTCATGTACGAGCTTCCTTCGGCTCCTTCAGATGTCACGCAGCTTCAGTCTGGTTTTGCACACAGCGATTCTGCAGAATATTATTGTGCACTTTGGACTCAAATCATCTGGTGCACGGAATTAACTCTTATATTCTGTGATGTTATGATAGATTTGCTCAGCAAAACATTCAGTGTTATTCTACATTTATATAATTCAACCAAAGAATTGGTTTTACTGGACCTTTAAATAAAGTAAATTGCGCCTGCAGGGCTCCACAGCTCGTACGCCGACACCTCGGGGCAGATGGATCCGGAGATGAGGGCGGCGCTGTCTCCCGACTGCCACATGACGCCCGTCTTCGATGAGCGCTCCTTCCACAGCCCCCTGTTCCACAGCCCCACCCACGACCCCCAGGGCTCCCTCTACAGGACCAATGCAGGTACTGCAGCGCCCCGACGCCAGACCCTCACACAAAAGCAAAAAAGAACCTCCTAAACATTGCAAATAATTCTGATTAAATGACTCTTTAGCGTCCTGCGTGTCTTTCTCTGTTGGGGGGGGGGGGGGGGGAGTCAGGGTTTACAGGCACAGGAAGTGTTGTTATCGTTGCTCCCCGAGGTCCGAACTTAATGAGGCTGAAGCCTTTCATGTACTCTCCGGCTCCCTAATTGAAGCCCCGGCTGAGAGCTCTGCAGGGTTTGATCACGCAGCATCTGAGGAGCCCCCGTTAGTTCTGTTTAGAACAAGTTTATGGCCTGTGAGACCCCCCCCCCCTCGCCCCCCCGCTTTAAATGCTTGTGTGATGCGTCAATGAAGCCGCATGGTATTTCCTCTTCCCTCTGACCTCGCTGCTGCCCCCCCCCCCCCCCCTCCTTTAGGGATGGGGACGCTGCCCCGGGCCTCCAGCCGCTGCGACACGCTGCCGTACCAGAGGAGCAGCTACGGGCTGAGCACCGCCGCCCTGTACGCCGACTCCTACCGGCTCTCCGGGGAGCCCGTCTTCTCCCGCCGCCACTCCGGGCTGCTGGACCGAGAGGTCACGCGCACGCCGTCCGTCGAGAGCATCCACAAGGACCCCAGGTGCGGACGGGCGTGAGAATGAAAGCGCGCCGATGGCGGTCGGCCCTGAATGAATGTTTGTTTCCCCCCCCCTCAGGGAGTTTGCCTGGCGCGACCCCGAGCTGCAGGAGGTCATCCACATGCTGCAGCACCACTTCCCCTCCGTGCAGGCCAACGCCGCCGCGTACCTGCAGCACCTGTGCTACGGAGACAACGGGGTGAAGGTGGAGGTGAGGACGCCGCGCCTCCGTCTCCGAGGGTTTATTCTCAGCTCGCGGGGGGGGGGGTGGGGGGTGTGTGAAGTTGGACTTTTCTTGCTGCCAAAGCGCCATCTGCTCCTGTGAAACGTCGTCGGTGCCAAACGTGCAGCCTCCCGGCTCAATAAATAGCTCCTCGGCGGTTTTTAATCAGCCTTTGAAAGAGCGGCGGCTCGTTTCTGCCACAAACAAGCGTTTCCTGTGACGGTTTGAGCGCAGACGGCGAGAAGCGGCGAGCGTCTGCTGCTCTCCAGAGACGTCTTTATGTAGAGACGACACGGGAAAAGTTTTAAACCTTCGAAATGTTTTTGGCATTGAATGAATTCTCAGTGTTTCTTTAAATTGTCAATCTGCTTCAGAAGAGAGAATTGGACCGATTTGAGTGTTTGCAAAACACTAATCCCTGGTCTCTGATTGGTCCTGCAGGTGTGTCACCTGGGAGGGATCCAGCACCTGGTGGACCTGCTGGACCACAAGCTGACGGAGGTCCAGAAGAGCGCCTGCGGGGCCCTGAGGAACCTGGTCTACGGCAAGGCCACCGACAACAACAAGGTGGCGCTGAGGAACTGCGGCGGCGTGCCGGCTCTGCTGCGCCTCCTCAGGAAGACCACCGACAACGACGTGCGGGAGCTGGTCACCGGTACGACTCTCCGGGTTCATTGGGACCTGAAAACCAAAACCCGATTCATTCCAAAGCTGCACAACTAAAGAGGGCCGACTTTAAGGGAAGGCAGCTTCCAGATGGACCCCCCAACCCCCCCACCCTCCGTGGGCGTCCCGCCGCGCTGACCACCTGGCGGCGTGCTGCGCGTGGACGACGGAGTGGCGGCTGTGCGGTGGGAGGCGGGAGCGCGGCGTTGACGGAGCAGATCTGGGGACAGATGCTGGAGCCGGCGAGAGGAGAGAAGCTGCGAGACGCCTCAGGAAGACGTTGCAGGAATAATTTACATTCAGTATTTTCATTCTTGCTTACAAACGTGATGAGGGATTGCCGCTCAGGAATTTGTGTTTAGTGGTCATAACTTCACCTTCATACTTGCAGGGGAGAGAGCGAGGCTTTTAATGGTGTTTGATTTGCCACCAAAACATCGAGCCCAAGAACATAGATAGGTCTTTAAATCCTGCAGAAGGTCCTCGTCCCCAAAAGCACGGTTACTTTTCTGTGTGATTCACGGGGTCAGAAGGTCACTGCTCCGATGTAACAGGGATGGCATAAAAAAAAATGACGTGAGCCTTTGCGGCCCACAGGCGTCCTGTGGAACCTCTCGTCATGTGACGCGGTGAAGATGACCATCATCCGCGACGCCCTCTCCACGCTCACCAACACGGTGGTCATCCCCCACTCGGGCTGGAGCAGCCTGTCGCACCGCGACGAGCACAAGGTCAAGTTCCAGTCCTCCATGTTGCTGCGTAACACCACCGGCTGCCTGAGGTGAGGAGCCAATCAAGCCCCCCCCCCCATCTGCAGAAGGTGTTGTAGTAGATTTAGTGTTGACCTGATGCCGTTCATGCAGCGTGTTTTACATTTACACAAACTCACTGTGTCCATAAGAAGCCTCCAGCGGTAGATTGATGGTATAGAAATGCAGCGAAGGATCCTATTGGAGGATCAGCTCCCCCCCCCTCCCCCCCTTCCCCTCTAAGTGTATCCAGGCAGGTTTTGAGCCACCTTCTGGGAGAATCCACACACTGCTTCTCAGTCTGAGTTAACGTGTGTGTGTGTGTGTGTGTGAGGAACCTGAGCTCAGCAGGGGAGGAGGCGAGGAGTCAGCTGCGCTGCTGTGAAGGTCTGGTGGACTCGCTGCTCCACATCCTCAAAGCCTGCGTCAACACCTCCGACTACGACAGCAAGGTGCTAAAAAGACAACGTGCATTTACATCTAGTCCCGTGCGACTCGTCCCTTCGCGTCTCTTACATGTCCACGTCTACCCTCTCAGATCGTGGAGAACAGCGTCTGCACCCTGAGGAACCTCTCGTACCGGCTGGAGGTGGAGATGCCCTCCTCCCGTCTCCTAGGCAACCAGGAGCTGGACACCCTGCTGGGCTTCTCCTCCCCGGCCAAGGAGCTGGACTACCTCTGCTGGGGCAAGAGGAGGCGCGGCAGGAAGCGGGGCGGCTGGCCCGACGACAAGGTGCGGACACAGCGGGGGGGGGGGGTCTCTGGCTTAAATGTTTTCTTTTACAGTCGCAATGACAGAATAGCGTTTCAAACCATGCGTTCGCCGCAGTGGGACGGCGTGGGGCCGACGCCGGGCTCCTCCCAGTCTCTGAGGGGGGCGGAGCTCCTGTGGCACCCCGTGGTGGTGAAGCCGTACCTCAACCTGCTGGCCGAGAGCTCCAACCCCTCCACGCTGGAAGGCGCCGCCGGGTCGCTGCAGAACCTCTCCGCCGGGAACTGGAAGGTAAGAACTCGCCGCTCCGATCGCGGTGCAACGCCGCAGCATGACCTCAATGAAACGGGCGTGTGCGTGTGTGTGTGTGTGTGTGTGTGTGTGGGGGGGGGGGGGAGCAGTTCTCAGCCTACATCCGAGCGGCGGTGCGCAAAGAGAAAGGTCTGCCCATCCTGGTGGAGCTGCTGAGGATGGACAACGACCGGGTCGTCTGCTCCGTGGCCACCGCCCTGCGGAACATGGCGCTGGACAGCCGCAACAAGGAGCTGATAGGTGAGGTAACTAGAACCCCGAATCCGTGAGCGCAAACCAACACTAACCCCCCCCCCCCCAACACCACCTCTCAGGAAAGTACGCCATGCGGGACCTGGTGAACCGGCTGCCCGGCGGCGCCCCTCCCGTCCTGTCGGACGAGACGGTGGCGTCGGTCTGCTGCACGCTTCACGAGGTCGCCAGCCGCAACGTGGAGAACGCCAAGGCTCTGGCCGACAGCGGGGGCATCGAGAAGCTGGTGGACATCAGCAAAGGGCGAGGAAAAGGGTACGCAAAACGCCGCCCGAAGCGCGTGTGTGACGTGGGGGGGGGGGGCGAACAAATGAAAAATGACCTTGATGCCGCAGGTACTCGACGAAGGTGGTGAAGGCGGCGGCGCAGGTGTTGAACACGCTGTGGCAGTACAGAGAGCTGAGGAACCTCTACAAACAGGTGGGGGCTCCATCTCTGATGCGTCAGTGGGACGAATGTGGATGATTCACTGAAACCCGGCTTTGTGTGAGCAGGACGGCTGGAACTACACCCACTTCGTGACCCCCGTCTCCACCCTGGACCGAGACCGCTACCTCTCCCAGCCGACGCTGCCCACCAGCCCGCTGCAGATGTCCCCCGTCGTCCAATCGGGTGCGAGAGCCCCCCCCCGACACAGGTTTCGGTGGACGGGCTGAAGATAAGTTTGTCTTCTTCTCCTCTTCCCCAGGCGGCAGTGCGACGTCCTCGCCGGCGATGCTCGGCATCAGGAGACACAGCTCCAACTATCAGAGGGCGCGGTCGTCTATGCAACTCGACACGTATTACGGAGACAACAGTTTACACGAGCGCCGCTACCCAGGTGGGCGCCGCTCTCGCCAAGCCGCCGCCGTAGGCGCCGAGTTCCGCCCGTGTTCAGGCTTTGCATTCCTCCTCTCCACAGAGTCCGAGGCGAAGACTCCGTACTTCATCGGGACGTACTCCTCCCAGTCGGGGGAGGACTTGAGGAGGTCTCAGGTAAAAAAAAAAAAAACACGTTTGTGAAACCCCGCCCCCTGACGCGCTGGAACGCTGTGATTCTGACGGCGAAAAATGTCCGCTTCCCCTCCCCTCAGCACGCGGAGCCCTTCTACGACGAGCCCGACGGGAAGAACTACAACGGCTACAGAATGTACCTGTCGTCCCCGCAGGGCTACGGGGGGGGGGAGGAGCAGCAGGGCTACGAGGACGAGCCGGCCCACTTCGCCCCCGCCTCCCCCGACAGGTACGCCGGCCACTCGCTGCCCTTCAAAGCCAACACCAACTACGTGGACTTCTACTCCACCACGCGGAGGCCTTCCAGCAGGGCCAACAAGTTCACCGGCTCCCCCGACTCCTGGGTGTAGAACGGGGGTGTGTGTGTGTGTGTGTGTGTTCTCTCGTTGATGTGTGTACCGAAGGACCCCGGCTCAGTTTGACCACGATAATGCAGATAAATCTCTGCTAATGAATATAAAATAAAAGTTGAATGCATTAGCTTACGGATCAAAGTGAAATTATGGCCACAGACCCTTTTGCTTCGAGCAAGTTTCTATGAAGGTTTTTCCCGTATTCGAAGGTAAGAAAACATTTGGACTTGATCTGCATTACTGTGGATTTGTTTTGTCTAAAGGTGCTGGTTTGAGTGTTTGTGATGGTCTTTTCATTTTACATTAGCCAGCAACATCCTGAGGGATCCCGTAAAAAGACCAAATACCATTAATAAGGGTAAACCCTAGTGGGACTGATTGAGTAAAGAAAACTCGGTGTGTTGTGTGTCGGCCAAAAGGTGCAGAAATATCATAAAGTATGTGAACTATGTGGGGAAAAAACGTGAAAATCTATTTGTACAGGTTCAACAGCGTCCTGTTACACTGTCGTATTCAATATGTGGAACTTTATGTGATTGTGTGGAGAAGATTTTTCTATTATTTATTATTTATTTACCTGTGACCTGACCAAAATCTGTCTGTTCTGTCCAAACTAAGGATAACGTGCAATGTTACAGAAGGGTAATATATGTATAGGGATTAAAGACTATATCATGACAACATATCTGAAATCTTGTTTTTTGGAGAAAAAAAAAAAGACGAAATCAATTTTAGATTAATATTCATTTTAATTGTATCAGATGACGTTATATTCAGAGACACGATGCCAAAACGAACAACCGAAAAAGCCTTTTACCAACAAAATGTACAGCGTTATGAGGTAAATGAGGCCAGCGTGTCCTCCCTGAGCATGCCTTTAACATGCAGGTACATTCATTAAATCATCATGTACAAACTATCACACGTGACACAAAGATGCTGATGATCTGCAGAGTGCTGCCACCTTGAACGTTTCCCCTTTGGTCGCTTCAGAAGATCCAGAAACGCCAGATGTGTCTCTGATCGTCTCAGCGATCACAATCTTTTAGCTTTAAATTTAGGAAGTGGGAGTTAACCTGTTGTTAAGGTGTTTTTACCCGTGGAAATAATACACGTATACGTTCAGGTGTTTCTAAAGGCACAAGGTGTGGCAGAGGGAAAAGCCGACTTTTTCCATGGTTGATGAATTTTGGGAAGTACATTGATGTGTCATCGCCCCGTTTTTGAAGGTCTCTGATTGGCTGATCAGGAGCTCTACAGGGTTTAGTGGGACTGGAGGCGTCATTCAACCATACGGAGCCGGGAGCGTCTGATTGGCTGGTCAGTGTCCCTGCGGCTCTTACAGACACACTCCATCACTAACGAGAAGCAACGCTCTGTCACGGAGGCCCACGGTCATTAAACGCATCTCGGCGGGGGGGGGGGGGCTCTCTTTTTTTTTGATGATTGTCACCTATTGGGGGACGAAAGAAGTAACTGGGAAAATGTCCAACAAATGGCTAACACTCCGGCACATTCGCATCGATACCAGGCATCAGCGAGGGTGTGTGTGTGTGTGTGTGTGTGTGTGTGTGTGTGTGCACAATGTGCACTGATTATAACCAGCTGTGACCTTCAACTTCGTCAAGGTGAGAAAACTCAAAGACACGTCCTTCTTAAAGGAGTGCTTTTTGGGACACGTTTGCTTTTTCTTATGATTGATACCATTCTGCTCGTTGATATTGGTGTGAATCTAAAAGAAAAATATGAAATGTTTCTTTTAAATGAGGAATTAATAACCCTTAACATTCCGCCCGTCCATCTTTGGAAAGTCACAATCACAACCAGTCAGCTGATTCTCAATCAGGGCCTCATTTACAGATTACTTGTAATTATGCAACATGAATATAAATACAAATGTAATCAGGAGAATCACAACGCTCAAAGCTTTTTTCTTCTTCCTGAAGGCATAATACGGGACATTTTCTAAATGAGGCCTCTGATGTCAAATGAAACGTGTTCACACCTCACGAGTAAATACACCGTGGCTCTTTCCTCTCGGGCCGGTGACGGTCTGTGGTGATGGCCTCCCATTGGTGCTCCAGCAGGAGGGGGCGGGGCTTGTGGTTCCAGCATGCTTCAGTTGTTCAGTCTGCAGGAAGATTGTGCAACATTTGATGTCATGTTTCTGTGTTTAAATAAAAAAGACTGTACTTTATGTTCATATAAGCAAAGTGAAATAAAACAATTAACTCAACGCGTCACATTTTAATGCATTCAGGAGCTATGAGAGAACACTCAACACTTACAAATACTTCCACAAGAACGAGGAATGTACTGAGAACGCGCTACTCACGGGGTGAATGGCGGCTTTATTTGTGGGCGTAGACGGCGCTGGTTCTGATGGAGCTGCAGATGGGGGATGACGGCGGGTGGTGGCCGGGTCGGATGGGCTTTGCTGAGGCACAAACAAAAGAAAGTGACCGTTCAATAACGTAATTAATCCCCCCCCCCCCCCACCAAATCCACGTCTGCAATGTTGACCGCCGGCTCACCGATCTGCGCAGAGAACCCCCTCCTGGCCATGTTCTTGGCCCGGACGGCCTCTTTGATGCGGTCCACTTCCTGCTGGTAGCGCTTGCGGTCCCTCATGGCGCTCTCCTTGGCCTCCTTCAGGGCGTTCTCCAGGGCCTTGACCCGCTCGGCCGTGGCCCTCAGTCGCTTCTCCAGCTTGGGCAGCTCGCAGCGAAGGTCCGCGTTGTCCCGAACCAGCTGGGGGGACATTTGACTTTAGTGTGTCTGCTGAGATGCTCTATGCATCAAAAGGTCCGATTTCATCCACACTGCCAGTGTGTTTACTTCTTATTCTTTTTGTACAAATGTGTGATATGGTGAACTTGGGCTTATATCTTCTATCGTGTTCACTTGGAGGTTCCTACCTGCTTGTGGACCTTGGTGAGCTGTTCCAAGTTGTTCTCCAGGAAGGAGATCTTCTGTTTCTGGGCCATGTTTCCTATTCCCTCCTCACAGTCCAGCTCTGCACTCTAGGAAAGAAGAAAAAAACACCAGAGCTTCAAGTTAAACTGGCAGATCCATGACACTGACCGACCAGGGGAACGTAGGTGAGGTACCTTCTTGACCCGCGCCGTGAGATCCAGAACAAAGAGTTTGCGCAGGTTGTGCAGCGTCTGCAGCTCTTTGGCCTGAGGGAACAAAAGGGAAACACATCTGCAGGTCAGTGTCGGACTCACTGAAGGATGAGTGTGTGAGAGAAGCTCAGTGAGTCACGTGACCAGGCGTATGCGTGAGTCCAAGAAGCCAAACTATAAATAGATTGTGCAACTGGTCGCAAACTGAGAAGTTTCATCGTTTGGCATTTTAGAGCCTGTAACAAAACATATGAAATAGCTCAGTGAGATGGCGCTCTGGTTGGGAGTGATGAGGTTGTGGGTTCAACTCCAGGCGAAGTCAGTAGAGCCTCTCATATACTGACAGCACCAAAGGGTCTGTTTACAGGTGGGATCCTTATTTATTAAAAACATCTTAGAACCAACACCCCCCAGTGATGAGGTCAATAGATGTGCTAACATCAGCCAGCATGTGGAAATAGCTCAGTGTGCTGGCGCGCTAATCATGGTGCCGTGAGGTTACCGGTTCAAATCCCAGAGGTGAAATAAAAACCTTAAGCTGTCGTCATGTAAGAGTTTTGTTTGTACATTTAAAAAGATGTTTGGATGTTCTCTCTCAGGTGTGATGGAGGACTGCTTTGTATCTGAGAGCTGGTTGGTTTGATCCTTATTGACTTGAATATTTTAGAACCAACTTCTCAAACGATGAAGACAAGGCCCGTGCCCATCAGAAGTGAAGATAGCTAAGAGTGACGGAGGACACGTTTGTCACTGAGAGTTTGTTCATTTGATCCTTATTTAAACATATTTGAAGTGATGAAGTCAAATGGTTTGCCATCCTGCGCCTGGTTAGAAATCTTGAGGTTGTGAGTTCATTCTTTTATATTTTCACATATCATACTATTCGTTTTCATGGCTTATTGTGTTACTACTTTCTAAAACTTTTCTCCAGGGTATTTTATGCTACAATGTTTTATGGGTCAAAGTCAATTTTGAAGGCCAACACTTAACAACCACACAGTCAAGTACTTGATTAAAAAAAGTAAAAGGAGACAAGCTGAAATAGCTCAGTGGAGTTGTGATGGGTATCAAGTGCAAGAGGTTGTGGGTTCAAGTCTAGTGAAAGACATCTATTTTAGAAGAATTTCTTCCCACATCGTAAATAAATACAAGAAGAGATCAATGCTGTTTGTTGAGGAAGAATAGCTCAGAGGAATAACACATGAGCTAGAAACCTAAAGGTTATGGGTTCAAGACCGGTCTGTGTTGCTTTTATAGAGGTCCAAGCAGCACAATGCAGAGTTGAAGAGTGCAAAAAGAAGGAGTGAGAGTGTGCTTGCGTTGGTGGCGCAGCGGGTTTGTCCTCGACACGAAAGGCGCCAGTGTCGAGTTCAAGACCCGCTCGGTACCAGCGTGTGTACACATCTCAAAAATGCGTTAAACAACGAAAAGTCCTAAAATATATACAAATTAGAGTAGAGAGTTGCGTAAAACAGAAATACAATGACCCTCAAAATACTAACGAATGATATCTGTCAATAAATAACACGGTGTATCAGGCTAAAACGCGTAAGAATACATTCCACCAATAGTAGATGTAACAAAGTACTCCACTAACAGTGTGTGCAATAAGGACTTCCACCAATAGTCCTCATCTGCAACCAGACCTCACACAGCCACCAAGTACCTCAGACACAACACAGTGCTGGAAGGGAAGTACAAATGCTCAGAGAAAAGGAATCATGAACGAGGAAAACTTTTTCTAAAAAAAAAGAAAACCACAAATGAGGATTTTTTTTTTTAAACCCCAAAATAAAATGCTGGAAAACCCTAAATGAAAGCTTTCTAGCATTTTAAAAGGCATTCCGTACCTCTACTGTACATTTTTAGCATTTTAAAAGGCATTTTGTGCATCTACTGTACATTTTTAGCATTTTAAAAGGCATTCCGTACCTCTACTGTACATTTTTAGCATTTTAAAAGGCATTTTGTGCATCTACTGTACATTTTTAGCATTTTAAAAGGCATTCCGTACCTCTACTGTACATTTTTAGCATTTTAAAAGGCATTCCGTACCTCTACTGTACATTTATAGCATTTTAAAAGGCATTTTGTGCATCTACTGTACATTTATAGCATTTTAAAAGGCATTTTGTGCATCTACTGTACATTTTTAGCATTTTAAAAGGCATTCCGTACCTCTACTGTACATTTTTAGCATTTTAAAAGGCATTTTGTGCATCTACTGTACATTTTTAGCATTTTAAAAGGCATTCCGTACCTCTACTGTACATTTTTAGCATTTTAAAAGGCATTTTGTGCATCTACTGTACATTTTTAGCATTTTAAAAGGCATTTTGTGCATCTACTGTACATTTATAGCATTTTAAAAGGCATTTTGTGCATCTACTGTACATTTATAGCATTTTTAAGTTTTATGCATTCTATACATTTTGGGGGATTTTTAATAAATTCAGAAATTTGTCTTTAAGGGCATACCATTCCTCTCATTTAAAATACAAACCGTACATTTCTACGGTTTACAACGGCATACAATATTTATTTAAAAGGCATTTCATACATTTATTTTGAAATGTCTTCTAAAGATGTCTGGGATATTTTATGGTATAGAAGACTTTTCTGAAACTTTTGAAGGCATGAATTAATTTGAAATTTGTGAAGCGTGCTTGGTACGTCTTTTCTACACCACATACTGTTTCTTATTTGCCTTTTTCCAAACAACTTATTTAAAACGTTTTAAATAATGTCATGGGAGGGTTCTTGTCAAGGCGCGCTATTCATCCATTCTATGATCTCAGAGCGTTGACTTGCGTGTTAGAAGGTCTGAGATGTTTAACACACTCACCACAGTCTCCTCCAAGCCCTTCAGGTCCTCCCTGGCCTGCTCGCTCTCCTCCTGCAGCAGTCTGGACACATTCAGACGTTAGCATTTACAAATCAACGCGGACCACATTCGATCGCTAAGGAGGCGCCTACATGAGCTTCTGGAGCTTTGCATCCTTCTCCTGCTCCTCGGCCTTCAGTTTGTCGTAGTCCGACGCGAGTCTCTCCTGCTCCAACAGCAGGCGCTGGTTCAGGCTGTGAGGCAAAGGGACGAGGAACAGCGATTACATTTCACTACGTCGCCAGCGACCATTGCTGAGGCGTCCCTTACTCTGTGAGCTCGTCCTGCACCCGCTGCTTGTCTTCGAGCTCGTCTCGCAGGCGGCTCAGCTGCTTCTGGTGGGCCTCCCGGTGGTTCTCCAGCTGCTCCTCCAGCGTTTTCTGGACGACGGGCGGAGGAACGTTAGAGATTCACCATCCTACTGTGAGAAAAGTGCCGTTTTAACTTTCCAGCTGTGGTTTCAGGGTACCTTGATGTCGTCGTCTCCACCCGGTCTACCGATGTCCTCCTTCTCCTTCTCCTTCCCCAACGCCTCGTGTCTTTTCTCTGAGAGAAAACAAAGGAGAGGGTTTGTCTTGAGCTAGCGGTTGAAGCCGGAGGTGGAGGCTGGGTGGTTTCCTGCGCTGACCCTGAGCCTGCAGGATGGTGAGCTCCTCGGTCAGAGCGTCCTGACTCTCCTCCAGCTGCCTCTTCTTCTGCTCCATGTTCTGCATGTAGTCGGTCAGGGACTTGATCTTGGCCTGGTGCTGCGCACGGAGAGGACAGCAAGCAGCAGGACATGTCATTTCGTGGTCTGCATGTGCGGAAACACGCATGCAAATCGGGCGCCCGTAGCTTCCAAGGCGACGGGTTACCTGGGAGATGAGCAGCTGACAGGACGCCAGCTCCTTCTCATTGGCCTGGATCTTGCGGTGGGCGTCGGCCTGAGCGCTCTCCAGCTGCTTGCCGCGGTTCACCAGCGACTTGACCTCGGACTTCATCTTGCTGATGTAGAGGCGAGCGATGGTGAACTCCTCCTCCACCGCCGAGCCGTTGCCCTTCGTCTCTGAGGACTGAGCGAGGGGGGGGGGGAGGTCAGGACGGGAGCGGGGACGGGAGCGGGGACGCGTGCGCGAGGCGTGCTCTCACCGCGCTGATCTTCACGTCGCTCGTGCCGACGATGGCGCCGATCTCGCTGAGGTCGCGCAGCAGCAGGTTGAGGACCTCGGCGGCTCTCTTCCTCTGGAGGCCGTTCAGCTCCTGCAGCTGACTCAGCTCCCTCTGCACGGCCGCCAGCAGCGCCTGCAGACACGCATGGAAGCACGCATGGAAGCACGGCCGCACCTCGGTGGCTCCTCCACCTCAAAGTGATTGATTGGCCGACACCGATGAGAGGTCACAGTGAGGGGTCGAGGATCGCTCACCGTCTTTTGCTGCAGCTCCTCCATCAGCTGCAGGTTGCTCTGATCCCTCTCAGACACCTCCTGGCTCTTCTGGTCGTAGTTGACGGCCAGCTCCTCCAGGGCCTGCAGCACCTCCTTCACCTCCTCCTTGGCCATCTCGTTCTCCGCCTGCAGCCGACACAGCTCCTCCTGGATCTTCTCGTAGTCGCGCCTCGTCGACGCCAGCAGCTGGGAAAAGAAAGGTGTGTAAAAGCGTTTGTAGCAACTCACAAGCACCTCACGGTTCATGGAACGAGGGATGAGTGTTTCATGGTCCCCGAGACGAACCTCCTCCTGGTCCATCATCTGCTCCTTGAGTTTCTCCGCCAGCTGACTATGTTGGTTAATCTCATCATCCTGTAGAAATAGGAGGAAATTGAGTTAGCAATTAAAAAAACATATACTGCAAATATTTTTCCAGAAGTAAAAGATTAGAAGTTCAAGAAGCTCATAGTACACTATGACATCATTTTCTTTGCATGTCCAAAAACGAGAAAATACGTCATAAAAGTAAAGAAAGGGTCACAGCACGTTAAAAGGTGACACAAAGGAGACACGGTACAAAGAGGAACCCGTCCGAAGGGCCCGTGTCACCTTGTCATCCAGCTGCTTGTACAGGTTGCTGATGTCCTCCTCGTATTTGCCGCCCTCGTCCCCGAACGCGGAGACGCCTCCGTCCGGCGGCAGCAGGTTGTCGATCACGGGCGTGTTGTCGCACGGCTCGACGCTCTTCTGATCTTTGGGGCTCAGCTGCTCCTCCTCGGGGACGTCCTCCCCTGCAACGCCGGGGCGGCGCGTCACATGTTGTTGGTCGGCTAAATGACGCGTGGCGTAACGTGTGTGACGTCGGCACGTGAAGCTAAAGCTAAATATTCTTATTTCAGCATGAAGTGGGCCGATGGAGAGGAGCAGAGAGCTGAGTCATGTCAGAAACGCTACATCAGCATCACACGCGCGTGTGTGTGTTTGTGTGTGTGTGCGCGCTACATTTCTGCAAATGCGTCGCTACTGAAAGGGGAGGGGTGGGGGATCAGCGTGGGAGTTAAAACAATTTGAGAGAGAGAGAGGGGCGAGGGAGAGCGACAACACAGAGGAGCAGGGACAGCGGTTGCCTAGCAACGGAGCAAGGAGCGTTAAAGGTGTGAGAGGAGAGCAGCAGAGACCCAACGTGGTGCGTTTGTGGACCTGCTCTCTTTGTATCTCACCGTTCCTCCAGCGGTTCAGCTCCGCCTCCAACCTCTGGATGACGCCTTTCAGGCTCTTGTTCTTCTCCTTCTGCTTCTCGTATTTCTTCTTCCACTCCTCGGCCGTCAGCTCCAGGTTCACGGACACCGTGTTCTTGATGGTCTTGGCTCTGAAGCGACGTTCGCGTAAAAAGTCAATGTGGTGGATTTTTTAAATCTTTTCTAGACACACAACCTTAAAATCCAACAAATGTTACATCATCCTTGTCGTGTTACAGAAGTGTTAAAATGGGCCGAGCCGTCTGAGTAACCACCAGTAAGGTTCTTGTTTTTCCCAAAATAGGACCCAAAGCACAGCGGGACACTAAAAGCCATCTGGCTGCCTGGTTCCCCCCCCCGAGTCTGTTACCATGCCGACCGCGCCGCGGCCTCACCTCTGCCCGAACATGAGCGTGGACTTGGTCTCGGCCTCGTTGTAGACGGACGGCGAGCAGCAGATGATGATGGTGGTGCGACAGTTCCCCCCCAGCGAGTCCTGCAGGATGCGGGTCATCTTGCTGTCCCTGTACGGCACGTGGGACTTCTGGAAGGGGAAGCACATTCAACACGCGGCCTCTGGGGGGGGGGGGCGGGGGGGGGAGGAGCTACAGCTGCGAGTGACGCACCGTTCCCTCGGCCAGCGCCGAGATGACGTTCCCCAGCGCCGACAGGGACTTGTTGATGTTCTTGGCCTCGTCCAGCACGGCCCCCTCGGCCCCCGTCTTGCTGACCTGAGGGGGGAGAGGGGGGGGCGGACAACGCGGGTCAGACCCACCTCGGCCCCGGGCGCTCACCTTTTACCGCTCTCACCCGGGTTTTACCTTCTCGCTGCCCGCCAGGTCCACCAGGTAGAGCTTCCCCGACAGCTTCTTCTCCGTCTCCATGTTCTCCTGCTTGATGGTGATGAGGAAGATGCTGTGGCTGCGGGAGCTGTGCTCGTTCATGTCTAGGAGGAAGGAAAGCGGCTGCGGTCAGCACACGGACCTCCTTGCAGTGGATGGGAAAAGAATGATGCTGGAGACACGCACTAGTCACGGCCACGTGGCGGTTGTTTTTGCCCTCGTCGATGACGTCCATGACCTCCTCTGGACTGGACACGAACCGCTCGGTGCAACCCTGCCGGGGAGAGAGAGAGAGGAACACAGAGCACAGTTCACCTGTGATCCAGCGCCAGTGGAGGGGGGGTTCTGAATCCGGAGGTTAACAGACCTTCACGTAGGGAACTCTGTTTTTGTCTTCGTGCACAGCCAGGTTGGTCTTCGACACTTCAAACACAGCAGAAAATCCTCCCGGTCACACGTTGACTGGTAGAAATGCTGAAACGACGCGCTTCAGACAATGGGTTCTACTCACCATCCAGCAGGTCTCTGATCTTGTCCAAGTAGATCTCGAAATAGGAAACCTGCACCCAAAAGGTCCAAACTTTAAATGCCTTCCCATCACCTGTCTTAAAGGTTTCACTCGTGTCAGTGTATCTTCATCTAAGGGATTGAGATATTGGGTCTGAAGTCAAATAAAACCATCTTCCAAAGCCCAGAAGGCCCCAAGATGACTCATCATTGCAGATGCTGCAGCCGTGCACGTTTGTTTCTTCACCTTGATGTGGAACTCCAGGTTCTCGTCCATGGAGTAGATGTGGTCAAAGATGTCGTGGGCGATGCGAGGGATGATTCCCATCAGCTGGTGGTCGTGCAGTTTGCCCTGAACACACATCCACGTGATGTTTAAGATGGAACAAAAGCTTAATGCAGATCAGAGTACTACTGAGCGTTGGGGATTGGTCTACTTCTCTCGGGCTTTTGAGGGAACCTCCCATGAGATTTGGATTCAGTGTTTACACAAAGTCGGTTACACAATGCCTGCTGTGCGCTGATCCTCTGAGCGCAGATGAGGAGATGAGGGGCACCGCTGGGTGACCCTGGGATTCATCCCGCGGCTCCTCGACGTGGAGCACAGACCTCCGTCCACATTCTGACCAGGCTCCTCCAGGCTGAAGATGTGTGTGTGTGTGTGTGTGTCTCACCTCCATGGTGTGTGTCTTCCCGGAGGACGTCTGTCCGTAGGCGAAGATGGTCCCGTTGTAGCCGCCCAGCACATCTGGAGCAGCGGCAGAACACAGGCGTTAAAAAAAAAACACCAGACGGATGAAAGATGAGGATGATGATGATGAGGATGATGAGGATGAGGATGAGGATGATGAAAGAAGCGCGTCACGGTACCTTTGACGATCTGTTTGGCGCACTGGTCGTACACCTGCTCCTGGGACGTGTTGGGAGGCAGCACTCGGTCGAACACGTAGGGTTTACTCTGTTTGGGAGCAGCACAACGTCAGTGACACACGCACACACACACACACACACACACACACACACACACACACACACACTGCACTTAAGGCGAAGCATCTCATGAGAAGGAAACTCCTAAGCGCTTTCTGTGCTTTCAGTGCATCATCCCTCCTGAACTCCTGAACTCATCCAACCGAGGCCCAGGAAACACTGACAGCCACAGAATCGCACTGAAACGGGTTTTCGGCAGCTTGATTGACGGCTCAAGGATGACGCAACAGGGTGGGGGGATGCAGGGGGGGGGAAGGGACATTTTACAGAGCGGGTTAGCGGTTATGTGGTGGTGGTCAGGGTTAGACATGGTACGGCTGTCTGTGTTAGCTCCACCCACCTGGGCTACCAAGGAGTGGAAACCAAACAGACTTTAAAATCCCCCTCAGGCTCAACAGGGAGAGGAACAGGACCACAAACTTTAACCCCTGACCTCAAAATGATCACTTCTCATTTTTCAAATCAATATTCCCCTGCAGCAAATCTGTGCCGATCAATTTTAAAGGAAAAGGTTTCAACAGAAGACTTTAAAAACTTGCTTTTAAGTCCTCCGCTGGTATATTTGCCTCTAATAAGACAGTATCTTGTGGAATTGGACATTTACAACGTAGGCCCAATGAGATGGTTGTTTTTGCCCGATATGGCATCCATCCATGAACTGTTTCATGTAGTGGACCCCCCCCCCCGACACACTCCGTGGTGAATCACTGTCCCTCCGCTAGAACCTCTCCACACCAGGACCACGTCGGAGCTCCAGGGGGACGCGCACAGACAACACGACGACAACAACAACAACACAACAACACAGACACACTTGCCGTTATGACCACCGTGTCGTCGTCCTTGAATTTGGGGATGTACTTGTCCCCCCGGTTGATCTCGGACTCGTTCAGGGGCCTGAAGCGGCACATCACCCGCACCCCGCACTCCGCCGCATCCATCATGGCTGCTGCTGCTGGCCCTGTTTACGCCGCACCCACAGAGGGAGGTTCGGGGATCCCTCGCTGCGTCCCGCGGCCAAGAGAGACAGAGAGAATCACAGGGGGGGGGGGGGCGAAAACACCGTTTCCTCGCCGAGGTGTATTTGTCTCCCGGTTTATCCGGTGCGCACTACGCGTCCTTCATGCGGGCTGCGCCATGGCCGAACCGGATCGCGCGCACGGCGGCGTGCGGGGCCTACAAAAAATAAATAAAAATATAACCGCCCGGGCGTGCAGCGGACTGGCGAGCGTGTGCACGCGTGTCAGCGGCGGAGAGGAACTCCGGGGTCGCGGCCCGGTCTGCAGAAGGGGGGGAGAATCCGGGAGGGGGGGGGAGGATGCGCACAGACATCCGCAGAGTCCTGACGATCGAAGGGAGGCGCGCTCCGGACACGGAGCCGCGGCGCGCACACGTGCCCTGCATCAGCACCACCGGAACGGAGTTGATCGTGTGCACGCGCACGCTTGCAGGTTGCAGCCGGTGATCGAGTCATTGTTGGGTGAAGCTGCAGCTCCACTCTCATCGGGGATGGTGTTTTGGATCCAGATTGCACTGCTGTTCTTATTCATATGACACGTAGAAGTGTTTCTATTGACATGAAGGACCAGTTATGTTTAAAGATCCAGATGCTCAGTGTGAGTCTGCTTTTATTCAGTACTTTTACTCCCATTAGCTGGTTCCGGGTTCCTACCTGCACATCCTGAATGTCCCTCCGGGATCAACGGAGAGTACAAGCGTGCAGCTCGTGTATTATGAAATGATGCAAATGACTCTTCAGCTCATTTGGGGTTTGTAAGCATTAGGGTTCATTGGTTTTTATTATGCTGCTGAATTAAAGCTCTGTTTTCCCGCTAGAGGGCAGTGTGCGACCACAACAGCTCTCCTTAATATCATCACTTTAATGTTTATACACTTTAAAACTTGAAATGTTTTAGAACCTGAGGAACTGTGATGAAGAAACAAATACACGTTACACACCTGATTATTCAAGTAAGAGTGACCATGTTTTTAATATCTTAAACATCTGTGCAACATTATTCCAAATGTTACATCACTGCATGACCTGTAATGTCACAATATTTACAAAAAAATGCTGTTTACATCAAACCATTAAAAAAAGTCCAAACAATCTGAAAAGGATGGACTCTGACAAACTATCCCACGTTAATGCAAAAAGAAAAACAAACAAGTGCACCTCATACTTCACGCAAGTATATTCTTTGTAAAGTATATATTAGTGAGAAAATATATACTTCATTACAAGTTGACGAAATAAAATACTGACAATGACAGGCTGGGGGGGGGGGGGGGGTGAGATTCAGAGAGCAGAACAACCACCATCACACTCACACCTCAACACACAATCACAACTAAAAAAACGACTGCACGCACCGTCTCAAACACAGAAAGGCTTCGAACTCGTGACCACAAATGACATGAAAACAGATCCGTAACACACGGGTTCCCAACATGACACCGGCTTCCTGCACGCCATTGCACAAAGAACAGGAGGAGGGGGGGGGGGGGGGGGGGCAGAATGAACTTTACCGGGACTTCTCCAGATTACAGTAAAAACGTAGGTGTGCACACTGAAAGGTTTTTAACACGGATCACACCAATTAAAATACTGTGTCAGATATTGATCTTTAAATAACGTTTTCTGATCTCACTGGCTGCACAAACCTTTTTACTCTTCAGCGTGCACACGACAAAGAGATGGCCTCGTTAGAAGTGGTTTAGAGTCCTTAAACGCGAGTACACGCCGACTGAATCAGAAGTGTTTGCTTGTAATTCATATTTTGTTCAGGATATTAGGAATAAAACTGTTATGTTTCCAAAGTGTTTCCATGTTTCAGTGGGCTTCTTTACAATGTAGTGTGCTAGTGGGTTTTAAAAGGATCACCAGAAACATTTTTAATCGCAGAGTTCCAATTCGATGCATTGTAGCCCGGGAGTAACAGCTGTGTGTGTGTGTGTGTGTGTGTACACGTCAAAGTTAAAGCTACAAATAAATTACTACTTTGAGTTTTTGAGCATGCATGTTGAGAGCGAGAGACAAAGAAGGTCTCAGACAATCAGACGCAGATCTTCTAAGCGGAGGATCTTTGCCATCCATCCGTATATTGCACTTGATATTTCTGTTGTGATATCAGGTTGTTTTGATGTGGAGGAGCAGGTGTGTGTGTGTGTGTGTGTGTACACAGAGTTCCCATAATGGGCTTTCATGACTGATCAAGTGATGGTTTTGCTTCGTTGGTGTCAAAACTGCATTTATTACCAACGTTAGCGGTGCCAGATGTGCATATTCATAAATAGTATCGTCTTTTGGACGCAGACGTTGTGACGTTTTCTTCCTTTGGCCAAGAAATCCAGAACAAATGATGAGAAACCGGGTCTGTAAAATAAGGAGTAACTGAGGGACACTCTGAATACATCTTCTATTCAAAAACAAAAACAAACATACATATACACATATAAGGCTAGAGTTCTCAACTCTTGGTAGTATTATTGCCATCTAGCATATTTGTAAAGCTTAAAATAAATATGGAGTACTGTACATAAATAATTTACATTAATAAGCAAAACAAAATAATAACAAGGCCCCTAAATGAGAGAAATGCTTCCACTGCTCCTGCAAAGCGAGTTAGTGTCCCTGTGGGTGATGGAGACTGGGGGTCGGTTGCTCTACCTAAAGCTATCGTCATGGAAACAAAAACCACTGTACAAACAAGCACCAGAACATGATCACAACAACCAAATGACGGGATTCATCAACGCAGCCGGCGATGCTTGAAGGAGAAATCCCCCCCCGAAGGCTCTTTAGCTTGTGTTGCATTCAGGGTCCTCTGGGTAATCCGTTTTAACACAGTTAGAATATGTAGGTCACACCATTTTAATGTTAATTTAAAAAAAAAAGGCAATATTTGAGTGGCTAAGAAATGAGCTTAATGACTAATAAGTTATTATTAGCCAGGGAAGTTTCTCTAATAGCAAATGCTGACTGTTGATTATTGTCCATTAACCCATTGCTTGTTTTTAGTCATTAATTTAATCATTAACTCATAAAATGATGCTTACGTTTCTCAGTATCTCAGTAAATAGTTTCAGCATCAGGCGTCACAAACACACTCCATGATGGGTGGATTTCTCCTTCATAAAAATAAAGAAAAGAAGCAGCTGGTGACCAACGGTGAACCCAAAGAAAGACGGAGCCCCCCCCCCCCCCGACCGACCTGCTGATGGGACCCTCCAACACTTTGGGCTGGTAAAGTTCATTCTGTTTTCTGCCTTTTTTTTCTTTTTCCAACACAAAAGGGAACCCCTGAAGTAAGTCCCCCCCCTGCTGTTCCCTTACAACGTAAAACGTAACAAAACAACATCACGTCTTACAGTCGATGATATAAAAGCTTTAGGCTGTTCGGATGGATCCTATGAATAGAAACCAAGACATTGGTACACTTCTGCTTTGTTTTTGTACAATAAAAGATAAAATGTGCATTAGGTATGCTTGTACATGACATTGTACAATATTTACATACATTTCTTAATAGCATGAAATTTCAGGATTATCTATATACATATTGAAAATGTATCAGAAATATTTGGACTGTCTATTTTTCTTAAATATGTAAAGTAATGCTTGTCGCTTTTTTTGTTGGTTTTACCGTCTTATATACTAGAAAAAAATAGTTAATTCAGTGAGCTGTAGACAAATCGCAACCAATGTTTTTCTCTGTTTTTTCAGTTTCTGGCTCTACAGCTTGAACTGTAATTGGTGATTGGAACATCCAGCACCTTCTGCGGGTCAGTAAGTCAAGTAGATGTCACGCATGTACCACTGAACGTCCACGTGTAGCACCTGTTGGAGAGCTCAAAGCGCACGGACCAAGTCTCCGAAGGGCTGACACATTCAATGTTATCTGGATATCTTCCTCCTCTTGGGCTTGGGCAGCTTCACCTGGCGATCTCTGGACGGGATCTGAGGGGGAGAAAGGTCACGTCGCCTGGTGGAACACGCGCATCAATGACAATGAAAATGACACGTTGGTGTGTGTGTGTAGAGGCTCACCGTGCCCGACATCTTATCCAGCTCACTCATGGCCTCGTGGATAGCAGCTTCCAGGTGATTATTCAGTTTCCCCGGCCTGTGGAACATTTGGATTTGTTACGGTTACGCCGATGCAGACAGGGTTTGATGATCAAAAGCAAGATTTACTTACTTCAGGCCTCTTTTGGCGGCTCGGTCGAGGGCCTCCAGGTCGTGAGTCAGTGTTTTTAGCTTCTCTGGCTCCACCTGGATGCAGATCAAACAACAAAACAGTGACGGCGAATCGTTAGTCTCACTCTATGCAGATCTATGGATTTGGCAGCTTAAATCATTTGGAAACATCTGCCTTGGACTTCCTGGCAAGCATCAGTGGAAAAAAGAACGTGCAGGACCTTGAATGGGGGTGGTGTGTTCATGCAGCCTTCACTCTGCGTCAAGGCGGCTCGTGGGATACCGACAGGTGGCAACAGACGGGTCCGCTCACCTTGGCCTGCTCCCGCAGCCGCATGGCGGCGCCGTGCACTGGTTCGTCCCCGGCCAGCTTGGCGGGCCAAGGCGGGAAGCCCTTGAGCTGGCCCCAGACCAGCTCCCCCATGTTGAAGGTCCTGGACCGGTAGTGAAGCAGCTCCGAGGAGGGAGAGTCCGGTTGGCGCATGTCCTCCTCGCTGCTCAGGCTCTTGGTGTCCGAGGGGCTGGGCGCCATGCCGTTGAAGTGGCCGTTGTAGTGGCCGTAGTCCTTGGCCGTGGCCAGAGGTCCCTCCAGGCTGGTGGAGGAGCTGGGCGACTGGTCGTCCCCCGTCAGCTCCTGCCGCGGGGGGCCCAGGACCTCCCCGTAGCCCCGGGCGTTGAAGTGGGGGGTGGCGCCGTTGAGGTGGACGCAGCGCTCCACCGTCTGCTCCAGGCGCTCCTTGTAGTTGGCGGGGGTCCGGTGGCAGTTGTTGAAGCGATAGCCGTCGTCGAAGAAGGCCTTTTCGTGGGCCATGGCCAGGCCGTGGTCGTTGGAGCCCTCGTTGGGGCAGGGCGGGGCGGGGGCCAGGCTTGCGGGACGCTCCATGCAGGGACTACTCCGCACTTGGGTGGAGCACTCCAGGAACTCCTCGCCACCCCAGGCGCCGCTGTTGCTGTGCGCGTCGAAGCCCCCGCCGTGCGGCGTCTCGCCCTCCCACTGCCCCCTGGGGGTCCCGCGGCCGGGAGAGCGGAAGTAGTCGCCGGCCTCCGGGCCGTCCGGGGTGATCTTCCCCGCGTCCATGTGCTTGTGACCCCGCCCGGGCCTCACCTGCCTGGGCCGGGCCTGCTGGGGTAAGGCCTCGGCCTCCTGGTGCCGGAGGAGCACGGAGCTGACCGCCTGGGGGAGGCCGAGCGGCTCCCCGATGGAGGCGGTGAAGGCACTCATGGCGCTGAGGGCGGGCACCGGACTCGCCTGTGTGGTCCCGCTCACTGTGGTGGTGATGGTCACGTGCACGCCCTTGCTGGCGGCGTCCACCACGGCTCTATAGATGGCGTCCACCGACTCGGGGGGGGCGCCGCCGCCGCCGCCCGGGCCCCTGTCGCCCCCGGGTGCCCCCGCGGGAAGCCCTCCGCCTTGGGGCTGCTGCTCCTCCCTGAAGTGTGGGTGAGACAGCATCCCCGGCTGAGGACAAAAACAACAAGGTCACAACCATGAAAAGAAAGTTCATCTGAAATGAAAGTCGAGCTCGTGGCCCCCCCCACCTGGTAGTTCTGGTAGAGGCAGGCCATGGAGCCGGCGTTGCTTCTGTCCGTGTAGGCCGGGTTGTCAGAGAAGTGCGGCTGTCCTTGGTAGGCCGGGTGGGAGGCCACCACCCCCTGCTGCATGCTCTGGTGGACCTGCTGCTGGTACATCTGACCCAGGGCGGCGTTGCCGTGCGGCTGCAGGCCCCCCAGACCGCAGCCGAGGGACGGGGGGTTCCCTGCAAAATGCATGACAACATTGTCCGGGGAGGAAAGACGGGGGCTGGAGGGAAGGATGCCTTCAGTATTCAAGGCAAACAGCAATGTCACGGTTCACCGTCCCTGAAGCTAGAAAAGTATTCTCCAACAGGAGAATTATTCAATTGTATTCTTAGTGTGACGCAATATGACAGCAAACTATCAGAATGAACCCTTTACAACATCCAGGCGACAGATAGTAGCCACAGCTGGGCAAAGACTTTTAGAATAAAAAGGAAAAAAAGTTGCACATTAACCAATCGGCTGCGTATAAAAGTAGCAGATGGTCCAGTTAGCACAGCGTTCAGGGACAGAACATGAACAAAACAAGTCAAGGCCACGGACGTCTCGCTGCATGAAGAAGAGGCCCGGCAGCAACGTGATGCAGACAAAGCCGAGGCAAATTCAAACTCTGCGAGGCCTGACGCTGTGTTCTGGGGGTGTGAGGACGGTGGCGACTGGAGCAGCTGGTGCGATGCTACGTAGCTCAGGGGCAGCTGTGTGTGTGTGTGTGTGTGTTCTCTAATTTTTTTTTTCTCCCTTTTCTTTCTTCCCCTCTACAACGCCGAGAGCCACGACTGGGCCAAACCCCCTCCCCCAACTCCCCACGTCCTGCGCTATGATATAGCGACGGCTGTTGCCGAGGGAGGTTGCCATGGGAGCCGAGTGATGATTGGTGGTGCTGTCCACTGCCAGGAAGCTGGTGGGGGAAGTTGGGTGGGTGGATGTGGGGGGGGGTTACTCGGGTCGGGTGGTGTGATTTTACTCCTCTGGGGGATGGGGGGTGGTCAGCTGGGTGGCAGGAGGTCTTCGGGGGTTTTGTTGATGGGGAGGGAGGGCGTTCAAAGCTTGCTAGCTGTCTGGAAACAGATGGTTAGAGGCTAATGCTAAAAAGCCAGCGACTAGGCCGCATTCAAAGAGCTTCGCATGCTCTTAAGACCCCCGAACATCCAAATTAGCCTCAAGTACGGGCCAATCCACAGAACTACTCGGAGGCATACGTGCCATTTGGTGACAGAATATTCTTTTATCCTGAGAGCCTGTGAGTGCTTATTTGCCAGACAGGAGAGGCACTTATGAGGCATTGAGGCCAGTCATTTCACTGGGGTCGTTACATCTAGAGCCGCATCACATCCCTTCATCCCGTCACACTCTCCCTCACAGGGCCGAGCCAATGTTTTCGTCTCGACTGGCAGAATAGCGGCACACCTGGTGATAAGAGCAGGTGGCCTGCAGGAGACCTTGGTGGTATCTCCATTATAAACCATATGAAGGCACACAGACGCAGTCGGGTCCCACAGCAAGCAGGAAGGAAAACTAAAAACAAGATCTAGATCTTTTCATTCAAAACAAATGCTCTCATGAATGCCAGTACGTGCACCCACACACACACACACACACACACACACACAGGAAAAAGTGTACAGTCACACACATTCATGTGCGCACAAATAAACAGGAGCACATGCACTGTAACACACAAGCCGTAGGCATGCACACACAATGATTCAAACACACTATGGCTTAAACCCTCATCAAAAGCTTCACTCTGGTCCCCATTCAGGGTCTATCGTTACTATAGCGACCGGCTAGCGGCGAGAAGCTCTTTTGAGTGCCCTATCTAGGCTGCCTCCCTTAAAAAGCGTGATGCAGATCCCATTTCCATCTTCTTAGACCATTGACTGATGCTACCATACAAATAAAACAAAGCCAAACACTGGCTGACTGACAATTAGCCCGAGCTTCCAAAGATGAGGGGCCTGCTCATTAGCTCACAGATACTGGAGGAGCCCGACTGTCTCGGCTCGGCGCCTATCACCCAAATCCTTTGCTTCTTGTTCACTCATAACCATAGAAACCACGTCTTCATCCAACACCGAGCTTATCACGACGAGGAGGGGGGGGGGGGGGGGATACAGTCACCAACTACACAGGATATCAACTTTGAACTCATGCCACGTAGCGTATGTCATTGTGAAAACTAGTTTTAGGATTTATATACATCAATTCAGAGGAATAAAATGTACTGCAAAACTACATTTAGATTTCAGGATTATTAGGAGCCTTTTAGCATCTTATTTCTTCAACTGGAAAGCATTTCAGCACTCAAGGAATTAGGAGCAGTAGTGTGATCACATGGCTCACGTTTAAAAGGGAGTAAAAATGTGAATGAACAGTGTTAATTAATGTGGGAAAGAGTCTCACCCGATTCAGAGACGCTCTGCGCACAGCTTCCGTCTCCGTGAGGCATCCCCACCACGGTGGCCCGCCTCATACCGTGATGGAGGTTCTGCTGTGACGGGTGGGGGCCGGCATGGGACAGCGGTGGGGGGTTGGCGTGGGGGCGTCCCAGCGGCATGCCATCAGGACCCAGCGGTCCGCCGCCTGGCCCCATGGGCCCGCAGTTACTCATGGAGGAGGCCTGCATCTGGGCCATCATGTCAGGGAACGGGCCTGGACGGGAGCCCGGGTGGCCCCCGGAGGCGTCCATGTTCTGGCAGTGCTGCATGGCGTCTCCTGGCACCCGCGGCCTCTGCTGAACCAGGAGGTTCTGCGGCGGGCCGGCAGCGGGGGCCGCTCCGGTGGCGTCGCTGTAGTGCATCTGTGCGGGTCCTTGAGGGCCCGCGCTGAGACCTGGACGGTGGGAGCTCTGGCAGCTCATGGACTGGAGAAGCTGCGCCATGGAGGTGGTGGGCGGCAGGTTCCCGAGCCGGCCCACTTTGCGAAGCTGCTCCGTGGCGCTGGGCCCCGCCATGTGGGGCCCCCCCATGCCTCGCTTGTTGAGCATGCTGTAGACCACGTTGTTACTGGCGTCGTGGTTGGCGGCGGCGGCGGCGCTGCCCGATGACTGCTTGCGTTTGCGCATGGGGTCTCTCTGCTGGGCCATGAGCTTGTCCCTGAGGGCCGCCCGCCCACTCTGGCCCTCGGGAGCGTTGAGCAGCATGGTGGAGTTCGGCGGGAGCATGGAGTTTAAAGAGCCGTGACCCTCCATGCCTCGGGGGCCGCTCATGGAGCCAGGGTGTCCACCGGCTACTCCGTTACCTCCACCTCCTCCACCACCACCTCCACCACCCATGCCCGCGGGGCTGTTGCCACTGGTGCCGAGTTTGTTTTGATTTGCTAGCTGTGCTTTGGCTGCGGCCGACAGGAGACTGCTTGCCGGGAAGGAAGCGGCATTCTGTTGGTTGAGAATCTGGTTGAGGGGCACACCCAGGAGTCCCGGGTGGCCCTTCTGGGAGGAAGCGCTCGGGGGGGCCAGAGAAGAAGATGCCGAGGAGGAGGAGGAGGAGGTGGGCGAGTACATGGGGTTGCTGTGCAGCTGCGGGCCAATCGAGTTCCCCATGCCGGGCAGCATCTGGGAGTCTTTGTACTGGTGGTGCGGGTCAGTCTTGTTGGTGGAGGGGCTGGAGGGCATGGAAGGCCTTGGAGATCCCATGGCAGACCTGGGGGAACGAGGAGGAACCTTCATGTTGCCACATGGGGCCTGGTGCCCCGAGGGCATTGCAAAGTTCCCATGTTCAGAGGAGGTGGAGGACGACCGCGAGCGATGGGGGGACGCCTCCATCCTGCCAAGGACAGGCCCCGCCATGTGGACAGGTGAAGTGACAGGGGAGGGGGACATGGAGGAAGCTGGACCCCCCTGTTGAGTCCTTTGAACGTGGCTGCCATGCCCCACAGGCCCAGGCTTCACTGTGGGTAAGGGTAAGTTGCTTGGCAGGGGAACGATGGCGGGAGGGGGGATGTTTACATTCATCATTTGTACCTGAGAGTGGATATTGGGCTGGAAGTTGGAGGGGTTGGGTGCGTTGCCGGGGGGCTGGCCGACTGGCTTGCTGGGGATGGGGTCCAGGATACCTAATGGGTCTTTTTCAGAGGTCAACTGCCTTTTCTGAAGGGCACAGGATGGCTGTATGGATGAAGGCGGTGGTACAGGGTGCACAGGGGGTTGCGTTTTATGGTGAAATGCTGCACGGGACATGTCCATCCCAGGGGGGAAACTCCCCCGAGGCATGTTCATGACAGGGCTTTTGGCAGTGGCCGTGGGGGAGAGGGGCGTGCTAGTCCTCCCTGTCATGGCGCAAGATGGCTGGCCCGCGGGGGAGCCATGGAGCATCAAACTGGGTGGAGAGAGGGGCGTCCTGGTGTTCCCGTGGATGGAGGCCGGACTACCAGCTCCTGGAAACCCACAAGAATTGGTCCTTTGAAAGCCATCGGCGCCGCCCAGAGTGTCTGCACTGGGGGAATGGGAGCCGTCTCCGTACAGCTTACCACTGGAGAGAGGCGGGCTCAGCATGCCCCCGTACCCCACCCGGTAAGGGGATTTGGGGCCTGGCTCCCCGCTGCTCAACCTCTGTGGCCTGGGGAAGCCCGGGTAGAGCTCGGGCTGCTGGGCTCCACACATCTCCTGGGGTGGATACCGCTGCCGCTGCTGCTGCTGCCGCTGCGGCTGCTGCTGCTGCTGCGGTCCCGCTGCCATCATCATCATCTTGAAAGGGATCTTGCAGTCTGGGCCAACGCCGTTGGGCAGGCTGTCGTGGGGTTTGGTCCTTGTTGCTCGCTGAGATGTGGAATGCGCAACGACCACAGATGATGTACCTTGAGACAAAAAAAAAAGAAGTGACACTTGAGTTGGATCAATAACACCGCAGTGAACAAAAAGAGGAGGAGGAATTAAACCATTAAAGTTTCTTTAAGTAGTAGATTTCAACAGCATGAAACCACCTCACCTCTGCATATCAAGGGGTTACCAACGGTGTCCCGTCATCAAACTGACACATTCATTTTCAAGTTGAAACAACTGGATTTACTGGTACCTCCCCCCGGACTGGTGACTGTCAGAGGCGGGTGCGTCCCCATGCTCCGGTGCAGCGTGGCCACAGCCAGAAGCTTCCGCTTGTGAATGCAGAGTTTGGTGACGTCGTCGTCTGCTCTCACGTCCTCCGCCGTCCTCTGCTTCACAGCTGCCCCGGGGTCAAAGTTGAACACCTGAGGAGGAAAAAAAGGTCACAGAAACCGTTTATTTTTGTTTTAGATCATCCAAGTCTCGCCGTGACACTGGGTTTCATTGTTGCAGGTGAAAATCAATTAAATGTGGAGTGCACAATCAAAAAAAGTGGTGCTGTGCTATTAAGGGACTTTGGTGAATCCATAAACTCCATGGAAGCATTGTAGGTATCCTACTGACTATGGACCTCACTTCAAAGAGAGGTGATCCTGAGCCCTTTGGACTAATAACCCAAATGATAAGAATGGTCAAGAATCTCTAAGAGTCAGCATCTGCTGTTAAAAGAAATGAATAATAGAGCAGACATGACAACATCAGCCTGATGTTTGGGACCCGATATCAGGGACAAACTTAGCCTGAAGAAAGATAATCCTTCCTCCCAGGTAATGTGATACAGTGAACGCCTCACGACACCCAACATCTTCAGTGAGGGCCGTCCCATAGATCAGGGGAGTCTTTATTTCATGCATGGAATGGGGGGGGGGGAGAAATGGATTATGCTGCAGAGCTTTCCCTGTTACACTATTTCCCTCCACTGGGATTCATCGGCGCTGACGTTAATCCAAGCGGACCACGGCCACCGTGAAGGACAAAACCCCCAACCAGCCTCCCAGCCACAAACATAAAAGCATCAACTCAACCAGAGCCCGTCAGAGGTTGTGTTCACTTGGTTTGGACACCTCCTCCTCCTCCTCCTCCTCCTCCTCCTCGTCATCCTCACAGACATGTTTACCTCCTCACTCCTCCCTCTATTCCCGCCCTCCTCCCCGAGCTGCAGGAACAAGCGTCAAATAAGTATCGGGTCCAAAAAGAAGAGACAAAATGTTCACTTCATTTCCACCTGTGATTCCAACAAGCTCCCCAAACTCAACCAAAGTCCACTCTGAAGTCCTTCAACGCTTGAAATGAATGTGTGTGGTTGGGATCCTTTTTGTCACTTTTTACCTGGCAGAGAAGAGCTGATGAATGAAGCCACGCCCCCCACCTTTGATTGACAACTGTTTTAGATGAACCAGGACGAAAAATAATTACCTTGTGGAGGATGAGGGGGCATTCCAGGCCGCATTTGCAGGTCCCATCTGTCAGCAGGTAGGCTTTCAGCTGCTCCAAGCCGGACAGCACCGAGCCGCTGGGACTGCACACAGAACACAGGGAGGTCAGAGCGCCGCCACTCCCGCCATACTGCGAGGTCCTTCATGGCGTTTAGACCTCCACGCTGAACATATTCATGCGGAAACACTCAAAAAAAGGGGCCTAGTTCTCCCACAGCATTTTCATTCCTGACTCAGATGATGAAGAGAGACCGGTGGTTTATCGGAGGGTACGAGGCTCCTTCTGGACCAAGAAATCAAATTTAATATCCACCCACACCAAAAGAATTATTCCGTCCATACAGACTAAAAGCAATAATTGAAAACATTTCAGTGAGGAGGGGGCGGAGCCTACGAACAACATCGGCTGTAATAACAATATATAGTGTTGGATCCGAATATCAATAAGTAACTAAACAATCACACCCCGATGCATGCAAATGTCTCCCGGTACAATCATTTTCTTCTTTTTCATCAGAATGTGGACAGGAGGTCACATCCAGGAGAAAAAAGGGGATTTGGGGCCATGGAACCTTCCAAATGTTCTACATTTTACACGTTTCCCCGACGGAGGAACAGTTGCATGTAAAAGAAGACGCGAGCCGGTGCTCGGGCCACGGTCACAGAAGCACGCAGGATTCTTTCCAACACCCAAAATAAACCTGACACCGGCCAACTGCTTTGGTTCTTCGAGGCGCTGGGGAGGACACCAGCTTGCAGCCTGCAGAACCCAAACCCGGTGGAGGGGATCCACTATCAGCCGAAGCCCACCGGATCTTTAGAGGCCGTCTGACGCTTTCTCCGTGGGGGCGTAGTGAAATTTGCGTGCGTGGATCGACATTTCTTACAATTTGGTGTTTCCCAGCCAAGAAAACATGTGGGCTGCAATTTACTGGAGTCAAAAGGACGGCTCGCTGGGCCGTTAGCGGCAGACTCCCGGAAGAACCGTATGGTTCACAGATTTTCACAGCTACGAGGCGCCAGACACGCTGCAGCTTTACCAGAGTCAAGAACAAGAGTTTAGGGGAGAAAAATGAGCATAAAATGTTCTAACAAAGGCCTGGAGGCCTCAGTTAGAATCGCCACATGTTAATGTGAGAAAACAAGAGGCAGATTAATTGATATAGAAATCTATACATCGGTCATTAGTCACGGCCCAGTTCTTACCTCACGTACACGACCCCGCCGCCGCGCTCCGGCCTGCGCTGCCAGCCAATGGGGACCTGGACCGGGGCGGCCCGCCGCTCGTCTCCCGCCTCACAGTTCTTTCCGCCATTCATTGCTCCGCTGGTTTTACGCTCGACACCTCAGAGGTGAACCGATCAGGCATCAATCGACGTCGTCGCAACGCACCTCATGGCGGTCTTCCAAAGCCGTGGTGGAGGAGATGGCGGGGAGAGGGAGCGAGGGGGTAGGGGGGGTAGGGTGAGGCAAGCTCGCAGCAGACCCTACCCTTTCAGCGGCTAAATTGTGCATGGACTTCCATCAGCGCAGCTCGTCCTCCAGAGCCATCCGACCGGGGAAGGTGCCGGCTGAAGACGTTTGGACCGGAAGCGGCTTGGCGTTCTCTTTCACTGGTTTTTTTACCGTTCGTTGCGTCCCTCACAGTGTGTTCAGCATATCGGCTCCCCAACGCAGTCGGGTGGAGGTGGTGGTGGTGGTGGTGTTCCCATGGTTCCTGTGAGGACACAACGGAAGACCAGATTAATTAATACATGGTCAATGTGGACAGGTAACAGCGCCTTTAATTCCCACCAGTCAAAGACTTTCTATAGAAAGGCAGAATGCTCAATATCTGTGGGCCAGGAGCTTTTTAAATAAAATGCCTTCACTGGATGTGGTGCTGAAAACACTTCCATAGCTGTCGATGACTTTGTAACATGAGCGCAGTATTTCAAACGTTTACCTCGGCTGTGATCCAGCATTTCTTTACAGTATTTCAGTGTAGTTTTTTTTTTTTTGGGGGGGGGCTTGTAAGACTTCAAATGGTTAGATCTGTTACTCCTACTGGTGCCTGAAGCAACACAACCTCCAGTCTTAAGGCCCGCTTAGGCTTTTTAACGCACCAGGCTACAAGATAATGAAATTCACTAAAAGATCCGGATCAGCTCAGTATTTTACTGTGAAAGCCATTAACATGTTTTCCACCTCATTGCACAAATATTGCAGATTTAAAATGCCACTTGTAAATATTGTGCACGCCAAGAAATGCGTCATAAAAATGTGACAATATAGAAGAGAAATAGTCCCGCAGAGTGCATTTGAAAACGCAGCGAGAAGCCCCATCAGGGCTGGTTAATGGGTGCGTTAGTGATGGCGCTCCATGCAAAGCCTCCTCTCAGCCGCCGGTCCTGCTGACTCATAACTGCCCGGCGAGTCCGAACCCGGTGACACCACCACAGAGGAAGAGGGAGAGAGGTGAGGAGGGGAGGGCGGTGCTGCCCGTGGTCGCAGTAAAAAAAAAAAATTGTGTTCATCTGGAAATACGCAGCAGCAGCAGCAGTCGCCCGTCGTCCTCTCAGCAGAGGCGCATGGCGTCGTGTCAGACGCCATCGCATCGTTAAAAGTCTCCTCTGCCACAGCTGCGTGTTTGGAAAATGCAGAAGTGACAGAGAAGACATCCTTCCTAAAGATGGCTTCATATTGAAGGAAAAAACTAATTATTTTTCCCAGCGCTTGGTGCCGAGTAGCTGTTTGACAACAGGAATAACGTCAATTATTTGGTGCTATTTGGGCTTTTTGGCGCGAGACGGGAGGCAGTACAAAGAGGAGAGTAATGTCCAGAAAAGTCCTGGACCGGAATCGAATGAGACATTTTAATTAGAAATCGCAGGTGCCACAGCCAAATGCTTTCATTTTAACCTTTGGCAAAGCGACGCCATCTAAATCTGTCACCTTGCTCACGTGAAAGCACAAAATGAAATCTCAGCTCGTACCATTTTACTGCCCACCGCTCCCCAACAGCTCCGGACTCTCAAGAACCGCCATGACCAAATCACACACCCACTACCCACTAAGCTGGAATGCTGCAGGTGGATCTTTTTGGCCTCTACACATCGGTCGTTCACAGAAACACGACAGACTGAGGAGGAGAAAGGCCGGAGAAGATCAGAAGAGGTGGTTATAGTCGGGAAGCTTACTACCAGCAGTGGGCCCACCTTTTGGAAGCCTCAGATATGGAAATTTGGCGTGGAGGTCACATGCCAGTGAGGCTGTGTGTGAGATAGATTGAACGGGTGGATGCACGAGTGTATATCTGTATATATGTAGCTTGGTTTCTACTAGGACGCAGCATCTTAGAAAGGGAGGCAAAAATAGTGCGAGTGTCAAACGCAAAAAAAGGTAAAGGGCAGCTTTCTGAAAGTGAAGGGGACGTTTGTCCTAATTTCTATGCAAACCTAACATCGAGAAAAATATGCCGCGTTATTGGAAACATGTTATGAAGAAAAATGAGAATGAAGGGAATTCTTCACCATTCTGACTGAAACCAGCTGAAAACTTCACAGAGATAAATGTAGAAAACAAGACATGAACAGCAGCTGGATACTTACAGAAAGGCAGTCAGATAGAAAAGAAGTTTTGGATTTTAAAAAAATCACATCAAAATGACAAGTGGAACTGCAGCAAAAAGGGTTCTTGAGTAACTGAATTTGCAGCTCGAGCAAATGAAAACGTCCGCCCTCGATGTCCAGATTTGAGTATGATCAGACAAAGTGGCTTGTGTGAATCTCATTAGTCTTTCTCAGACAGGTTAATAAAAGAATTCTATATATTCCTCACAACGACAACAGAATATCTACGGTTTACTTTGCCATGAACCACAATCCTGTCCAACAGCCTCAAATCCTCCCGACGCGAAACACCAAAACGTCTCATCGACGAGCAGCTGGAGAACTTGAGAAGGACGACTGTAGGAGAACTGGACTTTACCTGCGTTTGTAGGACGGCCCTGACACGAACAAGCGCCAAACCAATGAAGCCATTTCCTACATACCTTCAGTCTAGCACACACTTTAGAAACAGATCCCAACAAATAGGTTGACTCTGAATGTGCATAACAGCCCCTTTAGGTGATCTAAGGGTTACGTTCCAGCCAACAGTTTGTTGGTTTGTGGAACTTATGATCACGTGTTTGTTCATGTTTGTTTATCGTTGAAATAAGGACTGCAGTGGTATTATACGTCAGTGTTGGGAAGGTCCATGTAACAAAACTCTGCTGTTTATTAGGTTGACCAGGTGAGCACTCATCTATCTCTAGAAATGCATTTGATGATAACAGTCATATGTTGTCGATTAATGCAAGAACAGGTAGCAATGCAAGTTACCTTCCTTCCCTTTTCCTCGGGTTATGTGCTTTGCCCTCTTACTGGAGAACCTCTACCTCGGTCTGTGGAACTGGATTAAACCCATTAATTCTCAACCTACCATCAAATCTAACCATGGAGCTGGCTAAGGCTAGCTGAAGAGGAAAATTAACCAATTCCCATGTTGACAGCTACATGACGAGACTTACTCCTCCAAAACTGCTGAACATGACAACCGCTTGTGTGTGTGTACATAACCAAAGCAGCCACAGCTGTCTAAGCCTTAGCTGCTAGCCAATTAGCTTAGTGGCCATTAGCTAGACTGTGATCACCTGTGACAAATGCCGCTCTGTTAACGTCTTAGCGACAACCGTGTGCCGTTAAACGTTGTCCGACACGTCGCATGGCGACACCCGCAGCGTCAACTCCGTCGCCCGCGGGCCTCCGCGTTGAAAAAGTGACCGTGTCAACAAGCGAGGTCGGTCTTGTCTGACTTGTGCTTTTTGATGCATTGGATAGAGCATCTGAGCTAGCTCGGGGGTTAGCATGCCAACCGTCAGCTGTCTAGCGACCGTTGGTCGGCTAGCTTGTTGTAACGAAAACGGATTAGAGGGCGAGCTCGGCTACGCTAGCGACATTTTAGCGTTTAACGGGCGAACCGGGACCGGTATGACGCCCATTGCGGTAACGCCAGCCGGGTTTGCGACTTCAAATGGTCGAAGTGTGAAAACAAGCCGCTAGGCCCGCGTTTAGGTTTCGAGCCAGGGGGGGCAGGCAAGGCCGGGGCACAGGCCGAGTTAGCCCGGGTTAGCTTAGCATGCTAGCTGATAGCCGTGCGAACCCGTTGCGTTTGCAGATAGACAGCGAAGAAGAAGAAGAAGAAGAAGAAGAAGAGAGAGACGCTTTAGAGGCACTAACGTTTCTGTCTGCGTCAAATCAAAGCGTAAACAGTCCGTGCTTACCCGGGCATCGCGGCGAATGCACGCCGGTACTGAAACAGTGATGCGTGGGGGCTGCGGTTCGTTTCTGACCTTTGGAAAAATAAGAATAAGAAGCCTACCCATTAGCTCTCTGCCTCTGCTGGTTCTTCTACACTGGGATATATTGGAAATGATGGAGAGGCGCACTGCGCATGCGCGGCAGGATCAACCAGCAGATGGGAGAGGTGATGCACGTTACCCCCACAGCTCAGATGCATAAGCTCTCTGTGGCAAAACGGGAATAAAATTATGAAATGAATGAGAAACAACTGGATGAGTGGGTGGGATGACTCACACGGCGCCGTGGGTTCTATTGTGGGTTATGGGGGCCTCCAGGGGCTGCTGAGGGAGCTTCACAAATAAGGAAAGAGTTCACGTGGTTTTACTTATTTGAATTTAGCCTTCTGACCTCATATTATCAGGTTGCACCCTTCTGTTTGTGAGGGATCCACTTCTACTGCATTTAATAGCTGAGACATGTTCAAATAATAATCATTTTAATGCAATATGATATTATTTCTGGCAGGTCGGAAAGCCTGGGAAGCAGCATTTAAAGGAAGGACATTTCAAAAGAATACTCATAGTACATTAATATCAATAAATACATTGTTTGACAGGTGGAACAAAATACACCACCACCAATCAGTAAGGCAGCTCTGTGTTGTAGTAATTCAACATGAAACATAGTGGAACTCAAGCAGAAAATGGTGTTCTGCAAAATAATTTCCCTGGATAAAATAGATAAAGGTCACTAAAGCTCAGATATGGAGATGTAAAGCATACGTAGCTTAGGGTGCAAATGCTTGAATTGTGTCTGAAGGTCAAACCTGTGGAGATGTTAAATTAATTCAGTGTGTGGCTGCTGTAAACGGACCGCTTCATGTATTTTTTAAGGGCAAACACAGGGCTGAACGTGCGAGCGGTGTGTCGTATTTTAGAATAATGTGACAGGCTTAATGTGGAGCAGAGACTGGGAGACGTTTTGTGAGATATCTGGTGGTTTATTGGGCTCTTTTCATCAGTCAACCAAAAGCCACAGGAAACGTTGAAGTTGTCGGGTGAGTCAAAGATGTCATGCAGGCATTTAGATGAACAAAATCTAAACCATGGCCATGGATTTTAAAAGGAACTACATCCTAATTACATTTCATTTCCCATGCTGGGAATCTTTTCTGTGTCATCTTTTGAAATGCCACAGACTTCTTTACAACCCCAAGTCAGAAGTGTATTACCACTTTTTCAAATGTGAACTTCTTGGGTCTCCGCCATATTTTGTTTTTTAAAAGGATCGAAATGTAACTTTACAAGAGTGTTGGTTGCATAGTGCAGACCTTTGGCTCTCTTTGAACATCTGGAGGGGGTTAAAAGCACCGGAGAATGATTTAAAGCAAACAATGGGTCAATATATTGGTCTCACGAAATATGAAAAAACATTAAAAAAAATCCCTAAAACATCGTGATCAAAGCACATAAACATCGTGAGATCTTAAACAAACTCAAATGGTCAGATATTAGTTGATATCCGATCGTGAAAGGAGTAATGTGTGTACGTATGTGTTGTATTTCAAAGCCATGGATGTGTTATAATAGTTTCAGCGCATCTCTATTCTATTCCGCTCTCTTATGACGCTCAGCCAATCAGAGGCGGAGAATCCGTAGCAGCCGGAAGTCGTCATCGCCAGCGGAGCGGCGTTCCCGCGAAGACTTGAGACGTCGCTGAGTGTGAGTTCACTGTATTAATCGGGTTTGTGTCTTTATTGTTTGACGTGTGTACTTATCCCGATAATGAAACGTGGGTCCAACTAAACAGTCAAAGTTCTTCTTTATTTCGCTAAGACGAGCAGTGAGCTAACGAGACCCGGATGTTGAGAGCGGCGCGAGGGGGGGGGGGGGGGGGGGAAGCGTACCAAACTCCAGCAGGACATATACGCATATAACACTATATACGCATATATCCAACAATCCAAGAAGTAGATTGTAGATGAGGATAGAGGAAAACATGAGGAAAACACTCGTTTATTTTAACCAACTACTACCTGTGTTTCGGTTTAGAGTCACAGCATCATGAGCAAGAGGAAGCTGCAACATGCTCATTTGCCGGCGGGAGAATGCGTCTCACAGGTGTGTATCTGCCAACTTGTCTCCTCCTCACGGAACTCCGTTATTGATGACGTCTCACTGCCTTTTATTGCACCTACAGCTTCAGGAGTTGTTGAGGCAGCGGCTGTGTCATCAGCAGCTCCCTGACAGGCCCGAGGGATTGGAAGCTCAACACAAGTGGGTCCATCTCAACTTCTGTCCCTAATCCACTCGTTGTTTTAGGTCATTCAAAGGCCTTGAATGTGTGACCTCAAAGGAATCAGACATTTGTTACTGTGAGGGATATGGTGTCGTTGGAAGGGAGGAGATGAGAATCCGATTCCCCCTGAAGCTACAGTAGGTTTGTCCCAGTGACGCAGTCCAGTCCCACCTGGCGGACAGCTGTCCCAGTTTAGAGGTTGGAGAAGCTCCAGTTCCCTGCAGACTCAAACACAACAGGTGTGGGTAGTGAAACCCACCCCCAGCACGCAGCATCTTAATCATGTCAAACCCATGAGCGGATTCTCTCTTAACCACTGGACCTGCTATCTTCTGCAGCCGCAGGAGCATTCTGGGTATTGTAGTGAAAGCTCTGTCTTTTCAGACACCTCCTGGAGCTGCTGAAGAGGACGTCCGTCCACGGGGAGAGTAACTCGGTGCTCATCGTCGGCCCCAGAGGAGCCGGGAAAACAATGGTGGGCCTCTGCTGCCAGATTGCATAATTAAAATGAGATGATGATGATGATGATGATGAAGCGAGGGGTTGTGTGTCTGCAGCTGCTGAAGTGTGTGCTGCGAGATCTGCAGGAGGAAAAGGAAGCGGAGAAGAACCTGCTCCAGGTTCACCTCAACGGTACAAAGTCCAAACCCGCTGTGAACTATTCAGATGGGAAGCACACTGGGTGGGATTGCTCTTGCACGGGTCCCTCAGGGATCAAACCTTGACCTCCGGTCTCCTCGTCGCCCGCTTGCTGCAGGTCTCCTGCAGACTGACGACAGAATAGCGCTGAAAGAAATAACGCGGCAGCTCCACCTGGAAAACGTCGTCGGCGACAAAGTGTTTGTGAGTGTTTGGAAAGCGTTTCAACGACGTAAAGGGTGCAGCGAAGCGGCTTCAGGACACCCCCCCCCCCCTTCTCTTTGATTCCAGGGCAGTTTTGCAGAGAATCTGACTTTCCTGCTGGAGGCGCTGAAGAAAGGTCAGAACATCTAAGAACATCTAATAAAGAGTGTGGCGCTGTTTATTTTCTGGGGGGGCCCACTCTCCTCTTCCTCCCGTCCAGGTGATCGCAGCAGCAGCCGCCCGGTGCTCTTCGTCCTGGATGAGTTCGACCTGTTCGCGGCGCACAAGAACCAGACGCTGCTCTACAACCTGCTGGACGTGTCCCAGTCGGCCCAGGCCCCCGTCGCCGTGGTGGGCGTGACCTGCAGACTGGTGAGTCTCGCTCAGTCGCCCCACGGCTTTCATGGCACTGATGTGTTTTGGGTTTTCTTAATCTTTCTTAATCCTCCAGGACGTCCTGGAGCTGCTGGAGAAGCGCGTGAAGTCGCGCTTCTCCCACCGTCAGATCCACCTGCTGAGCAGCCCCACCTTCGCCGAGTACCTGGGGCGGGTCCGGACCCGCCTCGGCCTGCCGGACCACTTCCCCGACGGCCGGTTCGCGGCGGACTGGAACGCCAGCGTAGAGGTGAAGGGGGGGGGAGTGGGGGGTGGGCGGTCGGACCGCGGGGGGCTTTGTAGAGCCGCCCGCGGTCCGACCGGCCCTCTGCCCGTGTCCCTTGTTCAGACTCTGTGTGAAGACAAATCGGTGGAGGAGGTTCTACGGAGACACTTCAACTCCAGCAAGGACTTCCGCTCCCTGCACATGCTTCTGGTACGACACGCCTCCTTTGAACTGGGACGGACCCTGCTGCCCTCGTCTGACCCTTCTATTTAAAAAATGTTTTCTTCTATCCCCAGATGTTGTGTCTGAGCCGCGTGACAGTGGCCAAACCCTGCATCAGGCCCGCGGACCTGCTGGAGGCCAGCAGACTGAGCTTCGCGGACGCCAAGGCGAACATGCTCCACGGTAAGCGGCGGCAGCCTGTCGCACTCGGGACGCCCCCCCCCCGGCGTCCCTGTTGTACCCGTGTTGTCTCCCCTCTCTCGGTAGGTCTGTCCATCCTGGAGCTGTGCCTGATCATCGCCATGAAGCACCTGAACGAGGTCTACGAAGGGGAGCCCTTCAACCTGCAGATGGTTCACAACGGTACGAGGAGCATACCTTTAGTTCCCCTCATGTCACCTGGAATGTTGTTCACTTTCCTTTACTTTTACATAATAGATTTCTCTTCATGTTTTTAGAGTTTAAGAAGTTCCTGCAAAGAAAGTCGAACTCCATGTACAACTTTGAGCAGCCGGTCATCTTGAAGGTGTGCACGGCCCCTTTAAAGAGTCCTTTCGTGTTTTTCGGTTTCTTTTACATAAAAAATGATGGCCTTTCATTCATCGTCTTCAGGCCTTCGAGCACCTGCAGCAGCTGGAGATGATCCGGCCGGTCGACAGCTCCTCGGCCAAAACTCAGAGGGAGTACCAGCTGATGAGACTCATGCTGGACCACAGTCAGATCATGGAGGCCCTGCAGAAGTACCCACAATGCCCCACGGAGGTCAAGCAGTGGGCCATGTCGGTGTTCGGCTAGGACTCCGCCTTCACCGCTGTTCTGTTTTCTGTGAAATGACACCTTAGAGGTTTGGCTGCCATCTGTGCAGATGTTTGTAAAAATGTACTCAGAATATCATTTGTTCTGGACGTCAGTTACTGTAAATAATGAGTTATCATCTGGTGATTAAATAAAATGTATCACGTAGCAATAATGTTGTCATTAAATCAAGACACCAGTTGTGTGATTTCACTTTGCACAAAGTCCTTTGTGAACTTAATCTCAACCGTGGAGGCGAGCTGGTGTCACGTGCTGGATGGCGCCATCTAGTGGTGACGTCCTGCAACAACATCCACCTGGACATTAATGTCAGGAGCTTCTAAGGTCAGTGAACAAAGGAGAACCGGCATTCACAATCTAAAAACATTTATTTACATCACGTGGATCACTTGAGCTGATAAAAACCATGAGCCCGGGCACAGCGCTGACCTCGGATCTGCAACCATCACGGGGGCTGGGGGGGGGTCAAAGGTCAGGGTGGGACCCCCTGCCTAAACACTGTCCGATTTTAAGTCCCAGAAACATGTCACATATTTTGGTCAAGAAGTAAAAAGCCTTCCATTTGAGACCTCTCTTTTTTAGATTTATTGGATACTTTCAGTGTTAAACACCAGAAACCCTGTGAGCATCACTTCCTTTACACGCTGCACTGGCAGATCCTGGATCAGCGCTGCAACTCCAGAGCCTTGAGAAATGTGGGGTCACAAACGCTTGTAGTGTTTTGGATTGGGAGGGGGGAGGGAAAGGGGAATTCCATACAGACAAAAGTCTCAGAGTCCAAGGTTTCCTCTGAAATTGGGACTAACTGTGAGAAAAGGAGGTGCTGGAATGAAAGACCTGTAGTGGAGTATTGCAGCGCGTTGGAGACCCTTCAAAAAAACAACCAGCGGCAGGGACCTCGCTGGAGACTCCTCGTGTTATGCTTTCTTGGTTGCCTTTACGAAGTGCTCCAGTGTGCCCGGAGCTTTTAGCTGACACGGAGCGTAAAGCATTTATTCGCATTGTGAAGGACAATATTGATGCAGCCGGGCCGAGGCCCGCTGCCAAGGCAGAACACGAGCAAAGTAGACAAGAATGTAGAGGAAACGGAAGTTCAACACTTGTAAAGATTCAGAGTATATACTTGATACATGTCTGTACACATCCTAGACTGCTTAAAATAGTGGGGGCAACAAGACACAAACGTTTCACTGGTAGTTAATATGCAGCGTGAGGCGCCGGGCGGCAGGAAGTCCACACTGCCCCCCCCCCCACCAAGAGACCCCGAGGGGCAGCGCCGCCAAGTTCCACGTGTTCACAGGCAGACGTGGGGTGGGGGGGAGGAGCGCGGAGGACGAGCTGCAGCAACGGGGGGGGGCAGAAGTCACTTCCCTCCTTCACGTCCACCCAGGAGGTGTGTGAGTGACTCCCCGGGGTGCGTTGCTTTTAATAGTTTCCACGGCGACGGGGGAACAATCACGCGCAAACCCAAAAGCTGCCCGCCCCCCCCCCCCCCCCCACCCCAGGGTTGGGCCGGGCCCCCTCCACTCAGAGGCCTGAAGAACACATTCATTCTCGGTCGGCAGTCCGTAGACTGAGTAGAAAGAAGCACGTTACAGTTTACATCTTTTCTCTTTGAATTAATTAAAGTATTTCCTGAATTACAACTGAACCCCTCCCCCCCTCCCTCCCCCCCAAACAACCGTGCCAACTGGTACAGCTTTATTCAGAGTCACACCCAAAGTTCTGATACCCAAAGCCTCGGGCCTGTAAATAACTAAATATATACAACACATCAATATGCAAGGGAACGGATAAAAGGAAACTGCTACACGTTATTTGTGTGTTTGTGTTGTGTCCCTCCTGAAGGGGGGGCGGGGAGGGGGGGGGAGGGGGGAGGGGCGTAGCGCCACTGGTTGCATATAACTTGCTAGAACTTAGAAAAGCATAGTACTGAATCCCTGAATGGTGTTTGTTGGTTCGGGTCATTTTCCCATAGCCGAGCCGTTTAACACTGAACGGGGGGGGGGGGGGGGGGGGTTCTCAACTCTACCCGCCACTTTGGCAGGAAACCAACCGTCGATTTCTAAAATACTGGTGAGCGACTGTTGCAGGAGAGTAATACTGGCGTCTCTGCGTGAAGCGTTTAAAGCGCCGGGGGGGAGGGGGGGGGGGAACCCCACTCGATCTGAAATGGTTTGGCAGAGAGAGGTTTCTACCACCTCGGATTAAAGAAAACAAGAAAAGGCTCGATTCTAAACCGCGTCGTGCGGAACCGGCCCGAAGCTGGAGGAGAGACTGCAGGTCGGCGCCAGTGTGTCGACGCCCCCCAGGAGAAATAAATATATAAAGTCATCGCTGCACAACAACAACGACGAATACATCCGTTTTGCCTGACATCTACAAGAGTGAAGTACTATGGAAATGGATCCTCGTCGGGCTGCAGCCGGCCGTGCGTTGGACCGGGTTCGGACCCCCCACCCCCCCCTTGTGCAAGGGACAGGTGTTCATTATTTTAGTGAAAAGCCCAGATGTCCAGAGCCACGGGGGCCCGAGCAGCCGCTCCAGGAGAAACGCAGACGTGGAGGGTGTGGGGGGGCAGGGTGGGGGGGGGACGAGGCTCGGACCGGCACGTTAGTGTTGAGATTAAGCTCCGTCTGGTCCTGAAGCCCCGTGGAGACGCACTCCGAGACGGGGTGGGGGTGGGGAGGGAGGGAGGGGGGGGAGGGTGCGAGTCGTGGTGAGTAGCAAAGTTTCCTGAGGTGTATCAAAAGAGAGCAGAACCTCTTGATAGTAAGAACAAGAAGAAGAGGAAGGCCGAGCAGCTCCTCAGAGCAGACACGTGGGAGGAGGAGGAGCAACAGGAGCAGAAGGTAACGCTGGCTCACCCGGAGATATAAATACACATCCTGTAAATGCACATCTCAGACAGGATTCCTCCGTCGACATTTGACACTGCAAACCAAATCCATCTAAATCAATTCAAACAACCACGTCATCGTGGGAATCTTTTCTTTTTTTCTTTTTTAAAGATAACGTTAATATTCAGCCACACATCAAAGTGGAGAAAACGGGGAGGGGAGAGACACTGGAGGCCGCGTTGACAGATGTTGACAGATGTTGACAGAGGCTGTTTGGATGTCACAATGAATGTGAGACTAATTCTAACTGTCCATCTGAACTGAGGTATACCTGGTTGAAGGAGGTTTATGGTTTTAATCGCCCTAATGCTTGAAGATGGACCCCCCCCCCCTTCAAAATAAGCTTGATTACCAAGTTGCCTGGGTCCATAACACACTATGTACAGCAGAATTACACTATGAACATTCAGAAGCCGTTGCTTATTGTCAGAACGATAGTCGTTTCCTCAGAAAAACGCACACAAGAAAACAGCAAAAGTATCAAGAGCCAGGTGCTCGGCTTTTTTTTCTCCTTTTCTTTTTTTGTTTTACACTAAAATGCACTGAGAGTTCTGTGAAATTCTTCTGCCAGATCTACTCTCTCTGTAGAAAACCGGGCAGAACACGCCCCCCCCCCTGTGTGTGTGTGTGTGTGTGTATAAAACAATACATGACGAGTGTTTGGCGTCCCAGCAGCTGAGCACCGTCGTCTCACAGGTAAAATGTCACGTATCAAAGCGGTATCAGGTGACGTGGTGCGGCGCGCGCAGTGTTTCCTGAACGCGAGGAGCGGCCCGCACTTCAAAAAGGAACAAAAAAACAGAAACAAAGGGAAAAAGGGACGAAAAAAAGGAAAAATGAAAAGAAGGAACAAAAAAAAAAAAAAAAAGAGGAGAAGAAACACCTGGCCAACCAGCCAGGGTCGGCTGCTCGTCGATCCGGCGCTCATAAGCTCGACTCCTTGGGCTGGAGGTCCACGTTGGTCACCATGGTGACCACGGTGACGATCTCCTCGGGGCCGATGGCGGGCGCCTGGCGCTTCATTTGGCCGATGCGCTCCTCCACGCAGCCGGCGGACAGGCGCGCCTCGGCCTCGTGGTCCCAGCAGTCCTCGATGGTCTCGCACAGCATGGCCAGACCCTGAGGAGGAGAGAGAGAGAGATGGGGGGGGGGGTCATCCAGGGTCACGTGATCAGCGTCTCCACGGGGCTCAGCTGGATCCGAGGCGTCTCTGCTCACCGCGTGCTTCTGCCAGCAGTCCCTCAGGATGGGCCTCAGCTTCTTGTGGACGACCACCTCCTGCATGTCCTCCAGAGACGGATGCTGACCCACCTCCTCCTCAAAGGGGAGCATGTACTCATCCACCGGGCCTGGTAACAAGCACACGGGGGGGGGGGGGGGGGCGTTAAAGTGAACCCAAAGACAGCGGGGCGGGTGTGGGGGGGGCACATTGAACGCGGCAAACTCACCGTCGGCGGCGGTGCATCGCGCCGCCAGCTCCCACAGGACCAGGCCGAAGGCGTACATGTCGATGCGCAGGAAGGAGTCGCGTTGGAAGTTGATGGCGCCCTCCAGGACTTCGGGAGCCATGTAGCGCCGCGTACCCACCTGAGGGGTAGAGGAGGGGGGGGTTTACTATGGAACAGCTGGAGGGGTCAAAAGTCACCGCTGGGACAGAGACACCGACATCAAGCACAAGCTGCGAGGAATCTGCTCGACGGCGCTCTGAGGGGTGTTTCTGATGGCTGGGACAGTACCAGAAGAAGAACAAGGCCCACACTGCCACCTACAGGCACCTCACAAATCAACACATTAACCAGTCACACAGGACTGCGACATTAAAAACACCGCCACTAGCTGGCGGCCGATAGACGGGAGACGACGCGGTGAAGACGTGGACGAGCCGTTCCCATTTCAAACCGTACCTGTCCGTGTGTGTCTCCTGCCGATTTTCCCGCCTCAAACTGCAGGGCCAGGCCAAAGTCGGCGATGCAGGCTGTCAGGTTGGTCTTCAGCAGCACGTTCTTGCTCTTGATGTCCCTGCGAGGCAACAAGGGAAAAGGCGTTGAGCGCCACGGCCCACAGAGCGCCTGAGGGACAGGAGCCGTGCAGACATGTGGTCGGTGGGAACCTGTGAGCGATGGAGGGCTTGTGTCCCTCCTTGTGCCCCGGGATGTCCTCGTGGAGGTAGGCCAGGCCGCGGGCCGCCGTCTGGGTGATGTGGCACAGCTCGTTCCACGACACCACGTTGGCCTTCAGGTAGTCTGTCATCGAGCCCTAAAGACGACGTTTAACAATAATGACTTTATTGTTCTTTATGAATAAATGCATTTCCCGTATACTTGTAGAGACGTTTTAATCTTCAACGGCATCCTTTCCCTTTTACAAATGTTTGTTCTTATATAATGTATGTCAACATGGCCACTTCCTGCCGGGCCAAACACCGGCGCAGTGGCAGGAGTGACCACCAGGGGGCAGGCAACTCCAACGGATGTAGACCGTAAATCACTTTAGGATAAATGCTTTCAGTGTGTGCGATTATTATCACTGGCAGCCACAACTACAAATATTTTAATTACATAGTTTTGGAGGGGCCTGCGTCCTTCGTGCCCCTGCATGCTACGGATAGTGCAAACCTCAACACGTGAAGCTGCGTACGTGCACCAAGAATCAAGGCGTAAATCAGCTGTCAAGGACCTTTTACACGAGCCGAGCCGACGTCCTGACACCTGCTCCCAAAAACTGGCAGGAAGGAAAAGCTTTTTGTAGGTTAGAGTTTATGTATCCCCTGCAGACTTGTCCTTTCAGAATAATTACAGCGCACGCTTGGCAAGACACAAATCTGTGCTTGTCGGATGACCTTTGCTAAAACTAGTCCACTCAATGTTATTCCTACTCGAAGGAGCTTCTACGAGCCAGAGAAGCACTTGCTGAGGTACTGCGGGGTTTGAGTGGCTAACCAAGAGGTGTGTTGTTGGGTTAAAGCCCCCACCGCCCCGCCCACAACCCTAATTCACACAGGGAAGGTCTTTAAGCGCGGCGATTTAAAATTCTCTGCCTGGCGGGGGGGGGGGGAAACTCAAACAAGCGCGAATCACTCTCCACGCCGTCGGTAATGACCCTCAAAAGCACAGAGGCACTTAGAGCCCCCGACGCCGCGGAGGCTGTGCGGGGGGGGGGGGTCTAACGCAGCCCGAATCCACCTCCTCTGGATACACGGGGCGGGTGAACGAGGAGAAGGAGAACAGCATGGAGTGCATTGTGATGGTTGGATTAGCGGGACAATGCGTGTTTTCCTGCCTTTACAACGTCCCAGCAGCCCGTCCCGGGGGCTGTGTACAGGGAGCGCGGGACAATGTCCCCACGTGGACACACACACACTAAACGGGTTATTTAGGAACCGGAGATGGGTCGTCTAAAGCCCGCCGCTAATCACATTCCTCCTGTGTTGTAGACCAAAGAGGAAGCACCATGTTTATCCTTTTCTTACTACGTGAATGCGTCTGAATTTGACAAATAGCCTCCCGCTCGGTTGTGGGAACTTGAGCACTTATTTGGACTCACTCTTTTCAGCGCTAGTTTCAGTTACACACCAGATTGAATTATTTTGGATGCAGAGATGCACCACCAACAGCTTTCATCTGTTCACCCTCCGCACTGTTGCTGCAGCAACTCTTCCCCCCCCCAGCATCTCTGTCGGGCTTGAGTTAAAGCTAGCTTAGCCAGGCTAGAGCTAGTTTAGAGGACTTTGTACCTTCTTTCAGTCGATAAGCCCTTTTGACTCTTTATATTATGTTATTATATCACGTCAAAATGGGCAATTAGTTTTTTTTAAATAATTGTGTTCCATTAGAAAACACTCGATACTTCATATACCAGCACTTCTCCTTGTGCTGGTTAAGAGTCTCTTCAGCTGCGACCTGAGAGTCTGCTCTAGAACAACAGGAGCCCCCCCGGACAGCGTACCCGTTCGTGGTAGGCGGTGATGAGCCACAGCTCCAGGTCCAGGTTGTTGCTCCTCTTCTCCGCGCCCATAAAGTGGAGGATGTTGTCGTGCTTCATGCCGCTCACGCTGAAGATCTCGTATTCGTTCTGCCACGACAGCTTGTCCTGCACGGGAGACACGGACAGACGTTACGTCTCTCACCAAATCATCTGGGCATCCATCTTCTTCAGCCGGGACATAAAAGACCTTGGACAACCACAGTCTCCTTCCAGCAACAAGTCCCCCCCCCCGACATTCTCCTTGAGCGGAGCTTAAGCGAGGACATATTTCAAGAAATGGCCCATTAACGTTACGCCCTCTAGCAAATCAAGGTCCTGGCGGTGAAGATCAATGATAGAAATGGTTGGACCCATAAGGAGGGAACCTCCTGGGTTCCTCACCTGGATGGGGAAGATCTTAACAGCCACGACGTCGTTGAGCAGCTGGGCCTTCCACACGCACCCGAAGCGGCCCCTGGCCTTCATCTCGATCAGCTGCAGCGGTTTGTGTCCCAAGATGGGGGACGGCGGGGAGGGCCCGGGGTCCTGTGGCGGGAGAAAATGAGAAAAACACACAGCGTTATTCTTCCCCTCGCGATATTAAAACAGCATCGGCTTCCGCTGAAGGTGACCGGGCCGTTGGCACGGCAACAGTGTGCCTGAGGAGCTTGGGCGGCGGCGTCTCCGCGTCCTCAAACGCAACTTGCATTTATGGACTCTGAGGTGACCACTTAGAGTCCTTTGGCAACATGCTGCTTTCAGCCTCTCTCTTTATGCTTTATGCAGTGGAGCCGCGGTGCTTTTGTGTTTTATGGATCAGCTGCTTTATTTGATAGTTAAAGCACTTCGGAGAGCGCTGCGCGTTTGAAATCAGCTTTATTAATATCACTGGAGTTTTTTGGCAGCCAGGACGCAGCATATTAAATAGGGGTTTGATTAATTCATTTCAAATGCAATTAAACCACTGGAGGCTGCATTCGCAACTGGAAAAGTGCCAGTTTGAACAAATGAGTCGCAGAGAAAAAAAGTTGTCTGTGGAAGGATCGGAAACCTCGACTGCCACTGAGCAAGGCACATAAAGCTCAGGCTGTAACACAAACGAATGTGAATCAGGCTGAAAGGAACCATAGATGTTGGCGGGTCAAAGCCTCATGCGTGTGTTCATGCTAATCCCGTGTAAACAAAAGAGAGAGCGAGGAGGCCAAGTGGTCCAAATGTAAAGTAGGTTAATCACAGCTGGTGATCGGGATTAAGCCGATCACTTTCACATGTGACTTCACAGGGAAGGACAGAGGGGGGATGGGGGGGGGTTAAAAGGAAGCGTGCACTGAGGGAGTCACATTTCCAAAGGATAAAAGGTAGCGAAGAAAGACAAGCACATGACTGATGTCCTCAGACGAAACCAGATATGCTTCTGTAAAATCTCCACTTCACCTCCAGGTCTCTGGATCGCTGTTGTCAGGGAAAAAAAAGAACCCCCCCCCAAGCCCCACCCCACCCCCAGCAGCCAATGTTCATGTTTTTACTTGAATTGAACTGAGAGGTGCTCGATAAGCTGGAGCGAGTTTCAAGACCCCGAGGCCCACAGGATCCATTCCACTCAATGCCATCTCCACAGAAAAGGCCCCCTTTGGGTTAGAGGGTTCGCCACCTGTACGAGGTCAAACACTCAGAGCATCCACTCTGGCTGTGGGGGATGAAAGAAAAAAGGCACATTACTGTCGGGGTTCTGGCATCTTTAAAGACAAACACGCGTATCTTTGAGGCGCCTGTCCCAACAGGAATATCGTGGCAACGGAAGCCAGGTGTACTTTGATATTTATTTGAAAATGTTCACCTGGTCCGGAAGGTACTGCTGTTTGGGCAGAAAAGGAATGCGAGACTATGAAACGAAGAGGAACGGTGCAGAAATGCAGATTGTTTGCATACTATTAGTCCAGAGGTGATGTCTGACTCCTCTGTTGGGGGGGTGGGGGGGGGAGTGCAGGTTGCACCCACAGCAGCAGCTGCAGAGTGAAAGAATGGAAGCGACACACAGTCTTTGACGAGCTGCCTCAAAGCCGTCTCCCCTCTGGCAGAGGGCTGTGAGGCAGACCTGCTGTCTCTGCCACTTTCACACCGCGCGCCGGCCAAGAGGGGGGAGGGGGGGGGGGGGGGGGGGGAACGTCGCCCCGCGGCGGTGCCCGGGTCGGATTACACCGCGGGCCCGACTCGGCACCGCGAAAAAACACCTTCAAGAACACGATGTACTCAGCAAAGAACTCTGATTCAGAGAAATGTCTCTTTCTGTGTTCAGCACATCGAGCAGCACCTCTTGCTCTGTGCAGGAGGAGATGGAACTAAAAACGTACCGTCTCAACGTAACCATCTGGATAACGACTAGCAGTGACTTATGAATCTGCTTGTGTCCACGCCACCTTCTTGTTCAATGTGCACGACTTTACCCAAATGTTACAACGTTTATTAGCAGCGGTTATTATTCTGATCAGGACTTGATATCGTGTGCTCAGTGTTTTGAATTTGTTGTTTTTGTGCTCGCTAATTAAAGCATTTCTCATTCTGATCAGGATTTGTATTTTAAATGAAATCCATAGATGAGTCTGCAGAAACAAAGCAGTAAAAAACAAAGCCCGAGCGATCAGCATTCGGTTGGTGCTTCGGACCGTTTAAACCACGCAGCCATTAAATCGACCCAACGAGATTCTGTGTTTCAAGGCCCCTGGGGCTGAAAGTCACGGCGGGGGAACCCGGACCGAGACGCGCTCCCGAGCATCCGCTGAAATGTGTGCCCCCGCCCCCGATCAAGATGACGGACAGGTGGGCACGGCGAGCCCGACGGGGTGAGAGTCATCAACGTCCAGGCAACTTTGCCGTGGCTTTGTTGGGTCCGCATTGGATTCTGGAAACGCTGTCCGTCTTCCGGGCTTTGGCCTGACGACGCGCGCCCCCCCCCCCGCCCCCACCGGGAGTCACCGGATCCCTTGTCCGATCGCAGGGCGCCGTGGCGCATTACGCTTGGTCAGCGGACCACAGGAAGCAGGAAAACAGAATCTGCTGCTTCACGCCGTTCTTCCCAACCCTCGGCCGGCTCCGGTGGCCCGGTCGGGTTACACCTTCATCTACTGCATCAGAACGGGTCCCTTTGGGTCCGGGTTGGTTGGTGCCAGGCTTCAGAGACTACGCAGATGAGCAGTTATAACCCTGGGCTCAGCCTCATGTGCTACGCTCATACGATGATGTTGATATGGACATAAAACTGGAGGTTGTATCAAACACAGATGGATGGGCCAGACTTTGTTATACAGGGAGCTGCCTCCTCTTCTTTAAATAAGAATTCTCTGTGATGTCTGCAGCCACCTCCTACTTGTACTTAAGTCATCTACACTCTGAAATATGTTCCAGGTAAGTAGCATTTCTCCTACTTATGTAAAACGTGTCTGCACTCCTCCTCAGTGAGAAAATAATATGGAAAAGCAGGCAGCAGTTAGCATCCCTCCTGCTCTGCCTTTGAGGGGGGGGGGGGGGGGGGGGGGGTGAGCCGTCGGTCCAGCAGGTACCATCCTGCAAACTGGGTCACATCAGGCACAGCACGTTTCATGAACATCACAGGTGTAGTAGAAAAGGGGGTGTGTGGGGGGTGGAGGGGGGGGACTGCATTCAGAGCCACGTTGGCCACTCTCCACCATGCACAATACGTTTTCAGCAGGGAACACAAAAGACATCCATCCATGCAATAAACCCAGGCAGACCCCCCCCCCCCCAAACAAAGAGAAAAACGACAGACAGGAATGTGCTGTCGGAAAAGCAAAGAACAAAACGGTGGTCCGGGATCGAGGTGGACAGAATTCATACCAAGCTCTGAATCCAAAAGATAGGGATAACTTAAATGGTTTTCAACTTCATTTGAAGTGCTCTTACCTCCACCATTATGTGAAAGGCGTGCTAGTTGAAAAAGAACATGAGAAGCAAACAGTCATTACAACCTGTCAGTTAGAGGAGGAAACAGAGGCAGGTAACTGGTAGGAGCCCAAGAGCTAGGGTTCAAGGACACATGAAGGGCGACATGGGGGAGGGGGGGGGGGCGTCTGATGCCACGTGATCACAGAAGGTGTTGATAACAAGCAGGCGCCGAAGCCGAGGCGGTGCATTTCAGCGACTTTGATGATGCTCTTACGCAGAGCAACTGAAAATAGATGAAAAGAACCCCAAAAGTTGTCCGACCTCGCTGTGAAACCAAAACCAGGATGAAGGTAGCAGTGACTGGACTCACGAGAAATCATGTTGGAGAAATGCTGGGGAAGGGAAAGGAAAGATTAACACAGAGCTGTGAGAGTGGAGAGTGGAAAATCTCAACTGCTTGATGAAAATCCTGGACCACATTGAGCCTCACAACGGGGTTCTGGGGGCTCTTCCAGACGCCTGGAGTCCCCTGGCCTATCAGGAGATCTTCGGGCGGCTGCACCCAGACAAACAAGACGCGAGTAGCTCCATAATAAAGCAATTGATGAGATTTTGGTCAGAATCGATCTGCCAGATGGAGAGAGATAACGGAATCGGGTCCAGGTGGAAAGAAAAAAAAAATGGCCAGACTTGAGTTGAAGTGCTCCAGGCCTCTCCGTGTGAAAGCTGTGGGTCTGTGTACTCAGACACAATCAATTCCAGTTTGCCTCCACTACGCACTGTGGTGTGAATAATGGAGGCTTGGTGGCAACTATGCACTCTGTGATAAACATCCATCACAATGGCATAATGACAGGAGGCATTTAAGTGACTTGGCCGCACTGCATTCAGTCTTTTGAAGGGTCGCACGCTCTAAAGAAAAGTCAAACAGCGTCTCTATGAGCTGCTGCTGCAGGGTGGAGGTACAGCAGGAGCGCTCTGCACCGCGCTGGTCTCCTTTTCTCCGCCTTTCCTTGGTGCCTCGCTTCGCTAAATTAGACAACAGATCCGTAATAATGAATCCATTAGAGGTCATTAAGTGGGAACCATTACTTTTGCCTCTTGAAGACGGCACGTTTCATTACCTTGCAGAGAACACGGCGGCGGCAACTCGATGCCTCGCTTTGCGTTTCTTTAGCAGTCTGTAAACTCGCAAAAATGCAGACAATCAAATGAATGAGTCATTCTGGGGTGATAGATAGATTTGAATTTCATGAGGACAATATAAATATATATATTATATTCTTCTGGTCATTAGGACGAAAAAGAACCTGAGGTTCGGCGGCACCCTGTAATGAATAATAAAAATAGACATTTCTCTCTTTGTACTTTGATCCGACATAATCACCCTCCTCCTCCTCCTCCTCCTCCTCCTCCTCCTCCTCCTCCTCCTCCTCCTCCTCCTCCTCCTCCTCCTCCTCCTCCTCCTCCTCCTCCTCCTCCTCCTCCTCCTCCTCCTCCTCCTCCTCCTCCTCCTCCTCCTCCTCCTCCTCCTCCTCCTCCTCCTCCTCCTCCTCCTCCTCCTCCTCCTCCTCCTCCTCCTCCTCCTCCTCCTCCTCCTCCTCCTCCTCCTCCTCCTCCTCCTCCTCCTCCTCCTCCTCCTCCTCCTCCTCCTCCTCCTCCTCCTCCTCCTCCTCCTCCTCATTGAAGGTGTGGAATACGGGAGCGCAGCATGTCGCATGGACGCTGGGAAGCTACCAACGCCTGTGATGAACAACTGTCACCACTTCCCATTCACACGGTGCCGCCTAAAAAAAAAAAAAACCCTGACCGGCAACCGGTGCGGGCCATATGTAGCCGTCGCATAAAAACCGCACGACCCCCCAATGGAGCGTTTTGTTGTGACAGAGCAGAAACAAGCAGGGCGAAGAGCTTCTGCTTTCCAGGGTTCACTAAAAGTTGATGTGGAACCGTAACGACCGACTGACCTCCCTCTCTCAAAAGCATATTATTCAAATTCAAATCAGATGCGTTTTACTCAAATCATTTGCTAAGGGACTGTCTGCGATTTGTCAAGCGCCTTTTGGACAGCGGCTTAAAAAGAAGAATATGGCCGTTTTGTTTGCCTGCCAAGATTTATACCGCTTTAGTGTCAGTGTGTCAAGAACCACAATATTCACAACACGTGGTGCAACACAAAAACACCCAAAGAAAATAAAAGAAGCAAGTAATGAATCCCTTTTCGCTGCATCCTACTCTCTCTCCTCAGCGTGGCCCCCTCCCCCCTCCCTCCTCCTCCCCCCTCCCTCCTCCTCAAATCGGTTACAAAACCAGCTACGGATGCCTGAGCCACCGAGCGTGTGTCATCCAGCGAGTGCACATATTCCTGCGCTGGTTTCAACCTCCTTGGAGGTAGCAGGCGGGTGGGGTTCACTGCATCACCTGCTTCCAGAAAAAGCATACCAGCTGACTTTTAAAACGCATTCTTGTACAAGTGACCTCCTTTCCTCCTCCTACTCGCTCATGCATGAAATACGCGCACGGTCACACACACACACACACACACACACACACACACACACACACACACACACACACACACACACACACACACACACACACACACACACACACACACACACCCGGCATGACTTCATTTGTTCCTTCCAGGATTTGGGATTTAATTGTCTCATTAGTTATCTGATGCATGTTTTGTTTAATGTTCTTTACTTATTCAGGTCAGGTGATTCACCCGCCTCCTGTGTTTCCAATGCATGAATCAGCATTCGTTTGCATTTGTGACACTGTCTTAATATCTGTTCCTTGCTGTTCTTTGGCTTATTGCAAATAACTAGGTTGAAAGAATAGCATGTCTCTCCTCTAACCACACACTACCCCCCCATTCTCCGAGGCAGAGCTGCGAGCGGCTCTGTGTTTAGTTGTGTTTGCCTATATAAAGCCTCATCAATAATGCAGAGGCCCCCGACTCCTCTTCCATACAGTGGGAGCTCTGCATGGGCTTCCTTTTTACCCGGGTGCTGCTGAGCAGGCACAGAATAAAGCTCCGCTGATGTCGCGTGAAAAGCGCCTTCAAAAGATGAACAAAACAAGGAGCCTTGTGGTCAGTCCGAGGGGACAAGATATCGAAAAGGTTTACAAAAGGTGATGAACGGACCCATACAAAAACCATCAGACATGTTTCACATTGATGGCGAGGTCGGCTGAACGGGAAAAGAAAGTTAAAAAAGCTCAGATAAAAAGTCCATTTTGCCCTTTTCACACGGTGTGCGGTTAATAACCAGACACAATACGAACCGAGTCGGAGACGTGTTTGCTCAGAAGCAGACGGCACCAAGGCTGCGCTCGTCCTTCTAGACGACTCTGAAAGAAACAGCTGAAAAAGCAATCACGGTGAACATAAACGCTGCAAACAACCCGGAGCTCTGACGCTTGGGGGCCCGGGGCAGCAGAGGCCAAGGCTGCCCGGGCACAGACTGGACCAGTGTTGCATCAAACAAAGCGAGCGCCCTCTGCTTCCAGGAGCAAATAAAAGAGCTTTAAATCAAATATCAACTGAAGCAAACAGGGCAGAACCACACAACTTCTGCAATCCAATCCCTTTAGTTTCATAGTTTCTTTTAAAGGAGTAACAACTATCTAGGGTTATTTCTGTTGAGTTTCTAAGAAATTAATCATTTGGGCAGAAATGTGATGCATTTTCTCTTTGTTTGTGATTAATAGACACAGTGGTGCGCCAGCATGGCTGAATAGACAAAAAGAGAAACTGCATCAGCAGACACGTCCAAGAAAGAGGACACCGACAGTCCCGAACCACGGCGTTTGATTGACATGTGACCTCTGGAAGAAGCCATGAGTGTGGTGGTCAGGGTCTAGAGTTTAGTCAGGGTTTAGGACTCACATGTGTGGGGACGAGGGCCGCTGGGTACGCCAGCTTGTGATGTCTCCACATCCAGAAGGAGAAGAGGACCACGGCGGCCAGGCCTATGATGGGGACCAGCGAGTAGAGCAGGGTGCTGAAGAGCTGGGGCTTCTGGGAAAATGGGTTGGAGGTTGCTGTGGGGAGACCAAGACAGAGAGGACGGTGGAAGGAAGAAGACAGAATTATTATTATTATTATTTTACCTTCATAGAAACAAAAAACAATAAAAAGAAAAATATGATGGACGGAGCAGAAGTAAATAGTAAAAAAAAAAACAGGCTAATTGGCTTGACATTGTGCTTCATCCCCTCTAAGTGCAGCACCAACTCTGCTTACAGCCACTGTGCTTTGGGATCATATCAACGTGCACACACACACACACACACACACACACACACACACACACACACACACACACACACACACACACACACACACACACACACACACACACACACACACACAAATCCATCTTGTGACATAACGTAATCCGCCTGCCAAAAATAACAGAGCCCTGAACTGCGTCCGACCCCGACAGGAGTCGCCGGGTGACGCCTGCTGGCTCAGCCCGTCCTCCCATCCCAAGGTGGGACAGTCTGATTCGACGGGGCCGTCAAAGTGCCGACATCAGGGTGGGGGGAGGGGTCAGGGTACAAGAAATAGTGGGGGGGGGGGGGGTTGGTTTGGTGGGTGACCAGCTGCATCACGGCCCACTCAGGGCTTTTGTCAAAGTAGTTTTCCTCCAAGGCTTCAGAGAGTCATATTTTAAAAAAAGCAACGCGAGAAGACAAGCCTGTTGGACTATTTAGCAGAAAGGGGACACCAGAACCGCTCCGTGCACACGGTGCACTTCAAACGGCCTTACTGTCGTATCCCTCAGAAACAAAAGCCTGGATATTAAACGCCTCCTCGCCTAATCGTTCTGAGCTCGTGACAGGGTAGTTAGCAGTTTTTGTTATGGATTATTTGGATGGATGGTCGGTTCAATGCTTCGGGCGTATTATCCATCACACCATATAAAGAAAAAGTAAGCTGCGCACTATAAACCATTAATATGAAGATGCTGTCCATACATATTTACTAGTGGATGATAAGCACATATATGGATTCAGATGCCTCTTTTTCACTGAATGGGTTTATCATGGGCTTGGATGATGTTTTGGGATGGTAGAGAAATCCAGAGGTGGATGTTTGTGTTGAAGTGTACGTACTGTAGGCGGTGGAGTGGTGCGGGTCGCTCTGCGGCGCGGCTTCAGGGGCGTACAGGAACTTCTCGTTGCACATGTTGCCCTCACAGCAGCAGAAGAAAACGTCGGGGCTCTCCTTCCTCTCCACACACTCGCTGCTGCACAGGTGAGAAATGAAAAAGTTGCAGGGAGCTCAACAATACTCTGATGCAAGCAATTTATTTTATTGAAGAGTGAGTGAGTGCACGCACGCACACAGGAAAACATGATGTTAGCTGAAAAGCACAAACACACTTTGAGCATAACACGCACTTCCTCCCTGTTCCATTTATAAAATATAACTCCTACACACGCCCCTACACCCACACATGTACACTAAAAATCACACACACACACAAACACTCTCACACACAGTCATCAGATAAAAGCCAAAGGAAGTGGCAGCCGCCCTCCACTTGCTCCGGACTCTCCGGGGAGGCGTGGCGGCGCCGTCTGAGCGGAGGAACCCAAACTGTGCGAGCTGCACAGTGTACAGCGACTATCGCTACAGAATCCAAAGAGGAAAAACTGAACCAGGAGGAAACGCCGCCTACTGATATCTGTTTACCGCCGGAGACAAACGCAGCCATTTCCATTTCCTCTGCCCCGGGAATTAAAAAACGCAGCAATGTGCAGGTCTCTCAGAATAAAAAGTGGGCTCCGTGACCGCCTTCACTTCATCCCGTACGTTTTAAGGTGGGTTCCTGGCTCGCGGCTGAGGGGGTGTGGGGGGGGGGGGGGGGGGGTTACCTGTCGTAGCAGTTGACGTCGTCCAACCAGCAGCCCTGCCGGACGACCTCCACGGCGCCGGAGACGTTCTTCCACGTGGCGAAGCAGTGCCTCCGCTTCTCTTTATCGCCGTAGCAGGGCTCGATGCCGCTGCGGTTGGTGCGCTCCTTCTCCCAGCTGGAGTTGTAGTAGGCGCACTCTTGCGTCTCCGAGCGTCCCAGGATGGCCCCTGCAGAGGACCAATGGCGCATTGTTTTTCATTTTGCCAAGACATTGTATTGCTGAAAAAACAATCACTCCATCAAACATGATGTCCTGTAAAATGGGTGGATTTAGGAGCGAGAGATAAAAAGGGTTTTTCTGACATAGCAGGTACTGCAATAACATTTCTCTGCAGCCTCAGTGTAGTCATCAAAATTCACTCCTGTGATACATCATTACATCACGTGTCATTTAGCTGACGCTTTTATTCAAAGCGACTTACAATAAGTTCTTCCAATGGAGTACATTGGAAGAACTTTGAGTACACTGGTACAATTTATTCAAAGTGCTTTAGAGTCAATGGAAAAAGATGGACACTAAAAGCTACCCAGGTGGGTTATACCTACCCAGGAGGAACAACTGACGTAAGCCAATTGAGTTGGACCCCCCCGCCAAAATAAAAGGAAACACAGGAGGTTTAGCGATGGTCGGTTGGTTTGCCTCCCCGAGCACGGCGAGCACGGCGCCTCAGACAGGAAACCAGGATGGCTTCCTACGTATCATTCTGTTTGTGCTCCCAAAGGGGCAATAAGTAGCTTTTTACAGCGCTGAGAAATCAATGGGAGCTCTGAGGCATCCGGATGCAATGAGCGTCGCTCAGCGCCGTGACACATTTCTGCTCCGGACCCACGAAGCCGTTTATTATTACGCTGCTTATCCTTTTTGTTTGCAGCTGAAAATCACCAGAAACTTTCTTATGAAAAACACATCAATAACCTCGGAATAAAATGTTTATGAACGTTCTCAGACGGTTTTATGTAACTGGAACATTTTTTTCATTTTTTTTTTACGGCCTGTAATGTACGTCTATTTAAATTCCATAACACCCAACGCATTCCTTTTAGTGGTTAGGGTGAAAGCTTCATTTGTGAGTTTGTGATGTGTCGATCCAGAGCTCGTCTTGGAGACATTTGAGGGACCCCTCCTGTGCAGAGCGTTCAGCGCTGTAAGCACCACTATTTGGCTTCCAAATAGGCTTCCTTCATTTCTTAAACCCGTTTTATTTATTTGATATCCCGTATATTTCGTCTGCCTGCAAGATAGAATTCGCACTGTTGAGGACAAGTGTCCCACCTGCCCCGACCGTGTCTCCGGCGCTTTGAAGAAACTAGGGCGCAGCCTCCATAATGGAAGTTACCTTTTCTGAAGATCTATTTTTCATCAAAACGGCCGCTTAAGTAAAGTCGATAGATGGGAACTCGGAGCCCTCGAAGCGCCGAAGGTCTCTTTTTCACCGGCATCAACCGCTGCAGATGGAACGGAGCGGAGAGCGCCCACTTCACTGCCCGGGGGGGAGGTCACTCCTCCTCTTAGCGGGGCCGACGCCGCTTCCTCCAGTCACATCCCTGCAGAACCCGCAGAGCCCCGAACAGGTGCTCCAGTGAGCGGTCGCGTGTGTGCGATGGAAGCGGATCGCGGGAAGAGACGGGTGGTCGGAGCTGATGGATAAGCCGAGCCCGCCTAGACGTGGAATTCAGCCTGACTAACTCAGCGGGGGGGACGTGTGTATCGTTTGTGCAATTTCTACTTTGTGGAAACGATTCACTGCAACCGAAAAGAACAACAGCTCCGTGTCGTGATCTCGTCAGGAAAAGCATCACGCCCCCCCCCCCCCCTTCCCATCACAGCCTACTGCAGAGATGCCCTTGAGCAAGGCACTGAAATCTGCAGCAGGGATTAGGTGGGAATAAGAATTGTTTCATTATGCATTTAAGGCACAAAAGGAGAAAGGATTTATGCTTTCCTCAGAGAGACCCTCTCCATGCTGCGTTTGGTAAACTCAGCCTCTCCCATCGGGCCCTTCGGCAGGTCGAGTGGCCATTGTATGGCGCCTGCTTTCTTCCTGGAGGGGGGGGCCAAATGCGGCCCTCCCTCCTCTGGCCCCCGTGGGAGCTGAAAGCGCTAATTATGGAGCGGTATGCAGCGGTACAGCGGAAGGTTAGCTCATTAGCCACTCCTGGTGTAAGGCATTAGCCGTGCTAGCGCTGAGCCCCCGTGGACCTCGCGTGGAGGTCCTCTGCAAACACACGTTTCTATTTTACTCACCAGGGATTTGAGCAGGAAGGAGAAGCCTGACTTCATTCTACAAACGTAATCACACGCATGTCATAATGAGGACTGTGCAGTGCTGTTTGTTTGTGCTGCTGGGGAATAAAGTAAAACATGATGTCTCAGACTTGTAGAAACAGACGTGTTATATATTTATGATGTCAACCGTTTTTCTCCTTAATGGACAAACTCAAAGTTGAATGTTTGTAGGCGTGCCTAACTAGGACAGCGTTCCAGTCGGCCCCGGCGAGCTGCAGCCACTTCTTTGATAACGCCTCGACTGGCTGTGAGAACGAGCTGGAAGCCATGTGAACTGCAAATACTGCGGCGCCGCTGTGAATACAGCCGTTAAGAGCTCAAATCAATCACCTCTCTGAAACGAGGTGACAATAAAAGGACGGCTGCCTATAGCGCCGTGTGCCAAAGGTGGGCAAGAGCTGCCCTGCAGTATGGAGAATATGAAGGATGTAACGCAGAGAAATCCATCTTCTGACTAAGTTGCAGCTCAGAGTTCACTAAAGCGACTAACGTCACTGAGTGCAGAGCCAATAGTGACTGATTGTGAAAGGACATAGAATAGGCTTCCCCCCCACCCGCACGTATCCAGGCCATACAGAGAAAAGACAGCTTTTGTCTCGGATCCATATTTCACCTAAAGAAATGTCAAACACGAGTGGCTGGGTTCACTTCGTCCGTCCTCCTCAGGAGAAAGAACCACGTATATTTCATTCATCACGCACAGGAAACGTCAGCGTGAAACAAGAGGAACAAAAGAGAGGTGAAGCGTAAACATAAAAGGGAGGAAAGCTATTTATTCTTAATCATAACTTAATGCTAGTTTGCTCGTTTAAATACCAGATGCGGTGAATGAGCCGCGGCCCGTCCTTTACTCCATCAAGATAAAGGCAAGCACAACGCGTGAAGCGCCTTCGTCACCGCTTCCTCTCTGCGGGGGAAAGAAATGACCACAGAGCAGGGGGAGATTCATCAAGGTTAACTGTTTCTGCCACGCCGGCCCTGCAAAACGTCTCAACACCCGACGCACGGGGGCTTTTTACAAAAAGCTGTCTCATGTGCAACTTAAAAAGCAGAGTGTTTCCTTCTCTGAGGCCAAGTGGCTTCACTTGGCGAGCACCTCTTCCATCTCGGCGTGGAGACGCCCCGGGGAGCGCTTCATGGGGGCCACAGTGTCAGCACGCGTCTCTTTATGGTCTGGCCAGTGAGGTGCATGCTGGGTGAGATGACCACCGACCACCTGGAGAGATTTCCACTACGTCACTCTGGCTTTTGGTCACTCTATACCAAAACTAAGAAAAGGTCCTCATTGGTCCACCGAGGACGCCATGAGCTTGTGGGGTGAGACCAACAACACGCGCCACAGAGGCTACTTGGCTCCGCTTTACTATCACCACAACGAGTCATTCAACCCCAAAAGGGTTCCCCTTTTTCTTCCCACCACACAGGAAGTCACGACTCGTGCGGATCTCTCGCCACGGCGACAAAGTGTCCCGCTGCGCGAGTTCGTTGGGTCCCTCGTGGGCCCGGAGCGGCGGGAAAAATGCTTCCTCGCAAACTGTCCAGCAGGAGACCTCATTTCCTGCGCGGGCCTCGCCACGGGCCTCGCCACGGGCCTCCTGATGAAAAGGCGTTTCTCGCGGGCCGGGTCTGCACTCGGCGCCGCGAAGTGAGTAAACAAGTCATTCATCAGCAGCGTTTGGTATTGTTCACCGGGCAGAGGTGAGGTGATGCATGGTTCTTCGGGGGCGTGGCTTTGTGTGGGAGGTTCTTTTTAGAAGTCAGGCCGAGGCCAGCGGTAAGCGTGGAGTCTGCAGAGACGCCCTTCTCTCCCCCCCCAATGCGGGCTGACACCTCCCCCCCCACATGATGATTGAGGCAGGACTCAACTAAATAAAGCTTTAGCGTTTACGAATATGCAGAAAAATAATGGCTGAAAAACAGTCGCCCATAAATCCTGCAAACGTCCTGCAGTAACGATCACAAGGATATGAGGGGGGGGGGGGGGGCGGGATCATTTGTCATGGCGTTGGGCTGAAGTTGCGTTCAGGCAACGCCATTTGTAAACTGTCAGGCCTGGAAGCGTCTACGGCTCTGATCAAATCAAGCTCCTTAAACGCCAAACCACACGAGTCGGTGTGTCATCTTCCTGCAGAACGGGACAAACTGCCCCCCCCCCCCCCCCCCCACTCCTTTTACGCCACTTACAGCGGCTCCACCATCACAGCTGCATGAGGGGCAGCATGGTGGACCAAAGTCATACAAGAAGTTAGACATGGGCGCTGCTTCTTCATCACCCTCATGTATCGGACAGCAGTGATTATTAAAAGGATAAAGTGGAGGCTATAATAAGAGAAAAGACTTCTTCTGTTCTTGGGATGGAAGGAGCTATTTGAGTGGGTTTTCTTTCCTTCACACCTTTCTCCAGCAGCACTGTTCATCGCGTCGTGGGGGCAGTGGACTGAGAGGTGGACGCGCTCGCAGACACAAACGCCATTTCAGAGCGCCGGAGTGCTGCATTAACGTTTGATCACAGGGTGTCGTGACATGGCAGGGGTGGTTGGGGGGGGGGCTCGGTAAGCCGGTCACAAAGGCGGCAGTCTTTCCATGGCCGGGAGGAGGGACATGGTGAAGAGGGGGGGGGGGGGGGGGGCATTAAAAACCACAGCACTCAGCAACTGAATCCAATCCCTATAATCCCTGCTGGTATGCACGGGGCGACAAGCGGCCGCTGGTCTCCCCGCCTCAATTAGCAGTGATGGGGGGCCGCTCGCCAGCCGGGTCGGGAGAGCGCCGGGGTCCCTCGCCGTGAATCGACAACTGTGCAGACTGCACATGGAGCGCCGTGCACACCCCCCCCCTCGCATGGCCTGCCGTCGCCAGCTGCATTCCTTTCATTCCGTACAGGACGAGCAATTTAAAACCCCTTGTTATCTCTCGCCGAATTCCGTAGAAAGATCAGCAAAATCCCCCCCCCCCCCCAAACAATGGCCTCTGTGCTTGGATTTATTTACTTGAAGGGTGCCTTTAAGTGCCACTTAGGTTTAAGGCTGAACCGGGTATTGAGTGAGCAGTGATATTGTAATATCACAAAGCCTGCATTTCAAAAACAAGCAATCTATAAATAAAGAATGCAGGGGGGGGGGGAATGTAGAAAGAGACATTTTATTTATATATATCTATATATAATGTGAATCCAGCCCCGTTAAAACATAATCCTTTGCTGTAAAGCCATATAAATGTGCCTCAAAACAACCCCCACAAGGCTACCAAGGCCTTTATCAGAGCCGAGTGGACCTGGTTCTGAGTCATCGCCCTGCTGGAGAGGTTGACTGTTTGCGCTCGCTGGCTTCGCATTTTGCTGAAGACGGGCTAATAAACGCAGCGAGTCGATGAGCCCCTCCTCACACGACCTCGCTGACTCCTGCCTCCTCTTTATATTTAGCGTAAGCCAACGACACACACGCGGGTCACGAGGCGCCCCCCGCGGCCAAAATAAAACACCAACACTTGTATTTAGAATGGAGATTGGATTACAGGTCCTCGCCCCCCCGATGCAGGGAATAACCACAAAACCCATCTAGCGGCGGTTATCAACGCCATTAATGACTCGTGTGATTACAGGAACTGCTGAGGTGACTTCAAACTTAAAGTCAAAAGAGAAGCGAACCACAGGAGCCACAGCTTCAGAAGACTCGACGTCAGATAGGAACACAAAGCCACTGCAACGATGGCGGCCGGGTAACAGGCCGCGTGCGCCCCCCGCCGAGCGCCAGAGACACCGTTACCCTTTAGCGGGTCCGGTGATAAGGAGCTAGGGCGACCTTCGTGACAGTGAGGAATCTTGGCAGGAGACGGACGAGGAGGAGGGAGGAGGGGGGGGAGGAGAGAGCCTGAAAGCAGAGCGTGATGAATGTACAGCTCGCGGTTTTTTAATCAAGGATCAAAGCGGAGCAGCCGGCCCGTCTAGACCGAGACGCTCCAGAAGCACATAAAGGCAACATCTGCACGACGCATTCATTACAGTCAAGGACCGCTGGGGACACCAAGCGCTCTGGACTAGATCAAATAGTCCCCTGTATGCGATGGGTTGGACCCTAAAGGCCATTTCACGTAAATCTACATCTGCAGACGCCCTCCTCCCTAGATTTTGTTTTACGTTGACCACTAATTATTTTACTTCACCCCCCCACGTCTTTACATTGTATTGGGATGAGGGACACGTCCCCTTCCTGCCGTATGTGGTCCTGTGTAAAAGTAAAAGGTTTTGGCTAACCGCTGTCCTTTTATGTGGAGATTATTATTGACTATCATGAATAAAAAATACAAAAAAGAAGAATATCTATACAAAAGGTCTTCTTCCACTGCACAGATGCAACCAGAATGAAGTCCATGGAGCACAAAACACCTGGCCTCGGTCTAAATTTAGGGGGGTCATAACTCCCCAGCCTTGATGAACATGAGCTCGTGCAGCCCTTTGTTTTTATGATGTTAAGGCAGCGGATGATACACGGCCGTGGGAGGACGCAGTCGGACTAGTTGGGCCCGCTGGGAAATTCAAGGCTACATCTGGCCTTAACAAATACACCTGTGCGTCCGGAGCCTAATGCATAATGCATGGGATCATATTAGAAAGAAAAGAGGGGGGGGGGGGGGGGGGGGGGCAGAGCCGGTAGGAAATACAAGAACACTGCAGCACATGATCCACATGGTTCCAATGGACAAAGACTAACCCACTTTTGGTTTTATTTAGGACACACTTTCACACTTTCTCCATGTATTTTCAGGCAGAGTAAACTTTAGTCTTGAGGGAACTATTAGATCCGTTTAAAACGGCACAGCTCGTCTTCATTTAACTTAATATATAATAATAATAATAATAACAACTGTTCAGATAAACAGAAAATGACCACGTCTATGTCTAAGAATCGACTTTTCCTGGGAAAGAACTATTCTGCACTTGAATTGATAAATTGACTAAATTCAAAAACAAAACACCTCAATCGATTCTCCCAAAGCCGAGGACGGATATGATGCAATAATACAGCGATGTCATGAAAGTGATCTGATAATGAGCAGGAAGAAAAGGCCTCGTAATCTCTAAACGGCACTACCACAAGGTCAGAGGTCGGCAGTAAAACACTGGCAGCTGGCACCATTTGGTGCCTGCCGCTCTGAGCTGCTGGCGGGGGCGTCAACCAACCGGGCCCAGTTAACGCAACAGGTACGCGTTGGTTCTCTCAGATCACCGGAGGTCGGAATCAAGTGAAACCAAATCGTCGGATCAGGTGCGCTGCTGAGGATTGAAAACCCTCGCCACGCTGATGTAACCGTATACCGGCGTGCGCCGGGATCAATGTCTGCAACTGCCGCAGAGCACAAAGGAAGGAGGCCAGATGTGGAGCCAGAGCACCAGACCGGACTGGACTGGTCTCGGTGCAGAAACACGTGTCTACAAAAATAAAAAAAGTCAGCTTGGGCCCATTAGTTGGTGATTAACTTCAGGACCAATGAGGCGGTCACAGGGTCACTGCGTTCATCAAACAGGTCCAATAAACACAGCATCTCGTAGCGAACTGATGGTCAGCGTTTTGGTCCAAGGGTGACGCAGCACATTAACATATTTACATGTTTACCGTAGAAGCTCATAGGGTCGCGTTTCACATGAAATCGAGCCAAACACCCTCCCTGGAGGTGAAATGTACCTTTCCCCCGTTCAGCAGGACCAACGCAGCTTACACAAGAAGCCCGTTTACGAGCGTGTCACATTAGTGCTTTGGCGGACAACCTTGAGCCGCCATGTGTTGCAGCAGCATTTACACATGCCAGCACGGATCAAAACACTGGGCAGCTGCTGGGTGCAACCTTAAACCAGGTCAGACTTCACATCCAGTCACACACACACACGCGCTCCATCCCAAAAATAAGAGCACATTACAAAAGCAAGTCGTGTCTGGTTTTGAGGCTGAATAAAGGCAGCTTTGAATATTCCAGGAGGAACCCTTTGAGCAGCATGTAGAGTTTTGTTATTTATGACGGTTAATAATGTGAGTCATTCATGAGCACCTACCTTACCTGTATACAAGCACAACATAAAGGGAGGGATGCAAGGGCTTACATTCCAAAAGCTACATAGAAGATTTTAAAGCAAAGAAAGGACACTTGAAAGTGACAATTTCTTCATTGGTGATAAATCTGGTGATTATCAGGTCTCCAAAAAAGGTAGAGGAACATAACAAGTTCACACTGAGCAGAACGCAAAAGGTTCTAACAACAACAACAACTAAAAGAAGAGTTGTCTTTGAATGAAATCCACAGCCATCATTAGATAAAACCACTCTGCCACCAGCGGGGGTTTCTTGAACTGTGCCAACCCGCCTTTGTGCGTTTCAGAGAAGATGGTGGTTGCAGCTCAAGGAGGAACCATTCGTTTACCCACTTCACACGGTAACGAGCGAGTGGAATAATCACCTGCTGCGCGGCGCGATGAAGGCAGCACCTGCCTGCCACTCCAAACTATTACTGTAATTCACTGGCCTTTTGGTTCGGGCCCAGGAGACACCCCGGGGCTCCCTGGGAAAGGACGTTCCCAACTACACTTGGGACTTTAGTTCTCCTTTCCTCATTGAAAGTGCTTTAATGCGATGAGGCTGGACGTTTTATCGCCGAGGTCCTTCAAGGCAATTTACGTCACAGCAAATGAGAAAAACCAGGTTTGTTAAGCTGCACACGTAATAAATGACGATATATGGGAATACGTGGAGGAAGAAAAACCTTCTTCAAAGCGTTAGTTATCTGAAGCCCCGTCTCTAAATCAAAGTGAAAGTAATGCAGCTCCTTTAAGGCGCTACAGAAACAAAAGGCATCGCTTTGCTATTCGTCACATTCCACAATACGCATCAAACCCAAAGCATCCCGGGCCTCCACGTCTCTCGGCATGAGGACGCGTGCCGGTGGGCCGGTGTGGTCGCCTCACTGACCCCGCTGACATTCATCACACATCCACCACTGGGGAAGGAAACGCATAAAAGGACATTTCTCCGGCACGACGCTGGAAAATTGCTCCGCTGCCAAGAGATTCGACAATTTGAATATTGTGATACTCGCGGAAAAATGGTTACACCTGCTGAGCTACATTCCCAAGACGCCAAGGCCCCGGGTTGCATTAAGATTTTAAAAAGGCAGCTTTTATATCAATTATGTTCATGTTATGATGCTCTCAGTTTATCAAATCCTCTCATCGTTCTGGCGTCAGAATGAACTTTAATTAATGCATCTCCTTCTGAGTTTGGGTGAAGACGAGCTGGTCCGTGCTTCTGTTCTCATAATGTAAGGAGGTTTAAAGAATCCAGGACCCCTCCTCACTCACTACTGGAGTCTGCAGCCTGTGCATCTCCTACAAGGTGGAGAAAGCAGCAGGGGGGGTATTTCCCCATTATTCATGCTCCACACATACCAACAACCCCCCCCATCCCCATCCACCCACCTGAAGAGCAGGAGATGAGGAAAACGGCGAAGGCCAGTTTGGTGGCGTCTCCCATTTTCCATCCGAATAGGATCCTCTGACCGGAAGGAGAATAAAAGCACCAACAACAAAAAAACTAAACAAAAAATATATATATCTCACATTCAAGAGTCAAATCAAACGTCTCGCTGCTCCAGAGAGCAAAAGGGCACCTGCAAAAATGTCAATAACGAGTCTTCCCAGTCCCCCCTCCCCCCAAAAAGAAGAAGCAACAGAAGGGAGGAAGAGGAGGGGGTGAAGAAGATGGAGCGGGTTGGTTGCACGTATTTCCAGGTTTACAGGCGGGCGATGGAGGGCGACGTGTGGGCACCGCTGTCATGCGCTTGCCATGTCTGCAGCATTGTCACATAGAGCATCGAACGGGGGGGGGGGCGCGTTTCAGCGGAGGAGCCTGAGGACGCCTCACCGGCGGGATTCAGAGCGGAGCCACGGCCGGGGCAGGGCGCCCATCCATCGGGCTGCAAATCCAGCGCACACCGCTTCCTCCGATCAAACTTCTCCTCGACGGAGCTCAGGTCGCGTAGCTTCAGAAAAATGTCAATAAAAAAATTAAAAAAAACTCGAAGTGTTGCTTTTAAAATATCCGAAGAGGAGGAAAAAGCGACGTTCAAAGCGTGTATGATTCTGTTGTTGTTGTTATAATCCGTGTGGAAGCGTCGGCTCCTTCCGGCGGCCACAACCGGAGCTCGGTCCGCTCCAACGGGGGAAACAACCGTTAACGAAGCTCCCCTCCAAAGTGGGCCAAACAACCTTTACCCCCCCAACCAAAATTACTCGAAGGAACAAGTGGAAACGCTCTCGTGTGTTAGCAATAACCCGCAAAGCTGCCGTTAATCCGTGTAGCTAATGGGGCTATCGAGTTTTAGGACGAGCTGCTTTCCCCCCCCCTCAGGTCCGTATCCTCCTCGCCTCCTCTGGTCGGGACGATTTCAAGATGGCGTCACTGCACCCGCGTCGAGTTGCCGAGCGAACACGCAACGCTTCGGTAATGGATTTCAAAGTAAAATGTCAAATGGAACGCGGGACGAGACATACTGTTTGATAGGAACAACACTACTCATCATCACTGCGTCATCATTTGCCTTAATACTCGCGTTGTCTGTTTTTTTATTTATGTGAGACTTGTTACAGAGATAAATGGACTCGCACTTGTAAAGTCTTCTGACCACTCAAAGCGCTTTAACACTGTTGGGGACCACAAACACTACATAACATCATTCACTCATTCACACCCATACACTAATGACAGGACCTACCATGCACAGTGGCACCTGCCCATCAGTAACAGAGCAATGCTGGGTTTAAGTGTCTTGCCCAAGCACACATCAACAGGCCTGGGATCAAACCGCCAACCCCCTGGTTGGAAGACGACCGCGCTCCCCACTCGTCCACAGTCGCCTTGAGGTGAAGTGGGGCTCCTTCCATTTTCCATTGACATTACAGGATGTGGCAGATATCTTTGTTTGAGAATAGCGCGTGCTTCAGTGGTGATGGTCCACTGACAAATAAGGGAATGTCCACACTACATTGCCATCAGGGAATATTTGTGCTTTTGTGCGGCCCAAATTTACATCATCCAGCTTGAAAACTAATGGTGGAGGTTCCTGATAGTATGAAAACGGGCTCAGACAGGTGCTACGAATTTTATTTTTTAAATGTATGTATTTTATTCACTAGGCAGAACTACATAAATGAAATGTGTAGTTCCTTTTGCGCATAATTAATGTTTAAAGTTTATTCACCATTATTCTGAAGCCGAAATGACTAATTTCCGGCATCAGTTTGACACACTTTATCAGCTTGAGGAAACAGTTTTACGAGCCTGGATTGTTTTTATTGGGGAGGGGTGCTCGTTTTGTTCCCTGGCTTGTGCTGTTTGCTTGAAAAGAGGGGCGGTGATCTTTACGCAATAACCCACAAACATCATAACCATGTAGGCTACTGAAAGTATTTGCAAAAATACAAGTATATTGCAGGCAACAATCGCTTTGTATATGTTCACATGTAATGCATTAACGTATTAATACGCATTTATGTATTTTTTTGTCCAAAAGATCCCAAACTGCGACCGTAGTCAATTAACGTATATGTTTCATGAGTTATGTTTTGTCCATTAATGAATCAATAGCGTGTTCATTATATTTAGCCTGCCACTCGATGAAGGTCATTGTGGACGAGTATTCGGACAAAGGTTTCAACATGGACGGTAATAAATGCTGCAAATACCATGAAGTACAGATATAGGCTTGGCCCACTCCCAAATCTGTGTGACACTAATCTCTCTAATAGCCTGGAGCAGATCTCCAACCATAAGCGCTGCTCAACGATTAGGAGGTCAAAGGTCTCGGGGGGGGGGGGGGGGGGGGGGGTTTCTCTGCCACGCTGGAAGCTGAGTCACCTGTTCTACGTCGGTGTGTCGGCTTTCACCTCTGAGCGGCTCGGCTCCTGTGCTGTGACACGTGCTCTGTCTTTGTCTTTGCAGAGCATGCATCCAAATGGTCACCAAATCACTGATTATGCTTCAACCAACTATTGTTATAACACAATGCAATCATCAAATTGGCGATCGATGGCGCTTTTAAAATAGAAATACTCAAAGCTCAGAGTCGAGAAAAGACAAAACGATAGAAAGTTTGAATAGAATCACAGCTGTTCTCACAGCCATGCTGTTATAATGGATAGAGCTATTTCTAAGTTTATGGTGGATTTCTTCCCATTTTAAATAAATACTTCAAGCCACCGAATTATACTTTGTTAGTGATACCTTTTTCAGTTTGATTAATTTCATAAATCTATAAATATACTGACTTGTCCTTTATTATCTCTGAAATGTCCCATATTGCATTACGCTAAACTCTCAAATCTGCAGTTTGCTAGTTTATAATTACAGTTTGAGAAAAACCAAACCATAAACCAGAGTTTAGCGTAACATGAGTCACTAAACAATCGTTACAAATTCATTTCTCAGGAAACAATTCCTCTGCACGAGCCATGAAATATTTCTCTACATTTCCCAGATTTAAACAACAGAAGCTTCGATGTCCTCCGTCTGTTAACCCTTCCCTGAAATGTGCAGCGTGCAGCGTGCTGTCTTAATCAACGGACCTCAGGTCAAAATGAGCTTAACTCATCCTTTAGCACGACGCGCTCCTCTCCTCGGGCTTTGTTCTGCAGGGGTCACTGACGCGTCACCAGCCGCAGAGATGCAGCCACATCATAGAAAGGAAAGAGCTCAGCTTTATGTCTCGTTTAAGGCCTCTCTGTGTGGCAGGTCGGACGAAGCCTTCCACTTGTGAAGTACTTCGTATGAGAAAGAGTGAAGGACAGTCGTGTTGAACTCATGGGGACACAAACAAAGTGATGCATTTATCGACTCCACCTGTTTGCGTTCCTCCTGATGCAAACTCAAGAGATGCACCCCTCTGATTCAGATCAGGCGCCAGCTCCTCTGAGGACACGTTGTGCAGAGGACTTCCTTGAAGCGGTCAAACGCAGCGAAGCGGAGGTCGGGCGGCGCGAAGCGTCTGTCTGTCTTCCTTTGAGTGGGGAAGACCCACGGGTTTTGGCCCTGGAGGTTTACCGTCCTGCTAATCCCATTACTCAGCTATCAGATGCCAAATCCCCTCTAATGGCATTACACGTGCCAGAATTACGTATGACGATGCTCGCTAATGAGAGCTCAGCAGATCTACCTTACTGGAACCAGTGGCCCTGCGTCCAGAGTCTCCCCCGCCGCTCTGCGGCTTAATGGACTCGGTATTGAGTGTCGGGGGAAGTCAAATTTATCGACAAAGTGCTTTTAACAAAAAGCAGGTTGCCTGCAGAGTGCATTGCAGCGCAACAAAGGACGTAAATACTTGTAAAAACTGCGTCTAAACGTTTGCAGTTGAGGGCGGTGTGTGTGTGTGTGTGTGTGACAGGACAACACCAAGGACAAGTGGACGCTTTAAGCATGAATGATGCATGGATAGATGGAGTCGCGCCCTCTGCAGCTTTCGGAGAGGTCATTTTAAAACGTATCTGCACAACAATTACGACCCTCGAGTTGTGTTCATCTGACCTCCAGCTTTGATGCACGGAACCACTGCACGGACCAGGACAACACTGATTTGGGGCGATGGGCCCGGTTCAGTGCAGTGCCAGTCTCCTCCGCCCACCGAGAGGCGAAGCCCCTTCTGCGCGGACCTGGATGCGTTCGCAGCAGCAGAGACACGTCGAAACAGGACAAAGGCCTTCAGCAAGCCGGAAGCATGCAGTGGGCCGGAGGTCTGGGGTTAGGGTTAGGTCTAAGGTCTACCCGCTCACACCTGGAACGAGCCCACACCTCTCTCCGTGGATCCATCTCTCCGGCGCACTTGGCCGCTGGGATTAACGAGCTGCTGTGCGACGCAAAGAAGCAAAGACACGTCAGAGAGGGAATACAGAATCCAAGTCACTTGAAAGGGAGAGAGCGTTTCACCCGGTCCAGTATTCAACCGGCAGCCTCCAGCTGGGCCAGATGCCTTCAGCTCCTCTCGGAGATTCTTCAGCATCACGCCGGAATCCCAAAGCGCCGCTGAGAGCGAGCGTCGCACTGGACGCCCCCCCCCCTTTTGTCTGATGCAAAGCTTGTGATTATAAGAAAAAAAAAACAATGGTACCGGGGTCCAGTGGGCCTGAAGGAGGCTCCGTCCAACCAGAGGCTCTCCAGCTCAAATCAAAGCCTCGCTTTGCTCTTAAAGCGACCCTCAGTCGGTTTCCTGTTGTTTCAGCACAAAGGCTTGTTTGCATTGACAGCTTTGTTCCCCCCCCCCCCCCCAGGCAGAAACCAGCACCTGTAACCGAAGCCCGGTGCACCAGTGAGTTCAAGTCCCACAATGCGTCCCTGGTTTAGGATCAGTAGGAGCAGAACACTCTCTCCTCAAATAGGACTTCTTCTCCTGCCCTTTATTTCCCCCCCTCTCCCCGGGGGAGTGGGGGGGGCTCGGTGTGGGTGACGTGGTGCTGACGGCTCTAAATCGAAGTGCGCGGCGGCCCATAAACACGCAGCGGCGTGACCGGGCTGGTTTGAAAATAACACCCATGCTCCGAGCGTGACGTGACTCTTATGCAAGCGCACACTGGTATTTGGGGAATGCAACCCAATGCCCCCCCCCCCCCCCCACCGCACCCTCTACGGGCGAACTGCCACCAACTTTTAGGGGAAGCCACTGGCAGGCGTCCACCCCCCTGAGCGAGACGCGTCCAAGCTTCTTCTCGGGGGGGGGGAATCACAGTTTGAAGCAGAATTTCACTTTTACTGTAAAAAGGCTTCTAAAACACGCAATCAATAATTGAACCTCTTCATTAAAACTACTAAAGGTTCATTAGGACATTGCAGTCCTGCAGGAACCACAACCCCCTTTTTAAAAAGGATATTAAATTCAGAGTAATAATGAAAGTGGATGTTTTTTCAATCCTCTCATGATGTTTAATGAAGGCCCTTAAATTGACAGATTTGAATTACCATAAAACCAGCTTCAGTTTTACTGAAATGACGATTCAGCAGCACGCCGGTCTCTCCTCAGGTGATTTTCTCCTGACCTGCCCCCGTCTCCTGTGAGTCACTCACCTGTGTTTCCACTTTCCAAAGCAGCGCCTCAGGTGCTCGACACACCGTCCTGGGGTCTAGAGCGCTGCTTTTCTCCTCCATCTTCAACCACAAAAGAAAGCGTCACGTTGAGTTCCCTCTCGGAGGTCAGCGGGTTGTTGTCTAGGAACATTGTGTGTGTGTGTGTGTGTGTGTGTGTGTGTGTGCGTGTGTGTGTGTGTGCGTGTGTGTGTGTGTGTGTGTGTGTGTGTGTGTGTGTGCGTGTGCGTGTGTGTGTGTGTGCGTGTGTGTGTGTGTGTGTGTGTGCGTTCTAAGAGGCGACCGAATGAAACCAACGTGTTGTACAGTCGCACAGCGTCGTGCTTTTGTGTGAAGCTTTTCCTGTGGAAGTGAGAAATATCACAAAGCTCTGTGGCACATTAGTGTCCACGTGTTGTGTGTGTGTGTGTGTGTTGCAGGGAGCTGTTTGTCACTTTCCATCCATTTGTCATCAGGGACCCGTTGAGACGGCTGAAAAATATCAGTTTCCTGTTTGTCTCCTATCGAACGGAGCCAAGTTCTAGTCATAGTGTCGTCGCTGGCTTTAACCCCCACTGAGTGTGTGTGTGTGTGAGTGTGTGTGTGTGTGTGTGTGTGGGGGGGGGGGGGGGGGGGGGGGTCATGAATAATGAGTCTGCCCCATAGTGTGGATGAGGCTCTTTCTCTCCCGGCAGCGATGAAATGTAAGCGATGAAATGTAAACTTTGTCTTTCTTTTCTCACTTTCCGACCACCCCCGACCCCCCCTCCCCTTCTCCCCCCCCCTCCTCCTTCTATTCCCCCGTTCTTTCCCAGGCGGCAGATGGCCGCGCTCTGCCACCCCCCCCCCCCCCCACTCCCACAATGCACCGGGCTCGCGTGTGGGAGTCGAATGCAGGCGATAACACGGCCTCTGTGTACACATACACATAACCTGTGCTACTATATACAGATACATTTACATACCCCCCCCCCCCCCCCCCCCCCGCCCCCCCCACTGGCGAGAGCCCTTTCAATCCAACGCTTTTATCATTTCACGTCGTGTACAAACGGATTTGTTAGATGAGAATTCCAAACCTCGTCCTGATTGAGCTTCTAAAGCTTTTCTTTTTTTTGTGGGGGGGGCAGGGGGGGGGCGCTGGATAAATCAGTTAAACCTGGTTTTGGACCCAAACTCCCCACTTGGCCTCATGTTGTGTGCGGGTGGAGGAGGTGAAGGGAGCGAGGGAGGGCTCGCGCTCCAGAGACGGTGACATCAGAGGTGCCTTTGGCGCCACTTATCTCCCCGGGATCTCCCCCCTGCCCCCCCGCCCTCCCCCCCCTGGCATTTCCTCAAACGGGCCACACGCTACCGAGCCAAAAAGATTGAACCTTTTAAGGAGATGTTTTTTGTTTTTTCTGCAGTGAAAGGTCACCGTCTATTTCAGATGGTTCTTATGGAAACTCATGAAATACAGAGATGACTCATGGCACCGTTATTCCGTAGAAAGCTTCTGTTTTCTGGGGGGGACTTGTTTTGGATACCAATAGATGGAGTGAAGGGGGGGGGGGGCTTGTTATCTCAAACTTAAATGAACAACATTCTATTGTTTGTTGTGAACACTGTGCATCGGAGATTAAATGACCCTTTGCTTTAATCCTGAGAGCAGTGCAGCCATGTGTTTTAAAAGGAGTGCCTTGTTCCACTTAAGCCCTTTTAGTGGGGGCATTGAGGTCCATTTTCGCCGCTGCTCCACACACAAAAGGAGCAGGACATTTTCTTAAGTCGTCATCTGATGGTAACGGTGGTGGGTGGAAGGATCCGGATGGAAGCCATCGTCATTGTTATAATGTTCCCCACCCGACATCCTCCCCGAGACGTTGGGCAGCAGCATGACGTCACGCCACGTTTCCTTATCAGAGGAGACAGATGAGCGTCCTCCACGCAACGCCTTGTTGATCACAGAGGAAAGACCAGATCAGGCTCCATATTCTTGTTGTTCTGCGATGATCAGAGTCCTTCAGCTCCAGGGACTCTTCTTCTTCAACAGGAACCTGTGTGTGTGTGTGGGGGGGGGGGTCCCGGCGTTGGGTGGCGGCAGACTGGGGCGGGATGCACTTGGACTGTGTTTGTCGCTCCTTTCGCTCTTGTTTACATCCCAGGGCTTGTTCACCGACACATTAAAGCCTCATTTTGAAACCACCAAATTGGGACAAATGAAGCGCCGAAGCCTTCGGTGCTTCAGCAAAGTTTTTCAAACAGCCTCACGGAAATATAACGACCCTGAACCCCCCCGCCTCACGTCCCCGTTCATCTCTCCATTAGCGCCTCGCGCACACACCGGCGACTCTGAACCTGTGCACACGCATGCAGTAATGAACTTCTGCGTGCCAGCCAGGCGCAGTGAGACGCGGCCCTCTCTCTCCCTCTCTCTCTCTCTCCCTCTCTCTCCCTCTCTCTCCCTCTCTCTCTCTCTCTCTCTCTCTCTCTCACGCTGCCAGCACAGCTTGCCATTAGCCCTCCGGGGTCGCCCGACTCCAGACGACGTCTCCAATCTCTCGCGCCATCTGCTCCTCCGAACGCGGAGGCTACCAAAAGGAGGAAGAGTGGCGCTTCCTCTTCCTCCTCCTCGTCCTCCTCGTCCTACGCACGAGGCCCGGCCATCTTGTGTGGGGGTGTGAAGCGCTCTGGGAAACGATCCCCGTGGAAGTATCAGCGGCAGTGGTGCGGTTGGATGTGTGCCGCTGTTCCCCGAGGGTTGTTTTCATCCTCCCGGGGTGCGTTTTAGCAGGTTTTTATTTTTCAATTTCCTTGCAAATTGTGAAATATTAGCAACTTATTGTAGTGGTACAATAAGTGGTACGACCGCCATCTCAAAGCAGACACAAATCAACAAAACACAGTACCAATAACATCATCATTAAAACTAGCGCAATAATATTTGCCCTTTATTTCCTGGAAGGATTTTATTCCTGTTATTAATGGCTTTCAAAACCTGTGTCACCTATTGACAAATGCAACTTTTAACGGTGCTAGCGTGCACGGAAAGTGATGCATGTGCTGCAAAGCCAGTGAGCTCCATGAAGGCCATCCTCTCCTCCTCCAAGGATGAGGATGCAAAACACGAGACGGATGCATTCTGCCGAATATAAAGCAGAGGACGCGATGCATCCTGCCAAGAGCTGACGAAAATACAACATGAATCACGTGTGGTGATGTTACACAATGTGCACTCCTCTGCGAAGCTCATTTTCACACAGCGCGGCTGACGTGAGAGGCCCCTCGTGACGCTTTATCAATTTCTCTTGCAGAATAATGGAGGGAAGCAATTTCCTCCGTGACGCCCTCTGATGTGTTAGAAATGTGCAGATTGTTTCTTTAAGCTGCCTAATGAAATCTTCATTTATTATGTTTGGTGAAAACACTGACAATGCAGTAAATGCCCACATTAGTGGCTTAATAAATCAATGTTTTCCTTCTCCTTGTAGACGTTGGATTTCTATCCTCCTGCTCTGAAAAATGAACCATCGGTAAAAGCTCCAGAAGACGTTTTTGAAGGTCGTTTAGCGACGATGTCACACACCTCGTTATTGAAGTCCCGAAAAGACGACGACGCCGGGTTTGAAAAGGTTTTATCTGCACATCTCATCGTCATTTTGCTTTACATGTCATACAAAAAAAGCCTTTGATGCGCATTCCTGGTTTAATTAGAATAGCTTCTTTTCTTAGAATTCTGACCAAGTTGCTCAAGGAGCCTTTTATTCAGATGCGAGCTGCCGTCTTGAGTGCATGCACAAATTCAGTCGGCAATAAAAGGCCAGAGACATTTGAGAATCAGATGTTCACTTATTGAAAGATATTCATTGACCGTACTTTTTCCGTCATCATCTTACCCAACCTGGAAAAAATCTGTGCTGTGTTTTATTTAGCTCTATAATTTGAGGTGTTGCATCAAGCGAGGCCTCTTTGATTGTGATTCAAACTACGACCTCAGTTTGAATCCATGGGAGTCAAGTACTGACCTTTCAGAGGGATGAGGGAAAACCTCATATCATATAAAAATATGCTTCACATGAAGGAAACCTGCCTGCCTGTGTTTCAGAAGGCGTCCATCTTTTTTCCTCCTGGAAGATCTTTCAGCATTCTGCATTCAGCATTCTGCATTCAGCATTCTGCATTCTGCATTCAGCATTCTGCATTCAGCATTCAGCATTCAGCATTCAGCATTCAGCATTCTGCATTCAGCATTCAGCATTCAGCATTCAGCATTCTGCATTCAGCATTCTGCATTCTGCATTCAGCATTCAGCATTCTGCATTCTGCATTCTGCATTCTGCATTCAGCATTCAGCATTCAGCATTCAGCATTCAGCATTCTGCATTCAGCATTCAGCATTCTGCATTCTGCATTCAGCATTCAGCATTCTGCATTCTGCATTCTGCATTCAGCATTCTGCATTCTGCATTCAGCATTCTGCATTCAGCATCCAGCATTCTGCATTCAGCATTCAGCATTCTGCATTCTGCATTCTGCATTCTGCATTCAGCATTCAGCATTCAGCATTCAGCATTCAGCATTCTGCATTCAGCATCCAGCATTCTGCATTCTGCATTCTGCATTCAGCATTCTGCATTCAGCATCCAGCATTCTGCATTCAGCATTCAGCATTCAGCATTCAGCATTCAGCATTCTGCATTCAGCATTCAGCATTCAGCATTCTGCATTCTGCATTCTGCATTCAGCATCCAGCATTCTGCATTCTGCATTCTGCATTCAGCATTCAGCATCCAGCATTCAGCATTCTGCATTCTGCATTCAGCATTCTGCATTCAGCATTCAGCATTCTGCATTCAGCATTCAGCATTCAGCATTCTGCATTCTGCATTCAGCATTCTGCATTCAGCATTCCGCGTGCAGACGTCTCCGTTCCCTCCTCCGGCCTCGTCTGTCTCTCGTGTCTCCGTGACGACTGGTTCACGTCTCCACCCCTTTTCAATCAACCTTCTCACTCACATTTCCATTTTGCTCTCTTTAAGTAGTTACCTGTGTCTTAAAGCCATCAATCAGCCGCACATGTTCATCTTTGTGAATAATTTACAAAAGCAGACTCATTCTCATCTCCCTCTTTGTTCTCTTTTTTTCGATGTCCTGCCCTTTTCTTGCTCTTTTGCTCTTTCTGGTTAATTACTGCTCTTCCTTTGTGGACGTGTTCCTCTCTGTCTCCCATTCTGCTGCTTTTTTTAGCTCATTCATCTCCTGTTTTAATAAAAGCAAGCCCTGATCGTCTCTTTTTATGCACAAACTCACTAACTTCTCCTTCTTCCAGGCTTCCTTCCGTCGTCATGGATGTGCACTTCTTTCTCTCTTTGTTACGGGATCGGACTATTTCTTGTTTCCTGATGTTGCTCATCCTCTAATTTCTTCCACTTCAAACTTGTTCTTCCTTGATCCTTTTTACCTGTGGACTGGAGTAGATATTTTAACTGATTTCTCATTAACTCCCAAGATCTTTTTGGGTGCCGCCAGCGAAATGTTGTCAAATCTTTCAAATGAAGTAGATTGAGGATGCATTCTTGGTTCCAGCGGTGCCCACTGAGGTGTTTTTGGACACCAGTGGAGCTGTGTGCCTCAGAGGAAGGTGCAATCCTCCCGTTGTTCTCTTCCCACGACGCACTGACGGTGAGAGAAATGCATCTTGTAGCCTCCAGACCTCCGTCTCTCCGCCCACATTATGAGAACCGGTTGCGCAATATCTCAGCTCAGACTGAGATGACCCACCACAGGCATCCAGCAGCACCCCGGTAGCGCTAAAAGCATGTTTGCGTTGCTCCCACTGCTTGTGTTAGTGTGCCTTTGCGTCACTTTCATCCGCCAATAGTTGCCCCAAAAAACTCGAGGAGACGCTGAAGATTTGTTTTTGAGGTGTAAGACATGCAGAATGTCCAATAATTCTGCCATCGACAACTTACAAAACAAATGATGTCACCGGAGAAATTACCACCAAACAATTTGGGTCTGAAGCTTGCAGCTCGCGGCGAGCACAACGTGTGGGACTCACACACACACACGACCTCCTCTGGAGATACACGCACCAGAGCGGCTTCACTCTGCAGGCGGACGGAATCGTTGGCTCTCCATCGCAGAACCTTCCACGCAGAGGACATTTTCGGGTTCGCTTGAAGGAGAACGTGATGCCCAGCGGGGCCGGTTTCACGTTTCATAACGATGCACATGTTAACACACGCCGAGGGCACAAGGGAGGTCCACACATCCGCTTTCCATACGCATGCACCGGGAGCTTCTGCAGGAGGCCTTTACGGAGGGGGGGAGGAGTAGGATGCACAGGGGGTGTAGAGGAGCTGTGACTCGAATGAGGTGGATTAGATGTAGCTGCTGCTCCCTGGAGATGCTGCTTTTATTGGAGGATCAGGTGAAGCACTGATAGGTGTGTGTGTGTGTGTGTGTGTGGTCACCTCAGATGAACTCCTCCTCTGTGGTCGTTCATCAGGCTCCTCCTCTCCTCCTTTCACCTTTATGGCGTCTCATTAATAATTCTTCCTCTCTCGCCCACAGCGTCCATCGCCTCTGTGATCAATCCAAATTAAAACCTCAAGTCGCCTCCAAATAGAAAGAGTCGGGAGCCAAACGAGTTACGGAGGGATTTGCTTCGGAGGAAAAAAACACCGGCTGGGTTAAAAAAAAAAGAAAAAGATTTTTGATGTTGTTGTTTTCATTCATTTTCTCGCCTCGCGGTAATTGAAATGAATGTCGGTGTTTGCATCAGACGGAGCGGGCGCGTGTGTTGGTGCTGTGATTGAGACGGTCAAATTACACACACACACACACACACACACACACACACACACACACACAGAAGACGGCCCTGACAGTGATGAAGTGGAGGGCGGGGAGTGATGAACGCGGCGGCGGCGCCTGAGACGAGAGGAAACCTCCCGGGGGACCAGGATGGATAATGTGAGGAGATGTGATTTAAAAGCAGAAAAACAAAAGTCCAGCTTCAATATGTTCATCTTTTTTCGGGGGCGGGTAAGCAGCAGCAAACTCGATGAAACCTTTTTAAAAAAAAATTAAAATAGATGATCTCTAGTTTGCCACTCAAACCCACTCTCGAGTGTGCTCCATGCTGACGTGAAAAGTCCCTCAAACTCCACTGATGTTGCTAAAGCTGCGTAGACGACTTAGATGTATTCAGATGTTTTACTTCAGGAACATAATGTCAAGTGAGGGAGGCCAGACAGAACAGGCTTAATGCACTATACTTAAATGTAATGTGTGTGAGCAAATCCTTCCAGGAAAATGTGGTCCATGCCCTGTGTGTGTGTGTGTGTGTGTGTGTGTGTGTGTGTGTGTGTGTGTGTGTGTGTGTTCCTGCAGACAGGGAATGTCTCTGAGAAGTCCAGTCGTCTTCTGGAGGACGGAGGACGTCCGGCTGCCTCGGGGACGTCAAAGTGACTCAAGTCCTTGGCTCCTGTGGTGGATTTGACCTTTGCTCCTGCTCACGAGACCCAGCAGCCCTCCCCCCCTACCCCCCCCCCCCCCCCCCCACACCGCCCTCTCGGTTTCGTTTTTTTTGTCTCTCTCGTTAACAGCGAAACGACTCCCCCGAGCTCCTTAAAATAGCGAGGAGGTGTTTTAATGGAGGGAAACTCAGAGAGCTGAACATGTGACTGAACATGTGACCTGAGACCTGAGTTTGGGTGTCCGGTCGGATCCATTTGAGGAGGACGGTCGCGGATCGATTCTCGGCGCTGTGCTCTGAGAGCTTCTCTCTTCCTCCCCGCCTTTCATCTTTCTTTTGGGCTCAGGGGGGGGGGGGGGGGGGGGCATCGATGGAGCGAGCGGGGCGCCACTGACATCAAACATGGCCGCCGGCCGTCCAGAGGCAGGACCAACCGTCGTCACTTGAAGGCTGTCTTCAGTGTGTGATGCCTCCTCATCTTCGGATGGGACAAAAGATGTTCACCGTGACGTTCTCCGTCAGGGCCCCCCGGGTCAAACTTCCACCAATCACAACGCTCCACGCCCCGATGGAGGATTGATAATAATTGGACCTGCTCGACGGGGGGTTAGCAGCCGTCATTTACGCAGGAGACAACAGAAAGACGAAGGCGATGTCCGTCCCCTGCTGATGATCCGTGTGGACGCTCCGGGATGTCCTCAATCTGTCTCCAACCAGAATATATCATCTCCCCGGGGAGGGTCGCCTGAACACAACGTACTGCTTTAAAGCTTCACATTCACCATGAAAACAGTAACTGAAATATAAACTTGTCTATTTTATAAACTGTTTTCTGTCTGTCCATCTAATATTGATTCAAACAACATATTTCATTAAACTTTTTGAGCATTCTGTTAGTTTCTATTGAAAGTCGCTGCATTCAATGTGCACATAATGTCTGGTATATATAATATATATATGTGTGTGTGTGTGTGTATGTGACAGATGGAACAACCTTGTACTTTTAACCCGGTTTAACAAAGAGCTTCTCTACTGGTGGCTCACAGGAGAAGGAAACAACAGACAAGTGGGGCGGCTTTAGGAGGACGTTAATGAAAGCAGAAGGAGGAGGAGGAGGCGTGAGGTCTGAGTCTGGTGGAGGACCTTCACACTCATCCATGAAGTCACCAGGTCTACAGCAACTTCTAAAACTTTCTCCGGTTAACGTCTCAGAACTTATAAACAAAAGGCTTGAACTCGCTGACCCAAGAGACACATTCAGAGACAGCAGCACAGCGCCACTGTTCTGCTGCAGGTTCCATACACTGCGATCCAGTCACCATGACAACGCATCGGAGTTCAGTTACCTGATTAAATAGTGCAGGACGAGTGTTACAAACACACCTCTTCTCCCCCAGGAGGCTTTTCTGCGTTATTTCCCCACAATCTAAGGCCTCTTCTCACACCTTTCACCACGTGTCAGTGTTCTGCAGGCTGAAAGGAGATGAGATCACACCTATTAAACAAGTCGCATCTAGAATGTCAAAGAGGAAGCGGCTTTTCTCATGGAATACATTAGCGCACAGCCATATGTGCTCTTCAGATATTACAGAAAATATCATGCAATAACTGAAGCCCCAAACGTGTTAAGGAGACACAACATTCCCAAATGAAGAGCTGAACCTCAAATCAAATCTTATATTCCAGCACGTTTGACACCTCGAATGAGACGCAGGACCCAGATCAGACCGAAGCCTCTCTGCGGGACTAAAATAGACCAAAACGCTGTTTTCCATATGCTTTTAGACAGAAAGTGAAAGAGACGATTTCCAGCGACGGCTGCAACCAACCTGTGTGTGTGTGTGATCGTGTTCTTCTATCTTTGTCAGGTCCCGTTTTGGGCCTCGGACCTTTAGAGTGAGATCTTTTCTCAGGAGGTTTCTTTTCTCTTCTCAGATCTGAAGAACGCAGACTCCTCCTCGTGCAAAGAGCAGCTCACAAAAGTCCAAATAAATCACGCTGGCAGCACATTAACCAAGCGCTCCCTCAGCGTTATGAGTTATGCGCATTAATCTGTTTACTGTAATCAGAAACCTGGCAAATTGCAATAAAGGTGCGAGATGGATGTGACACACAGGTCCCACATGTCACATGACCTGGTTCCGACTCCTCCCTCTTTAACCCCACCGCCCTTTGGTTACTTTGCATTTTGTGTCGTTGTCTTTTCTTTCACTCTGCGTCCGTGTATCGAAGCAGATTCTGACGCCCCCCCCCCTCAACTGGAGAGAGTCCAACAGGCCTCAACCTCGAGCTCCAGCCAGAAGCCAGACAGGCGCCTCACACACACACACACACACACACACACACACACACACACACACACACTGGTCTGAGGCCAGCGTGCTGCACTCCCTGTTGGTGCCAGCCCTGTCATCGCTGCTCCAAACACGCTGGGGGGGGGGGTTGTATCTGATCTAGCTGTCCTTCATGCTATTAAACCACAGTGATTGTCTTACGTAGGGACCTGGGGGGGGGGGGGGGGGGGCATGTAAATCATTGGCTCATCGGATTAGGCTCCTCCCCTCAAGTGGTTGGTGTTGTTCCAGAAGTTTTTAGCTGCTGTTCAGGCAGAGTTTGAAATGACCTTTGGATTCCCATGTGGATGCAGAGACGGATCCTTCAGACGCACTTATATCATTTAAAAAACAAATGAGTTTCTTGACATCCTGAACATGAAGCTGTTCTCTCTGGTGAATCCAAGGCGTGTTTCGTCTCACGCTGTGTGACGCCTGACAGCTGAATCTGTCGCCGTCTCCCAGTGAAACCACTAATCCTCATGGGTTCATAACCAGCAGCATCGGGGCTGAAGATGCAGCTCATCCCCTCAGCTTCCTCCTGCCTCCGTCGGCTCGTCCCCCCCCCCCCCCCCCAGCAGCTCAAGCTTGACCTCGGCGGTGTTTGTTTGTTTCCTGAATGTCGGCCTGCAGACAGACTGATGTGGATTTTAAGTTTAACGGCACACGTGCAGATCGTTTGGGTCTGATTCCAGACTCTGAGTGCTCTGTTGTGAACACGATGTACCTTCTTAAAGGGCGAATGGAGCTAATCATATCGATGTGTGTGTGTGTGTGTGTGTGTGCAGCAGATCATCCATCCATCCATCCATCTTTCTATCCAGCGATCCTTCCATCGTGCTCATGTGTTTCCCTCGGTTCATCATTCAAGGAATGACGGGTGGGTTCATGTTGGGTGAAAGGGCGGAACACACACACACACACACACACACACACACACACACGCACACACACACACACACACGCTGCCGGAGGTTGAAGCAGAGCGAGGCTGACAGCTTTACAGCCTTTACTCGTGTTCACAGCGCCGGCGACCTCGAGAGTGTTGCGTCATCTCGGAGGATTTATTATCCCCGCATTGATTTCTTTTTTTTGTGTCGTGCGGACAGTTTGCGTGCAACAGCCGCAGCAGAAATAACAAGGAAAAAAGGGAAATCAATACGACTTCTTATTATGTGATTATCTTCTGTGGACTTATTTTAATGCTGCAGAGTCAAAGCAATAAAAAATGAACTCAAGGGTCATAATGCAAAGTCGCTTTGGATAAAAATGTAATGTAAAGTCATATTATCACTCAAAAGGCTTAATTGGGGACAGATTCAAAATGATTGAATCAAAACCTCCAAGTCACGCGACGACCTCCCAGCGGAGGGTTTGTCCGTTTGACCTCGTGACCCCTGTTTGCCCCCCCGCGCAGGTGAAGTCCGGCTCTGATCCGGTTCCCACGCGATGATCTCTGCATCGGAAGCGCCCTCGTGCCAGAGGGCAGCGGATTGGCCCGCCATGACGTAATGCACCTGATGAACGCTTCCTCCTCCTCCTCCTCCTCCTCCTCTTCCTCCTCTTCCTCCTCGTCCAGGCAGCCAGCCAGGCAGCATGAGCTCATATGTCCTTGGGAGGGGGGTTATCTTTCATTCTCAAGTAGCCCCTTGACAAATGAAATGGGACTGAGACACTTTTTTTCATAACACTTCAGAGAATAAGAGCAGTGCTCTGTGGAGCCGCATTAGCATCTCTATGGTCATTGAGAGTCTGCCATGAAATCAATAAATACTCAAGACATTTAAGCGAAATACAACAAAATATCTCTCATTGTTCAAACCATGAAACGTTCCGGCTTAATAGAAGCTCCAATATTATTCTGCTCACTAATAAACCTGTTGTCCCTGACAAAAGAGAGGGAGCGGAATGCAACGATGAATTCATGCGGTTTCCTCCTCCCTTGAACAGGTGGATCGAGTCTGCAGAGAACCAGATGTTAATACAACACTTCCCAGATGTTAATCTGATCACAATATATTGGTTACACGTTCTCCACGCCAATATAATCATCCATCTGAATGTGAGATCGATATTTGGTTAAACGATGACCCCTGGAGGCGGTTTCTATAAAACTACATCAAACGAAAAAATAAATACATTTTATTACTACAATAAAAGACTACAACCTTAGACACAGCAAAAGACTAACAATAAACTGTCTTAACTAATAAACCAACTACTGTGGTTCATTTAGTCTTAGTTCACTTCTCAATGAATGCAGTAAATATGAAAACAATGCACCGCTATTTAAAGGAGGAGAGAACTTTTATGATGAAATACCGCCACCTTGTGGCGAAGCTGCATATGACATCATTTCAATTGTTAATGAATGTGATGCCTAAATAATATCGAGTAATCAAGTAAATGTCAAGTCAAGCAGAAAAACTGAAGAACGAGGGTGAATAATTAAAATTAGAGCTGGAAAGAACATATACAAATGAAAAAATCTTGCAATATGAAAATAGGAGAATGACAATTATTTATTATTTAAGTGTGAGCTTTAATTCACTTTAAATATTGTTACGTAGTTTAATAAAATTGCATGTATTCATCATTATACTATCTATCTATAATTGTATCTAATTAATAAGGTATCGAAATTGATGAGTTGATTTATATAATATTATTATATGTTTGCATTGCTCAGATTTCATTTTATTAAGCGGAGCCGTGAACCCAACGTGTGGCACGTGACCAAAACCACGTGACCCGAGTCGCAGACGCGCGCACGTGCCAATTAGCAGCTGAGTGACATGCGGGTGACCCGCAGCTTTCCTCCTAAGTTGATTCGCGTCAATTAATTACCGATATTACGGTTAATAAAGTTTATCGAGGAAGAAGAAGAGCGTCTCCCCGGAGATTTGTGAGTTTAATGATGTTCCTTTGATGTAGCTTTATAAACGCTATTTGCGTTATTTTATAGCAGGTCCGTCCAATGGCGCCTTTCCGTGTTAAATACGATACGCTGTAGTTTTATCCGTGTTTTTAGCAGTATGTTGTGTCGGAGATGAATATTTGTGCGTTTTCTGATGGACCTTTTAGTTTTTACATGAAGACGAGATGGACAGTAATCAGGTTTCCTAAAACAGGAGTCACTATTTTATTTTTATATACACTTTATCAGAATTTAAATTAAAAAAAATAAATATATCCTAAACTGCAATATATTGTGTATATTTGCACCACGTGGTGTAGTTTAAGGAGTTCGATGGCTGGTTGCTTCTCTTAATAAAACTTTTCCCTTTTCAGTGTTACGTGTGACCTGAGATCCGCCGCCATCTTTGTATCTTTGGGCTCCTGTCCTTGATGTGACCCTGGAAGAGATAGGTGGAGCGTCTCGGAGGTGTTGCGGCCCGACAGGTAAACCCCCCCCCCCCCCCCCCCCCCCCACACACACCTGCTGACGTCGTCGCGTTGCACAAAACGTCCTGAATTCAGCAGCAAAATGTGGGGACTTTTTCGCTCTCTCTTTCACTCGTGCCCCCCCCGAGAATCTGAAAACAGAATAAGTCCTCGATGACATTTAAGGAAACGCCCCCCCCCCCCCCCGCGGTGTAACAGCGAAACCTTCGCGGCGGCGTTGGAACCCTTTACGACGACGCTCTTTACTGCGCCCTTCGTCCTCCAACGTGGCGCCGGAGTCCGGGGGAAAACCCGCCCGAGTGAGATGTCTGATGTGAGCGCCACATTATACGTGTAATAACAGTTTAAGGATACAATCCATCACCGCTGTCCTGCGTCACATCAGCAGAGAAAGAAAGGGGTTGATCCGTCTCCGTGGGTCATCGTTTCTCAGCGTAATAGATGACAAATAATTGGTCGTTCATCAATGGCGATGGATGAGAGCTGAAATGATTTATGGCCTTTGCAACAAAAATTGGGCCGGTCCTGCGATGATGATGATGATGGAGCTCTCAGGTCAGTGAAGCGGAAAGAGGAGGGAAGTGTGTGAGGGAAGGAGGGGATTGAGGAAGTGGGAACAGAGGGAGGGAAGGAAGGAAGGAAAGAAGGAAGGAAGGAAGGAAGGGATGACGGGAGTGAGCGAGGATCCGGAATAAAGGAGACACACTTTGCTTCAGCACAAAGAACTCCCAACAAGTAACTATTCAACATACTGGAACAATAACTAAGCACGTGCACAATGCTTAATGTTTGGAGGCTTCTGGAACGTCGTGAGTAGTTTCTGCAGTTTCCGATCCGTCTGACACCAAACTGCTTTTGAAGGGCAGGTGCAGCAGATGAAAAGTGCGACTCGGATCTTTAACCTTTGTTCTTTTCTTTCTGTCCTCAGGATTCGTGGCCTTTGAGGATGACGTGGCGGAGACCTCCGGGCCCGAGGATGGATGCAGGGTCGCATGTGAGTCACGTGGGGACCCCCCCTCTGAACAGGACACAGGCCAAAGAAGCCCTCCATCATGTACTTTGCCCGCTTTTAACTGAATATTCAGAGTAAACATTTGGTCGACCTTTTTTATGCAAACACCACGAGCTGCTTCCTTGCCTCCTTCCCTCCGTCCTCCCTCCTTCCCTCCGTCCTCGGTGTCATCTGGACCTCCCTCCCTCCCTCTCTCTCTCTCTCTCGTCTGCTCCTGTAATTCTGCTCGCTCCTCCCCTTCCTGAGTAATTGAAGTAATTTCCCACCTTGGCTATGATGAATGTGTCCCACGCTCCCGCCATGCCCTTCTACTTCAGCCGGCCTAATTAAAGAAAACATTCCATGATTGCCTATTTTTCCCCGAGCGTGACAACCTATTATTCTCCCCCAGCACCTGATTAGAGAGTTATTATGCTTAGATTTAGATTGATTTAACCGGGCAGCCTAATAAAAGACTACTTGGGGTTTGATTTAAAGTGGGGGGGGGGATTGCAGGTTTGGGAGCCGGTCACGGTGTGTAATCGGTATCACTCGCCGCCGCCGCCGTGTGTGAGCGGCTCCTCGGAATTGAATTAGAAAATTAGAAGGTCACTCCGCGTACAACAGGTGACGTTTTGGGACATTCTTGCCACGATGGAGCTGTGATGTGGGGGGGGCGGGGGGGGGGGGGGGGGACACACAGATTTGTCCGGAATGATAAATCGCATCCATCACAGTCTGCAGGGAAGTGACACATTTCTATCAAAGCAAGATTAATCTCTCCCATCAGCTCAATAATAATCCCAGAGAATTGGATGCAAAACGGGCAAATTGAGTGTTTGTGGCGCCGCGGGTTCACGCCGCCGCAACAAGAGACCAGACGAGAGGACGGCGCGGCGTCCAGCAGTTAGAAGCGCGCGCGTCCCTCCAATGAGCGTTTTTTTTTTTTTTGCATTTATTTTTTTTAAATCCGGCGAGCCGTCCGGAGACGTCGGCCCTCGCTCGCGACCTCGTTAGCGTCTCTGCGGCTGAGCGGCGCCCTGATGAATGGCGCGATTAGAGGTAAAATGAACCCTCTTGACTGCGTGTCGGAGGGGCGACTGGAGTCCATCCCTCATGCGCTGAATCCAGCAGTGTCACGGCGCCGCGCGAGTCGCCTTTGACGTGTATTCACTGCTGGGATTATTGGCAGTCACTTCTTCACTGTCAGCGTGAGTAATGGACACGGGACCGCAGTGCGGCTGGTGGCGGCGCCGCGACTCGTGGGTGCAGGCGGACGCACTGCAGGTGAATGGGGAGACGGTTTTGAGGAGATCAAGTGTGTTTTGAAAGGGTTTGATTGGTTGCTCTGGCATCGTGGTGGAAGGATGAAGCTCGTGTTGGGGTCAAAGGTCAGACGACCGCATGAGGACATCACTTTCCAACTATTGGATCAGATGAGAGCCACGAGGAGGGAGCGAGGCCTTCTGACCCCCCCACTGGTTCACATGGACGTTCCTCTGCTCTGACGTCTGCCTTAAACAACATTTCACTCCTACTTTTCATGTCATGTGATCACACCACCAGCAGCCTCTCGTCGTGGTCCCGCCTCGCTGTCTGTGGGGCCGCAGCCGCATAGCGTGGCTGGGGTTGCCAGTCGTGTGATGAACCTGCTCATAACCCCCCCCCCTCCCCCCACCAGAGTTTATTTGTTAGGTTGGTTATTAAAGCTGTCGGCCGCCTGGCAACAGAATGAATGAGAAGAGAATAGTGTGCAGATAGATCCTCTTTGTCCAGTCAAGCAACAAATACAGACCTGAAGTGGAGCCGCACGAGTGGAGTGACATATGGGAGGGAGGGGGGCGGTGCAGGGGAGGGGGGGGGGGGGCGAAGAGATGAAGGCATGGAGAGTATTTCACACACAGCGGACACACGGGGCTGTGTACATTTTAAAGAATATAATCATTGAGATGTAAGTTCATGGGTGATAGTGGGTTTAAAGGATGGAGCAGGTTAAAGAGGGAGGAAGGAGACACGAGGAGCGTGTGATAGAATAAGGGAGGAAACCAGCATAAAGAGGAGGGAGAAGGACAGCAGATGAAATGGTGTAGAGGGAGAAGTAGATATCAGGCTACATTACATCTGGTTTCAGGAGGACTGGTGTCTGCGTGATGTTTATTAGCTTTTGGATAAATGAGATGTTGCAGCAGCCGGCTGGACGATAAAGCTAAACATTAAAAATAAAGAGATGATTCCTCTTAAAGGATTAATAGTACTCTGGAGCCATTGATGATCGCTCACTGAAGACTTCATTATTCCAATTAATGGGCCCCTCTGCTACTTGACCCCACCGTCAGAATTAGTGGCGAGGAACCTTTAAGTCAGATGGATGAACTGCCACAGCCTCGCCGCCTTAATTGGCAGCCACAATCAAGAGGGAATATGTATCAGGAGGAGAAGAGGCGGAATGTATTAGCAGAATAAGAGAAGAAGAAGAAAAATGAGGCTTCAAGCAGCAACTGTCTGGATGTCGGGGGGGCGAAGGAGAGGAAGAAATGATTAATAAAGCAGAGCGGGAAAAGCTCATGTTCTGATCAGAGTTTTGAGAATCATGTGAGAATAAGAAAAGGGGGCGAGAGGTGTGTGTGGGGGGGCTTCTCGGGGAGACGGAGGGGGCCCAGGTGAGTCGTGCCGACGGGACCGATGGCCCAAGCGTGTGCGCGTGCATACGTGGCGCCGCGCTCTCTCCTCCTCATGCATCAGACGAGCAGAGCACGAAATGGTCCGTTTGGATTGGTGATCATGAGCCGGCGGCACCGGGGGAGGGGGGGGGATGGGGGGGTGTTTTAGCAGAGCTAAACGGATGCCCGGACGCGCCGCAGCCTTAATTCATGGCAATGATGTCCCCTGAATGGTGAGAAACGGGCCTCCTCGCAGCGCCTTTACGTTGCCTTTGGGATTGAGGGAGATGCCGCCGGGAGGGAGGTGGGGGGGGGGCGGGGGGGGGCTGAACGCGCTCCTGTGTATTTGCCGTCTCAGAAGCACCAAGAAAAAGTCACCTGAGTCTACACACCTGTCCATGAATGTTCTGTTCGTGCGGCCTTCTCTTTCGACGGTGCACTAAAATAATTCAGCTGAGCCCGGGTGTTTTTCGGGAGGGGGGGGGGGCACAAAGTACATTGATGGTCCTACTTCCTCTTTTTTTCCTGTGGGTCAGTCGTTCTCCGGCCATCAAGTCGCCCGCCTTCACACTGACGGCCCAGCTGTAGCGACGCCGTCACTATGGTGATTGATGGACCTACACCCCCCCCCCCACCCCCACCCCTTCCTTTTAAGGATTTCTATTTTAATTTAACCCAAAACCTTTTCCCTAAAAAAAGTAAATCATCTAATTTATTGTAATTATGCACACACCGCCTACTTTGACTTTACGTAACAAAAACACTATTAATTAATGTATGTGGCTTTTAATTTCTGACGGGGGGGGGGGCTCACTATTGAACCCGTGCCAGGGAAGTGCAGATGTAATTCTGTTATCTCTTAGTCGTTTACGCAAATGAATGTGAACAATTAGCCTGCGCTGGGCCTCCATGAATCGCTGCAGGAGGAGCTGCCAAAAAGGCTTTAACAAGATCACAAGATTTCCGTTTGGTTGAATGTTACACCTGCCCAAACACATCTGGACTACTGCTGTCTGTCAGAACATCTGGGGAGGATGCTTGTAGCACAGTGAGTGCTACTGTCCCTCCGCGATGGTGATGCTTCATCTGGGGGTCTTATACAGGTTTGGGATGTTTTAAATATAAATAAAAGCACTAAATATCTACACAAATATCAGCTGTTCTCCCTGAATACAAAGATGATCAAATCAGCGATAAAGAGACTTGCCCAAATGTTACATCATGCGTGCGGCAGTGTTACTTTTCTTTAAGACATTTTCTCTTGGTTGGAGACTAAAGCTCAATTGTCGGTCGTTTTGATCAATGTTGAATCCTGACAACACAAAAACATCCACTGCTTTACAAAATAAACCAATAAAGGGAAAGAGATGAAATGTGGTGACTGGGTGCTCTCCTCTTAGCGGCCAGCAGGGGGCGCCTTCCCCCTTCTCCTGAGCTGCAGTCTGTCCTGGCTGCAGAAGAAGCAGGCCTTCTCTTGGACATGTGTGTGTGTGTGTGTGGGGGGGGGGGGGGGGGGGGGGGTCATTAATGGCCGCCTTTCAAGCTGTCAGCCCTAATGAGCTGATTACAAACGGAAATTGAGGCTAGAAATGTAACTGAATGAGCAGATTCTTGCTTTCAATGGAAGGAGGAGGAGGAGGGGGGGGCAGAAGGAAGACAACACCCCAGCATCCTCCTTGCGCATTTCCTTTAAACACCGGCTAACCGCATTTACAAAGAAAAGGAGGCCATTAACCAACAATAAGTGGGATCCATACGATCTGCTCAATAACGACATGTTTTGTGTTCTTACGCAAACGTATAGAGCGGCGCGGCGGCGCTGTGAGTGCTCGCTAACTCGATCAGCCGCCTGTTTAATGTCCATTAAGATCTGAGAGACGGTGACTGAGGAATGTAATGGTGTCCTGTAGCATGAGCACGCCCCCCCCCCCTTACAGACTTTTAAAAGGACAACTTACCGAAGAAAAACGCGACTTGTTAATTGTATCATCTGTTACTCAACATCCGCCTTCTTCTGAGGGTCATTCGCTTAATAATGAGGAGGATTCGGTGCACAGAGACAGCGCAGCGAGTGACCCCCACCCGCCCCCGGCCCCCTCCCCGCGCAGGTGGAGCATCAGCATCCACCTCACGGGCCGCGCTCTGATCGCCGTCATGCAGAAAGCTGATGAAGTTGCCGAGGCCTTTTCGTAATGGCGCTGTCATAACCGCTCCGCTCCGTCCGGGCCTAAGTGAATCTGAGGCGCCATCTTTTAAACGAGGCTAACAAATGAACACGTTTCCCCCCCCCCTATCAAACGGCCCCTGACAGTGATGCATGGGCTTCCAGATGAGCTCTGAAAAACTGATGGATCTGCGACGGTACGAGCGCTTAGATAAACTAATGCATGTAATTATGTTTTCCATTCCGAGGCATCTTATTACAATATCATTAGTTGAAATGGTCGGCAACAAATACAAATATTATAGTTTGCCATTTTCTTCCTTGCTTGTTTTTTTGGGCCATGTGGGGTGATTACTGCAAGCTGATTTCTTTGACTGGAATAACACCAAATTGAATTGGTCTGCTTCCGTGGGACCGCGTTACCGGGCGCCTCTGGAAGTGTGGTGGTTGCTGGAGGTCTTGTTCACAGCTGATGTGGAGGCCATGGAGACGGTCACATGTCCTGTGTGGCCTTCAGCCACCTGCAGGAGATGGATCTTCACTCTTTTATTATGAGGCTGAGCTCGGCCACATCAGGTCATTCATGGACACTTTGAGATGTGCATCTCAGGGGCGTTTTATGTCACAGTCCAAGCTCCTGCTGAGGAAAGGTTGTGTGTGTATGCATTCTGCAGCTCTAATTAGCCGCCTCTCTCTCCCGCCCTAATAAATACTCTCTCGCTCTTCCTGTTGGAGTGGGCCATGCAACAGCTGTGAGGTGTGTGTGTGTGTGTGTGTGTGTGTGTGTGTGTGTGTGTGTGGAGAGACTATTTTAGCATCCGAGTACATATGACAGTGTGTACTTGTTAGTCTCGGGCTGTGTCTGTATGTCTAAACATGCATATTGCTACTCTCACTGTGTGTGTGTGTGTGTGTGTGTGTGTTTCTTTGCACCACGCTGCAGCAGCAGCTGTGTGTGTGCGTGTGTGTGTGTGTGCCGATGTGAGGGTTTGGGCACAGAGGATGTTACATGTGTACAGACTGTAAAACCCTCTGAGGCAAATTTGTAATTTGCGATTTTGGGCTTTACAAAATAAAATGAATTGAATTGAATATCGGGAGGTGTCGGGGGGGGTCGGGGGTACCAGGGGAGCGAGGCCGCCGCGGCCCTTCATTGGGCGCACACATCGCTCTGAAGGCCGGCGCCCGGGGGGGGGGGGGGGCGTGCTGTCATGTGACGGGCGGCGATTCCGGCCGGTTTTTGTGCAGCGTTCCAGAAGAAAAATCTAATCTTGGGGGGATGTTGAGAAATGAGCGAGGTGTTTTTTTTATTTTATTGAAACAATACTGACAGCTGAATAGTTATTAATCCTGCAATTATTTTTTGATTAAGCTTTTGTTTATTTTGTCAAGAATTTTCCTGAAGCTCAAAGTGCCCAAAATATGCTGCTGGAATCTGAGAAAGTGAGAACATGGGTTTCCTGGATGGTTCCTATTCATCATCGGAATCCTCAGTAATTAATTATCTCAACCAATCTGTGAATGAATGATGTGGCAAAGAAGATTTACCCATCAGGAAGCACTGTGGTTCCAGGGGAGGTTTTATTATATTTTTTATTTAGTAAAACACAGCTGATGGAGAGATGAAGGCGTTTTGTTACTCATCTAATTTAAGACATTTTTAAAATGCCGTTGTCATGGCAAAAAAAATGCAAAGAAATGACTTGATAATTAAAGAACAAATCGGCACAGCAGGAAGTGAGCGAAGCGGCGCCGCTGATGACCGCCGTCATGCTTTGTGACGCGCCGCCATTTTGTGATGCGATGCCATTGGCTGGGACGGCGCCGCGTTCAAGCAGCAGTTCAAGTTGCACCAGGCTGATGATTACATGAAATATATCACATCAGACTAAGAAAATGCTTTTAGCTAATTTAGTTCATCCTTACCTTGCACAATCCATTTAAATACACCTGAATGATATCATTGATGCAAGGGGAGAAAATAAAAAACATTTATTTAGCAACTAAAGTGTCCATTTTACTGTTACAGAGGAACTCGTAGTCCAAACCCCAAATGAAAAGCAAAATGAATCTGGTGGCTTTTTGTTTTATTTGACTGGACGGATCTTAAACAGGACGGATGGACCTTTTGACTCCTAAGCGCTTGTGAAAAGAACTGTGACGCATAACAACATTTCCCGCGAGGGACAGTGAGGCAATACGTCGCATTATGGACTCGACTGGAAGCCGTTTGACAAATGAGACTTTCATTGGACAATTATCGTTTTCGGGATTGCCGCCGCGCGAACAGGATTTGTCAGTGTCACTTTGTGTGTTTAAGGGCATATTAATCAAGTGATTAATTGCCAGATATTACTGGGTGAACATGGCCTGTGTTCCTATTCAAGTGCCACTCTTCCCGTGATTGGTTAATGATTTGGTTTTGGGTTCTGTTGGCCCGGCGCTGAATTGATTCGCTTTATGCTCAGTGGCTCGTTTTCACCATTTTCTCCATTGAAGACCAAAGCAGGAGGATGTTTTCATCTTGTTTTGACGTTACCTTTCCTCTTCAAATTTCATTTCTTCACATTTTCATGTAGGTTGACTTTTATTTTTTTATTTTTAAAGAGCAGGGATTTTAGCCGCATTGATTTCTTGGCGTTGACGTTCCGTAACGTTCCTTTTTGGATGTTAAAAATGTAATCACAAAACCGGCATTTTAAAAACTATCCTTATGAAAATAAATGGCACATTTCGTCACTGGCGATGGGTCAAATATTCCCAGTGATGGATGAGAAGAATTGACTCATTGAGCCTTCATTTAATCACATTTCCTTTAAGCTATCAGAGAAAATCAGGCTCCTTCACTCGATTACATCAGATCATGTTCAATAGTTGTTTAAGCTCATTGTGAAACATCCCGAACCCCCGAAGGTCCACATTTGCTTTATTTAATGAGAACAAAAAACCCATTTTACTGTGAAGGAAAAGTGCATTAACGCATTTTTATTTGTAGTTTCTCGTTGTTTGATTTTGAAAATGCACCAGTGCTCTAATTATACACTAGAGGGAGCTAAGCTAATGTATGATGGGAGTGTTTGCAGCAGGCAACACACACACACACACACACACACACTCTTTGGTTTTCTGCTCCAGTTCAAAAAACAATTCTAATTGGGCGTCTTTTTCTCTGCTCCAACTCTGCGAAAAAACCCCACACGTACGTCTTCTCTGAACTCGCAGTCCTGGATGCACAATTTAGTTTTGACAAATGTGATGTTTCAGTTAAATTGTTAATGGTGCTGCAGGACCACGCGAGCCTGACATCAAAGGGCATACATGAATACGTAGCCCCGTGTTATTTCTTGTTCTGTTTGGTCTCCTGGGGAGACGACGTCAGAAGACGTCCTCCTGGGTTCTTCTTCTTCTTCTTAATAAAGTGAGATATTTCTGTTCCTGAAGGTAAACCACCTCGACGAGGAGGCCGGACGACGCGCCAACGTTAAGAGGCGGGCTTTGAAGCGGGGGGGGGGGGGGCGGAAACCAGCCAATAAGTGAGGCAGCGTTAAATACCTCGTGTTGTTCTGAAATGCTTAAAATCTCAATTGTCTCCGTTAACTGGCATCAGTTTGGGGGCCGCGCCTCCTGCCTCTTGCGGAGCAGACGTGTGTTCGTCCCCGACGTTTCCCCCGACCTGCTGTGACACAAACCGACTCTGTGTCATGTGACGCGCAGTCGACGACGCATCAGGTGACCAGGGGAAGCCCAAAAGAGCAGCAGGCTTTACCCCGTCCTTTGAGCATCAGAAATACTTTCATTCTGATTCTGGTTCTTGGCATGTTCCCGCCTTTTGAGTCTCGGGCCTCGCCGTGGGGGCCCTCGCCGTGGGGCCCTCGCCGTGGGGCCCTCGCCGTGGGGCCCTCGCCGTGGGGCCACCTGACCTGTCGGGCCTCGGCGCGGCCCTCACACGGTGCCGGGCCTTCTCCTCCTTCCAAATAGAGGCGTTTCACGAGGAGCTGATCTGTTCCTCTCGGTTGGAAACGCGGATGGTTCTTTATTTTTTATTAGTTCCTAAGTGATGATATGTCAACTTTGAGTTAGTGCGCATTGACATTTTTAACTGCACAATGCATTCAGGGTGGAGGAAATGCACTTCATAAATGACCAGCAAAATAATAACAGACTTCCTCAACAACTTCCTCTGAGGCTTTGAGTCCTGCAGCGAGGAGGAAACAATGTGCTGTTACTGCTTCTCTTCTGTTTGGTCCGACTTGACAGCTTTCTGCTGAATGGGGGAATCGATGCGCTCCGCATTTCACTTTTGTTCTTCTTGGCAGCACCGGATGCGCCGGCCGTTAAACTGATCCGAGACCTGGTGCCGCAACCTTTCCTTAAACAGCCCCCCCCCCCTCCTCCTCCTGCCTCTTGATTTCCCCAAAGCCTCGAGTTCCCTTTTGCTTTTCCCTGGAATCGGGTAGCTGGCAGGGTCGAGAGGAGCAGAGACGACCCGTCCCAGGCGTGGGAGACTGAGATGAGGTGGCTGTTTATTCTCCCCGCCGAAGCCACATACCTTTTTTTTTTTTTTTTTTTTTTTTTTTTAAAAGTGGCTCTGGAGCGCCGCCTGAAACAACACCAGAGGCCATGTACACAAATTACAGGTCTCGCCCTGCGCCGGGGATTGGACGGGAGGATGGGAGGACGGAATAGTCCACTTCCCAGGGAAGAATAATAGCAGTGGGTTTGTGTTTTCTTAATACGTGAATGTAGCCATAAGATCCATAACTACTTCAAAAGATTATGAGAAGAATGGGCCAAATTAGCAAATCCCCCTTTTTATTTCTATGTTCACATCCCTTTACCCTCCCCCTGTAAGTTTTTTTTTCGTAACCATCTTCGGGCCGGGTTCATCTGGAGGCCGCGCAAGATTATACAAAACCCAACGTGAGAGGCGGTGCTTCGTTTCACGGAGGAAACGGCCGGTGACCATGACGGATCACAGCCAGGACGAGTTGTCCTCATTGAAATGAATATCATCATTTTTCTCTGGTGATATTTTTCTAGTCTGCCCTCAGAAGACAGACAAATAAGAGTGGACCCGCATTGTGTTAACACTGCAGTAATAACAGGGGTATTAGTAATAAATGCCATGGGTCACTGGGGGGGGGGGGCGACAACCGATCCAAAACAAATAGTTTCAAGAGTTATAGTTTGACATTGTGTCATAAGTGTTGTTATGAGGTGCTGCACCTTTCCTCCACGTCTTGCATCATTCTTGCTCATAATGAATACTCACCTTGTGGGCTTATCGTTCATTGTGAACCATCTAAACACATTTGCTCTGTTTGCTCATGTGACAGAAAAGCAAAGCCCTGCTGCGGCGTTTCCTCCTTCCTTCAAACCGTGTTGTTATTGTGACTATTTGCTTTGGGCTCAAGTAACCTCCGAAAAAAGTGACGACTCCTGGAGTGTTTACCCACATTAATCTGCTGCACTCTGCCGTGTCTCCCCCCCCCCCCCCCCCCACTCCTCCCCCTCCCCATGTGACCGAGCGCCTGGACCCGTCCCGGGGCTGATGGGGGCAGGGTGGGGTCAGCGCGAAGCAGGAAATGGGGGTTCCTCAGAGCACGAGCTGATGATGACCAGCGGCCTGGAAAGCGCACGCCCATCCATCACGGCGGGCCCTATCTCGCGCGCCGATGCGACCCTGCGAATCGATGTCCGCGAGAGCGCAGCTTCGCACACGGGGTGACGCGCAGTCAACAACCCCCCCCCCCCCCCCCCCTCTCCGATTGCTGTAATTATAGACTTTTGCTTTTCCAGTTCAGAGAGAGGGGAAGATTGTCCTCTGCTGTTTTGGTAATTGTGTGTGAAAAGGTGGAGAAGCAGGGTGGAGAAGCAGGGTGGAGAAGCAGGGTGGAGAAGCAGGGTGGAGAAGCAGGGTGGAGAAGCAGGGTGGGTGACGGCGTCCCGAGGGTCCATATTCCCTGCGTGTGGTTGTGCAGGCGCAGGCCCAGCGTTGTTTGGCAGTCAAACGTTGCATTAGTGGTGCTGCGGGCTTCGACACACCCCAGCTGTACTTTGGTATGAGAACGCAGGTTTCTTCGCGACTATTTTGGGTTTCGGCCGGCCAGTCTGCGGCGCCCTGAGACGTAATCACACGGGTATTTATTCCTTTCTCCGACAGAAGCACACACGGGGGAGCGTTCTAGAAAGGAGGAACACGGAGATACAAGAACAACAAGGGTGAAGGAGAAAAAAAAAAAAGAAGCCCAAACCGGTGCACAACTGCCCAAAGGCCGCGCAGAGGCGACCGCAGCTGCATGCTGGTGGAGCAGGCTGCAGCCTCCCAGGCCATGCAGATGTTGGGACCCCGAGGCGCCTTTAACGTACCTCTTGACCCCGCCCCCGATCCGGCTCCCATCAAGCCCAGCCACAGCCGGCTGGAAGACGCATATGTCCACACACACACACACACACACACACACACACACACACGGAGGCCTCTCTGCTGTTGAGTTACTGACGTTCCGCTCCCTTAAAAAACACAGTATCTAGTTTTAGAATATGCAACAAATTCAGCTCCCTTCGGACATTTGTCCTCCTTTTGTTTCACTTCAGAGTCGCATGTTTTGCAACTAATGACTTTTCATGGCTTGCACGGTTTTCTTCACCCGTGAGAAGCTGCAGAAACCACTCAGAATGTTGTGCGTTGATGTACTTGGTGGGAGCGGCTCCTCTCAGGCCGATGCATATGAAACGCTTGAAGGGCAGCGGTGAAGTTGCCGTGGTGAGTGTGTGCGGAGGTCACGTTAGTTTAAATGTCTTTGTCAGACTACAGAAACAACATCACAATAAATGTTGTCTGCCCAAGTGGGCCGAGAGGCAGAGGAGAAGCACCAGGGCGGGCAAACAGCCACCAACCCCCCCATGCCTCCTGCCAGTGTGGAGATAGGCCCCGCCAACTGCCCAAATCCAGAGTCCTCATTCGTCTGGAGGGGGGGGGGGGGCGCAGCTAAAGCCTCTCTCAATGTCAAGTGGCATTTAATAAATACACTGAGAAGAGGAATGTTTTCATGTGAGGGTCCCCGGTGATCTGTGTGGTCCAAGCGCGAGTGCCAAACCCCCCCCCCCCTCCAAAAAAAGCTGCCGCCTTTCTCCATCCGTCTTCAGCCGCTTCTTCCAGCCGCTTCTTGACGCCGGTCCAGATTCCCCCCCGGTAATCCCTGGCAGGCCCTCGGCCCCCCCGAGTCCCAGGTACACCTCGGTGACGCATGCGGGCTGACGATAAATGAGCCATCAGGAGGACACAATGCCGCGCTCCTCGGGGGGGGGGGGGGGAGAAACGCTTTTTGTTGTTGTTGTTTTCCACCTCTTTTGTGCGCCGTGACGTTTTGGCGAAGGGGGGGGGGTGTTAGTAGGGTGGCATCTCCCGCACGCGACCCAGTGGAATCACGGGTGGTAACCCCCCACCCCTCCCACCTCGGGGCCCTCAGATTAGCTCTGTTTTACACGTCGGGGGGGGGGGGGAAGCGGCCTTGTGAAGTCGCCGTTCTTTCGGCTCCTCTGCAATCTGCCGCCGCAGACGACGGCGTCGAGTCGACCGCTTATTGTTCATCTTGCTGCAGCTGCCCCGCAATCCCAAGAACATGGGAGTTCATATCCAAGGATAATCTGCCCCCCCCCACCCCCCCCGACGCCTGGTCTCCAGTGCATCCGAGCTTTTGCTGAAAGAATTGAGCTGGTGACACAAAGAGGGAGGAGGAGGAGGGGGGGGGGGAGGGGGGGAGGGGCCACTAATCCTTGGGTGACCAGCGGGCGAAGGCCCAGACGAGCGCTCGCGTCACGCCGACCGCCATAGTTTTCGGGACCGGGAATGGGGGGGGGGGGGGGGGGGGGGCGGCGTCTCTTTTGTCCCGGCGCACATCAGGCGAAGGCGGGGCGACAAGAGAAGCCGCACTTATCAGTTCACAGTTTCAGAGGATATTGCAAATCAATTTATTAGATTATGAGGCCTGCTTTGAGCTCTGCCCCCCCCCCCCCCCATCTGTCCTCTGCCTTCAAACGTAATGTTTTAAAGAAAACTCCATTTCCAGATTATAGAGCACTTTATCGCAGAACAAGGAAGCATAAATTCTGGCCCAGACGTCCTAAATCCTATTTTCTCTCTTTCCCGCACAGTAACGTGTTTTTATCCGCTCAAGGACATGATGGAGTCTTACAGGCTAATTTAAGCTTTCCGACGCTACGGAAAACACAGCAATAAAAATCATCTTTTACTTCTTTACATTTTAGATTTATGCTGCCGCTGCAAAAGAAAACACTTTGGTTAATATTACAAGACGTCGTCCTCTAGTGCGTTACACCTTCACTGCGGGTTTAAAGACGCCGATGACTGATCCAGTGATCAGTTCGCCAACGCCGGCATGGATGCAGCTCGGACCTCCTCCAGCGGGCGCCATGCGCGTCTTTTTGCCGGCGCCATGCGCGTCCCGTCTGTGGAGAAGATCATCCACAATGGTCATCAGTGCTCCTAAATTCCACGGACGGATGGCCTTTTTTTAGTTTTTGGATCCCCATTCATCTAATACCGAGGATTAATGGGCCCGGTGGCTCAAACCGGGTTGAGCCGTCATATCGAGTGGCAGTCGAATTTAAAAGTTAAGGTGTGTTATCCCCCCCCCGAGGGCCAGCCGGATCCAATCAATGATTTAATAATAACTCTGTGCTGGAGGGCGCGAAACGCTGGTTTCTAGGTGATAGAGCTTTTTTATAATAGTTATTTAAGAGCATTTTGCTTTTAACCTCTTTGTCTAAATCAAAGCGCTTGTGGCTTCGTTGTGTCACGGAGCAGAAAAGTACTGCAACGAGGCCTTCTGCTATTTCTACGCTTCATTGCTTATTTGTATGAAGGGTGTTGCATCCTACGCACAATATAAGTCTTAAATTTTGCATTCCTTTAAAAATGTATGTAAAGTATTAAATACAAAATTTAGTTTGAGTAGAGTACCTTAAATTACAATAAAAATCACTGTTGTATTGACTTTTCCAAACGCGCCAGTTTATTATTTGTATTTTATAAGTGAAAACGCAATTAAAAAACCACCATTAGTAAATCCCCAAAATGAATTGAGTCTGTTTAAACACGTCCACGAGAGGCACTCACCGAGTGGCCGGCTGCAAAAGACGTGCAGAAGAGAGCGGCCCCCCTGCTGCTGCTGTTTGTCCCAAACACACTGGCGTTGTACTTCTGCTGATGACGGGGGCTTTAATCAAATCTGACCCCCGGAAGGAGAGCTGCCATTACTGAAAAAAAACAATACGATAATTCACTTTTTACCCCTCGCGTTTCTGAATTGCAGCACAAAGCCTGTCGGCGTTTAATTAAATATTATTTTTCAGATATTTTTAAGGAACAAAAACGTCGACTAAGTGGCGTAAACATGTTTCTAACTTGTGGAATTTTTTAAGGTGGGTTGTATCGACGCCTCGTTTGTTTTCATGGTATCTGTGTTTAATCCCTTTTCACTGCTGAGATCGAGCAGTGATTTATTTCATTAATGCTCGGTGCTGCTATTATAAAATGATCCACTAGTCATAAACAATATTAAATCATCTTCAGATTACTGGTTGGTTTTTTTTGGAGTGTGAAGTAGTATATAGTTTTTTATATATATATATATTTATAGTGTTTTGTGGAAATTGTAAATCACACTCGAATTGAATTCTAGGCTTTTTCTGTTTTACTATTTCCAGAATCCATGATGCAGTAATTTGTTCAATGCTCCCTTCATTCAAACATTTTACTGCAGCAAATATATAACTGCAGTGAAAAAAAAAATCTTCAAGCTTTCGTTATGGCAGTTTTCTTCTGTTTTTTTAACCTGGCGAGTGAATTCAACTGTGTCGTTTTTTTTCTCGTTTTTTTATTTCTCGCTTGTACGATAGAAAAAAAATCACTACCAAAAATTCCCACGGAAGGAAAAAGCATGGCTCTTCATCCTCATTAAGCTTAGTATCAGTGAGGGAGAAAGACGTGTAATAATTGGTGCAGCCGACGTCGGTTTGACTTCCGATCGTCTGGGAAACCTAATTCTTTTTTACGCAGGAATTAGTGATATCTTTGTGCTTTATTTCCATCCTCTGCCCCTTAATGTCCAAGCTCGGTGGAAATAAGACCCCTGCGCGCTGATCGCAACGTGGATCTCAAACTGCTCTCAACTGTCCACCTTAAGAGGAGAGAAAAAGAAGCCTGGGAGGGGGGGCGAAGAGGAGGAGGAGGAGGGGGGGGGCGCGCAGTAAAAAGGAAGCAAAGCTCATGAAAAGGACGTTATTAGCTTGGTCGCGGTCGGAGCCCATTTGCGTCCATTTGCATCGGGGCTGAAACCTGCAGCTGAGAGCATCTCGGCGATGCGTAATGACCGGTTGTCACAACAACGCGGGAGGTGCCCCAACCCCCCCCCCCCCACCCACCCCCACCCCCACCCGCCGGCAAAGTGACGGCCCTGTCACTCCTCCGCAAAAGACAAAACACTGGCAACCTGTAATTCCCCTCGCAGCGCTGCTTCCTTCCTGCCCGCCGCCTGGTTAAATGGCTCCTCTGAAGGAAGTGGATCCTCAAAGTTGTGTTTAATAACGCCGCCGGAGCCGAGTGTGTGTGAGGGGGCGAGGTGTGTGTCGGTAGGAGGGTGTGGGGGGGGCGTACAGCCAGAAGCTCACCGGGGTTAAGAGGGATTTGTCATTTTGTTTGCGCTCGCAGGCCCTAATCTGTTCATGGAAACGACCCGTCGCTTCAGCTGCTGAACGTGCAGCAGGAGGAAGAGGAGGATCCCCTCTCCGTGTCCATCGCTGCTGGGGGGGGCGGAGGGGGGGGGTTGCATGTGTTAATGTATTTCTATTTGTACGCTAAATTGCTAGTAAAGACAGTGTAAGAGTTGTTTTAATGATCTTCCTGCTAACACATGAACCGAAGCTACTTCCTGCCTTGAACCTTCCATGAGACCAGGCGGGGGAATAAGCTGCTATTTCTCATGACTATGTAAATACATTGTCATTTACATATCGCTTGTATGGTCTTCAGATGAGAACATTTCACCTCCCTCGTCCGTCCGTCTGTCTGCTTCAAAGTCACTGAAAATTCTCCCAAAGAAACACAAAAAAAAAAACACAACAAAAAAAGTGAAACTCCAGAATAGATTTGATGTCGTCTGTAATGAGTCAAACACCAGCGTTGACTCGCTTGGGTTGCAGCCTCCTGTCTCTGCAGATGTGAAGTGAAGTGACACATTGATATGCAGGGAGAGAGAGAGAGAGAGGAAAAAAACAAAAACAGTAAAACTCCCAACCGAAGGCCTCCCCAAAAGGCAAACACATAACTAAACCTGCGCGGCGGAGGAGGAGAAGGAGAAGAAGCAGCGGGGAAATTAGCGACAAAGCATTATAATTTGTCACTGATGCATAAATCTTGCTGACATGCTCAGTCACTTTAATGGTGCCGCGGCTGCTCGGTGGAAGGCTGTGCAAACTTGCGCAGTTGCAGAAAAACAGCAAAACTATATGTTCGAACATCACCTTATTTGCATAATTTACCAAAAGCCAATGAGGCAGCTCAAGGAGTGCGGGTGATAGTAATAAGTGTTTGGGAAAGGCAGAAAGATCACTAATGGTTTGCCTATGGGGATTTCTCCACGCCATGGGGGAGGAAAATGAGAAATATTTTTCAAACAGCGGGGGTAAAGGTTTTAAGACTAGGAGCACATGGGGAGATAAAGATGTTCCTGCCACGGGGTGCTCGGCGGGAAAAATGCAACTGCGAGCACGACAGAAAGAATGCCCCCGTAATTTGGGCATTAAGAGGTAATAATCATGTTTCACCGACGATATTAAAAAGGGTAACCCGCAAAGCCGGGAAGAAATGGATGAATCTATGAATAAAAGGGGAGGAGGGGGGGGGGGGGAGTGGGCCCCATCAGGTAGAGGAGGTAATGAGGTGGTGGGTTTGGGGGGGGGGGGGGGAGGAGAAGAGGGCTCGGAGCCCATCACCAACTCAGTGTGAGAGTAAACAAAGAGTGAGGCAAGTGGGGAGAGGAAGAGTTCGGAGAGCACGATCTGTGAGGGCGGGGGGGGCACGACACATCGCTCCAAGATGCATCGGGATCCGAAACCTTCACCTGCACCTTTTTCCACTATTTACACGTCACAAAGTGATCTCGCCACTGAGGTCGTGTTTTTTCCGGCGGCGACCTCCGACGGAACTACGGGAAACAAACCGCCCCCCGACTCGCCCGAAGGACGAGGAACGGGCGCGCCGCCTCTCTCTCCCCAAAACTTCCCCGGCAAAAGAACCCGATAAGCGGGGAGGCCGAGGCGCGCGGCGCGATAATGACGTTCGGGGAGGGATAGCGTTGCAAAGCCGTTAAGCTCCTCCATTGCACCAAGAAGATTAGTGGACGAGATGGGGGCCGGATGACAGCGAAGGTAGCGTCCCCCCCCCCCCCCCCCCCGGCCCCCGCCTTGCCGAGGACTTGGCACGCAGAGGCCCGTTAAAAGCCAAGCGCTTACTTTACACCCAGGACCGATTGTCCTTCACTCGCGCTGCAAAACCCCCACAAAGCCGAGGGCGGCGTGTTGTTGGGTTTTCTCCCTTTTCCCTTTTCACGGGTCGACTTTCGCCGAATTAGTTAGTTTGTTGCCCTTTTCCGTCAGAGCTTGTGTTTCCCTGTCATGGGAAGGGGGGGGGGCGAGGCTGTATTCGGTTTATCTGCCCCCCCCCCCCCCCGTCGGTTTGCAAAGTCACCACATTGGGGGCCCCCCCGTTTGACCGCAGCAAAGCGAGGAGTGGCAGCTCTGGACAGCTTGTCCTATTATCTGCCGAGCCTCAACTCTTTGTCACATGGCCCGTTCCCATCCTGAGCCTTTTGGGAGCGCGGGGGGCCGCCCCCCCCCCCCCCCCCCCCGCCTGCATCCCGAGTGCGTGTCTGTGGTTTTAACCCGTGTTTCCCCACGGGCTTCTGGAAACACTTTGTCCATCTCTGGATGTCCTCTGCCTCCCCCCCCCACGCAGGAGCCATTTTTATTTATTATCTCGTCTGACAGCGGAGGGAGTCGCGGAGGGGGGGGTGGTCTGAGGATGCAAGCGTTTTGTCTGTTCGCAAGTGTCTGACAATCGGAATGAAGTTCAGCACGTGAAGGAGGGGAGGGGCCACAGAGAGTGACAGGAGAGACGGGTCTCAGGTGGGGAGGGGCCTGAGCGGAGGGTGGTGGGGGGGTCGCTCTCAAACGTGGCGGCTCCTGGCCGGTCAGCCTCCCTCTCTGTGCTCAAACGATTAATTAATTGAGCATTTACATAAAACCCGAGCATTTCACATCCTTTACTTAAATCTCAAATTCATGAATCACCGTCACTTGTCTGTGACCTCTGACCCGGTGCCTCCGTACCTTTGTACCTCTCTCCGGGGGGGGGGGGGGGGGGTTCCGCTTTGTCTACCCTTGGCCCGCGGCTCGTCTCCCGTGTTTGTTTGTCTTGAGGACTCGTGAGGACACATCTGTCCAGGGTGATGTTTAGTCACACTCTTCTTTCTGATTTCCCAGGTGGGACCCCCCCCACCCCCCGCCCAGGCCCCCCGAGCGGCACCGCGTCTTCAGAACCAGCGTGGCGCTGGCAGAGGGTCCCGAGGTGAGTTTTCGCTCTCCTCGGTCCTCGACATTTGTGTCGACGCGTCGCCTTTTTTAAACAACAGCAACGTGCCCGATTTTTCGTGGATGTATTTTTTTTTTGTCTGACACACACACACACACACACACACACACACACACACACACACACACACACACACACACACACACAGACCCGTGCACAGAGTCCCACCAACAGACTCGGCTCCGCTCGCCTCGGCAGTTACACAAACGCGGCCCTCTGTGTTGTAATTTGTGGCCTCAGTGGGTTCTTTGTGTTTCTTTTTTAATGTGATGTTTATCCCTCCAAACACAGCAAACAGATTCCGTGAGAGCAACGACAGCCGTGAAAAGCATCGGCGAGCACAGCAGGTACTCCTGAGCCGCGCTGTAACAAATACCTCTTAAAGACTCTTATTTAAATGCCCCATCTGCTTTGACAGGTGCTGTTTGAAATCTAACCCCACGGGGGGACAACCTTGTAACTTTTTTACGCGCCTCTTTGTAACCGCGGCGAGGAGAAGCGGCGGGGAGCGATCTCCTTTGTCAACCCGCCGCACTTTGAAAATAAGAGGAGTTTGTTGTGTGTGTGTGTGTGTGCGGGGGGGGGGGGGGGGGTGGGGGGTGGTGTGATGCTGATTCCTTGAAAAACTTTATCTCAAAGATTTGTCTCTCCATGTGGTTGCGTTCTCCTCCTCCCTCCATCACTGGTAATGAGAGCTCAGCAGCTGAGATCATTTCTTTGTTTGGGTTATGACGGATAAACCGGCCCTACCTGCTTCCTCCATGAAGACGAATCGCCCCTTTAATAAATAATGACATGCAGAGCGCAATGACAATTACCTGAGTTATTTCTCATCTGGGGCGGGGGGGGGGGTCGGATGGAAGACACCTCACGCTGTCACGGATGGCCGAGCGCTTTAAGCTTTAATTACCTTGTTGTTTTTGTCCCTCCGTCACACTGGCCCCTGCACTCAATCATAGTGCTGCCAAAGCCCCGGCTCCACTCCACAGACGACCCCCCCACCACCGGTCCACGCTGCAGCACATTAAGAATCGATTAATAAACACCACTAATATCTTTTTTTTCCCCTCTGTCTGCCTTTTCCTTTGTTCCCCAGAATGACTCCTTTTTCTTTATTAAATCGCCTTGTCGCTCCTTTCCATCAGGCTTTGTTCTCCGTTAAAGGTTCACCAAAAAGCATTGCATTTAATTGCCCGCCACCCTTGATTGCAAGCTTGTTGTGTGTGTGTGTGTCCGTGTGTGTGTGAGCGTGTCCGTGTGTGCGTGCGTGCGTGTGCGCGCTCAAGAGAGGCCGCTGCCATTAGAGCCTCCTGAAGGATAATTGCTATCAGTGTAATGATCACAGCACTTTCATGTATCGCGCTCCTCCATCTTCCAGATATGTGCCATTAAGAGCAAGGTTGTCTTTGTTGCCGCTCATGCTTGGACATAGGCCAGCCCCCCCCCACCCCCCACCCCCCTTACACAAAACAGACACACACACACACTGTGGAAGCTTAGACATATTTCTAATATGCCAAGATATTCTCTTCTGAAGGGGGGTTTGGGGGGGTTTTATCTCATCAGTGGCACAGACCTGCATCCTCGAAGTGACGTAAATAATTAATGTCGTCATCTGCGGCCGAAGAGCCTTTTCCGTGGTGAATTAAAATCTATTAAAGTAACTCCTGAGCCAGGTACCCCCCCCCCCACCCCCCCACAAATATTCTCCAGTTAATGGCAGAAAAGTTACGCCGCTGATGGACGTCTCATTGTGTCATCGCCCAACAGGAAGAATGCAAGAGCTCTCAAAGGGAATAAAAGGAGGAGAAAATGAAGCACCAGGCCGACATGTTGGCATCTGTTACCATTAATTTACTGCTCACTGCTTTCAATGCGATTTCCTCCCATATGTTTCAGATGTCTTTGCCTTCGCCCCTGAAAACAAACGCCTTTTTTCTCTGAATTATTCACTCGAGCTCCCCCCCCCCCCCTCCCCGCCCCCTAATACACAAACACGCGCACCGAAACACACATCCGAACGATTCATCTGCAGCTTTGTCATTAAAAGACGTCACACTGACTCCTCATGAAAGATACTCGAGGAGCGCGGTCCACATGTTGTGTTCAGTCTGGAAACACACACACACACACACACACACACATCTTAAAAAAGAATTCCCAATATGAGCGGATGCGTCGTTTCCTCACCTCGCTGTGGCCGGTTTCACTTCCTGTCAGGTGAGGCTCAGGTGTGTCTCCTTTGTGCACAACCTCCTCCTCACAATGAGGCCGATAGCGGTTAATGGTGGAAATGAACTGAAAGGGTTTCAGTCAAAGTCGAGCGACTTACGAAACGCAACCGATGCTTTTATTCTGTTGAGAATTATCGGAAATTTTTTGGAGAACGACTATTTTTGCCGTCCGTCCAAATCACATGATCGTCCCCCCCCCCAAAAAAAAACTCCCCGGGAGAAACGATTAGTATTGAATCGGAACAAACACAAGAGCGTCTTTGTTGGAGAAAGACGGGACTTTCCGGCGAGGTTTTTTTTCTTTTTTTCGTGGTAACAGGTGACTGGTTGCACCAAAGCACGAGACCAGTACAATCAGCATTAAACATTACAAACAAAACATTAGAACAAAACTCAATCAGCCCGCAGGGAAATGTAATTTATTTGTTTCAAGCAGGGTCAATTTAACCTGATATTTAAACTTTAATCCTATTTTCTAATTTACTACTTTATTGATGCGGCACATGCGTCGTGTATTAACGTTTAGTTTTAGTAGCGCATTGATCGATTTGACATCCCGGGTCAAACACAGTTACTGTGACTCTATTGTGAGCTGCTGTCCTCTTCTGCTCCGACGTGAAGGCGTTTCTGATGCTTGGAGCCGAGAAGCTTCCGTCTCCACAGACAAAATGTCCCCAGTGTCTCCGACTCTGTCATCCGTCCAGACAGCCCTAATGGGAAAATGGACATTTCTTCTTTCCTCCTTTTTTTTTTTGCCTTGTTTTCAGTTTTTTTTTTTTTGTGTGGCATCAACATGATCGACAGAGACGTCCGGGGGGCACATGATGTCATTTATTGATAAGCTGACGGCCCATCTGCCAACGGAAAGGAAGCCGCGGCTGCTTTTGCCTCGACTTATCCTCCCATTTACCGTCACCGCTCACGGCCCCCGACCAACAAATGGAGACGCAACAAAAGACGAGGGGCCAACAGAGCTCAGATTTGATTTCCTTCGATTGGAAACAGAGCGTTTTTTCGGGTGCGGTGAGTCATCGCGCGCGTGGCCCGCTTCCCTCTGACAGTGCGGCAACAAAAATGACACAATTGCATTTTGGCCCCCCGTGAAATAGAATAAGCGCTTCGGTGGACATTTTGGTTTATTAGCGCAGGGCTCCCGTCCTTATCTGAGGGGAGTCATCAGCTTTCCTTTCTGATAAAGAGCAAAGAGCGGCGGCGCTCCCTCTGCGTCTGACTCAAAGTGGTCTGATTTACCGACATGCTGATTGCATCAAGATGTGGATTAACTCAGGAAACAAGATTAAGGAAATGCAATCATATTTATATATATATATGTTTTCTTTAATTTTAATATACTGAGAGGCGTCTCCTTCAGTCCTACCGGATTTCGTTGTCTTTGTCTCAAGTTGTTGGGATTAACTTTGTGAGTATTTATTCATTTAACACATTTCCACTCTTGTAAAGTTACAGCAGATGAACTGCAGCTTGTCGATAGTTTAGTTCACACAATCACACACGCATTTAATACCCAGTCGATTACTTCCCCTACTTGTTATCGCTTTGTTTGAGATAATTAATTACATTATCGGATCAGAGAGGCGCCGAGAGAACACTCCCCCGCTGAACCGTGGCACTTTCCAAAAATATGCGACCTCTGACCCTCCCACCGCGTCGCTGCAACGTGACCCGGAATTCTGCTGGATGCCCGGAGGTGGTTCGAGGGTCACAGATTGTTGATGTGGGTTTTTGTTGTAGGAAAGACGACGCGTCACGCGGCACCCAGTGTCGCACGTCCACTATGTGCGGGTTAAACGAGACCACGTCTTCATTTAAAGACGTCTCGGGGCCCTGTGTGTGAGAGAGGACCTCGCCCGCTGGGAGGAGACGCCGCACAGAGGTGCACGCGGCCGTCTTTGCTTTGACCCAAGGTAAATATAATGTGACAGGCCGTCCCCTCGAGATTGTGTAATTGTGTTTCCACGTTGTCACGTCAAAGTCGGGCAGATTCCTCCCCCCCCCCCCCCCCCCCCCCCGAAGCGCCTGCAGACAGATGTGCTCCGCTGCATATTTCAAAGGCGACAATAAGTCTGAGGTGGATTCACGGTATTTCTGTGACGACTCCCAACGTCCCCACCCTGGGTCCACGGCTCGGTAGCGGCTCGGACCCGTCCGCACGTCCCGCTTTCGTTGCATTTAGAGGGAGCCGGCGCGAGGTAAAGTTCCCCGTGTGTCGTACAGCAGCAGCTGCTGCGGTGCGGCCCTGGAGGCCAGCATTACCACAATGCAGGATCAGCATTGTTGGAAATTGTGATTTATAAACCTCTTAGTTTAATCATTCCAGATGCCATTGAGATGCCAGATCTCGTTTATGAAGAAGATACATGAGGCATTAATGAACACTTGAGATGCTTTGCCTCAGAGTCTAAGATAAGAGAGAAAGGGGGTCTGCACAGAAGCCATTAAGAGCACTGGCGCTCGCAAAAATCAATTGAAAAGAAAAGAAATGGGAGGAAAATAAAGGAAAAATATTCTTTCCGTTTATATATAGTTTCTCCAATTTGAGCACTTTTAAAGCGTCTCTATTCAAGTGTGCACATCCAATAGGTGTGTGTGGCTTGAAGGTTCATCAACCCGAGGCTGGCGCTAATACGGCGGCAGATGTCGACTGTTTTAACCCCTCCTCCATCATGCATTTTACTTATTCCATTCTCTATTTCTTTTTTTCATCCTGGAAGTCGTCTGAAGGGAATCCATTTGGACAGAAAACCCTGTAATTAAGTGCATTGCTTTGCCCTCTCACTAGGCTAATGGCTTTATTTTGACAGTGTTAATTGTCATAATTGTCAGAACGGTACCTCTGACACTCGGCGCGGAGACGGCGGCGAGGAATTGTTGCGCGTTGATGAAAGCGTTGTCATCCATACTTCATCTCAACGAGCTAATGCGGCCCGCGTTCTCGCCTCTCCCCGCCGAGCCTTATGGGACGCTGCAGAGTCGGCTTCCTAATTGCCTCTAATGAAACACCAGCGAGGGAGGTGATCCACTCCTATTTCGATCTCGCTCTTTAAAGAGAGACGGAGAGACGGATGGAGAGGAACCTCGATGTGGTGGGGGGGGGGGGTAGAATAGAGTAAAGAAACAGAGGGGGAATGGTCTGGGGAAAACGAGAGGCTTCAAGGGGAAAACGGACCTTTTTTAGATACAGATAACGAACGCGTGCTAATCGAGGCTTAACCCCCCCCCCACTCTGGCGCTGTGCAACTTGACACCGAGACGTGGGTTTCTCAGTGAAAGGCTGCAGGGCGGCACGCTGTGATGGAGGCGTTCGCACAGCAGATGGCGCTGTGCGCGGCGCTGCCAGTCCGCTGCACAGTGTGCACAGTGTGCCCCACGCGGGACGCCTCTCAGGTGGATGAAGCACCTCCTAATGAGCTGGGGGGGGGAATAAATGAAAAGGTAAAATTATAACATGTACGACAAACTTATTCCAAGCAGAGATTGTCGCATGATGATTAGAAACGATCTAATAACGAACTTGGAAGTGGTGACGGATGCAGAAGTGGCTCAACCAGAGAGAACCGAGAGGAAGACTCATCTGCGACTTCGCCTCAATAATCCAAGTGCAATTATTGCAGCAACAATAACAACAACAACAGGGTCACAGAACAGATAATATGCACAACAAGTTCAAAGGCAACCATTTAGATGAAACCCTGTGTGTGTGTGTGTGTGTGTGTGTGTGTGTGTGTGTGTGTGCTGGTAAACAGCTCCCGGATTATCCGGAGGAGGGAAGTGGAAGGAGAGGCGAGTCGTAGATGGAGAGCGGCTCCTCGGAGGGATCCTCAGCTCAGGTCCAGATAAGAGAATTATGGCGCGGCAAGGAGAGTTGACAGAGCTCGCTAAGTCTGTTTATTAGCAAGCACACTTCATTAGGAATCCAGATCAGGTCGATAACCCCCCCACGCACGTTTTTTTGGGGGGGGGGAAACTGCTCTCCAACCTGGACGAGAGACTCGTAATCGCTCTTTAAATGGCGAGAAAGTGTCAAGAGCAGCAGGAGGAAGGCTAAAGGGAGCAAAAAAAGAAGCTCCACCAAGGGGCTTTTTTTGTGTGTGAAAGATTGATAAATACAGTGGAATCTCAATTAGGCGTCGGGCACGAATGCAGATATTAAAAAATTTGGTCAAGAATCTAATTAGCTGGAGGTAATTAAACAGTCTCACACAGGGTCATTAATCTTTCCCGTGGACCTTTGATGTTTTGCATACTGTCTTGCAAGTCATTAATAAAATTCATAACGCTTTTCTTTGTGGTGTTTTATCATGGCCGTTCCTAACCCCCCCCCCCCCCCCTTTTTTTTTTCTTCTTCTGCCCCCTTCTCAACCCCCCTCCCTGTATCCTCCCTCCTGCACTCTTCCCCGTGAGAGAGTGCAAGTGTCAACAGATCACAAGGGCCTCTCCTCTCCAGTTAATTTACTTTTTGTGCATATTACATTTTAAAGTTGCACGCACCGCGACCCCCCCTCCCCCCCTCGCCCCCACCCCAGCATGCTTCAACCCCTCCACCGATTTTTCTTTCCCCTCCTCTCCTTGTTTTTTTTTTTTTTTTTCTTCTTCTTCTTCTTTTTCCTGAGAGCACAATTACAGCGGCAGATCAAATTAAATTCTTCTGCAAGCACAGCTCATTTGGAGTGTAAAACATTCCTCGGCAGTGTGCAGCCGAGTGTGCGCGGCGTGTCAGCGCCTCGCAAGAAGGCAGGAGAAGAAAACACAATTGTGTGGCCATTGTGTCCGCCGTAATTAAATCCCCCCACAATCAGTCCATCTTAAATCAGTCACGCCGTAAATATGGAAAGGGCCCGGGATGAGCTTGAGTACTTACTTGGCCGTCAACACGGCCGCCCTGATACGTGTTATGTAAATGTGGGGCGGATTATAACGGCAGCGTAAATAAAATAAAAGTCGGGAAAGGTGTGTGTGTGTGTGCGTGCGCATGTAGGCTGCAGTGTGAACG